>NC_064601.1:90063163-90696601 GCF_943734735.2 Anopheles gambiae
GTTCATTCCACCCGCTGCTGCCGCCATCACAGGGCTGTGAAGTTTTGTCCTCCCAGAGTGTGTGTGTGAGTGTGCGCGCGAGGTGTGCAATGAATTATCTCCCTTTTGGTAAAGTGTGCGCCGAAGTCTGCCATTTCTGGGGGCGCTTTTTTGCGGACTTTCGGCAAGGCGAAGTATCTGGGAAGGGGGACCGCGCGGAGGCGCAGTGCGGCAAACATTCTTTTGACTTTTGCACAAAGTTTGACATTGAGAAATACTCGTTCGTACCTGTTTTTGGGGTATTGGTATTGGAGTGTGTGTGTGTGTGTGTGTGTGTGTCTGTGGTGTGCCGTTGCAAGCTTCACTAGGTAAAGCATGTCCACTGCCCGCGCGGGTGAACCATTTACATAGTGGTTTTTATGGCCAACGTCACTCTTTAAGACGCCGAACGAGACACGGACAATCAGTTGGACGGCTTTTGGACGGAACTCCAACCACCTCCCCCCGAGATAAGAACCCGAAGTAAAAGTTGTAGCAGAGCGAGAGCATGCTTAAGATAATCTTTGACAATCAATTCATCCGGCTTGCATGTATAAAGACTTCACCAGATCATTCGCTCGGTGAGCTCAGCGTGTCTTGGTTGGCTCCGCATCATTTGATTTGGAGGCCTTTCTAACCTTCCTCAACCGGTCATTTCCGTTCAACGCTTAACGCTTGTATACGCTTAGCTCCTTCACTTTTCCGACTGCTTTAAGACATTCTTTACCATTCCCTTTCCTGTTCTTCTCCCTCCCTCCTTTCTTGGTCTCTGTTGCCCCATTGCATACACTTTCCTGATGGCGCGGTTTCCTTTTCTGTGTTTCCTCTATTCACTTTCGTTGCGCGCGCGACACCTTGTCTCTGCTGTTTGTCTTTGGTCGGTTGGTGCGGGGTTCAACATATGAAGGAATGTTCCAATGCGCCTGCTCTGGAACCCGCGTGCTACAGCGCACCAGAACTTCTTCCTCACCCTAGCCCATCCCACCTCCCAAATGCACGTAGCGAAGGCTGCACCCTTGTGGAATGTGGCCGGCTCGGGAAGAAGCTTACAAGCGATGGTTCGCTTTTCGAGCTCTGCTGTGCCGGTTTTCCAGTTCTTAGTCATCCTTGGCTGTTGCTACTTTGGCAGTGGCTTTGCTTCGCTTTGCTGTGATGATCATCTTATTTAAAGCTCATTGCGTCATGGGACACACACACACTCACACACAGACGAGCATTCACAGAATGGCATTCAGAGAGAGAGAGAGAGAGAGAGACAGGGGTGTGTACGTTGGAACAGTGAAGCGAGAGAAGCGGCGCGGCATTCCACGCCACTCTGCCATTGCCCGGAGGCCATACCATTGCAGAAAATAAAATTTAAAAAAAAACCGTGGAAACAGATTCAATTTCTCGTTAAGTGTTATTGGTCAAAGTAATAAAACACACATAAAACAGGTTTAACTGGATATGTGTGTTGTTTCTTTCTATTTTTTGTTGTTGTTGCTGCCGTTGTTGTTTCGCTTGCTTGTTTGCTTTGTTTGTGTTGTGCTGTGCCCGGTTCGCAAGAGACAGAGAAATACATTCTTAGCCCCGATTGCAGTTTTGTTCTTTCGCGGGGAGATCTTCGCGCGCCTTCACCCCTCTCGCTTGACGCGGGTGCCCCCGGCCAACTCGTTAAAAAGGCGATGCCGCGATGATGCTCTTTTGCCGAACGGGCACCTCAGTTGCTTCTTCGCCCAGGGTTCCATCGTGTTGCGTACGTGTGTATGTGTGTGTGTGTATGTGTACCATGACCACCCGTTGCGAGGTGGAAAGGAATTTCGGTTGACTTTTCTGATACCTTCGGGTCGAAGGAAGCAACTGCCCTGGGTGTAGGCCACGGAGGCCAGCAAACGCTTTGCCGGAGATGATTTAAAGACAATTGAATGTAAAGTAAGCATGTGCATAGAATTTTCACATTTTGTTACTGTCTGTCCACACGTCATGTCCCCACAGGAAGCTGCCACCATCGCTTCCCACGTCCCACGACATTGCTTTCGAGAAAGGGAGTGAACAGTTCCAGTTCCACTGATTATAATTTTGCAAATCAACGCAACACTTTCTTGCTGCTTCCCGAGCCCGCTTCCCACTGTTATCTTCCATTTGTTTTTATGCTGCTGCTGCAGCATAGCGTTCAGAGGGGGCTGCTTAACGCGCCGTCGCTGGTGTTTGTTTGCTAACAGCTTTCAGTGCGCACATAGCGAACGGGTTCTTCGTTTTCGGGGCTTTCATCCCGCTTGTTAGCTGCGCACGAACGAAACGGCTTCACTTTTCTTAGCGCTTGCTTACCGCGCGGCGAAGGTGTGCGTTGCACGGTTATGTTTCTTCCGCCTGCTTTACGCCTGTCTTCTCACGTGTGGCTGCTAGTTGCCGAGGCCTTTTTTCTTACCGCAGCCGTTTTTTTTGCTATCCGTGCGCGCGATGCACATTTCGATGCTGTTGTTGTTGCGTTTGCTCCATTCCTGCTTGCTCTATGTGTTGCCATTTTTCCCTTTTAGTTTTATGTTTTAAGTTGCGTTTCTTGTTTTGTGTGTGTGTGTGTTTTTCTCTCTCTCTCTCCTCTCTTTCTTCTTCTTTCGTCTTTTTTTTGTTGTTTTTTGCTGCGCCCATGCGAACTCTCTGTCCCAAACATTCCAAAACTACTTGGCTCTGTTTCGCGCTTCGCTTTGCGCTCTTCACAGTATCGAATAATCTTCATTTCTTCGATTCGTTCGATATTTCGGCAATGGCAGCAAGATTGGCGCCCAGAGCCAGCCGAGCTGCTGCTGCTGGCTAAAAGCATGCTGGCTTCATTCACGTTCCCACATGTTCACGGGTGCGCGCACACACACACACATACATCAGTATGGGTATCGTTTTCATTGATGGGCCCGCTGCCAATGAACGAAAGGGCGAGAGCGTACATCTATTCGAAATATGCCATTAACGATGTTGTAATCTTCGCTTACACGTTTCATTGCGCGAAGTCATGCTCCGCTGGGACGAATTTCCGGACGTTTCCCCCCCCCCCCCCCCACACGCCACCGGGAGGAGCCTCGAGGGTGAACCGGAGGCGCATTACGCACGACACGTTTAGTCACGAAATTTGTTAACACATGGGAACTATTCTATACTGATTAGGTCAGATTATGCAGGAGTTTGGTGTTGTTTGTAATTAAATCTGACATTGAATTAACATCGTTTGAATGTTTGAAATTGAGTGAACGCGCGAACATTTGACAACATGTGTTAAGTCTTCTATAATTCTAGCTTATAAACTAAATACTTTAACTGAAGATCAATCAGTTTCCAAATTTGAATATGAAAAAATTGAAAGACAAACCAGAGAGTTTCCTGGGCATGTCCACCTGGGTTTATCTATTGAACCAAAGCTTCTCACACTCTACTGTTGGAATTTCGGACGTGCTCCAGTTTTATTCTTAAAATAATCAATAATTTTAAGCCGATGACCGTCTGAAACTCGGATATCGGCATGCCAGCTGTTTCAAGCAGAACAGCTTTGCCGCTGCTCCAAATGTTGTGCCTATCGCTCTGATAGCGTTGTCAAATGAAAGTCAGCTTAGTGTTTCCCAGTAACTGAACGGGATCATCTTCTTGTTTTTAACTGGCGCTGTCTCAGCTGTATGTATGTAGAATCAGGAGTTTTGAATTTCCAGGATTTCTCTCACTCCAAAACTAAGGGTGGAGGAAGACCTCCTCCAGTCAGTCCAGAGTCCGAGGGGGATTACTTGGGTGCGAATGCCGCAAAGCTGTCTGGCGCAGAGGTACGGACAGGTTCGGAGCTGCCAAACCTGTATCAATGTTCAACACTCTCGAATTAGTAGAGTCAACAGCCGAACAGGGACCTACCAGCGCTACCACAAAAAAGCCCGTGAACCGTTTACGAACCCGTGGACGGGTGGTGGTAACCTATCGCAGAGAAGTTAGCCTGATAGAAGAAACACGAAACGTTTGAAGGCAAGGCAAGAAGTCACTTCCTCCATCCAAAATCTTGCACCACTGCACGCGGGTGATATGGTGTAAGAAGACGCACACAAACACATGCGCGCGTGTCTGCGTTCCGTCAGGGCGTCCCTGAACGTCTTCCAAAACGTTTATTATTTATTTTCCATCTCGCTGGATGCAAGGGCTCGGGGTACGGTTCACTCCAATGCTTGTGTGGCAACCAAGGGTTGTACCTTTTTTTTTGTTGCTGTTTGTGAGACCCAGAATTCTCTCTGCGTTCCTCCGCGTGATCGCTCTGCAAGGTTCGCCGTGTTAAAAGGATGGTGTCACTGCCACTCTTCGCCCGGGCCCTGGTGTGTGGGATGACAGAACAAAACGAAAAACGGGCCGAACAGAACCCGAAACAATTGCAATGCGCGCGCGTTTGCTTCTTCTCCTGCTCGTTTCGAAGGTCCGCAAGGACCACGCAAGGAGGTTGAACCCGACACAAACACAACGGACAAACAAAAACAAAACAAAAAACAAGGATACACAACACTAGAGAGCTCCCCTCGCACTGCTAACCACCCAAATGGTGAGACTTCCATCGTTACGACGCTGAATGCGTTTTCTTGCTCGCCTTCTTGTCCGGGGCTTTTTTTCCGATCGTTCAACATTCTTCCCCCGGCTGGCATTTGACCACCCCGGCAGCAGCAGCAGCAGCAGCAACATCAGCAGTTCTCCTAGTGTGGCCATGCAAGTTTCGTCGGACCCGGTTTTCGGGCGGTTTTGCGTTCCGCGTGCCATGGTCGCACAGTTTTGGGCAATATAGTCCCACACGCGGCCGCGGCGATTGCACTTTGCAGGCCCAGGGTGCGAGCTGAAGAAGGAAGCTGTTGTGTGGAGCAGAGCCCGCGTATCGTCTTTGGCCGCCGCGTGCGTCTTGTCCCCCCGCGCACATCCGGAATAGGTTTTGTTGGGAATCCTGGAATCTCACCGGTTTATGGGTTTGGGGAGTCATCCCCTTTTACAGACGGTGCCGCTAATTCTCTTTCTTTCTTTATCGCTGTTTTATCGTCGCTCGTTTTCTGTGGCTTGCCCTTTTTTTTGGCTTGGTTTGGTTGCTGTTTCACAACATAGCCCCCGAACGCATACCTTTCTTCTTCTTGATTGCATTTTTCTGTCCCTGAAAAATGCACCAACACACACACACTCGTAATCCCGTGACTCGCTGTGAAAGAAAAACTGCCTTCATTGCTTAAGATCAATTTGCACACACGCCTGATGCCACACGAGAGCGATGTTACAACATTGCACGGATTCCCTTCGCGTTCGTGTCGCGCATAACAGTTCCACTCTCGCCCGGGTGACTTATGATGGTTTGATTGGTAGGCTTAGGGTTGGCTAGAGTGTGAACCACCACGGGACACGGGTAATTACCAATCATGTGCGAAGCTTAATAAACGGTTGTACTAATCGATATGTGATTTCTAGAATTGGAGAGGCTGCTTTGGGTTGTTTTTTGTTGTGTATATTGCTGTTGTTGTTCTTTTCCCCTTGATTTGTTGACTCCCGTTGCTAGCCTTTACCCTTGCCGGTGATCTCCGCACGGCGATGAGTGAGCAGTAATTGGTGTTTGCTCCCCTCGAGATCGACCCGTACCTTAATGATGGGTTTTATTTGCGCTTCCTCCCATGTCCTGTGCGCGTGTGTGTTAGAGAGAGAGAGAGAGAGAGAGAGAGAGAAAAGGAGCCTTACCAGCTCACCTTGAACTTTTTGATGCCTCTACCCGCGCCACTAGAGGTGTGATCTGATGAAATAATGGCTTACTGTTGTTGTTGATGCTTTTTTTTTCGCCAATTTTATTATCTTCCTTATTACTGCCGGGATGACCCGTCAGAAAATCAATTACACGTGTGATTGAATCGCTCCTGCGCGCACAGAGCACAACACAAACCCGCACATGTAAAGGTGCTTTCCGGGTACTCTGGAAAGAATTTGTGAATGATTTCGACACACAATTTGCAAATTTTCATGCTGCATGTGACGCTGCATATAAAAAAGGGATTATCATCCTAATTGATCGTGCCTTGTGCATGTTAAATTCAGGATCACCTTCAGGTTGGTGCGGGTTGCTGTGTTCAAAATTGATTCATTCCAGGAAAAAAGGAATGCTCTCGTCAAACGCTTAAACGATCTCGCTCTTGTGCTGTGCGTTCGCTCTTGACCGGTTTGACCATTTTGACATTGTGCAATGATCTTGCGCGGTGTCATTTGAGGATGATATTTTGTTTGGGACGATAAGCACAGTCACGTCTTTTGCGTCTCTGATGAGATGACTTTGCGTCGATGATGATAACTGATGAGATCGGAACGAGATTTGAGTTTTTGTTTATAAAATTTATCGATTAAGCAAGAAGGGCTCTCGGGTTGCATTCATTTAACTCATTTTGTGCTTATTCATTGCATTGATTACGTAGCAGATCATTTTTTTAAGCGACAGATTTGTCATCCAAAAGTCCTTCGATAGAGGGTACTTGAATGTAACGTTTTCATTGCTTCCAAATACCAAACGTTGGTAATATACATTATCATAAAAAGTTTATTTTTTCAGAGGTTCGTAGCTTACCGCCCGCTTGAGTCTTTTCCCATACAATGTTCTTATTTGCGGCTGAGTCGTCGGTGGGCACATATTTGAATATTGTCATGCACCTCCTTTAATGTGTTGGCATGTTGGCAGAAAGCAATATACACCCACGTACAAAAGACGTCCACATTACTACCTATTCGGTCCTCATTTTTTACTCACTTTGCAAATCAAAGTTTGCCTTTTTTTTATTCTGAAAGACTTGCATGCCGATTTCACTCAGCATAAAATCTCTCTCTCCCAACATACATACATCCACACACACATATACGCAGCCAAACGCTTACATGTGATGATAAATGATCATATTTCGTGAGAATTTCCAACCGAAAACCAAACGCACCTCCCACTCCCACCGACATGAATACACACATTTGCAAAGGGTGAGCGAGACGGCGCAAAGAATGGAATTTAATCCACCGCTCGCCACCCCTGTGCTCGTGTTCTTCAACCCCTTGGGGCTTGGGCCTGCAGTTCCAGCAGATCCTCAGTCTCGATCTACACACGTTCCTCGAGCAGTCGTCGTCGTCTTCGTTGATGCGTTCCCGTTCGCTCAGCTCGCCTTGAAGCGCTACGGCTTTTCGGAGGGGGGCTTTTGATCAAGCAGGCAGTGCCGCGTGGATTCCTTGCATCGAAAGATTTCAAATAAGCGAGCGAGAAAACAGAAGAAGGAAAAAAACCGCTCGCACACACGCACCAACCAACCGGGGGCTCGCAAGTGGCTGGAGATGGGATGGAAGGAACGCGCGCAGCTACAAGATGCCCGGGCCACAAGCAGCGCGGACGAAAATCCGGAGAAACGGTGGAAAATTGGGAAACACAAAGTGTGAGAAACGTTAGCCATGAATCACTCTCCACTGATTTTCGGATTTCAGCGACAACGGGCCGAGATCGAAAGCGATCGACGAAGCGCAAGATCAAGCGCGCGGGGAGAAGCAACGAGCGAGCGCAAACTAAAGGTTGCAATGAAAACTGCCAAAACAGCAGGGAAGGGAGCAAAAAAAGCACAAAACACACACACACATACATACACCCTTTCCTTCTAAGTTTTTCCATGCCCTTGCGACTTGTCCCCTGGGAAGGGAAAGAGACCGTTGTTCCGAGCGCCTGCAGCTCTTGTTCCTTTCTTATGATGCACACTAATCATTTCTTTAGCATTTTTCAGTTTATTTGTTGCATTCTTTACAACGGAGGGAAGAAGGCGGAATGCAGAAAAGTGTTGCCTTCTCGTTCGCACTGGCAGCGTTTCGTCGGTTTTATGCTTATCACATTATTTGGCTCTTTTGTGAAGCTTTTTTCACCTTTTGCTCACCTTTTCGGTCTCTTTATTGACACCCATTGAAGATGTTTCGCACAAAAGCGAGACACAGAGAGCAAGGGAAAGAGTGACTGGTAGGTAAGCGAGTATGTAACAACAATATTTATGGCCAAAAAGATAGCATTCCACCCTGTTGCCGCAACCTGTTTGGCCAGGGTGAGTAAGCAAACAATCTAGCTATTTATTGGGTGTTTATTATGACACTGCATTTCTGTGTGCTGCCTGAGGTTGCAAGAGAGGTTTAAGGGCGCGTCCGAGCGTTTAACTTTGTTTTATTAATGAAATAATTGGAAGCGTTGGAGTTGTCTAGTGCCTAATGCATTAACGGTGCCCTGGATGTCCCAGTCGGCAGCAGGTTAGCTCGTGCATATCGGAAAATTGGACCAACATTCCGATCGCATCACAGCATCGCATCCGGTTGCTTTTGGCTCAGTCGAACAGCAGGGTTCCCGTGTGTCATTTTCTAACGATGCTCGCACGATCTTTATCGGCCAGCGGCTAGAAATTCGGAATGGAGGTTAGAATTACGGATATATGGTATCTTTTACGGCGCTAAACGGGGTCCTCCGAGTGTGCCGGTCGCACCTAGGCAGAAGAGGAAGCGAACCGGCGCAGAGCGCGGCACAACAATTATGATGAGCAATACGGGCGCCCGAACCCTCAATCTCCTCGACCATTCCCGAGTCCCGTAGAGAAAGAGAGAGAAACAGCAATAAAGCGAGAGAGAGAGAGCGAGAGAGCATGTGTGAATAGATAGAGGAAAATTTAAAAATAATGAGACAGCATCTTTTCACCGGAGTATGGTTTCAACACTGAAGAAGAGTAGCGGATTATTGCTGCTGCTGCTGATGCTGCTGCTGAGGATGCTGCTCGGTGCGCGCACAACACAAACATCGCCCGAGCCAATCCGGTGGGACTCCCAAGGGGTTTGAGAAGGGAGAAACAATAAAAAACCATTCGATAATCATAGGGTTCAGCTTGAAGGGCTTAGCAATCGGGCCGCGCAGCAGCACTGCAACAACGGTCATCTTCCTGTTGTTTTCTCGCTGGACATAATGGTCTCGTATGGGAGGGGGGGGGAGGTTTTGTAAAGGTCCGGAGCTGAAGAATGGGCATGGGCGCAAGTCCCGGTGGACAAAGATGATCACCATTTCCGACTCTGGCGCAATACACACACACAGATACACCGAGCCTGCTTTGCGTAGCCAAGGGTTTTGAGCATGGATGAAGAGAAGAAAAAAACTGCATTATCATTCATAATGTGCCGAATGGCTGGGAATTTTAGAACTCCGAACTCCGCAGATCGGGACGAGGGAAAGCAGAAAGCCGGTGTACGGTGGGGATGATGGAGAAATTGGGAAGAGGCATCTGTGTGAGAAGCAATGAGGGAGAAGTTCACGGGCAAGTTTCTGTTGGTGTGGAATGTTTGATCATGATCGTGTGTAAGCGTGTGAAATAGATTTCATAGCAAAAGTGATTATACGCGTAGTTTTTTTTTATGAGAAAGCACCTATGAATGTTTCGAGGGAGATTCAACAGATTTTGTTTCAATTTATAATACCATAAAGTAAAAGACGTGGCTTATTGTTGTCTGGGTTCAGTAACCTAATTATTACCTTTACTAGGAAAATGCAAAGTTTAGCTATGATAATATGGTGAATATTCGATTCGAACTCACGCTCTCCAGTGTATCATACCAGGCGCTTAGCACGACACCATAGATCTCCAACAAATGCACTCGTCTGTTGGACGTAAAGTTTAGGAATGCATGAATCCTTGAAATATGCGAATTTAGATCGTATCGTTATGTATCTTAGACTTATACTGGCGAATATTGCTCAGACATAAAATTAGACAATATATTACAATCATTCCTTTATCATTTCAAAAACATTAAGAGAATTTATGGTTCTATTACCTGTTCGAACGCATCCTCCAACATCCAAAGATTCGTACCCAAAGACTCTTTTTTTAACCAGCCTGGCGCATACAGCAACTGAAACACGAAATTTCATAGAATTTCATTGTCCATTGTTGTAGCGCAAGAACAAAACCGCCGGACCGATTACACGAACACCGTCTCAATACTTTGCCCCCTACTCCAATCCCAAAAAAAACCGGCAATTTCTATTGATCCATTCCGGGTCCGGTTTGTGTCCTCTCTTCCGTGTAGCATCGCTCTCACCTCACCGGGAAAATGATTAATGAGTATTCAAAAAAAAAAATGCAGTACTAACCATCGAAACGAGCACCGAAGTAATAGACCAATCCTAGCGAGGACGGGGCTTTTCACTTCAATCCCGTTGACTGTGTTGGATTCCTGGCGGCTGTCGTCTTGCGAGAGTTGATCGTTCACACACGACTCGGTACTCGATAGAACCACCCGGCCCCGGAGGCTGTGCTGTGAAGGAATGTGTGTGTGTGTGTGTGTGTGTGCTCACAATAGAATCACGAGGAACAAGCAGGGCGGCAAGAACGGGCCTTCAGCCAGATCAAAGATAAAAGGACGAAGACGAATGATTCTCGATCGCACCACGGCCGGGGTCCGGCGATGCGTCATGTTTCGGTTGCGTTCGAAGACAAAATCGAAACAGCGATCGCGCGATGTTCGAAGTGTCCGTCGCCTTGTACCCGATCCGGTCGGCAAATCGAAACGGAATTCGTTGACGTCGGTGCGTGTGTTTGTGTGTGGTACATCGACAACAAAAAAAGATGACTGATCGCATTATTTGACCGATTGGAGTTAGGCTCAAAAGGCATCAAAGTGTACGTATGCGCAGCGCTGGTAGGACGCAAACCTCTTCGACAGGACATTCAAGCTGGCGGCAATCGCAAATATCTCTTAGACTTAAGGGTAAGGCTGCCTGTGTGCAGGCTGATGAAACGTGGCCGTGTGGTGTAAGATCGCCATCCATCCAATCGTGCGTGTGTTTACCACCAGTGTAGTTGCTCACAAGCGAACCCTAAAAAGCGCTACCCAATTTCGCGCAGACACAGGCACCCGATTTTTTGCCATTAATAAGAAGTGACACTTTTCAACTTTACCGACACCCACCGGAGAGCGATGCTTCAAAGTTACCAAGTTCAGACACGGCAGAGAAGGGGAAGCCAATCCTGCCGACATCCTCTCGCTTCGCGCACTGAAAGCGTTTCGGTGTTTGGTTTCGGGCGTCCCAGACCCAGAACTATACCGAACTATCGGGCGGTGCTCCACAAAATCAGATTAGCCGCCCATGCCCCGGAATGTACGGCTACGAATGTGCCGATCCGAGTGTTCGGACATTCTGTTTTCAGGTTTTTGATTTTTTCGGTTTTTTTGCGCATCGGATTCTTCACTCGCGAGGCCTCTTTTGGGTCCGTTTGCCTCCGCGATCGGCTGATTGTATCGGTAGCACTTTTCAAGCTCATAATATAGCACCGGGCAAGATATCAGGTTCGGAATTATGTTTGCAATATCTTCCCGACTTCTCGGGGATGAATTCCAACCCAACAGTGGTGAGGAATTTGGGTTGAGAATACACAACGCAAGTCACAAAAAGGCGGGTTGAAAGCAACAGGTTCGAACACGATTTTTCACTTTTCGGCTCGGAAGATGTGCACAATCATTGATTCAGGCACGCCACTCACTGAACCATTTCAGTCCGTTCGGCAACGATAACATCACGCGAAAACTTGGTTTTGATTCTCAAGCAGTGCTCTGTTGGCTCGGTGGATGATCTTCGCAATGTGTCGCATTAGCCGTTCGATAACGAAATTGATCTAGGTCTTGCCATGATTCGCATTCAACCCCGTTCAGTCCCCGTTTCGGCGGTGCTCTCATAAAAGCAAAACGGTTCCCGTCCCGCTCACCAACTCACGTGTATCGATTGTTGGATCTCATTTTAGTGTGTGTCTAACTTTGGAATGCTTTCGGTATCGCACCTTCACCCAAAAAAAAAAACAAAAAATAAGCACACGCACACGAGACATTTCGAATAAAGTCATAAATTATCGCAAAGCTTGGCGTATCGAACGCGGGGCGAGAGCATCAAACAACGCGCCACGGCACACAGTACGCCAGTGTGTGCCAGACTAATAAAAACAGGAATAATGTCACCGTACATAACTGGATACTAATGATCTTTTATGGCGGTTTCGTTGTTTTTGTTGGCTAGCTCCGCTTTGTGTAAGAAAGACAGCGAAGACAGTGACCAGGGTCGGATTATGCAAAGCAGTGCAAACGATTCGACGATCATTTCAACGGTGACAAAGCGGCGCCAGCACGAACACGCTTGTTCTAGCATACTTAGGGCTTTTTGAAGGATTTAAAGTAAGAGCGGGTATAAAAATGGCTTCGAAACAATCAAACGATAATGTTGAACTTCAAATTGCTTTCTACTTGGCTTTCTCTCGTTACACTGTTTGCTCACAAAGCTGTCCCGGGCCAATTGGAAAGGGTCATTTTGGAACCAAAAAAACTGAAAGATGGCTGCCTTAGCCGTTAGGAACACAGCGACATCAATCAATCCACGCTTGAACCGTCCCGGAACGATGTAGAGCGAAAGCGCCATCCCGCCCACTCAGAATGTGATTGATTTTTATTGTTTCTCAAAAGTCAAACCCAAGTGCAAGGTGGTTTTGGACGGCCACCAAGGTGCCACCGTGTCTGTGCGGAGCTTGCTCGCGCGTTGCATTGGCTGGAAATTGCATTCCAGCCATCCGACACGCGATTCGTGGCGCTGTTCACAGTCCTCAGCTTCAGCCCCGGTGATAGTGATTGGTTTGGAAGGAAGGAGACTCCACGTCACGCTACGCGCGCCCGAAAGCGCAACAGAAGATTGGAACAATTCGGGTGCTTTTGGGGATGTGCGCTACCCTGCGCGTTGGAGCTACCGATGGAGTGAAGCAGTAACGAAACGGGTCATATTTCTTGAGCCAGCTCACTGAAGGGCTGATTGAACGTCACGGTACGATTTGTTACCTTCTAGCGGAACTACACGCGCTACCTGCAATAACGAAAGGATTCCTAATGGTGGTTTGAGTTATGATGACTTTTGGGAAAGAAAAGAAAAGCGTGTGAGCGTTTGGGATACTACATCTCGTTTGTAGGAAGATCTGTATGATTTTGATGGAATTGGACATTTTATGTTTGTCTTGGCTCTTGACACTCGATTGTATTACTCTTACAGGGTTTCGAATCATATAAGGGAATAGTTCAATCACTTAGGGCAGGGGTCTCCAAACTACGGTCCGCGGGCCGCATGCGGCCCTCAGGAGCTTATAATGCGGCCCACGATGACTTTGCCCGAGTTAATATAAATATTACGTTATTATGACTTTTTCAAATAGAATTGCATTTTTTACTTTTCTTAGACAAAAATCAAGCTTTGGTAACTCAAATCTGTACAAGTAACGTTAGTATTTTGTTATAAAACGAGATTTAAACGTTCAATCATCATTTAAAGGTAGCGTCAAATGGCCCTCAACATAGTTATTTTGGAACCAATGCGGCCCGCGATCTGAAAAGTTTGGAGGGCCCTGACTTAGGGGAATGTTGCAAATCGGTAGGGGAATATTGCATGCAAGCTGTGGATGTTTGCAATCACTTAGGGGAGTTGTGCAATCGATTAGGGGAATGTTGCAAGCGTACTGTGGAGCTGTCATTAGACTGTGGGTGCCGCTGTAAATACCTTAAAATATTTTCGTCAATCTTACTAACTTATCATGTTTAATTATGGCTCCGCAGCAGGATTTATTTAGTTTATCATGTGTACAGCAGAATCCCACACGAAAACAACTCCAAACGATGTTTTAAAAAAAACATCATCGGTATCAATTCGAAGCTTTTTACACCGGCACCCACCGTCTGATGACAGCTCCACAGTACGCTTGCAACATTCCCCTAATCGATTGCACAACTCCCCTAAGTGATTGCAAACATCCACAGCTTGCTTGCAACATTCCCCTACCGATTTGCAACATTCCCCTAAGTGGTTGAACTATTCCCTTATATGATTCGAAACGCTGTATCCATATTCGTAGTGTTTATTTCTTGTTAATTCATTACTCTTAACTTTCTAATTGATACAATCTTTCACATACAAAAAATCCAGGATTAATTCGAAACGCACAAGAAAAAACGCACAATCGTTTCGAACGAGATCCATTAGTGCAGAATGAAGGGGTATACAATCACTCCATTCCTGCCGCAGTAATTACTCGTCGTAATGTGTAATGATGTTGTGGCTTCATTCACTGTTTTTCGCATAATTTGATTGAACATCACACCAACCCCAACATTCTACGGCACCGTTTTGGTCAGTCGCTCGTGAGATTAGATTTAGGCTTAGCTTAGCGGCAAAACAAAATCATTTTATAAACCCAGCTCTCACCCAGCCAGAAGTTGTAGTTTTCCGTTTGCGTTCTTTTGCCTTTTCCACTGCCACCTACCTACCTACCTCATTTGCCACACGTTGGAGGAAAGGTGTTAATTTATGCTAATTGAAAGTGCCACCTTCTCCCAGACCACCTGCAGGGGGAGGACAACGTTTCGCTCCTCCTGGTACCCTTGGATTCAGGATGAAAGCAAACCAAAACAAAAAACGCACACACAGGAATAATACAAACTGCGAGCGAAAACGCGAAGCAGCAACCAACAACAGCAACAACAAAAAGCTCATCTCGTAAATGGTTGTTAATGGGAAAATACCACCAACAAACCAGACACAGGCACTCGGAACAGGGGCAACAACAGAAAAAAAAAGCAGCACACACATCCGCAGCAGTAGTTGCCATGAGTGTGAATGGTTTAGCACTGATTGAGTTAGGCTTGGGGATTGGGAAATACCATGGAATAGAGATATATTCGGCTCGCATCCCGGCCTGGGAACGGATGCCGCATCAATAAAGTTGTTGTTTTGCTACCATTTTACCACGTTTTAAATGCAACGTTTCGCTTTCGCCAACTCCACGAACTGTACTTCTTTGCAGCGTGCAGTGTACAACGCAATAAGCGGTCATTTAGCACGCGTAACTCATAAATCTCGCACCTGATTGGATGCAGCTGCACTTATCGTTGATTGATTGAAACATCAACGCCGGGGTTCAATCAAAAGCGATTAAAACTGTGTGTGTGTGGAGCATTAAAATCAACTTCCTCCTGCCAACCACGTTGCAGGGATGAAAAGAAAGCGAACACAACGTTTAGAGAGCTCTGAACAGAAAAAAACGAAAAACAATTGCAAAAATAATTCATATCATCATCCCTCAGGGAGGCTGGCTGGCTGGTGCGTTAATCCATCCACTAAATTCCTGCACACACCTTTCCCAGCGCACTCCCAGGGAGCACCCGAAGCATAAATCACACACCCAATTGCTCTCAACCCCTCACACACAGCCACAAACACACACACGCACAATCCGTTCTTTAATCCATCACCTTCCCGTAATCATCATTCTCGCTTCGCGCGCGCAATCAGCAGGCGGGAAATACCTTTTGCAACCGCGCGCTCGCGCATTCCCACGTGCCGCTGCTGCTGCCATTGGAACGTGAACGCGTACAACGCGTTCATGTATGTATGTTGTTGCGCAATGTTTACGCGTGCCAGAACCGTGCGTGTTTGTCTGAGCATAAATCTGATTTATATGTTCACACTCTCTGCACACCGACGGCCAGGCCAGTATTGCACCAGGCCGTTGTGGAAGCAATGGAACCATCATCATCATCATCATCGCCGTGTCCGAGATGTGTTGCCGAGATTCGTTTGCCCCACTCCTCACTTCCTCTTCCACCTTTTAGCTTCACGTGTACTGCCCTTTGCAGCATCCAATTGAGCATCCGTTCCTTGTTGTCGTTTTGTGCTGGCGCTGGATTGATGCTGACCTGGGAATTATTTTCAATTTTTTAAAACACAAAACTCCCGCGCTCTTCAACTCGCGTGCGCTTCATAGTTTGGAGTGGTTGCCAGTTTTTGGTTACACCACTCGGACGGAGCGCTCGCTTTGGCGATGCAACAAACGAATGCAGTGATTGAGTGCTTCCTTAAGCCTTCATCAGCGATGCACCGCACGAAACCTGGTCAAGTCGTGCAACAAAGCCTCCTCTAAGGGGGTCTCTGGAGGGGGCAGCAGAATGGTGCAGTAACAGCAACAGAAATTGGGGGATTGGCAAGGCGAGATTATACTCGATGACGTGTGTCCGCCGAGGCCGAACTCTGATGGCCCGGGGGCGTGTGCCACCCCACTCGTCCGACGGCTACTGGATTTAATTTTTAATTCCAGGCACGTGCACAGTACACTGCGCGACGACGATGGTTCTGTTGCCCGGAAGTTGTGCTGAATGGACCGAAAACGCGCGCGCGCCTGTTCTTTCCACCGGAGGCCCCAGAACATAAGTCACACAAGTTATTAGCTCATTTCGTGTGCAGCAAAAATCTCCTCTACACACTCTCAATACAGTCGAAATATTTAAATTATGCGACCGGAGGGTGTGGCGAAAAGAAAACACGAAACACTGGCCTCTCTCTCTCTCTCTGCTTCGTGCACCGGAAGCGACACGATTTTGCTTCACACACAAAAAAACGACACAAATCTCATCTGCATGCCCGTGACATTAATCTTCATTCAGAACCACTCAAATAATTCCACTCACCCGACCCGCCCAACTTCTTCACCGCCGCTCCAAACGGCAACGCATCTTCGCTGCAAATCGTGCAAACGTCCGCGCACAGTGGTTGATTTGCATTCCATTTATGCAGCGGCGGCCATTCTGCCGCCCCACGCTGTTTCGGCATTCGCCCAAAGTGCCGCGTGCCTATATTCGCGCATGCATCTCTTGATGACTTTTTAGACTGTGCGCGCGAAGGACACACAGTCGGTGGCCGTTGCAAGCAGAGGCTGTTAGTGTAATGGAGTTGTACGGTTCGCTCGTCTAGCTGCTGCTAGACAACCGGGGCACAGCAGGACCATCCTAATTACGCGTACGCGTCCCAGCGATTTCCCGATGGAGCAGCTAAATTTAATTCTTCACAATCTGATTAATATTAATATGTTTGTCCCAAAACAGGCGCGTGGTGTGCTGCCTTGCGCGATTTTTGGCTAAATTTTGGCACACCGAATCTATTGAGGCGCCGTTGAGTGTTCGATTTTGGTTTCGGATGATGCACGATCCGTGTCCGTGACATTCTGATACCGTTGCCCAATCGGGCTGATTGTAGTAGTTCGTGGGGTATGCGCTCCTCCGCAAAGGGAAGTGATATTTGCATCGAATAGGATGGAAAGAAAATAATTATTATGCAACCGTTTCCGATCGCGATTGAACCATCGAAACGGAGCGCAAAGTCTCTTTTTTTTTGTAAATTGTAAAACTTAGTTCCTACCTTATCTAATATCTCGATCTCTCTTTTTTTCTTCCCCCTATTTTCTGCCCACAGGTCGAACAAGCTTGCGGCGTACCGTCGATGATGCCATCCGAATATCTGGCCGACGGATCGTACGACGATGCACCGCAGACGCTGGCGGGCAGCAGCAAGTGGCCGCTCGCACCGAACAACGAGATGCTCCAGTTCGAGATGACGATCGACAAGAACAAGGATCTGTTCATACAGCTCTCTACGACGTAAGTGCTTACCCGGGCACCCGCATGATTACTAATTAACATTCCGCGATCGTTGCTCCTTCCGCGTGTGACATTGCCCGCTGCTCTGGATGCGTTGGACCGAGCGTCGCGCAAACGGTGCAGCAATTGACGCATTACTGCCCGATAACAGCATGAATCGATCCGTGGTTTTGCCATTGTTGCATGTGCAGTCAGAAAATTGCAGATTGCACCCTTGTGCTTGTTCTTTTTTTCTGCTTCTCTTCTGCTGCTCAATGGTTTAAGGGCAGCTCAAAGTCATTGGCAAATTAGTTGCATAACCGATTGATGGGGGTATTTTTTTATTAATATTTTAAACATCAATCAAGGTTAAGTGAGGAACACATTACAGTACACGGCATGATGTGTTGCCTTTTTGCTCCCTCTCTACCACGCATATCGTGCGTGTTACAAAGGAATCTTTTTACGCCGGAGCCAGCACCGCCACCAAACCGAAACAACCCGCCGTGATGAAATTGCTTGTCAGGCTGAGCGTTTCATTAATTTGCAACGAAATCCGCACCGACACCGAACGCCGAACGCCTGCCGCCTGGCTCCATCGCACAGAACGCAACCCAACCCCGCGTGTGTGACCTTCTGCAAACCGCGTGCATAGTCATCCCTGTTAGAAAACAATCGAATCGATTAATTGCACAAGCGTGCGCGTCTCAAGACAAAGTCGGTGGTGGTGTTGGCGCAGTAGCAAAGGGTTGTCGGTGATTTGGTGTAGTTTCATTTGCTGCCTCGGTGAGGTGTTGCAATCAATTGCATTCGAGTGGGGTTTGTAAAGGAAACAAGCGCACATATGCCGCCAAACCCGCCACCTTTTGGACCGGAACCGGGCATGCAACAATCGTGTTCCATTGTTTGAGCGGTAAGAACATGTTACGACGGGGGGGGGGGCGCGTGATTGTGTCATACCGCACCGGGCCGCACCCGCTAAGATGGCGCGCACGCGCGTGTGGGTGTCACTGTGTTAATGATGCGCGCCCGGATTGATGCGAGATGGCCGTTGCCGCTGAGTATGTGCGCCACGCGTGGGTTTCGCTGTCAGATTCCGGGAACTGCCGGGTTGGCCGTCATACAAACAGCCCTTTGGGGGCGCAAACGAGATGGAGCTTTTAATTGGCTGCATAATCTCATGCCGGTTTTTTTGTTGTTGTTGTGTGATCTGCTTGCAGGCTGTGCGAAGATGAAGACTACCACCCGACGGACGAGGACTGCTGGACGGGCAGCAGCCTGAGCGACTACACCCAGCAGGTGGTGACGACGATCGGCGACCGGTACAACCCGGAAGTGGTGTACAATGCGAGCGCGACCGTCTCGCCCCACATGCAGACGCTCGTCGATCGGCTCATCAATCTCAAGACGGCAGTGAACAAAGCGGTAAGTCGGGGGAGGGTGTGGCATGTTTTAGGATTTGTAGAAATGGAGGAAAAAAAGTAGAAGAAAGGCTATTGAAATGATAAAAAGGTGCTTTTTAAACGTCTTGTGTAAGAGATTGCATACCTTTAGGCGTTTTAATGACGTATGCTCCATATTTGACGCCTAAAGTTATGCAATTTTCAAGACAAAATTACGTCAAACTGCTTCTTATAACTACTAGCTTCCTAATGTTCTGTTTTTATTCCCCATTTTGCTCCCCAGTACTCATCAAATACGTTCAGAAGTGACGTAGACAAGATGCAGTCCGATATGGCGGAAGGTTCGGGCGATTCGTACCCCTCCGACGACGATGAGGATGGAGATCTAGCCTCGGGTTCCGGCGACGGTAAGTGTCCTTTAACGCTAGCACTTTTGGGTTTTGCTCTATTTCTCGTTGACTGTCCATTAAAATGTACATTCTAAATATCTCATTTTTAACCCTCCACACTTCTTCCCATCCCTTCTCCCGTAGACGTCAACCCGCGCACCATTTTCAGAGACAATCCCAACGTCACGCCCAGCCACACCGATGTTAGCGCCGCGAAACGAATCTCGACCAGCTCCTGCTGGAGTTTGATCACCCTGGTTGCCGTGTGCCTGCAGGTGCTACTGCTCAGCAGCGACTTCTGCGGTCACTGAGGGACTGGTGCGCGCGCATACACACACACCCGTCCTCCTGTCCCTGCTCTGGATTAACACGACACACACACTCACCCTTCGAGAAGCAAGCGTAAGAAATAGTGTAGCATGAAAATACGAAATACGGCTACTACGTACACACTACTGCGGCGTACACACGATCATCTTCCTCAAGCCGGCGCAACGCAACCCAGTTCAGGCGGAAAGGTCGTCAATTAAGTACCGAAAGGCGTGTGTGGCGGCGTGTTCCCTTGCGTGCACTGGCAACCGATTCATTAGTCAAGGCATTAGTATTCCCGCAGCCCGTCTTGGTGTGGGACGGCTGTGTGATACCCGTCGGAGTCACTGCAATCGCAAGGACTAAGTCATGCACAGTCTGTTTTACTATTTGATGTTTCATTCTTTTCTGTGTCACTCGTTAAGGTCTACTGTTAAGGAGAGCGGGAACGAAACGAAATTCAGCTTTGATGGTGGGCAGCTTTCCCATTACTACGATTGTAGGGGTTTTACTTCGTGCTGCTAGCATTGGAATTCAGCACCAGAGGTGCTTCCGGTTGATCATACCCCGCGCAGCTATACGCCCAGCTTCTTTTATTTTTATGATACGCCGTCTGCGGCGGCCGCTATCAACTGTTGTGTGTTTGTGTGTGTGCGTGTGTGTGTATACACACGGTGCAGCTAAACAGGCTGCTCAGCAAATCTCAAACCGAAAGATCGAACGTTTCGAAGCTTGATCTCTCGTGGATGTGTCAGGTGGGGATTTTTGTTTGTAAGATTTCAGAAGTCATTCGAGCCAACCGATAACACAAAGAGAGGGGCGTACGTTTAGCAGGAGCGCGCGCTCTGATGGTTTAATGCCGTGATGATTCTTCCACTGTCATTTATTTAATTCGAAAATGTGTTTTTTTTTGCGTAGAAATCAAGATTTTTTGTTTCCAAACCCTTGTCAGTCATTGGATCATTCTGCACGACTTCCATTTCGTCTATTTCTCTCTAACTCTCTCTCTCTTTCTCTCTCTCTTTCTCTATCTCTCTTTATCATCTCTTCTCAAGCGAGTATGTCTACTTTAATTAGTCGTTAACAAAAAGAAAAACAAGAAAAACAGATCAATATCGTAGCTAGACCATTATCAAAAAAACCGAATTAAAAAAGCAAACTAAAAAAAATCACAAAAAAACTCATCCTAGAATCACGATATGATCATCTTATCTTTCTACTAATCCATACTAAAAAAAACATGGAGCAAAAAGATGAATAAGGAAATGTGTGCAGATTTAAGCAGCAAGAAATGGAAGAATCGAATCGGTCATGAAAACATTATGTAAATAATTAACTTAAAATCAATCACCTAACCTGCTACCGTACCGAAACTGTAGCGGGCAAGTGGGATGCAAACAACAGTTATAATCAAGATAAAAAAAGAAGCAAGAAAAAGAGGAAGAAGCAGATTTTTTTCTTTCGTTTCAAATAGCAACATAGAAATCAAGCCCGCAAGAAAACAACCTACGCATAGATTCGTAAACACTAGTTAACAAATTCTTCTACACGCACGACACATTCACTCGCAAGACACTTTGTTGACGCCGTGCCAGTGTGCCAGACGGTGTGTTAGCACACGGGAACACTTTGTCCCTGATGTTGTGTTGCCTTCGGTGGTGTCGGACTAGTAATTGATATCAAGCGAACGGAACGAAGAGCAGTATGAATTTCCACTAATCGTTGCAAACGAGTCGAGTTTTGGCATGCGAGGTGCATACTGTTAGGCGGCATTGCTACCGCTTTCAAAAGTGTATGCAATTTGAAGCGCATGGCATGGGGCATGATCAAGTTAAAAGGTGTTCTGCCTCGTTCACGGCTGGAAACAGTTGCTGTATTTTTTATTTATTATTTACACAACACACATTCTTACTCAAATTCAATCAGGCACATAGTACGCATGGTAGGCCACTGTATGCTGTATCATCAGTCATGGAGTGCCGCCAAAAAGGAAAGGGCTACTGAAGCTATCGCCAATATTTTTTTCTTTCTTTCAAAGTCATTCGATAAAGTCCAGAAACAAAAGTGTACATTTTTGAGTGTGTGTGTATGTGCGAAGATTGTTTTTTTTTTGCTATGTTTTGGTGCGTAGGTGTTGTTAAATGCGGAAATGTTGTTTTACGATAGAACGTGCGCGGGAAGGAATGATTCGTTGTACAGTAGTGATGGTACGGTATGGTTTGTTGCGCCCACGCGTGGAAAACAGAACAGAAGCCCCACCCACTCGTGGTTGTGTGGTTATGTGTGTGTGTGTGTGTGAAACGAGCCGGAAGTCGTTACGCAATAGAGCGACATACAGAGACAAATTAAAAGCAAAAGCAAAAGCAAAAAGTAATAACGAAGGAAAAACGGTCAACTGTGAAGTGTAGTAGCGCACGGAATGCTAACCCAATTGTTTGAACTATCTGTGATTGTGGGAAAAGAAGAAGGAGCGATACGCAAAGATGAATACAATCCGGTATGCTAAAGAGAGAGAGAGAGAGAGAGAGAGAGAGAGAGAGAGAGAGAGAGAGAGAGAAAGAGAGAAAATAGGAATGTGTGTGTGTGGTTTTGGCGAGTGTGTTTGGTGATCTTCGGTTTCTGGAAGCTGTAGGAAGGTGTGCAAAATTAGATGGTGTGCAAAATTTAATTTATTGTTAGTAGATTGTTGTTTACATGGGCCTACTTACTGCTACTACTACTAATACTACTACTACTACTACTACTACGACGACAAGCGTGGGAAAAAGGGAAAGCGGGAAAGGCATTCAGAATCAAACGCAGTCTGATCCGTAACGCTCCGTAACGCGTCCAGACTGCTAACAGTTTGGCGCAAGGGAAAGAAAAGGGAAGGGAAATGTTTAAATTAACACATAGTTTACACCGCACACACTTGCGACACGATTGAGACAGGCCGAGAGAGATAGAGAGTGAGTGGAAGGTTCACGTTTCCAGAACCAGACCGATCCAGACAGAACGACCACTTGGGAAAGGAGGGTGTGCGAAAAGGGAAGCGTAATCTTATGGTGCCATGAACCCCTTTTACTTCCGTGCGTTGAAAAGAAGAAAAAAAAATATAGCAAAAAAAAAGGGTTTTGTTGTCAAAATAACAAAAACGTCAAAACTCGTCCGCCAAACGTACGCGAGGACGTGCATGAAACCAATGGGGGAGAAACAAACACAAATTTGCGGAAGAAGAAACGGATCGCGAAATACGGAAAGGAATGCAAACAACAGCAACAACAACAACAGGTAGCATTAACATTCAAATGCTAATTCCACTTCCAGTGATATATCTTAGATTTAGGATTTTTTTTTGTTTTTGCAATTATATATTATGTTTCTGTAGTATTCTTTTAACATGTGCATGTGTTGATTTTCTCTGTCCCCTTCAAACACTTCTCTCCCCACCCCCCCCCCCCCCCCCTTTTAGCCACGGTTCGGTAGTAAAGAAATCAGTCTTCAAAATTCGAGTCATAATTTGTAAAGCAAAAAAAAAAAATCCCTCTTACGGAAACTAACTTAAAAACGAAAATCACCTACCGAATCGCTAAATGAGGGGGGGTGACAGTGTTTTCCCGTTTCCTTCATCCCGTCTCGCAAGCATACAGCGCTTGGTGTAGTTCTAAATTTTCAACGCTTGCGCACGCTCTGGAACAAAATTCGAAATCCGTGCAAACATGCAAACAGAGGGGGGAAAAAAGCTTTCAAAGCCTTTAAAGCTTGCAATCGATTTAGCTATGCAGGTGCAGGCTTCGTGGACAAGGCAAAACTTACCAAACATCCCTCCTCCTTTTACTCCCTCCCCCGAATACGGCTTCATCCCCACGACGGAGGAAGTTGTACCGCAAAATTATTACCATTATAAGTGTTAAAAAAAAACTAGTTCGGAGAGCGAACAGGAGAAATCAAAGTGGGGTGAAAAACAACAAAAAAAGGAAAAAACAAAACGCGAAAACGAAAGTGGAAGTGAGGAAGTGAAGCAAAAACAGAGTGGAAAAAGCGCAATTTATTTTGTATTTATCTAATAAATACAGTTCAAACACAGGAAGTAAAAAAAAACATGGAAACAAGAAAAAAGAAACGGTAAATTAATTAAACTAAGCGCATGAGTAAATAAGCTAGATTCTAGGATGGTAATATATATAAACAAAAAAGTATATATATAAAGAATAGTTTTGAAAGCACGCAACTTGTTGGAAACGAAGCGGTGACGTAGCGGGGAAGAAAAACGGCACGACAGGATCGTGGATCGGAAAAATGCAATCCACACACACACACATCCTACAACAGTCCCGTGTGTGCCGTGTGTGTGTGAACGCGAAATGCGAGCGTAATAATGTGTATTATATGTAGGCAAAATAGGATATGAAGGGTTTTCTGTTCTGTTTTCTTTTTTCTTTTCCTCGTCGTCGTTGTCGTCGAAAAGCAAGCAGAAGAAATAAACAGAGCGAAACGCACTTAGAAAAGTGATTAAGCGAAGCAGGACAATGTGCTAACCAATAGCAGTAGTAGGGAAAGAATTGAAATAAAAATCAGAAGAAGCAACCTCAAAACACACAACCTCCTCACAAACGCACACACACTTACACAAAAAAAGCGGGAAATTGCAGAATGCAAACGAAAAATAGACGGTCATCTCAACCCTCCTTCCTCCCCCAGGCAGGCACAATCGATGATCGATGAGTGCGTGTTAAATGATGAGTCCTCCTTTCTCCACTTGAATTAATTTGCTTCCCAGTCTCTCGATGCGAGATAAAATCGGTGCAAATGAGAGTAAAACAGAGAGAGAGAAAGAGGGTGGGGAAAAAAGCAAAAAAATAAAT
Organism: Anopheles gambiae; assembly: GCF_943734735.2. NCBI lineage: Eukaryota > Metazoa > Arthropoda > Insecta > Diptera > Culicidae > Anopheles > Anopheles gambiae. Next base: position 90,087,608 of record NC_064601.1, read on the forward strand.
AAATAAACGCACTGGAAAACGCATAAATGAACGAAAAATATATACACAAACACCAGGAAGTGAAATAGCCATCGAGCGGTAGGGAAACGTTTTGCTGAAAAATTGAACCCTCCAGCTGCAAAACTGCAAAAGTAAAACAAACGCACTGCAATAAAAAAAAAACAGGCAGAAAAATAGAATTGCAACAGAAACTCGTCAAACCAACCGATACTGTGCATAAGGAAAGAGAGGAAACAATAAACATATTATTCTGAACGAATAACAAAATAAAAAGGGCGTGTTGTGTTTTCTATTGTAGCGGCTTGTTTTGTGCCATCATTTCCACGAATTTGGGTAGGGAGGGGGGGGGGGTTTAACTGTCCTGTCCCCTGGCAGGTGTACCGGATAGATTCGTATCCAAACTGCAGGTAATTCATTTTTAACTATTATTGTATCATTGTGTTTGTGGTGAAATTAAATGGTTTTCTGCTTATTCGAGCGGTCCATTTTGTACCGCGAATTGCATAAATGTAGGCGCGCTGCTGGGAGGATTTTGAAATTGACGTTGGTTTTGCGTGTTTTGTGCTTAACAGGTGTGCTTTTTTGTTAATTTTGTGCAACATTTAGTTCATTTTTTATCTTTTGTTCTCTCTCTCTCTCTCTCTCTCTCTCTCTCTCTCTCTCTCTCTCTCTCTCTCTCTCCCTATCTCTATCTTGCTAACAGTTTTAAAATCAATTACTCAATTGTGCATGTACTACAAGTCCGAAACATTTGTTTGGCTGGTATTAAAAATGCAGAACATTTGATCATTGCTTGCTGCAAGCTTGTTCGATTCAAACAGCAGCTCAATCATTTGTAATAACGCTTTTTTATTTCATACATATTGCATATTTTAAGGCGAAACACTGATTTTTAGATTCGCTCATTTGTCCTAATATATAAGCGCCTGTGGGTATGCAAAGTATGTGCATATTTTATCTATTTATTGAACATTTAGCCATAAAAATGTCATTCACATCCACAACTTCTAAGCACCAGATTATAAATAACAATGATTCTAGTAAATCAAACCCTTTGCACACCCCTTTACTGCTTCCCTTTACTTCGATGTGTTCCCCTCGCACAGAGAGTTTGAAGCCCAAAAAGCTTCACCGTACGCGGGATAGCCTTCTCAAAGCTTCCCCTATGTCCAGACATTCTTATCTAGCAAAAGTTCTCTGGTTTTTTTACCCTGTCTCATATGACAAACTACTTCTGTACTTCCTTCGCTCCCTGTGCATCGTTAGTGCTCCTGACCTACGCACCCGTGCATTGCCACAGCCTCGCGATGTAAGAGCAGCGATGTAACTGGGTCAATTCTTGCTGATCCGATGCCAAAAAACATTGGTTGATTTATTGGCAACGGTGGCGCCACTGTGTGGTGGAGGGCCACTTTTCTGTTCCGACTGTGCCGTGACCGTGTTTGTGTGTGTGGTCAGCTTCAGGCTGGCCGGCTTGAAATTCATCCCCTTGTTATTTGCTGTTTCCACCGTAGGGAGTGTGGGAAAATATGCTTTCCCCCCCTTAAAAAAACTTGTGTGAACTTTTTGTTTTATGCTTGCGCTCCCACATAAATGTTCCCCGGGCAGCGAGAAACAACAACAAGGTGTCGAGTAGATGTAACTTTTTGGTGTGGTTTTTTTTTGTTCTGTTTTTGACCTGTGATATGAATATTTTAAGCTTTCGATGCAAGTTCGTTTTTTTGTTGTGTGAGGAGGTATGATGAAATAAACAACAACTTGTGCAGTATGTTGTTGTGCGCTGTTTTTAATGACTTTTGCTGCTGTTGTTCATGCAAAATCATGCTGTAGCTCGAAAATTATTTAATATCTTTAGCTACTTTTTTTGTTGAGCTCGCATTGTATACTGACTGTACTACCCATTATTATTGATGGAAATGTTTACTATGAAAATGTTATTTTTTGTTTTCATCTCAGCGTCCTCATTGTGCCCTTTTTTAATGGAAAATTGCATGCTGCTGCTCTCTGTCTGTCTGCAGCACGACCTGTCACGAGCAGTCAGGTCTAGAGTTTTAAAATTTATCATAAGCTGAAGAAGGGCTAGAGGAATGTAAAAAAAATCTCTGTATTTATTGCATATTCTTGCCACTGCCCAGGACTACATCATTGCTGTCGCTTATTGCTCTTGAAACTTGTATAGAACGGCGTGAGTTTTTTGTTTTGGTTTTGTTTAATCTTTTTTTTTATCTTTCGCATCGATTTGCCAAAGTGTTTTGCTGTGTGCGAATATTTTATATTCACCCGGATACGCCTCCCGTTCCACCTTAAATGATTTGTAGTGGAAACTTTTGGGCTAAATAAATAAATAAATACACACCACTGCTTTGTTCCGCTGCGGCTGCAACGGGAGGCTAGGCTAAACAACTCTCGACTGATAGCGGCAATAAAACGCGACAAAGCTCTCTTCCGCCACACTGCTAAACTGCAAACAAGGGACTATCTTGCGACAAATGCTAAAAACTCCTTTGCTGCCGAATAAAAGCACCGAGCCGAGCAGCCGAGCTGGTCGCGCGCCGGTATTTTGAACCATTTAAAAGTTGGCAACAGACAACCTGCGCGCAATACGTTTGCCTGAGCGTTTGCTGATTTTGGCTGAAGCCGGAAGAGGAGCGAAGGGTGCAAACCGGAACGGCAGTGCATGGTTTGATTTAAAGTGTTTTCGATGGTTGTGATGTGGTGCATTATAGTTTGCTGTTGTTGCTGTAGGTGGTTGAGTGAGATTGGTACATTGGTCTGAAAATCAAGAGTGAATTTTATTTTTACTGATACAAATATTGATGCTCAATTGTGAAATAAAAGGTCTATTATTTAAAAGAATTCAAATCTATAGCTTTCATTCACCAAAAGCGATTCAAATAATGTCAAAAGCTGATTTTGATGAGCTGATTGCATAATTAAAGGCGTTTTTCTTTCCTGTGCTAACAATCAAACCTATTGCTCCTAAATTTATGCAATATTCCTTACAAAAAAGCAGCATATATCAGTTTCTTAACAACAAACTTTTAACCCATAATGTACATATTGTGAAAATTGTTGCCAAAAATTTTGTGTGGAAAGAAACTCCTTGAATTGCGCAATTTTCTACAACCAATTCTGCTTGATACTATAAAATGCCCCTGATAGTATGCTATTTCTTTACCGATCATCGTTAGAAACGCAAGCTTATGTTTAAGGCAACACTCAATATTTTTCATAAAAATGTAACAATAACATTTTTAAGTGCTACCCACGAACACACACACAGCACTGCTCTATCTCCTGCCAGACAAATCAAACACGGCCAAAGATCGGTATGATGAAAAAAAAGTTGACCTACTAATTGTACCAAAACCCAAGCGCCAAAAGTAGCGAGCGAGACTCTTTTGCCATCTTTTATCCTTTAAGAGTGGCTCAGCGAAATGGGCGGCCAGAGAGCAGTAGCAGAACGTGCTGAAACGCTACTCTTTCGCGAGCGCCAAAAGCGGACGCATAGCGCATGATGTTTATTGAGGACAGCATGGCGCCAGTTGGAATCGATCGTCCAAAAATCGTACGCAGCAGCCAACATACAAGCAAGTAGAAGTTGGAGGAAAATAGAAAAAAAAAACTCCAACCTCCCGCTCTATCTCTTCTCTACTGTGTGTGAGCAGTGGTTCTAGAGTTCAGCATCCTTTCAGTGGCGTTGTATATCCTTCACGCGCTGTACGCTGTCACGTGGTTGGCTCAGTGGGGATTGTGATGTTTCATTCGTTTTCTTGTTAGAGCTTTTTAGAGGTTAGTAAAGTAGCGTACGCTTGGTTTGAATTCAACTGTCGATAGATTCAATCGAAGAAACCTACGCGTATACCTGACGAGTATGTGACGATGTGCTTATTACACATTTCCAAGCTGACACGTGCATGCCTGGGAATGCGTCTCTATTCAGCAGAACTTTCTGCAACGAACACGAGCAACAAAAAATAGAATATTTCCATCGACCAGCTGTAACATTCCCGTGCAATCGTGCCAAAGGTCAGGGAGTGGAAGCGACATTTTCCCTGAAGAATAGATGAGCCGTCCTTCGTGCGCGAAATCGGGCTCCATCGCTACTTTGCTGGCGTCACAGTCATCCGATAGGCATCAAGCACACTATACATTCAGATTATGTGACGCAATGTTGAACGGGAAGGGAAAAAACAAAAAATACCAGGCAAAACCTTTACATGAGTCACATCAACTCTCGCTCGCTTACGAGGGAGATCGTTCAATCGTTGCAAAGGATCACAACAGCTCACTCCTACGCTTTGCAGCGCAACAGCAACGAGCAACGCGAGCAAAAATATTATAATTACTATCAATGTGGCAAACATTAAATCGTGATTTAAGGTTATGTATACGTACACCGCAACGCGGATGAAACGGGGATGATTAGATCGGGCTTTTGTTACGGTCGCCATTTAGGCCGTTGGTTTTGGCCGTGTTGGCAGTCACGGAACACGGACAAACGGACTTTTTAATGAACGCAAAAGCAAACGATTAACGCAAGCAGAAATGATTATTAGCTAGCTTGTGGGTAGGGTGCTGGATGGGGGGAAGGGGAGAAGGGGGGATAATTTAAAGCATTGCTGTTGATGCTGTTTTGCGTTGGCATTGCCATTTGGTCGGATCAGGCAATAATTGATATTTATGGTAAATTTAATAAATTTTGCACATTTTTTCACATTTATTCAGTTTTCGGTTGCTTGTCAATTGTATTTTACGTTCATTTGTGCAGCTTCTGCTATACTTTTGTATCATTATTGTACGTTTACAGGGTTTTCCAGGAGTTCTCATAGCTGTGGGACACTTTATTGACTCTTTTACAAGAAATGAACTTCATATGATGGGAATTGGACTCTATAGCATCTTTTTTGGACAAATCCAATAGGATTTTTTCCTGGAGCTTGTCCAAAAAGAGTGCCATAGAATCCATTTTCCGTCATATGAAGTTTATTTCCCTTAAGAAAGCGTCAATAAAGTGTCCCATAACTATGAGAACCCCTGGAAAACCCTGGGGTTCTTTTTTACTTGATAAGTGTTACCTATTTAAATCCTTAGATTATTCTTTTTATTATTTTCGTAATAGGCTTTTGTTATTCGAAATCATATTTTTTGTTTTATTTTGTTATTTTTTATAATTATTTTTCAACATCAGAAGAATTTCTGCCACTGCAAAATCATTCAGACGACGTTTCTTTATAGATTTTTCATTAATTTTCTATATTTTTATTTTTATTTTTTGTACTACCTACCTTCCTTTCATCCCACATCCGCTCAATCTCATCCAACCCTGTTTTAAAGCCTACTATCAGCCTACTGTTCCCCATAAAAAAACGAACTTAAAGCTTCGAGCGTCGACCACAAAGAGCAAAAGAGTGAACAAAACCATGAACCAACCCATTTTCTTCCTCCGGGCTGCTTTCGACATTGATTAGGCTCGAATGGGATGGTGCATGGTGAAATGGGACGTTCCACTACGCTCCTGAATAGCCCATTAAGAGTTGTAAGAAGAGCTGAGGCACAATGTGGGGCATAATATATAAACACGCTAATTTCTGTTGGAAAATATGCTCTGAAAAAAAAAAGAAAAATGCTTAGAAAGCATCCTTCAAACAGAATCTCTTGACGAAATAGCGCCTGCAGCTATGCAACGTGTATAACATAATCGAGTTTATTAGGGACAACAATGTTTCTAATCGTTTTTTATACTTAAAGGCGCCAAATCACCCCAATCTCCTTACATACTACAGCCCAACAAGGCTGTGAAATATTCCAACAGTACATTCGTACCAGCTTTAAGCGTCTTCAAATTTCCCATAAACTGCGCAACCACACCTAATTAATAACCTAATCGTGCTTGTCCACCGCTTCCTTTGCACTACCTAACACCCAGCAAGGTTACCCAATCGCGTTACACCACCAACACCTTCATGAGGTGGCAATGGACTTGACGACTCCCAAGATTCCGTTGAAACACCTTTTGCGGTACAACGAGAACGACAACAAAAAAACCTATCGCCTGGGACAAAACCGTTCTTTTCGACCGTTTCAATCGACAGTCTGGTGCCCCCCTCTCCCCTCCCGAAAGATGGAAATGTGTTTGCTCGCTCCGTTTCGATAATGGCTCATTAATCAGGCAGTTAAATTTTGGACACTCTATCCCTAGCCCTAAGGTTTGCGTAGGGCAAAATGGGCAGCGTTTGCGTTGAAAGGGGGCTGAAGCAATTCTAGCTCCACCGTAGCATCGGAGGGAGTGGTAGTTAATGGGGTTGGAGTACTGGGCTACATGTCAATTAACCACGCATGCTAAGGAGTTCCGGGAAGTTAGTGGCAGTTTGTTGGGCTTTGCGGGGTTTGCTGAGTGAGTTTGATGGTTTTGCGTTTTGATGAGCGCTACGTGAGGGAATTGTTTGATATCAAAAAGTTATTGGCAGTAGGGTGGGTGTGAGACTATTAAAGGGAACGCATTTTGTACTTTTTCATTTAGTTAAGTTTAGTTTATGTCCTAATACAGAGATTTTTTTTAGATTTATCAGCCGAAATAATGATTTCCCTTCATTGGTCTTTCTAAGCGCCTAAAGGTATGCACAATGATAGCTTTTCTAATCGTTACGGCCCACTTGCGTCTTGCGAGCATCAATTATTCGCCGAAATGTATGCAATTATTGAAGTAAAACTACCTTTTCAAGACTAAAACTTGATTATAACCTCAAACCATAGTTCGACATCTCTTCTATTCGTTTCTCACTAATCTTACAACCTTTTCCTTCGACACAGTTCAACTTTAAGCAAAGATGAATCATTAAAACATCCCAAAAAATACCTTACATACCGTTTTGCTTTGCTTGCGCGTGGAATAATTTCGGTGACCTTTAGTAGAATTCAAAAAAAGATGAGAAAAAAAACTAGTCCAAAAGCGCCAGCCAACAACACCCCGATGATGGCTACCATCCAAAGCGGTGTAGCGTCCCGGTGTCTGTGATCTCGGGCCAGCAGGCAAACCGAGATTTATATGGCACGGGACAGCAGCGACCAACCAACCACCGGTCGCAAAACCATAACCTATCCCGAAACGATAAACGACGTCCTGACCGACCCGACCGACACCACGAAACCTTCGGACCGCCGACGAGGACGAACGAATGCAGCAAAAATAGGCCGCACAAAAGGGTTCCCAAAAGCGCCGGCGAAGCGCCCGTTTGGCATCTTGCGTGCCGAGGAATTCGGGGCAAATGTAGCGGAAAGCTGTTTGCATTCGATTTCTGGCATTTTCTGCGCCCTTTCCGCAGGGGTGTGGGGATGCCCGTCTAGGTGTGTGGCATCTGGCTGGGTGGATTTATCTTTGTGCTTTTCTTTTTGAAGCCACCCGCACTCTTTCTCTCTCTCTAGGCTTCGATTCGAATGATGCTTTGAACTTCCACGCTGCGGGCGCGCGTATGTGTGTGACTCCCTTTCTGGTGGTGAACCATGTTGGGTTTGTTTGTTTGAAAGTGGTCGCACTAAAATGGTAGGAGAAAGCAAGAATTGGGGAGGGAAAAAAACAACTCAAACCCACCGACCAAAATGCGATAAGATCAGTGGCAATCAGATTTAATGAATTTTTTGGCCATTTTCCCCGGCCAAGCTTCGCTATCACGGGCAAGTCACGGCGCGAGATGGGCGAGAGCCGTTCGATGGGTTGGATAATCGCGGACACCGATTTGCATAACGTGAAACACGAGTTCGCTTTGAAGAAAAGAAGGAGAAAAAAAGGACATAGGTTGTGAAAAACGGACGCTTTCCACCTGGTTTTTTTGGTGGAAAATTGGATGAACTGTAAATTGGCCAATCTATTGGATGAAAGGGATGCGGAGGTGGGAAGAAGGAAAAAATAGCGACCGAAAACGCAAAAAAGACTAAACTAACTGTAACTGGCTTTTTGGTGAATAAATATTGAGTTAAAATGGTTCGCTCTTTCAACGGCCTGATCGCCATATGCGGCGCACCACATATGGCAAGCGATGGCGGTTCGCTTGGGAAATGTTTGAATTTCAGCATTGCGAGACCTTGGGAAATTCGTTGTTCGCCGCTTATATTTGATATTGAAACCGCGAAATGAACATTAACTTGTACCGACCACTATTAATGACTTCATCGATTGCGCCTGGGCATAGTAAACACTCAACACACCCACATAAGCACCCACCCGAAAATATTTGTTGCCAAACAGCTTTTATGATTGCTTTCCGTTTCAAAGCCCTTCGAAGAGGCCCTTCAAAGTACAAAAATACTAAAATTGATTCACTCAAACGTGCGATGAGACGTGATGTGATTGTGTAGCGTGTGCTTCATAAATCACATTCTCCAAAAATACACCCCCACGTTCCCTTTTATAGAGCTTACTAGGAGTCGTACATTCGGACCAATCAATTCTAAGGCAAACGCGGTGTGATTTGCATTGGCGCCGGAGTTGCGGAGTTTTATTGGCAAATTTTAATGACCGTAATGTATGGGGCATTTTTAAGTGCGTTCACTGCTACCACCATCCCTAGGATCGATAATTGTTGAGAGAGGGTGTACGGAGTCGATCGTGATGGAGTTAGGTAATAAGACAAGTGTTTCTTAGAAGAGAATGTGGTTAGACAGTTATCACAGCTTTATTGCTCTGTTCAGCTTCATTCTCGTCCGCTACTAGCCCTGAACCGTAGTCGAACTGGAAATGGATTTAGAGACCCCCTCAACTCCATGATTAGGGTGTTTAACGAAGTTCGTCATTTGTTTGATTTTGGAACCTCAGTGCAATCCTTTAAACACTGCCTTAGAAACGAATTATTAAGATGATCTTTATACTTATCTTAAACTAATATTAGACTTAAGAACATTCACACGGATCCATTGTTATCCATTGAACGGGTAATAAACAATCAAACAATTATGGGCCTACAATTACATAGTGGGAATATTGAAATTTTGCTGAGGTGTATTGAAAATTTCGATTATTTTGAAATGCAATGTTCCTTCAGGGCTATACAGAAGAATTGATATGATATTTGAAGCACTGTAAAGCTCGTTTTCTATAATATTCAGTCAAGGTTTCTTAAATCCTCTTAAAACCAAGGGGCACATCAAGCGGAACTCATGCCAATTCAGAGCTCATACCAGCTCTGGAAATGATTCCTAATTCATACAGGTCTTAGAATTGGTCCTGGCCCTATACTTGGTCTTGGAACTGATACCGAACATATAGCGACCAGGCAATAAATCTTGAATTGTGATGGGTAAAGTTGGTAAACACTCGGAGTCAATTCCGAAGGGTTGGTCCACCCAGTTTTATCGGGAGTCGTTCGGAATCGTTCGGAATCACCCGGAGTCGTTGGCAGTCGGATTCGTCAAGAGCTGAGCGGATTCGACTCTAGACGACTCCGAATGACTCCAACTCCGGTCGACTCCGGATGACTCCGATTCCAAACAACTCCGGACGACTCCGGATAACTCCGCACAGAACTAGTGATTCGAATTTTGCCGGAGTCGGAATTGGACTAACAATAGTTCTTGGCCTTAGAACTGATTCTGAATCCATACAGGTGCTGGAACTTGTGTAGAACCCATACAGAATGTGAAACTCATGAGCAAATCCGTACAGCTATTAGAACAGTGCTGGAATAGGAACAATTCTGAACTGATCCCAAACTCCATCCATAACAGTCTTCAAAATGATCCCAAATCTGTTGGTGTCCTGGAACCGATCCTGAACCCATGCCGGCGCTGGAACAGATCTTAGACTCATACCAGATTCCTATAACACAATCAGGACCTAACACTGCTCTCTAGTGATGGGCGTTTCGGAGCGCACCAACGGCTCCGGAGCCGGCTCCGACTTTTTCCCGAAGCCGGCTCCGCTCCGACGGCTCCGGAGCCGGCTCCACACCAACGGCTCCGGAGCCGGCTCCGCACCAACGGCTCCGGAGCCGGCTCCGGAGCCGGCTCCGGACTAACGGCTCTGCGCTCACGGCTCCATTCCAATGGCTGCGGAGCCGGCATCGGCCCCACCGTTCCAGAGCCGGCGACGAATCAACGGCTCCAGACCAACAGCTCCGCACTAACGGTTCAATAGAGACATCATTGTATGATAGCATAATAAAAAAATGAATATATATTCTCGCACGTGTGGAAGCTAACACACGATATGATTGCAGTATTGACATACATGACGTTGTGTAGCATTCGTCTTTCTTAACAATATTCAAAACTAATCGATGTTTTTTTTTTTTTTTTGATAAATTCTTTTAAACATGACCTACTCCGCTATTTACGGATTTCCTCGGTTGAATCTTAATTGAAAAAGTTCTTTTGGTCCTTTGTGTTAAAACCGGCTCCGGAGCCGTTGGTGCGGAACCGGCTCCGAAATTGTTTGGAACCGGTCAGAGCCGTTTTGCCCATCACTACTACTCTCTAACCCATAGAGTTCGTGGAACTGATATTGAACTTATTCCAATTCAAAAACTGTCCCTGTTTCAATCAGGGAACGTATCGTGTAACTTTCCCAGTTCTTCGGATCATCTCAAAACTGTAAAAACAACAATCTTTTATTTTTCAACACGTTTTATTTCGTTTATCAATAATTAATGTATCAAAAATGTTGCATTTCCTAGCTTGTACTGGCGTTGGTGGCAGGCCCTTTTGTAAAATGGTAAAAGAAATGAACTCACACACACACTTATCGATACGACAATACTACTTATCAACAATGAGAGAAAATCCTCCTTAATGCTACGTATAAAAAAGAAGCTTGTAAATAATGATGATGATGATGTCATTGATGAAATACGACCAAGTGAGAGAATAAAGGGTGTTTTCTACACACGGAGAGACACATCCATCCTACAGGAACGTGATTTTCGTTCGCGTCTGGTTAACCTGCCACACGTTCAGCTCCTCGTACGTTTCGATGCACTCGTCGACCTCGTCCGGCTTGTAGCCCTTGGTGGTGCACCGCTCCATAATGTCGGCCACCTTTACCGTCTTGCTTTCGCCGGCCAGCTCCCGCACGAGGGCAAATATCTTGTCCGAGGTGTTTTGCACGCTGGAGCAAGGAAGGAGAAATACAGTAATTATTTAAGATCCATTGTCCTCTTTTCGACGCTCCCCCATCCCCTACATTCCCCATACTTACTGTGTGTCCCGATGTTCGGTCTGGCTGAGCGAGTCCTTCGACATGGCCAGCAGACGCAGCGCTTCCTTCACATCGTCCTTCTCGACCGTGTCGGCCAGCCGCAGCCGGGCCAGCGCTGTTGAAAGGCGCAAAATGCCGAGCAAGTTGCGCGCGGACGTGAACGTCATGTCGCGACTGTTGCGTGCCTCACGGCGCAACTCCACGTACGCGTTCACGATGTAATCCGTCAGCTCCGGCGTGATGACCGGGATCTTGCGCTTGCACAGCGCGATGTACCGCCGGATGAGCGTCATGTCGAGCGTCTTGATGCGCGATGGCGGCTGCTTACCGTGGCTGTGCACGTACGTGATGTGCTTCGCCAGCCGCAGATCGTTGTCCCGATCGGCCTTATCCTGGATCAGCCACAGCAGATCGAACCGGGACAGCAGTGCAGCCGGCAGCTGAATGTTCTGCTCGATCGTGCGGCGCGGATTGTACCGTCCGTAGGCAGGATTGGCGGCGGCCAGAATGGACACGCGCGCATTCAGGCACGTCATAATGCCGGCCTTTGCAATCGAGATCGTTTGCTGCTCCATCACCTCGTGAATCGACACACGGTCCTCGTCGGCCATCTTGTCGAACTCGTCGATACAGCAAACGCCCTGGTCGGCCAGCACGAGCGCACCGCCCTCCAGCACCATCTCCCCGGTGAGCGGATCCTTCATGACGGCCGCCGTAAGACCGACGCCGGACGAACCGCGGCCCGTCGTGTACTGGCTGCGCACCGCCAGCCGATCGATGTACCCGAGCAGCTGCGACTTGGCCACACCGGGATCGCCCATCAGACAGATGTTAATATTGCCACGAATCTTCATCCCGTCCGGGCTGCGATCGACGCCTCCAACGAGCAGCAGCAGCAGTGCCTTCTTCACATCCAAATGGCCGTAAATTTCCGGCGCCAGGCTGCTGGCGATGCGCGTGTAGAAATCATCCTTCGCCAGCTCGTCCAGCTCCTCCTGCGTCAGCTCGTTGTTCAGCTCGCCATCGTCCGACTTGTTCAGGCACACGATCCGATGCGCATCGACGAACGTTTCGCTCAGCAGCCCGGACACCACCGCCCGGAAGCCCGTCTTCTGGATCGGCAGGAATATGCCCGTAATGATCACATGGTCGCCCGGCTGGGCGCAGCGTGTCGTCTCGCCCCGGCACATCACCGTCAGCGAACGGGGAATGTGGCCCACCGGCACCTGATCGCTGTGCTCCTGGATCTTAATCTCCTGGAACTTGACAAACTTGGAGCCGCGCGTCTGCAGGTACAGCCGGCCGCCCGCCTTGTTCACGCGGCAGTCCTCCGACGGGCACTCGATCGCCGGCTTGAAGCTCATCGACGTGACCGGCTGGTACGTTTCCGAGCCGCACCGATCGCACGTGTACGTCGCGACCGTCATCATCGGCTTCACCTCGGTGCAGCGCGTCACGATGCCGCGCACCGCCACCAGCTTGCCGATGCTGTCCGCCTTCACGTCCCGGATCGAGACCGCTTTCGCCATGCTCGGCGCCTTGAAGTACACGTCGTACCGCTTGATCAGCTCCATCGGGATGGCGTTCCGGGCGTCCCGCGTATCGTTCGGCCCGTGCAGCCGGCCCTGCATCAGCAGCCGATGCTCGATGAAGATGTCGAGCGTGTCCTTATTCGTCACCTCCCGCTCCTTGTACGAGGGCAGCAGCTCGAACACAGCGTCCGAGAACAGCTTCACGTAGCGCCGCGAGTTGACCTGCATCGCTTCCGCCAGCTCGTCCTTGTAGCTGGCCACATCGTCCAGATCGACCACGAGCTGGATCTGCTCGCGGTGCGCAATCTTTGTCAGCTGGCGGGCGTACACGAAGTTCTTCTTGCCATCGTCTTCCTCGCGATAAAACTCCGCCAGGAAGGATTTGATCGTTTCTACAAGCCGAACAGAGGAGAGGGACGCATAAATGTTTAACAAATCCCATCGGACATCTTTGTATGCAACAATCTGTGCTTACCTTTATCTTTGGCGTAATCACGCTGCATTTTTGCTACACTTTACGGAAAATAATGCACGAAAAACAGTAGACTGAACAGGGACAGATTGTGCTTGTGCGTTACAGCGCCAAAACTGATGATGCCTTTGAAGATGGCGATCCGATCCGTGGAGCCGGTGTACCCGAAATGCCCATCTCTAGCAGTATTCGAGCTTCAATTGCTCGAAACAAAAGTAGCTCAGTGTTATGATGAAGTTTTCGATAATTTCTTTTTGTTTTGTTTTTCATTGAAAGAAAATTTGTTTTTTATACCATTTCAAAAAATTACTGATAAGAAACGAATTTTGAATTTGTTTTTCTTTTACAACAAGATCTTAATTGCATTTCAAAATGCTTGTTAAGGTGCATGCAGTTTTCATTTATACACACCTTGACTAGGTAGCTCGGAACGTGAAGATGAGCTATTATCCACTGTTTGAACATAATACGATTGTTCATTTAAATTTAAACAGATAAACAATACATTTAAACGGAAAATGCATTGTATCATGCAATTGCATTAATATTTCCGTAAAAAAGTGTTGCGTTCCAGGCAGTGTTGCTCAATTTCTTCAAGGCCAAGCTGCGTGACAGCTCGTTTTTGACAGCGAAGTGTAGCTCATTATGGATGGCAAGCACAAACTGACAACATCGCCCTGTGCTAGTGTGCGTGTCCGTGTGTGTGTGACGATGTTTGGATTTTTCCTCGTTCGCAGAGCACACAAAAAAGAAGGATTGAAAGCTTGAAAAGCAAAGAAAGGAAAAAAAAAAGATAAAACTTTTATTTGCCCCCGTCTCTGTGCAACGCACCCGAGCAGAGGGTTGTGTGTGACATATCTCGTTGAATAAATAAACCCGTACTATTATCTCTCGCCGTGTGGCACTCGCTACCGTGTTTAGTCCGAGTTTAACGCACGGGCATTGTAAAGTTCACGATTTACGATTTTGCAACACACAACACAACGTCGTAGGGATTATTTAATACGCGTAGCGGAAGGAGAGGGCGCGCGTTCGAAGCGCACCAAAGGTCGCCGTCGCCGTCGTGAAAGGTGACGAAATTGTTCAACCCATAGACGGGACGGGAAGTGAAGCGTTTCCGACGGAGAAAACCTCTCCCGTGAAAAAATAGTACGGCGCTAATCAACACGGCCACACGGTGGTGCCCAAAAGCGAAAAGGTAAGCAGCGGAAGCTTGAAATTGAGACGCAGTGCGTAGAAGTGCCGAAGATAAACATCTTCTTCTAGTAGGCTGTGGTGGCAAAAATCGATATCGCGCTACGTAGCAAGCACGACACGTTGTTTGTTGGAAAGGAAGAGGGAGTGGGGGAGGGTATCGCAGAGGGAATGAGAAAGGTTGCGGTGACTCATCACAACAAACTTTTCAGCTCAACTGTTGTTTTCCTTTTTGTGTATGTGAGTGTATGTATGTGAAAGTAAGTCCTTCCCGGTTAAGTCGGCAATAAACCAACCAACATCACATGACTCATAAAATCTAAACCCTTCTCATGTTTCTTGCAACGATAATTAATCGCCTCCTCCTTTCAAACCTCTTTTCAGCAAACGTAAACACAGCCGCGCAATCCCCAGTTGCGTAGAAAATGCCACCAACCAACAATCGACCGGATGAGCTGCCTCCGCCAAAGGCGGACTTTAGCGCACCGCCGCCGTACGAAGCGAACGATCCGCAGCAGCATCAGCACCTTCACCAGCATGAGTACGGATCGCAGCAGGCGGTGCCGGTGCCGGAGCTCACCACCAAGCTGCCCACCTACGAGGAGGTGCAGATGGAGAAGATGATCAATCACGAGCTGCCGATGGGCCCGATGGGACCACTAGGGCCGCCGCAGATGCCACCGCCGCCGCCCAGCATCACCTCGATGGGTGGCCGTGGTGCGGCCGGTGTACCGGGCGGCCCTCAGGTAACGTTCATCGCGATCGATGCCGACGGGGAGAACATTACCGCCGACAATGGGCTGCTCGGTACGGACATCATGTTTGTGACCGCGTTTCTGATCGCGTTCCTGTTTAACTGGATCGGGTTTTTGGTGCTGACCTGTTTCTGTCACACGATTGCCGCCCGGTACGGGGCACTGTCCGGGTTCGGGCTGTCGCTCGCCAAGTGGACGCTGATCATGAAGCACTCGACCGACTTTGCGTCGCACGAAAACTCGTGGCTGTGGTGGCTGATCATGGCGTTCGGGTTTCTGATCTGCGTCCGGGCGCTGGTGCAGTACATTAGCATCAAGCGCACCTGGCGCCTGCTGTCCACGTCCGCCCAGGAGCGGCTACTGTTTTTCTACTAAGCTTCGGAGGCGGAAGCTGTTGGCTTACCTTCTTGTTTTTTTTTTTTTTTGTAGTTTTTAGAACTTCCTTTACTTGCTCTGTTCGTGTTTCCTCCCGATCATCGTGTTTACAAACCGGGGGGGAAGTAATTTTAATCCATTTCCTCTCCGTAGTTGCTGCTGTGCTTCTTCTATTTAGAAACTACACAAATAGTGCTTACATACACACAGGACACCACAGGTGTGATCCAAGTGATCACCGATTTGGTGGTTCATGTATCCCGTTTTAGCGTAACGATGGTAACTCCCCCATGTCATGGTGTGCTGTTCCCTTCTAGACACTTTTCACCGGGCGGGGGGCAAGCAGTGCGGTCATATGATCCATATCTATTGTATGGTGCAAGTAGGATTTGGTACAGTTTTCGGGGGAGGAAGACCCGAATGGAGGGGTGTAGGTGTAGCGAAGGAATCATTATCGTAATTTTGTGATAGCAATCAGCGAGGTAGAGAGGGGAGAATATGGGTATCAGTTTGGGTATGTGTTTTTTGTTGTGTTCTCTTCACCGTTTCCCCCGCCATTCCCTAGCTGTATCTTCTTCTACGTGTGTGGTGTCTTTTGTACGGCAGGATTGTATGTTTAAATATTTTATTAGTTACAGTCAAGTTAGGGCCAACATACCACTCGTGTGTTTGCCGCATGCTGAATGTTGTTGTTTTTTTCTTTTTAAACGTGGGAATGAAAAACGAAATCGTTTTAAACTTCTGCACCTTATTTCTCATGCAACGAGAAACAAAAACGGCGGGCTTGCTGTAGGATCTATGTAGAATGGGTAAGAAACAATGGGAAACAATGGAAAAGAAACGAGAGGCAGCAGGTAGGATTGTAGGAAAGCAGGGGAAGAAAGGGTGATCACATCCAACAAAGAATCAAATTGAAAATCCAGCAGGAAACACTTACCATTTGCTAAAAAACAATCTTCAAACCTTTGAGGAAAGAAAACCCGGAAAACAAACACACTTGCAACAAACTTTCACAACACAATAACAAAACAAAATCAAACACTTCTTACTGGCCTGGCTCCCACTCTGGTGGTGTTACCGCAAATAGAAAGAGAGAAAAAAAATCATATTTTTGTACGCTGTAAATAGTTTGTAACCACAACACAACGAGAAATGGTAAAATAAGGCGAGAGAAAATGGCGCTATAAGAAAGGGAAGGATCGTTTGAAAATTGTGAAGGAAAATCGAGGATAACACAAGATGCAAACACACAAAAACATAACGAAAAGATACAATAAAATACCTACTACCTATGTGTGTGTGTGTGTGTTTTAGCGCCGTCACTACCAGATACTCTCTCTCTGTTTTGTGGATATTGTGTAAAACGGAAAAAAGTGGGGGGAAATTGTGGTGAAACAACATTAACTAAATTGGAAAAACCAACGCGCGAACCATAAGTGTGGAAGCGAACAAGAAAGAGAGAGAGAGAGAGAGAGAGAGAGAGAGAGAGAGAGGAAAATACGTCTACTGTGCTGTATTGTATAGAAAAGAAAGCATATTAAAACAAAACAAACTATGTCTCAATATTGTGAAAATCTAATAAAATGATAAAAAAAGGAATAAAACTATGATATACCTTAAACATCATCCCACCTGTGTTTCACGTGTTTGTTCTGCGGATGACGAATTTGAGATTAACGGACGGTTTTAAATAGATTTAAACTAGTTGAGTGTGGATCACGTGGGGGCCTCTCTAGTCCTATCCTTCTTAGTAGTCCTGTTGTTTTCATGGCAACGTGGCAAATCATACGAATCTAATTCGATTCATGACAGTTGGTCTAATAGCGTAAATTGTGATGCAAATCATTTTGGAAGAGATTCTTTATCCCAATTGTAAACAAGCTGCTCCACAAAAGGGTAGAAAGAACACGTGTTTATCATTGCCTTGATAACACACGTGCAACCAACAACTGACGCGCAAACGATGTGAAAATCAATGCTGATGTGATGATTATTGGTAATGCAAAAACTCCATTTTCATTGTGGTTGGAAGTTGATTATTTTATTTAACAACTCAACTCCCACTCCTCTTTTCGCTTTCTTCCTCTTCCTTCTCTTTGTTTTATCAATACACAAACGATATCGATACCGCGTTCCTCCCTCCTCTCTTCCACACACCGTACAGATGGACGTCGGGTGCCGGAAGAAAAAGTATAAACACCACCACAGAACATAAACAGCACAGCGACGACACTCGGCTGCTTACTTCTTCTCCTTCTCCTTGAACTTCTCGTCGCCCTTGCCACCACGGATACGACCGGTACGACGGGCAGCGATGAGACCGACCTTGCGACCCGGGGGCGTGCCGCGCTTGACGGTCGACGCCTTACCGATGTGCTGATGGTTACCACCACCGTGCGGATGCTCGACGGGGTTCATCGCCACACCGCGCACCTTCGGCCAGCAGTTGCGCTTCACCTTGTACTTGTGGTACGCACGGCCCGCCTTCAGGATGGGCTTGTCGATACGGCCACCGCCGGCCACGATACCGATCATAGCACGGTTCGCCGACGGCAGTACCTTCTTCGCACCGGACGGCAGCTTCACGCGCGTACGCTTGGTGTCCGGGTTGTGCGCAATGACCGAGGCGTAGTTGCCCGACGTGCGGGCCAGCTTGCCACGGTCGCCGGTCTTCTCCTCCAGATTGCACACAATCGTACCTTCCGGCATCAGACCGATCGGCAGCACGTTACCGATCTGCAGCTGGGCGCGCCGTCCACAGTACACGAACTGGCCGGTGTACATGCCCTCGGCCGCGATGAACAGCTGCTTGCTCAGGCGGAAACGGTACGGGTCGCGGAAGTTCACGACCGCCAACGGGGCACCACGGCCTGGATCGTGGATGATTTGCTGCAATGTGGGGCGTGTAAACAAAAACCCGAAATTAGCCTACTTGGATCGGGGGGATTTGAATGACGTTTCACTCTACCTTCACGACACCCTTCAGGTAACCGTGACGCTCGGCATAGTCGAGATGGCGCAGTTTCGGCTCTCCCTTTCGCTTCTTGGTGTGGGCCCGGAACACGGATCCGGCACCTTTACGCTGCGCGCGAATGACGCGTCCCATTTCGACGCCTTAAACTGCAAGAAAAAGGAACAAAACACAGAGAAGACAGCATTAGAAGTTGAAGCAGTTGAAAGCAATCTACATTTAATATCCAAAAATCACGCAACATCACACAGCAGGGCAGGCAAGGCGGTTAGTGGCAAACATCGCCCTCCACACAACACACATCCACATCGCCGGGATCCAGAGCGAGCGCGGCGAACAAACATTAGCCACGATTCGGGGTTTTCAGCCGTTTGGAGGGCAAATGTCCACTTTCCACATGTCCCCCAGTTGCCAATTGTGCGATGTTGCGCGTTTTCCAGTATCACTTCACGGCGAAAAACACTTACGGGGCTTAAAAGTTAATGTAATGATACACAAAATGTGTGTTCACTAGACTCTGCGACGAGCCGGAAAGAAAGAGAGAACGGCCGAACTGTCTAATGCAGGAAGCAGAGAAACGCACACTTCGCTTTGACAGCTGTCAGTGAGCGGGCTTTGAAGGCAGCTGTCAAAAAGTGTGCGTTCGTGGGTTGATGCGTTTGCGTAGCGACCGGGAACGTGTGTATGGAGTGTTTGAATTGGCCGTTGATATTTATCAAAAAATTAAAAAAAAAAACAAAGGAGGAAAATCAACGTTTAAATGAAAAAAAAGGTCAATGATGGGAATTACTGAACGAAACATATTTTTTGCCACATTTTCTCAACATTTCAAACCAGCAAAAAATGGCCTCCTTGTTATGCCTTTACAGTTTAATAATTTATTATCGAAATACTTTTGTCTTTTTGTGTGTTTTATGTTTGCATTGCATTTGCTATTGTATGCTGTATTTTGTTGCTGTTGTTGTGACGTTGTGTTGTTTGAATGCTTACAATTGTCCATTTGATTTCTTACAAACACAGCTTAGTTTTACGGGACAGTATGCGCGCATTTTGCACAGAGAAAGAGAATTATGATTTCAGCGTTGTATTTTTTTGTTGCGATTTATCAAGTCGTTATATTTTACGTTACATGGGGAATTATGTCAAAAGAGGGATTTTTGCTCTGCTCTACCTGTCCAAAGAGTCTGCCACGGTATCATATTTTGCCAAGAGAGATTTGTGTGTTTTCACTGTTCGTTCTTTGCACTTTTTTTACTTTAACCTGAATTTAGCAATTTAAAAAAGAAACAATCATCCTTTAACGCACTACCTGCTGTAGGGTTTCAACGAATACGTAGAAATACGCTACTTAATCAACATATATTACTAGGCGCACACGTGGCAGCACCTTTGATTCGAAGCAACTTCACCGTTTTCTTTGCCCTTTATCTCTCTGTCTCTCTCTCTCTCTCTCTCTGGCTTTCTCTACAAACTAATATGCTGGCGATGCTGCGACTTAACAGATTTTAGCCCTTTTTTTGTTCAAAACTAGAACTAACTCAGAAGCTAATAATACAAGGACAGGCAACAACGGGAGGTACCAGCGCGGGCCACTATTAAACTAATTGCACAAAATGGAAGTGTTGTACCGAACAAAAAAAGACGAGTGTGACCATATCATTTCAATTGTTGTTTTCTGTTTCCAATTTTGCTAATGCTAATTTCCCTGTTTTTCTTTGTCCCTTTCCTACATGTGCTCACATACGCATAAAGCCACAGGATTTATGTATTGTGTAAAAATTGTAAAAAAAACAGCTGCTACAGGAGGCGGTTTGTTTCTCTCTCTTTTTCTCTCTCTCTTTTTCCCTTCTCATTTTGCATTTTGCTGTAACAGCGTGCTATGGATGATTTTGCGGAGAAAAATGGGGATTTTCGCTATGTTGCTTTTCAATAAATACAACCGAAACTAGACTTTACACGTATTCCCCTTTCCCCATTGGGTTTGCTTTTGTTATCCTTTTTGTGCACAACGGTGAAGATTGTTGCTTTCCCCGATTTGCCCGGGCCGTCTTGCCTTAAACATGTACAAGAAGGGAGGGTATTACAATACACACAAATCATCAAATCGATCACATTGGTTCGTAGTATAATTATTTAGTATAGTTTTCATTTTGCTGCTGTTTTGCCCCTTTTTTTGCTTGCTCTTTAGCTAAGATTTGTTTAATATTTCCATTTGTTTGTTATCAGTTAATGTGTATGTATACAACAGTTGCTGGGGGTTTTTAGTTGCCTTTTTTTGGAAGAGGACAAAGAAATTACTAAAATAGGCAAAGAAAAAATATGGAAAATAGTAAATTATTCACAATTGAAACTACTGCCGCCCTATCCTTTTAACGCAAACTGAGAACACTTTTTCTTTCCCCTAAGGCAGGGAGCCTCTTTTTAAAATCATTAATCTAGCAGAGCTTGCCAGCAGACCGTTTTTTTTTGCAGGAGGAGGAAGGAATCGTTTAACAACCCACCGTCGCCCATCTTCCCAAAGATTGCTACTAATAAAGTAAAATTATAACTTACTGCAAACGAACGATTCTCTTCTAATCTCTAATACCTCTCCTTCATAGTGGAATCTCCTTCGCTTGCTTACTCTTTTTTTTCGGACGACTTTTGCCCGGCTTTCCTTCGCGCCTTCTATCACACATCGATTTGTTTTGTCTCTTTGCATCAAACTCATCCGATCCCCGTTCGTTCAGTGTCCTACGATACCGTTGACGGTGCGGCCGTTGGTGTTGCCGGCACTGGCAAGATTGTTCTCCTCGCTGCAACAACTCCCCGCCGTACCGATCGCTCCTCCATTCACCACCACCGTATCCTTGTCCGATTCGGAACCGGACGGTTCCCGCCCATCGCTCGTCGCGGCCCCGGTAGCGGCCGGCGTTAGGAGCTTCCCGTTCGGCACCACCACCAACGGTGCCGATTTGCTTTTCAGCGGCTCACCGACGCTCGCTAGACTGCTGCTGCTCCCGAACGAGGACGGTGGCCTGATGATGCTGCTGCTGCCGGTGGTAGTCCCTGCTGCCGTTCGCTTTGCCGTCCCATTCAGTCCGTTCAATTTCGACGCGGTCACAACACCGTTCGTTCGGCTCGGCGGAACTGCTTTGGAGGGAGGAGGTTTCACGGTGGTGCCGTTCGGGGGCTGCCGCTGGATGGGTGACGCGAGCGTCCCGATTTGTGTGGTGCGGACGGGTTTGTTGCTGCCGTGCGGTGATCGTTCGCTGGGGCTGTGCAGCCCGAACGTGCTCAGATTGTGGCTAGAGCCGAGCGAGGTGCGGCGCAGTCCGTTCTGTGCGCCGGCGTTGTGTGTTGGCGTGGTTGGCGCACTGCCATTGCCGGCGTAGCTGTGCCGCACCGAGGACAGCTGCGTGTAGACGGAGGAGATTTGCGTTTTACTTTTCGGTGTCGGCGGCGTCCCGTTCGTGTGGTGGTGGTGGTGTTGGTGGAGCGGTGTTGCGCCCGCCAGCCCTACTGCTGATGGTGTGCGCAGTCCGTTTTTGGGCGTCACCGGCTTCTCACTGCGACTGTAAGGAAGGTGGAAGAAGGGATAATAAAAGAGAAATTAAAATTAATAAAAATAGATAATAGATATTACAAAAAAAAACTAGAACGATTTGCTATAAAATTAATGAACTTTGATTATGAGCATCACTCCATGAAGCTACTTTTTCTGTGTTATTTTCTTTCTTAGTATTTGTTAGACAAAATTGCGTGTAAATGTACAAAATTGAAGATGACGGAGGGTGAGAGCACACACACAAACACACAGACAGAGAACAGAGGCTGTATCCTTTTACCTTATTTAACTGCACGGGGCAAGGCATGAAAAGATAGGGAACATAAATATGGTTCGTTCGTTTTAGGGCGCATGGTTTTGTATATGATTTTACTATTTTGCTACTACAACAAACACTATCACATTATCTACTATCACACACACACAGAGAGAGGGAGGTTAAAGAGTGACACAAACGCACGACGGGAAATGCACTTGCACCAGCTACGGTGCGTACGGCAGCCCAATCGTCATCCGGTCCGGTAACGTGGGCAGACCGTTTGCCGCACTCGCAGCAGGGCAAGTGTCCAGCCGGCTGTGCACGAGGTGTAGGATGCAGATGAGATTGATCGCACACAGCATGCCTATTGCTAGTACTATATCACAAAGCAGTACCTGTCCCAGCTGTCCCAGCCTACGATGTGGGGGTTGCGCAGAAAGCCACCAGCAAAGCCCAAGGAAGTAAGCGAAAAGGAGCGAAGGTTGGAGCGGTCCGAACGGTTGAAGGATGGACAGGGAAGGGGGATCAAATGATACAGTTAGATGATGATGATGGCGATGTTATTTACAGATGAGTTTCCACAATGTTGTTAGTTGGTAGAAGTGGTTTGTTACGTGTTAGTTGGTTACAGACAGGAGCACATTTTGGCAACAGGTTTTCGCCCCATTTGATGTTGCGGTGGTTGTGATGTGTTTTCCCCCGGACGAATGTGGTCAGTTCAGTCAGTGGTAAGTTTGAAGGTGTTTGCAAGCGAGCATGTTTCGAAAGAACGAGACGAGAAAAGAACAATTTCCATATGAGCTTGCGTACGAGTCATAGGAGAGTAAGTGGGAAAATGGGAACTCAGTAAAGGGACATTCGAAATAAATCAAATAAATCATGACAAACAAACAAAAATCAAGCCGCTAACAAGTGCCTTAAGGAGTGCTTTCCCTCCGGGATTTGGAAAACAGTGCAACAAAGCAATGCACCAAGGAGTAGAGCTTTTGCAGCACGTCACGCACCAGCACGAACGGAGCGGAAGCTCCGTCCAGGCAGTTCCTTGCCCAACGGGCCATCATTGCCACCCCGCCATCGTTGGCTACCCGGCGACTTAATCGTGTTAGCAGTAAGCGGTTAAACAAATCAGCGATAATGGTTAGTAAACGGTTCGCCAGCACAGCGATCCGGGCGACCGCTACACGACAGCGGTTAGCGCAGCGTGCGGCAAGGGCCAGCTCGAACCCGACCGAACTGTGGCTGATGGGAAAATAGTCCGCCACGTACAGCGGGCGGGTCGGGAAGTGTCGCATGAAGGTTCTGTGTGGTGTTTGTGTGTTGTACAATTGATGTATCACATTTCCAGCACCGACAAGGGAAGGACAGATTAGTACAAGTGTAGCCAAATACACCGTCAGGCACACAAAAAGGAACACACGAAAAAAGGAAAGAAAGAAAAGAAAAGATAGGTAAAAATAAGGAAAACCTCATCCATAAAGCGATTTACCGAAAACAGAATGGAGAATGTGGATTGAAAGGACGGCGAAAGTGGGCGGGAAAAATGAAAGCAAAACACAACACCCGTAACCAACACGAACGTACTAAACTAAAATGGTTTCACTAATATGCGCTAAGGTAAAATCAATAAATGTAACATATTATTCTGCAACCGGCAGGTCGGTCGTCGGTGGATGGATGGTACACGGTGGGTACCTCAGAAACCGATAATTACCTTCCTAATCCTTCCTGTCCACCGAAGGAAACGGGCCTCAGCTGAAACGAAGAGACAAAAAGACGTTTGTAAATTAGATTTGCTGACAAGCAGTTGCTGCTAGAAGCGAAGAAGGTCTACTACTACTACTACTACTACTACTGCTACTGCACGTACTCGTTCCGTTTGCGTCGCGGTGCTGATGGTTTCCGCCGACTGGTGGTTCCGATCGCTGCTGCCGGCACTGTCCGGCCCGGATAGGGCCGTACCATCCCCGCTCTCCGTGGACGAGCCACCGTTCGTGAGGCTGTGGAGCTGCTGCTGCTGCTGCTGCTTCTCTCGCTCCGCTTCATACTTTTCGATCAGATTCTGCTGCTGCCGAATCGTGCGATCTTTGGCCGTTAGCTCACCCTGCGTGCGGTCGTGCCGGAGACACGGGTAAGAGTAAAAGTGATTAAGTGAATAATTTTAACACGGAAGCGAACAGTTCTAACTATCGAACAACGAAAGCCTAAAGTAAATCTAACGTAAACGGTTCTATTTTACAGAATATTTTGTTTTGTTTTACAATAATTACTAATTTGTTTGTCGATTATGTAGTATTTTTGATATAATATAATAAAAAAAATCAAATAATATTAATTTGGTCTCTTTAATTAAAGGGAAAAGGATGTTTATAGATAAAGCAATATCTTTACAAGCGTTCTGGAAGTAGTAAAAAGGTATTCTAAAGCTAAGGTAAAGACAATTCCTTCAAGACGACAGAGAGCATCGTTGAACGCTGCAAAGGAGTAGCAAGTAGGGGTGCTCGAATATTTGTGTTTATTTTTAGGAAAGGGAACATAATTCAGAGTTTGTATAAAAAAACAACTTCACAACATCAAAAGCCAATTCGATAAAAAAGAACAGTGAAGATCTCAAAATAGTGAAAAGGAAGCGTTCAACAAGGGAAAAGAATAGATAAGCGATAGACTTGTAGAGCTGTAGTCCAATTATTGAGTTTCGGTGGGTACACAATAATACATGTTTAATTGTAATTGTTTAGTTATTTTTCGCGAAGGTTTCTTCGTGATACCTTACGCGTCCTATTGCTTCACAGTTGTTCCCACCTATTCCAGAGTTTTATCCTTTTGGGACAGAGACAATTTTGGAAAAAACTCAAAAAAAAAAACAACTAAGAAGAGTATAAAGTGGGGCAACAGCATTATGCACCGATTGCAGCACAAACGCTGGAACCGGAAGCCCCTTGCAATGGCGAGACACTACCGTTGCAACTATAAATAACACGCGGGGCTCGCGCACTGTCTCTCTCTCTCTCTCTCTCTCTCTCTCACACACACACTACAACAAAGCGGGCGAGCACTAATAGGAAGGGCGGTAGAGTAAGAGAAATAAAAGGGAAATGAACGTGCAAATACCTGAAGGTAAACCACCTGTCTTCTGAGATCCGCCAGCTCCTGCCGCTGGTCCTCGAGTAGGGCAAGGGCCGCCACGCTGGACTCACGGATGAGTATGTTTTCTTGCTGCTGCTGTTGCTGTTCCTGGGACGTTGCCGTCGCCGCCGTTGTAGTTGTTGCCGAGCCGATCGTACCATTGGCGGCAATTGCGGCTGCTGCCGTCGTGAAGAATTGCCCATTGTTATTTTCAAATGGGTTGAGAGTATCGGTCTGTGAAAAAGGGGGGGAAAAAAGCCCGCAGTTAGGACAGTATGAACGATGAGTTTTCCGGAACCTTCGCGCGGAGAGTGGGATGGAGGATCATGTAGTAGTGGAGATGGGTTTACAATTAGTTACATTAGTAGGGTTTGTTTTTCATGCCTTTTTCGGTATTTATACACTAGCACACACATGGTTAGTACGGTACGCGAATTAGAAGTGGTAAGTAGGAGCGAAATTGTGGCTAGAAACATCTTACCCAAAATGTGAAAAACTGTAAACTTAAAAGCACCTGTAAAACATATAACCTACCATCATCAAATTTTCTTCATCCTGTTCGAGTTCGTGGTGGGTGGTGGTTGTGTTGGTTCAGTTCGTACGGTGGTGGGGGGACGGCCGTCACATTCGAGTGTTCGAGGACGCGGCCAAAAAAGGGTTGACACATACACACATACGTGGAGGTTGAGGGAAGTAGTAGCAGGCGTTAGGAAACGGCACCCACACCAACACATCATCGGATTTTTTTTTCGAAGTTTGGATGAAGAAAATATGGCGCGTGTATATACATCACACACACAGAAAAGACAACAACATTGGAAAGAAAAACAGAAAAAAGAAAGAAAGAGAAAAAAAACAAATAAAAAAAAGAGATAAGGGGAGAAGAAGAAAAACAAAAGAAATGTTAACAAACAAAAATAAAACGACGAATAACGATCGAGCAGGAAGCGCGCGCACGAGTGATAACGAGATCGTGTGGTTGCGTATGGCGCGGTGCGCGAAAATGAATGCAAAAGCGCACACATTCACACCAACACGCATACACTAATGAATGATGGAAAGGATGCGAGAGGATGGAATGGAATGCAATTTTCTCGCGGCGAGGAAATTCGAAACCGAGTTTGCAAACTTTTAATCAGGAGAGTGGCATCGTGCGCTTTTGGAAACACACACAAAACGGTGATGTAAGAGCAACCGCCGAACAAAAACGGAAATGATGAAACGAACGTTATGAGAGGCATTTGAGCAAGGCATGATGATCAAGAATAATGCGGTCGATGCGGGCGAAATGTTAACACAATTGATCCAAAGTGGAAAGTGAGCGGGATGTAATAATGCGCGAGCATGCTGTTTTTTGTGCGCACGAGAAGGAGACAATCAATCTAGGTAGGCGTTCACGTGAAGGAGCCGCATGCATTTTCACTAATGACCAGTGCTGCAAAATGTCATGAGCATCACCAGAGTTCACCAATACAAACAATGATCATATTCGAGGTAGTTTAATGCTCATTGTTGATACTCAATGAAAGTGCGTCATGACATACCAGTGCGTGAATCATACGCGAAATGCGCTGACTGACAAGGTGAGCTTAATGCCGGCGCAAGCATGATCATGAATTTTTTTCTGGTTGTGAATAGCGTGATTAGCCCACGTACACAATTGAGATGATCAGAGATGGGACTCACACATTTGGTGGACCAATCACATGCTTGGTGACATTTTGTTTAGCAACCAACTCTTGGTCACTCACTTGGTCACGACATTTTCTGTCGTGGTGATAATCATGACATTTTTCGAATATATTTGGCGTGTGGTCTAAGCTACAAAATGATCATACTTTCGCGTTCTGTCTGCTTTGTTTGCCTGTTGTTTGTCATGAAGAAATCATGTTCATTTTGTTTCTTGGAACGACTCCTAAGCGCCGCATATCTCCCATGACTATCGTGATGATCACCGACACGAAATGTTGCGACCAAGTGACTGACCAAGAGTTGGTCGCATGTCACCAGGCATGTGATGGTCGCATAAATTGTTTGAGTATCACATCTAATCATCACAGTATAGCTCGTGACGCTGACATGATTTTGTTTCAGCCAGAATTTGCCATAACTATGTCAGTGACACTTTGCAGAAATGATCATAGAAAAAAAATCATTACATAGTGACTGACCAAGTGATGGTCGCAAATATCATGTACCATGTATTGGTCACACCAATCGTTTTGAGTGATCACCTTTGGTTATCACAATTGAGTACGTGACGCTGACATAGACATGTTTCAGTCAGGTTTTGTTATGACATTAACAGTGACATTTTCCAGCACTGCTGATGACAGTTGATGGAGAAGCGCTTGCTTAGGGGCTCTCCCATTCCTGTTTGCTCACCTCCTGCATTATCCGGCGGAGTCGTACCAGCTGCTTCTTGAAGTGCACCACGTCCTGGAGCATGGAGTTGCGCAGCGACTTGTCGAGCAGGGTGAGATCCTCCGCGGAGTTGGTAGCGGTCGAGGCAGAGTCCGTACAGTTGTTGTTGTTGTTGGCGAGATTGTGGAACTGGCTCAGGGTGGCCGTCTTGTACGAGCCGGCGAACGTTCGCCGCGGCAGGCTGTCGATCGAGCGCGGGCTTTCCGATCCATTCGTGGGCGTCGCGTTGTTCTGCAGGCGTCGGGTGAGTAGCCGTGCCCTTGCCGGTAGCTGGGATCTGGAAGCGAAAGAGAGCACACGGAGAATGAGAATGAGCGTTTTAGTTCCGCTGCCTGAGTGCGCGGTTGGAGTTATGCGAATATGGGAGTTTGTTTGGAGGGAGGCAACACAGTAACACCTCCACACTGCGGATACAATAAATATACGTTTATGGCACAAAGTGATTTTTTTTTTGCAAAAGTATCAAGCGAAGGTAACAGACAAAAAAATTGGTGCAGTAAAACTTGTTTACTGCGAAAACTAAGCCAACACCGCCTGGCAGCCCCCACCGTGGCAACCGTGGCTGGCAGAAAATCGATAGTAACCTATTTGCAATTCCCGTCGTCCCAGTCGCAGAATGGTGATGGTGGTGGTGGTGGTCGCCGGCTCTGGAGGGACTCGTGGTGCTTAGGCGCACGCTGGCGCACCGCTCGAGCGTGCTGGTGCTGCCGGCGGTGCCGGACGGTGCCAGCAGGCGGTGATGGGCCGCTGCGGACGTTCGGCTAGCCGGTGCGCCGGTGCTGCTGCTGCGCTGCCGGCTGGGCACCGCCGCATTGACGGTGTGCGGTACGGTCAGGTACGCTGTGGCAGTGGTGGTGGTGGTGTTGGACGATGACACCGGACCTTTCGGTTCGCTTGCCGCTTTCCGGTGATGCGTTAGGAGACCGTGCCGTCCGGTGGTGGTGAACCCGCCCGCATGCATCGGGGAGTTTGAGCGCGACCGGCCGACGGAATGGACGTACAGCTTTTCCGACGTGTGCAGATCGGTCTTGACGCGGCGGGCACCGATCGGTGGGGACGAGCTGGTCGCATTCGATTGCATTTTTGCACGACGTACAACACAACTCAACCAAAGGCACACGCGGTGGTGGTGGTAATCGAATTATGAGCGTTCTAATTTACACACGTCACACCACGGCGAACGTAGCGTAGATTCCACGGGTTCCGTGGCTGGCTGCTCTCTTATCATAGTAATCCCATGGTTGACACGATAAAAAAAACACCAGCGGAACCAGCACTTGGGGTCACTCAGATTAGGGACCAAACGCTCAAGCACACTCTGTTTGGGTGGTGTGCATATCGATTTTCGTCTTGCCTTCGATAAGGAACTCGTGCAAGACGTCGTACTGTAATAGGGATGCAGTATCGATTTTCTTGCCCTACAGTGAACACATGACGGTTGGCGAGGGGCACTACTTTATCACAATTATCACAAGACGTCAATGAGACCGTACTTTCCCTTGTCTTACACGCGGCCACAAGTCGCGTTTGCTGGGTCGATATCAGGACGGGACCAACTCCTTCTATTAGCCGCACTCTCCGCACCGTCCGCTTGTTGCTTGGATGGGGACTTTTCGCACAGATTTCGCACTAAAGACCCGTCCGACTTCGGTGGTTCGTTTTCCCTCCTAGCCTACTACGATTTCCACTGCATTTGTAGTATTACTCTCTCCGGTGTGTGTGTGTGTGTTCTCACTTTCGGGGAAATTCTTCCTCTCAGCAATCACTCTCTCTTTACTCTCTTTTTATCTCTCTCTCACACACATTATTCCCTCTTTCCGTTCTATGCACTCTTCGCACACTTGTTATCCCTTTTTAGCCCTTTCTATTTGGTTTGCTTTCTCTGCGAATCAACAGGGGGTTTTTGGAGAAGAAAAACCCTTTTGCTCTAGAATAAGGATGCGCACACACACACCGACACACCGTTCTGGAGACAGTGAGAGAGCGAGAGACCTTTCTTGTGGAATCGTGAAAAACGTAAACAAACGAACACACACACACACGAGCGCGCTGTAATATTGAACGGAATCCCTAAACCCGTACACCACCGACGTACGTCGTCGTGCGCGTCGTCGTCTGGTGCGGCTGCTGATTGCGTACTGAAGAGGCGGCAGCACGCGCGCACAAGTTGCGCCAGCAGGTTTTGGCTTTTCCTTGCCTGCGGCCTGCTGTGGGTATTCGTCCGTGGCCCCCTCCCCCCAAGCCTCTAGGCCCCCGTATGGTCGGCGGGCAG
The DNA here is from genome assembly GCF_943734735.2 of Anopheles gambiae. NCBI lineage: Eukaryota > Metazoa > Arthropoda > Insecta > Diptera > Culicidae > Anopheles > Anopheles gambiae. The sequence goes on from NC_064601.1 coordinate 90,117,720, forward strand.
CGGCGGCTCGCGGACATTCGCGTGTTGCGTTCGTACGCGTTTTCGTAGTACACACCTGTTCAAGCGCGTGTGTGTATATGTCCGTTGGGCGCGAAAGAGTTTTCCGCGTGCGGTTTCGGGGTGCGAGCGAGACAGCACCGTGGCTGTGTGAATGGGGGACACCGGGTTGGTGCGTAACGTGTAAGACGACCACCACCGCGACCGCTGGCTGGTTGCATTGAATCGGGTGTCGTTTGATAAGATTGCACACACGCTTCCACGCACCACCTAACCGCTGAGTCCTCCCCGCTCCGTGTGCACTCTTCATGACGGGTAGACCAGGGTGATGATGTTAATGGGCTGAAATCCTTCCGCAATTTGGGGCGCTGCTTCGACCACGTACGTTTCCTTCTCGCCGCAAGTGAGCAACGCGTGTGCTGGTGACATTCACCAACACTCCCCCCGATGACAGAGCAGCAGATTTTCTCTCACCAGGACCGAAGAAGGGATGTGTGTGGGTGGGTTTTTTGTTTCTATTTTTTTCTTCCGTCGCTTCTGTTGTCTTTGTTTATCCGCGTTCGAGGCATGGGGGGTTTGATGATCATTTTGCCATTCGGGTCTCGCTCGCTCGGCAGAGCGTGAAAATTCGCTCGGAAAATTCGCTGCCAAAATCGCACACGCGGATGATGTCACCCGTGCATTGATGATACTAAGCCGCGGGAGGTGTGTGTGTTGGTGATACATTTTGAGGGATATTTTCATTTCAGTGTCGACAGCGATACTATTGGGCTTTTCCTTTTGCCTAAAAAAACGACATTCTTGAAGTATCGTTGCGGTTTATATTGCTACTTCCGGTCAATGTCACTGTTTTTCATCGGAAGAGAGCCATTAAAACGAAGTGGAATTAATCAGGCATTCCTTCTTCAAGCACACGCTTTACTTACTCGCCATCAACTACCAGAGTTCGAAAGAAAAAAAGCTAAAACACATCTAAAAAGTAATGCTTCTCGATAATTGCACTTTTTTTTTAAACAACCCCTTTTTAAATACACAACAAATCCCCCCGGCTTGCCTCTTTGTGCTGCAATGATAGGGTTTGGTTTGTCTGGTTTTCCTTAGTGTATTTTTATATAAATACAGACCATCGATTGAAGGTGGCGAGAGAGCTCGAGCGCGCGCGCGCTCTGGCCCTCTAGCCGCAATGTGAAATCTGTGAAATTTTGCACGCAGAAAGTGAAGCTACAAAGGAGCAAACAAAAAAACGCTACAACCAAACTGTTTTGCCGGCAACATAAATCACGAGCATCAGCAAGCAGCTCCAATTACGGTGCATTCGAGCATAGCCGGAAGGATGTGTGTGTGTGTGTGTGTGTGTGTGTGTGTGTGTGTGTGTGTGTGTGTGTGTGTGTGTGTGTGTGTGTGTGTGTGTGTGTGTGTTTACTTATCGGTGATATCGGAGTTGTTGTTTGAAGGTGATAGCAGCCGTACCACCGCGTACACCAAACACGCTGCAGCCTGTTGCTGCTGACGCGCGGCTTTTAAGCTTAAGAAGCGGGTTCGATTTCAAATTTCACGTGATCGCGTGCAGTAGAATCACGTGCCGCGCGCACAGGGCATGGAATCTATAGTAGGGAAGATCGCTCCTCGTTGCTCGCCGAGGGCTTTCTCTATTCGCGCGAAATAGTTTTGTTTTTGCCTGTTTGTGGCCTGAGAGAGGAATTGGGTCAGTTGGGTCTCTATTGTGAAGGAAGAAGTGAAGCGTGGAGGTGTTTGTTGTGATCGCTAAACCAATGGAAAATTTTCTCTTTGCAAGCAGCGGCCCTTTTCGCGAGCAAATTCCAACATGTGGGGCAAGACATTGAATTTTTATATCCTTTTCAGGTACATTTCGAAACGATTTCTTCTCTTTCAACGTTCATATCTTGCGAACATGTTAATTTCCCAATGAGATGACACAGCCGGCTTCAAAGAATTCATCTCACACATGTTGCCTTAGGATCATTTAAACAAGCAATAAACTGCTCCACCCTTAAGAAAGCAACAGGCTTTGTTGGTCTTGCTTGTCAGAAACAAAAAGCAACAAAATTGAAACATATTTTCAATTTCTAAACATCTACCAATAAATGTTAACGCAATGTGCCAAAAATATCTTCAAAAGCGCACAACCGCCTAGTCACCGTCGAAAGTGTCGGATGAGTTCATTCTCTTAGAAAGCAAAGATCTACACAGAACAAAAGAATGAAAGAGATTTGGTCACATTTTTGTCCGGTACTTTGCGTAGCGAACGAAAAAAAAGTAATAAAACACGCTGCTTTATGTTTATTGCGTGTAGCACGCGTATAATAGCATCATCGTGTGCCGAAACAAACACACACACGCGCTGAGAAATCCTACATAAATATTGAACCTAACGGTGTGCGCCGCCAGCTTGCCATTTATTTGTAAATTGTTTAAATATTTGAAAATACAGGGTTTTCGAGGATTATATAGACATGTTCAGCGAGTTGTAGATTCGTTCAGGCATATAATAGACTCTTTCAGCGAGATATAGAATTGTTCGGAAGTAGGCGTAGACATGTTCAGCGATTCTGTAGAGCTGTCATTTGTTTTGTTTACACACTGTGCCGCAGGGTTCAATTTTTCATTCTTAAAAGTCCTAAAAGTAGCTAATAATCATTCCCCAAGCTGTTTAATACATAAATTAGTTGAAAAAAGCTTATTTTTTCGAAAACTGTTTGTTTACCTCCTGATGAGAATGATCCAAGATGCAGTCCAAGGGGTACGAAAGTGACAGCTCTACAGTATAACCGAACATGTCTACACCTACATCCGAACAATTCTATATCTCGCTGAAAGAGTCTATTATATGCCTGAACGAATCTACAACTCGCTGAACATGTCTATAAAATCCTCGAAAACCCTGTAAGAGAAGAAACAAAGGGGTAGATGAGTAAGACCCAAAGGCACACAGTGCGGACTCTTCAAACGTGACCTATTCGATGGCTGATGATGATGACATCCGATCGCAAAACGGTGGAGCGCAAAAGGTGTAGCACAACAGACGGCAGCAGCACGGGGTTTTTGGGGCGGTTTTTTTGGTCGGCGCCCGCCTCATGTGAGGTAATCGGATCGTGCTTAATTAAATTGATGTCACACCTCGACGAGCTACAGCAGCACAACAACACATCATAAAGCGGGAGAGAGGTTGAGTTGAAAGGAAATTATGCCAACCTTCATCGACCCGTGATGTGATGTGGAGGAGCGCAACAATAGCAAGTATAGTATGATGTGGTTTTATTGGTGACCGTGGTTTTAATGATCTCAAATCATATTGGAAAAACGAACGAAAAACGAAAAGAAGAGTCCAATAAGAAAAGAACAGTCCAATAAGACGTCCAATAGTGCAACCATTTGTTGGTCCTTTTATGTCTGCCCTAAGCTTCCGTGTCCATCGACAGTTTACGACGATGGCACAGATGGCACGCATGGCAGATCATCGCCTCCAATCCCTAAAGCCCCTTTAAGCTAACTATCCGTATCGAGCAAACTTCTCTCACCTCGAGCTCTCTCGTGACCAACCAAGCGGGTCCAATAGATTCTACCATCGGTGAACGGAAAACACTACCCAACCGAACCACCAACAATCGGCGGCTGAAGTGACTCATCCGATGACTCCTCAAAAGCTTTTGAGGTACACGATGATCATATCGAGAGCTCTCGCTTTAGGAGACGGTAAAAAAACGCCGTGAAATTATATCACGCACGCGCATCATTTGATTCCGCCGGTCGGTGCGCAACTGCAACACATCCGGAGAGGAAGTGGGCCGGCCGGCAGGCGCTAAACGAGCTGCAACCGATACATTACAACCGCTGCGTGTGCAGTGAATTAACCAAAAACGGAAGCAGCGTGTGCACTGCTCTTGGGAGGGGCTGTAATCATGCCGGATGCGTTTAATCAATAATCATTATCGAATGTTGCTTCTTCGGTGCGTTATCGCACGCCACAAGGTCTGACATCATACACACACACACACACCTTATCAATCGACACACACAAAATGACTGTTTTCGGGTTGCACACACACACACACACACACAACTGTTTTCGCTTTCTATACCGGTCCAGAGGCGGCGTGGAGTATTTGGAAGTAGCGCTGAATCTTCCACTCAGGTTTGGTTGGCCCAGGTCAGTTTGTAAGAGTATGGGGAGTGGTGATGGAATTTTCCAGCAACGTTGAGAGTTGGAAGAAGCCGCAAGCAATGTTATTTTCTCTCGGTTTCCTCTCTTTTGCGTGAAAATGCTGCACCGGAAGTGGATGGTTTTCTGGCTGTGTGTGCGCGCGGCGCTTACAGAGAGCGCGGAGGATCACCACCAGTGAAGCATACAATTAATTGATTAAGCTACGATAATTGACGGAGCTGTGGGGAGTGGAGGCGTTGAGGCGGAAGCTTTTTCGATTACAAAACTGGCTAGAGGTTCGTCGTGGGAGAGAATATATGGTTTCGATTGGGTAAGTAGATGATCCGCATCAAGACATCGATATGGTTAAGTAACAATGCAACAGGAATAGAGCAATTATGTGGTGCAAAATGCATACATTTAGGCGCTTATAAAATGAGTCAACAATTTGAGTCTTGTTTTTTTGCTTGTTTAAATTATATTTTTGTTTGATTGTTACTTCTGGAATTTAGTTTCAATGTAAGCCTTTCACATTTTGTTTTTTTTTTTTTAATATTTTTTGCAATTTTCGTTCAAGCCGTACAACACTTGGAAACAGAATTATTCTACAGACGGCGTAATAAGGTATTACGCCATTAAAAAACACACCATTCCATTTATTTTGCGCTACACCACATCACACCCCGTGGTAGAAAAGCGTAGCAAATGATTTAATGTTGCTGCATGTAGCTGCAAATCGCCATCGCAAAACATTCCCTAGCACCAGAGACCGTCACCGTCTACCATCATCGTCAGAGGTCAAGAGCATTTTTAGTTTGCACGGTGGCCTTCAAAAAATACAACGACGTTTGTTGGCTGTTGTGCAAATGCGGTGTCCAACAGCGGCAAAAACCGATGCCATAATTAGCTCTAATAGCTTTGACCCCATAGCTGCTGCTGTAAAAATCATTACCGATTAAAGTTAAACGTTTTTTACTCTCTTTCATAGTCGTTTAAGCAGATGAACGGTACCGTTCAAAGAAATTTCAGTGAGAAGTTACTTCTACAAGCTGCACTATTTTAAGACATTACATTCGCTAATTTCATCCACCACTACACACATCCGTTACAGGGTGGCACACTGCCTTCCTCTCCCATGCGACCGCATCACCTTCCCCAGACGTGCGCTCGCTCGCCGCAGTTTAGTAACACACGCGAAAAACACGCGAGACTAGCGACGCCACAACAAACACCCCCCACCAGTATGCCTTGGCTTTGCCTGTGAATGGGTGTCCCCACACCATTGCAGCTGCATTTAGCTTAAGCCACCGTGCAGCACTGCATCACTGCACCGTTATCGCCAACTCAAGCCTTATCAATCGTTCCGATGGTCACCACATTGGAGCATGAAATGTTGAAATAGTTTTGAAAAAAAAACACGCATGCACGCTCGTACGCTCGATTTGCCTGAAGGTGGCTCTCCATTCTATGGTAATTAGCTTCGGTGGATTGTTTTGCTTTTAATTAGCGGTACGAGAGGTTCGCTCGCCTGTGCAGCATTGCTTAAATTGATTGGCAAATTAGACGATTGGATTTGCGTTTTTTGCCAGCGTGTTCCAATGCGAAGCAAACGTACGATTTGCCCATTGGTTGGTTGCCTTTATTTTGTGTCAATGGAATTAATTTTGCAAATGAGTAGTCCACTTTCAATTAGTCAAGAAAAATGAGGAAACCACTAATGCCACTGAAATGCTTATAAGAAAAGAGTTCGTTTTCTAATATGATGTGCATCTCATAACCTGCGGCCTCAGCACAATTTTTCGATCGAAAAAATTCGATCGATCCGGCTGTCATTTTGGTGTCATTTGACACTCATTTCGCCGCCAAGGTGTTCATTTTACTGGTCTTTTTGAAAACTGTTATACCATGACACTCACGAGCAAAATGAACTATGCTACAAAAATTCGATCGTTCCGCTTTGTATGGCGAAAAATCCGCAACTCATTGAGCTGCGGAAATTTTCGAATATCAGAAAAATGCCATAAATCAAGGTTAATGGTTTTTAAAAACGTTATGTAAAAGCAAGTTGGTAATTGTTCTGGTTCTTTTTCAATATTTTGGGTGATAAAATTTTTTTATTAAATATTTTAGAAAATGGTTTGCCTACACTAAGTACTGAACTCGATGGGAATCGACTTCATGCAGGAGAATGAAAGAAATAGTTATACTGTCAGTTTTACGTGAGCGCCTATCGAATTTTTTCGATCGAAAAATGGTGCTGAGGCCGCTGGTCTCGTGCGTTGCAATTGTTTCTGCATAATAGGAGCGCGTTCATTCGCGCCCGAAAGCTTCCGCCGCCGTTTACCGGTTTCGTGTCTCGACTATTTCCACACATCGCTCGGAGCATGGAAATTGGAGCCTGTGAATGCGCCATATACCGGCTGAAATGCATAATTTCCACACAAGATACACATGCCCTATGACGCCCTGAAGGGGAAGCAGTGGTGTTGAAATTTGAATAGAATAGAGCAACAAGATGGATGGAAACGATCATTTACCCATTGGTGGTGGTGGCGGTGGGCGCCGTAGCCGGAGTCGATTTTTCCTGCAGCACCGCAGCCGGCGACGAACCGACACCACTTGCCGGCGGTGGTGCATTCTCAACCGACGTCGTTTCACAATCCTTCATCGTGATCTGGTGGTGTTTGCTTGGTTTCTACTGTTACCTCTTGGCTGGCGTTTTGCAACCACAGTAAGACAAGTATACAAGTTTCCCGATCGAACCACAGCAAACCAACACACAACCACACTTCACTGCATCGCACACTTCACTGGTAATTTTACAACATCCGTAGAACCGACAGAGGAGCAGCAAAGCTTCTGGCTTTCAATAATTTTCACGTCTCCTGCACAACAAGTACGTACCAACCGGCCAACCCGCCAACCCTATGCTGCAGCATACACCGTCGTCAAAGACAAACGCGTGGAAGCGGTGGAAGAAGCTAGCAAAACGCAAACATTCTTAATGTTGGATGTTGGATGGGCTTTTTTTACAGACGGGTTGATGAACTAAAAGGAGCGGATTGTTGCGGTTCTCAACTGTAAATTGTGGTTTTTTTTCGGTAAATTATAGCTGAGCTGTTGTCGGACGAGTTTTAGGCCTTTTTTGTTTAATCCAACCACTGTAGAATGGTTTGTGCACTTGTAGGACTTTACAGAATGTTGCAAACACAAACCGAATTCAACATATAACTGAATTAATGATGGTTTAAGCACTTGCACTATTGTTATAACACAAATAACAGACCGCGTGAGCCACCGACGTGCAACTACAGACTATTTGCTTCTGCACCAAAACCCCCAAAAACTCAACCACCTCTTCTTCTCACTCATCAGCTGATGTATTTTTCCCTTTTTTTCGTGGGTGCATCAAACATCAAATAAAAGCCGCATTAGACACACACATACACTACCAAGATCGTGTGCCACGGGGAGAGATCGGGGGCACAACACAATAAAAATATCTTTTCTTTTTTGTTTTACCACACTAAATCACACTTGATCGGTGGTGCTTGGTGGTGGTGGTGGTGGTGGTGTTTGTTGCAAGAAAACTAAACGTTCCACAACGGCTGTGTCTGTCTGTCGGTTGACCCTGAACAGGTTGCAGGAAATGATGCACCATAAACAGAAACACACGCGATCGCGTTTGCTGTGCACAGTACACACGAGAGAGAGAGCGAGAGAGCAAAACTGTATCACCCCGTTTCTAATTTGCCGCCCTGCCACCGCTATTGGGATGTCAAAATTAGAAACTAAACACAAACAGTATCAACTAGCACGTCGAGCAGCATGCGGACGGAATGGATTCGAATCGGGTAAAGGATCGGACGACAAAACACCACAACCACCCTTTAGGAGAGTCTCTTTGTCTCACCATCACCACTGAACACTGGCGAGGGAAATGCTCCGAATAGTTTTGCTGATCGGCAGCCTCCCACTGCCCAAAACCGATCACAGCTGACGGCCGTGAGGTCGATCTTTGCCCTTCTAGCAAGTATCACCAACACCGCTGATTGGTGGTTGATCGAACCAGATCACCTTGCGTCACACAGGTTGTGTGTACGCGTGTGTGAGGATCGATCAAATACTGAATGAGGGCTGCCAGCACCACAGCCAGAGCCACAGCAGCTATGTTGTGGCCGTAAAACGTACACACCAAGAACTGAACGGGCGAGCCAAACCTGCCACCAGCGACCAGAGAGCATCGGAGAGAGAGAGTGTGTGTATGTGTGTGATGCAGTGGGCTCGTAGACCGACCGATGAATGCGCGAGTACACACGGTTGCGTGTGACTCACCTTCCCAAAGGCTCGAAGTCGTTGGTGGTGGTGGTGGTGTTACCTATACCTATGCCACCGAGGGGTGGAAAATCCACCTCTAGGTGGTGTTTGTGTGTCGGCCAGCATAACATCCCTCTGCAAACCGAGGGTGGAGAGAAAAGCTTCTCAAATGTTTGAGCCATTAGAATCAACACACCGTTTTGTAGGCAAGAAGGATTGTGCAACACACAAGTAGCTGTAATTACACACCTTTACCTCAAATCAGTTTTTTCGTGTCTTGAAGATACCTTTTTGAGACACACATACATTCACAACACCATGAAGATCATTCATGATCATGCGGTGAGATTAGGTTCAAAAGGGAAAGAAAGAGAGTGAGAGAAAGAAACCCAAAAGCAGCTTCCATCCCCTATTTGCTGTGGTATTTGAGAGAAACAACAACAACAAAAAACCGGCTTTCTCATCACAACTACCATCACCACCACAGCGCACGCGAACGTGCGTTCTCATCAGCTGTGCGCGCGGTTGAAAACACACAATGCACGCCACCCCACACACACGCGAAGTTCACGCGAGCGAGCAAAGGGCAGCCAAGCGCTGCGAAGGAACCAGAAGAGTAGTAAAATTGTGGTTAATGCACATCATCGTCCCGGTGGTGGTGCATTCCATAACGGTGTGGTGTGGTTGGGCTGGTAGGGATTTGGTTTCTAGAGCAAGTAGCTCAAACTTCGATTCTAGTAAGCAAAAACTGAAAATAAAGACTGGTAAAGTTTGTTGTATAAAAAAAAGGTTTTGCAAGGTTCTTTTGAGGGTGCATGAAAAGCGCCAACAAAAGAATGGTTTTATATGTGTTTCACGGTGATGTCTAGCTGTAAAGTAATTAGCATAATGCATGTTAAACCCCCCTGCTATGGTGTATGTCAAGGTTAAGCAGTAAAGTTACTATGTAGATGCCTTTTTGGTATAATCGTTTCGTGCACAAACCTTACACCGTACTGCACCAAATGAGTTCTCTCCCCGCCACTAGTCGCAGCTCTACATAACAGTAAATCGACTAACCGTTCAGCGGTACGCCCTTTATAGAACGAATCTTTAGCCCGAGCCAAAAAGGCATAATGTTGCAACATCATACTTACTTTCCGCTCCCCAACCCGTCAGTAATATATTTCCCGTTTCCCGCTCATCAACACACACACACACACAAGCACAGCGGCTTCGATGGAGTAAGGCTAGTAACATGATCGCGATAATCTGCCCCCAATGGGTGTATCATAATCGCCATTAGTTGCGCTTCGGAGGATCGAGGGAAAACAAATTTCCAAACATTGAAGCCCGACTGCAGCTATGACAGCTTCAGAAGCGATTTATACCATCAGCTGCTTTTGGGGAAGCAATAAGAGCAATAGCTTCCAAACACAAGGCATTTCCAATACTAAGAAACCCCTTTTGGTAGGGCTCACCAAGACAAATGGTGTGCAAATGACTGTGCAACTACGGGCGCTTTAAGTTCGTTCGTTTCTTGTTCGTTCGATCGCTACCACCGCGCACCGACATAAGCAATAATGGCGTGGGGCCGCGTTGCCGGAAATGGCAAACGAGAGTACTTTGGGCGTCCCGAAAAAGAATCCGCTATTCGATTTGTGTGTGTGTGTGTGTGTGTGTGGCTAGCTGAACTTCTTTCGCAACCTCGGAGAGCACTTTAAGGGCAGCAGGAAAGACAATCATTTCGATTGCGATGACATACACACACACAGACACATGTAAACGGGCCGGTTCGCATGTAGGGGACGACCCTAATGAGGGTGACGGTAATCCGCTCTCATTAGGGACGAACCTAGCCTAGCCCAGGGGTTAACATCGAATACGTCGAACCGTCCGAGCATTAGTGCAGCCATGCGAAAGGGTAAGCCAATTTGCCGTTGGATTACCGTTTGGACGTTGGTATGTCAAACAAAAAAAAAACGAGCCGACACTGCAAAAATCGACAGGCGGTACGGGAAATAGGAGACAGCCGAACGAGCCCGACGGCACTATTACAAGGGGCGGAGGTTTTGAATCACAAGGTACACAATGCAATACACTCCATACAGTGTGTAGTAAGTAATATGTAAAACTGTTTTGTACAGTGAAGATTTCAGCAGATAAAATACATTTCAAGACTTTCAAGACAAAGGTTCAAGTTCCATATGGTGAGAAAACAGCAAATTCAAATGAAATTTTATGGCAGCTTCGGTCAATCCACCATGCTATAACGTTTTCTAGCACCATGCTATAAATGTGCACACGATTGCATACTTTGAGGCGCGTAAGATCTTCACCGACCAAGGGCTTACACCGCTTCTTGCAGTTGAGTTTTGATTTCCAACGGAAAGAAAGTGAAAAGCAGTGAGACAAAACTTCAACTCACCTGTGAGTGCTGTTGCTCTGCGGGCTGCTGCGTAGCAGTGTGCTCCACTCGCGTATAATGTGTCCACCTTTGTTCTCCAGCTCGGACCACAGCTGCAGCTCGTCCATCGAGTTTAACCCGTTAGCGCTGCCACCCATACTGGAACGAGCGACTCTAAACCGCCGAAAAAAGAAGATAATTAGCACGGACACGTAATTAACCCGCCCACTGCAACATACCGATCGATGGAGTCCATGCTGCTGTTGCAGTCAAAGTCAAGCATAAAGTCATCGGACGCGATCGAGTCGCACGGTGAGAGCGTGTCGAGCGATTCTGCCCGCGCCATGCGATTGCCGCTGCGTGCCGACTTGCGCGACAGGGCCGGCGATTCGTACGCATCCGGCATAGCCCTCCTCGGCTTGGGCGCTGACGGTGGAGTCGCCCTGATTGCTGCCGGTTGGGAGCCGGCCCCGTTAGTAGTGCCAGCAGCTGCAGCAGCAGCACGATTGTGGTTGTCCTTCAGCGTTCGATCGGTGTCGGTCTTCTGTGATGTCAGGTTAAGATTGAGCGAGCCAAGATCGAGCGTGCTGCCCTCATCGAACACCAGCCCCGGCTGGTCGGCGATTTCGTCGTCAATCAGAAAATCCCTCCCGCCGTCCGACAGCGACAGTGAGTTGGAAGCATGGGTCGGTGTGCCGGGCGAGACGGGACTGGTCAGCTCGTCCAGCTCGGGCGAGATCTCATCGATGTCCTTCTCCTTTTCCTTCGTGTTTTCGGCCGTTTTCTTGCCGCCGCGCGGTTTCTTCACGTCGTCCGAGTTCTCCGTACAGCTGCTAACGAGACTGTCCGTCGGGGAGGTTTCATCGTCCAGCAGCAGCACGTCACTGATGGCGGCGGCCATTTCCGCAAACTTGGCCTGCTCGTTGCGGTACATCCGGTTCGGTTCGGTGGCAGCATCGCCGCCCCCGCTAGCAAGCGGATCCGTGCCCGGATCGGTGAAGCTGACCAGCACCTCCGACACACTGTCCAGGTTGGTGGCGGAAACATCCATCGGGATCGGTGCTGAGATGGAAGCTGCAAAGAACACGCAACAAAAGGTTAGAGCAGCGCTGCTTCTCTCGTGCGTAGCAAAACTTACAGAACGCCGAAGGATTGCCCGCCGTAATGGTGACGGAGCTGATGTCCTCCTCTTCCTGCTCGTCCTGTGCGCTGCCGGGCATCGAATCGGTCTGCCGCGATGTGCTGCTCTCCACGCTGCTCGTTAGGCTGCGGATGCCAAAGTCTTTCGCGGCCAGTGCCTCACCGGCCGTGAACCAGGAAGCGCGCGAGCAGCTCGGCGTCGAGCTCTTGCTTTCCTCGTAGCTCTCCATCAGCTCCTTCATCGCGCCGCCCTTGATCAGGCTCTTTTCCGACGAGTTGTTATCGCGCAGCAGCTTCTCCTCCTCGAGGCTTTCCTTCTGCCCTTCGCCGTCCGGTGCCGTCGGTGTCACTTGCTCCTCTGCCGCGCCCGGTTCGGCCTGCTCGTACCGGTTATCGTTGATGTCGATATCGTCGTGCAGGGCGGACGCATTGGCACTGGCATTCAGCTCGGTCGAGCGGATCAGCCCGCTGAGCGGTGCCGTTCGCTGGTTGCCTGTGCTGCAGAACGCACTCGGCAGCTCCGGCAGCGGCAGCGGTACGATCGGTTCCGTCGTCAGCGCTTCAAGATCGCGCACCTCGAACTTGTGCCGGCCGCTCATCACCATCTCCAGGTTGCGGTAGCGCTGCCGCGGCATCCGGATGCTGCTCGTCGTCGTGGTGGTCGTGTCTTCGAGCGCGGGCGCCCCGGTCACGTTCGTGTTGGCGAACTCTTTGCGACTCACGTTGACCGCATGCTTGGCACCCTTCGTGTCCATCGTGTAGCGCGAGCTGGCGGTCGCAGTGGCGGCGACAGCGGACCCGGCGGTAGTACCGGTCAGTGAGATCGACACCGGGTACTGCGGTTTCGGCAGGCTGGACGTGTGCAGCGTAAACTTGCTGGCCGTTGCGGCCGCTTCCTGACCTAGTTTGGCCGATGTAGTGGTGCCGCCGGCCGTATGCCCATTGCCAGTCAGTGGTGGTTTTGCACTGCAAATGAAAACACAACGACCACAGTGAAGCTATTAATAAATGTATCATTCTGCTGGCTTGTACTGTCTCTTTGGGGAAGGAAGCATGCCAAACACACGCAAATTCTGAACGGACGCTTGACGCAGATGGTTGGCACGCTGTTTACAGCCAAAGTTCACATAAATAGTTTCCTTTACACAGTGCTAAAACGAAATAGCTTCTAACGTACTTACCATAGACCACCACCGCTTGGTGCGTTCTGCCCGGCTTCGCTGCCATGCGTATACTGATGCTGCTGGGCCGTCTGCTTCGCCCCGGCACCGGAATGCTGAGTATTTTTATGCTCTCCCTGGTTGCATTTCGTCATCTGCTGTTGATAAGTCCCGCCAGCACCACTGTTGGAGTCCGGCACGGTGGCGTGAGCTATTTTCGTACTCGGCGCCTGGTATTTCGGCAGCGGACGATGCAGCGCAGTTGCACCCCCACCGTACGCGTGCTGGTGCAGCACGATCGCCCCATTCCCGCCGGTTCCGGTTGCAGCCGCCGCCGCCGCCGCTGTTGTGCCCGGCAGCGGCGTAAAGGTTGTGCGTGCGCTGGCCGCCGAGGAGGCGCTCTTCGAGCGGCGCTTGTCGTTAACGACGTACACGTTGTTATTGTTGTTGTTATGGGCGTGGATGTTGTTGTTGTTGTTGTTGGTGTGGGTAGTAGTGGAGGAATGTTTGTCAAAATCGTTGGCCACCCGGGGCTGCAGCCCGACCGATGCCGGCCGGACGATGTTGTTGGTGCGGAAGCCGAACCGATTGCTGCGGTACGGCGCCCCGTTGCTGTCCTTCTTGGCGGGCTGCAGCCGCGGTGTAGAACGGCCGGTGGAGGCCGCAGTTCGGCCGGGGCCCATCACACCACCGCTCGTGTCGTCCACCGACTCTACCGATCCTGTGGGGCAAGCAAGCGGGCAAGAATGGGAAATGTTATATTCTAAGTACGGACAAGACACGCAGCTGAGGGGTTTGAAAACACGTGTTCAAGGAAGGTTGGCCGTAGCCGTCTATTACCGAAGGAAATGATCTGATTGAACGAACATCCAAACAGTGCGATGAGGAAAGCGTTTGACATTCGGATTCAGTTCTAGCTGCTAGTTCTACTACTGTTCTGCTAAGAGAAATTGGGGGAAGCGAAAGAATGCTCCAAAACAGAACCTAACAGCTGCCTGGGGCTGAACTGGGAATACTAACAACAACCTGTCAGTCAATGATGTCGTTGACCCGAACCATTAGATTGACATTTGATACTTGTCTTCTAATTGTGTGTGTGCATCTTCTGTCTGTTGCTAACGATATTTATCTTAAGTGGAAACAACAAACACCCCTTCTCCGCACACTTACCGCTATTTCCGTTGTTGTCGCTAAATGCCGCATCGACGCCCGGGTTCGAGATGACGGTGGCCTGCACCAGCTCCCTTTCCGCTTTCTCCCTTTCCAGTGTCGCATTATTGCTGTTGTTGTTGTTGTTATTGTTGTTGTTGTTGTTGTGGTTACTGTGGCTGAACTTCTTGATCTGATTAGCGACCGCTCCCGGGACTGGTTCTGCGCCGGCACCGACACCACCACCACCGTCACCGGTATGTGTGACCGCACCCGGTGGCAATTTGTTGTTTCCGGTTGTGCCGATCGTACCGTTGCTGCCGGTCGTTGCCTGATGCACCTTGTGCTTCTTGAAGCCAAACGACATAGCCGTCCCCTTGGTGTGCAGGCCAGTGTCGGTGGCCGCTTTCTTCGACGCTTTCTTGCTCTCCGATTGGCCCTGTGCAAGTGAGAGAGAGAGGGGGAAACAAAACGGTAAAAGATTTATGGTAAAATTTTAAAGTGTTTATTTGTTTGGGGAGGGGGATTACAGCGGATTAAAAATTAGTCTACGCGCCTGACAGCTCGGTTGAGTGGAGCTGTCAAATCGCAATGGGTGTTGACGGTTTGTTTACTAACATTGCGACATTGGCGGGAAAAGAGAGCAGCCGTTTCTGTACGGTGGACGGATTAATTTTCTTTCTCAAAAAGAGTGAAGTGTGAAATAAATATTTTTTCCACGCTTTTTTTATTTTTTTCTTCAGCACTACTGAGTCATAGCTGCTTTAAAAAACCCTCCTCACAGCATGGGATCACAGTTGCACGTAAAACGTTTTGGGCTCTCAAAACTTTTTCGCTTTCCCACAGGGCACTAGTCAAAGGAGAAGCAAAACAAAAAAAAATCGACCCATCGTTGTGCGCTGCTTGCATGTTGACCAAAGCTCCACTGCCAAGGCCACACTCCAAGCCATCCATTCCAATGTAAACATTTGCGTACGGATCGTTACCAACCCCGTTCCATGCGGGCCAGCAAAGGAAGAGAAACTTTCTGCGCTCGTGCCCGCGTGCCTGTGTGTGTGTTTTCCATTAAAGTCGAACAAACATGAAACAACCTTCAACTTTGAAATGCCTAACCCCCCACCCGTGAGGCAATCAAAAAGCTCTGGTTTCTTTACATTTTAAGGTGGAACGTGCATGCAGCACTGCAACGATTTAACCTTTTGCACCATACAAGCTCGTGCGGTAGCTTTTGATTCGCCTCTTAACGCGATAAACCAACAAATTGAATTGTATTTTGCGAGCGGAGAAATGAATAGTAACAACATTGGCTGTGGTATTTGTATGCTTTCATTTAGCTAACGAGAACTAGTCAAACCGCCTAACCGGACGCCACTAAACGGTTTGAACGTTTGAACTCCATGCCTAATGGGCATGTTGGGCTTTAACATGCCTGTTGTACACATGCCTACGCCTTAAGCCACGTGGTTATGTACGAAAGCATGACCTACCCCGGGGTAAAGCGATCCGATTTACTCTGGGGCGGGGCCATTTGTGTGTTTTCCACCCATCTCAATGGATTTGGGCCTTTGGTGTACTGGCAGAAAGTGAGCTTCCGACACACGAGTTTGACCTGAGGGTGTCTGCCAGGCAGACTCGGAAATTGCAGTATAGGTCTTGTGTTTTTTTCCTCTCTCCATCCTCTAGTGTTAATCTCTTTTACATTATCGCGGGCCAAGCTAACGCCACAGCATTAGCCCGAGGGTGCCATAATAGTGTGTACCGGAAAAGGGTGTTTAACCACGATTTTGGTATCATTTTTGTTTTGTTACTGTTCTTATTGTGACCACAACGCGCACCAAACCAACCGGTGAAAGGTTGGCCGGTGGCTGTATGCAGCTGCGAATGTGGGACAGCCAATTTCAGGTGCCCTGCGAACGAACGATCTGCAAACCAGAAGCGCACAGGTGAAGGTGAAACAGTTGGCCGCGTAAATGATGACGGAAGCTATCCCGGAGAAAGAAGGAGGAAGTCGCACATTTCTGGCATTATGGCTGCGTACAAGTACAAGCAAACGGCGAACGGACGTTGTTTTGGACCGCTGTTGAATGGAAGAGCAAGATGATTTTTGGCACGTTTTTTTTGGTAAAGACTTGCGATGGAGAAAGGTCTAAAGAGCTAGGTAGTCTTGTTAATGGAGCCAACGAGAGGGGAAGCATTTCTTTGGCATTATGAGCGTTAATGTTGGGCTTATTAAGTGGGAAGATTGATGAAGCGCCTTTTCGAGGAAACACACACACACACACAAAAGGGAATTAACTCTTTCAAAACTGAAACAACTTCAGTTCGTCCACAACGTAATGAACCAAGAGGATGGCCCAAAACAAGAGTGAAGAAGTAAAATTGCTTTCTTATTCGGATAATCCATTTTACGACCTTTCACTACCGTCAACCCGTTCCGTTTTTAAGGGGTTTTAGGGGCTGCAGTGGCGAATGCGAACCATTTCTCCTTGCTTTGACATTCAGGGGCATTGATTTCGGTGCTCTTTTGGGCGTTTGCCAAACCCGATGGAGTATTCTAAAGCTCAGTGAATGCCAAAACGCCATGACATGGTGCAGATTTGCGTTGCAATTGAAGCCTCTAATCAACGGTATTATAGCAGCTATTAAATATCAAATTCTAGTGCTACACGCTGTATGGTTCGTTGCACAACATGCGCATCGCATTCTACGTTTCAACAACCACAACACCGAAAGACGAAAGACGACTCCGCACGATAAAGCTTACATAATGTTCCACCCCAAAAGACGCTTTTATTCGGAGGGTGTGTGTGTGTGTTTTGTTGTTGTTGTTGTTGTTGTTGAACTCACTCGCAAGCCCTTTCTCGATGGAGACGATTGTGCTGATTGTGAAAAGTAGATCCGTTTATCTTCATTACGGGGTTATCCAATTATGTGCCAACTCGGTGCAATAATGCACAATAGGCCGAGCAGTGTGGCATCGTAGCCAACATACCAACAACCATCTTATGCTCTTATGGGAAATTGAATGGGATGGATGAAATTAACCTGTTATTAACCTTTCATTGCTCCAAACGGTTTAAGCGCTGTTACAGGAGGTTCCATTTCCCCGTTTTTTGCTGCTGCACCCCAAACACCCAGCATCAGGTTAGGAGCAGATCGTGGAATGGTAAAAAGGTAACAACATGCTTTGCGCCACACTGGCTCATGGCATCCATGGCACAGGGGTACTGCTGTACGTTTAGTGTTTTTGCTTCAATTATCCTAGCGCCTCAAAGCACTTTGCCATTATCCGTCTCGCTCCGGTTCTCTTTTGACCCTGTAGGGTCTACGATCTGGCACCAAACAACCCCGGTCCTATATCTTGCTTATGCTGGTGCAATCAAAGAGTGGATCTCGACTCCCCCCGTGTCTGGTAAATCGATTGTTGTTCATGTAGAAAATAATATCCCAGCATTGGCAGACAGCCGCCAACGGGTTCAGGGGTTTTTTTTTTACCATCACCCTGCTTGCCATCACTTTGCCAGTTTTTACGTGTATTAATATTTATCTTTTCCCCTTCGTGATCTAACACGAAACATCGCAAACACATAGGGATGTTCCGCAGCTAGATCAGTCGAAATGGCGAAGCAACACGCGAATCGATTGCGCACCGGTGAATGTACGATGTAGCTTTTTTCGATAAAAAGTCGGCAAACGCCGTTTAATAGGGGAAGAAAGAAGAACTAAGGGGAGAGAAAAATACAATTTTATCTGCAAAAATGAAATGAAATCAATTGGGCCGCTTCGGCACAGCGTCTGGTGCCGTTTAGCTTGCAAGCATTGCGTGTGAATTTTTGTATGCTTTCGAGTTTTGAAAGTAAATGTTTTTTTTTGGCTTGAATTGCAGATATCAATCGTTTTAATAATATTGAGTTTTTTTTTCTGAGTGCCACACAATCAAAAGTAAATTAAAAGCAACGTGCACGTGGTCTTAGGGTTCGTCGCCCACAGCTTCCCATCACGCAGCTCTCTGGCGTATGTTGCTGCTGCGACAAAAGAGTGTGCACGTGTACGAGAGAAAGAGAGAAAGGAATTATTTGGGGTAAAATTATATGCTCTGCAGCAAAGTAAATTTTTAGCCAATTGAACCAATTTTCGATTTTGGACCCTTTTTGCCGCACCCCGCCACGTTCGCCGGTTCGGTTCCAATTTTCGGTACCGAAGGGGCTATGCTTGTTTCTTTATTTATTTTTTATTGTATGCTGCTAAATCGTGACTTTCTCTGGCCCGGTTTCCCGGAGATTTGGTGCATCGACGTTTGGACCGAGAACCGAGCGAAAGGCGACGCCGTTTTGTCGAAAATCGAAAGTTAAGATCCACGCCAGCACCGCTGTTGCGCTGTTTTTGCGCACGCGATTGCGGAGTAGACAACACCACGCGCGACTGAAGGTACTTTGGAACAGCAAAAGCACGCCAACAGCCAAGGGGGCGCCCGGACCGGATCGACCAAAGGGAAATAAATTGCAACGACCCGCCCGGACGGAAAGCGCAACGAACCATGGAATAGTGCCCGTGGACGGTTTTCGAGGGACGAAATTTGTCAACCTCGGTGTCCCGTGTGTGGGCGCTTTGGTGACAGCCGGTGTTTTCGCCGATTTCTGCCCAACTGCGCACGGGGCGTGCTGAAAGCACATTGCATTAGCTATGGACACGCGACCAATATTTGTATATAAAAATCTGTACAACACGTGAAAACGTCCGGAACGAACGACGCGCTTTCCACTGGCACCTCTTTTCCCTTCTCCGCGGTACTTCTTCAAGACTCAAGACCGTGTCTTATTACAGGAGAAATCCAATTATTATGTAAGGTTTATCGCATTTGCCACATTTGACATCATTCGGCTGACAGGGGGGGCTAGGTTTTACGCGTTCGGTCGGCGTGGATTAATGTTTCGGTGGCTTGCCGTGTTACGAGGGTAGGCTTTCAGCTTGACCCGAGGCCATTCGCGAGGACAGGGCGCTATGTTCTCAGGCTATGGTTTCGGGGCTTACCGTTGCGTAGGACATAGGCGCGAAGAATCCAATCTTGTCTTGTAAATGTCAATAGATAGTGTTGATATTCGAAATGTCACGTAATCTGTCAAAGTGTTAGTAATACTGAATCAATACAACCCCCCCCTCCCCATGGTGGTTCCCCTTGCAGTTCAAACAAAGAAAAGCTGCATATTTGATGATACAAACGTAAGCCCCAGACAACACTGCAGACCTATAATTAACGGGGTACACAAGAGACGGGACGGGAAAGGGTTACATGTGCGCCCAGGCGTCTGTCTGGCGCGCTGCAGCAGAACATGCGACGACAGCAGAGCACGTTAGACGCTCGCTTCCCCACAGGCACAGGTTTTGCACAGGCTTTTCACGCCCGTTTTTCCTCCGCAATACCTGTGGACGGCGACGGGGCCAATAACCGAGGGCGAAGGCGATGGTTGCAGTGGCTAAACGATGGCAAACATTCCGAGTGCGGTGAAGTTCATGAACTTCAACTGCGGCATCCATCCTGCCCAGGCAAGAAAAAAATGCTTACGTGAAAGGTGATGTTAGTCACGATACGGCGTATTATTATTATAGAGAGGAAACGTGTCTTTCTCGATTAATTAAATGTTTGTTTGTTTCTTTATGATGAAAGTTGCCGTTTCATGACTGCAAACGTTGGTTCGAGGTGGAGGCAGCCTTCGACGGCTCTTAAAGATTTCCTCCTACATTCCACTCTGAATTGGAAGTGGTAGATGCCAAGAGTTGACCGCTGATTACATCAAGGCCACTTACTTAAACCACACTAACCTTCGGCATTAACATCTCATTACCATCGTGAGTGGAGAATACTTATCGTAACCGTTATCGTTTCTTCCGTCATAACTGATTCATGCACCCAGAAGATGCCTAACTTTGACTGCTGAGCGGACCTGCACACTCCACCGACAACTGCAGACGTAAACAAATGGAAGGAGCATGCGTACCAGCGGCCGCACATGCTACATCGCGCTCTCCCTTTTGGATGTGTCGGGTTGGTGGTAGCCTTCGGTGCGCTGCAGTAAGCAAGTTGAAGGCCTTCATCTTACCATGAAAACCCATGGGCAGTTACGAATAATTACGAATTAATCAAGCCACGGGATTGGAAGAAACTTCTTCAAGCTTCTGGTGGGAAATGAAGCGGTGGTAAAATAGGAATTTGAAGGCAATAATCATGACGAGATGACGAGCGCGCCCACAGACATGCTGAGAAAAGGGCTCTCCGGGCCGTAATGATGATGCTGGGGATGTATAAGACGCCTCTCGGCTTGACTCTCACGAGAAAGATAAATTGTAGGCGCCTGTGTCCTGCGGGGAGGACACAAATGACGTGTCTACTTTTAGAATCGATTTCCGTCCGAGATGGGGTGGCCATTTTTTCTTCTTCTTCTTCTTCTTAACTCCCTCCCACACTGCACCTACCCCAACTACGTCCGGGGAAATTCCATCCACCAACCTATTGAAGTGTACTCCAGGAAGGACAGGACCTTGGGGGGGGGGGGGGGGGGGGGGGGCGAGAGAAAATAAAATCGATCCATCGGGCTTACCATATCTCTAAACCTTTCGCCCGCTTCGCCTCCCTCCTCTGTGCCGCCCGTTTCACCCAGCTGGTCCGCTTCCGCTTCTGACAGTTCGTCCTCCGGCGTGTGTCTGCACAGTTTTTCTAGCTCCTCAAAGTCGAGCTCATGCTGGCATTCATCCATAGCTGCACAGCGAATAGTATGCTCTAGGGCCGCCCGGAGTTTGCAGCTGCCGGCGGACACGCTTCACTCATATATTGCACCACCGGGACAGCGTTGTGTCCCCCGAGGTGGTGTGAAATGCAATTAAAAGGGGGAGGTGGGAG
Organism: Anopheles gambiae; assembly: GCF_943734735.2. Lineage (NCBI taxonomy): Eukaryota > Metazoa > Arthropoda > Insecta > Diptera > Culicidae > Anopheles > Anopheles gambiae. The sequence continues at coordinate 90,138,926 of NC_064601.1, forward strand.
GATGTTACAGCGGGCAGCGGGAGTACTTTACAGAAATATGCACTTCGGACACACTTTTGCTACGTATCTGTTTTCTACTTGGCAGCAATTGCTGCTCCCCTCAGCAAGGGTAGACACTTTCCACTGGAATCACGTGAATATTTATCGATTGTGGGCTGGTCCAGACCAGACATCTCCATTCACTGGCGGTGCGGGGGGTTTGCACAAAACTGGGCAGCAATAATGCCTGCCGTCTTCACTAATCACGCAATACACTGTTTCAATGTTAAATAGTGTTAGCAATAGCAAACTCTAGTCTGCCTTAATATCACTGGCAAAATCGCGCGATGAAAACACCTGCACGCACGACCGTCAAGAATGAAGCCACTGCAGAAGTATCAATTTTTCCTACGGCTTTCCCTCAACTGGAAGTATGTGCGCCGTCGTGTGTGCCTCCCATGTTGATGGAAGAAAATCGGAGCAAACGCGTGAGAGAATGAGAGCAAGCGAGCGTGTGTGTGGATTTTCTTGGGGTGGAAAATGTTCTGGAAAACTGGAGCTTGCGCGTGTCGCTGCAAGTGTGTGAGTGGCGGAGGTCGGTAAATATTGAGCGGATTTGGAGTACGACTTTCTCCCGGCAGGGAATGTTGTTGTTTGTGCTGACGCTGGTGCCAGTCATTTGTGCGTCGATCCTGTTGTCCTGTGGCTGTGTGCGCAGGCGTTGGAAGCGGTTCGGCAAATGGCCGTTGGAAGTGGAAAGGAAAAGTTGAACGCAACGTTTGATGTCCTTTAGCACTGACATCTAGGTGTGAGGCAGTGTGAGCCATCGGCAAGCTTGTACAACGCAATAAAAGTGTAGGAAAAAGTGTAATTGGGAAATGCTGAATACAAGTCAAGCAAGGCTATCCGAAAGTTTTTGTTGTGGTCTACAAAAATTTCCTGTTCTAAATTCTTGTTTCTTTTTTGCCACATAATTATAGCACACAAGTTCGAAACACTCATACGAAATGTTTCAGTTTATTCTAATTCAATAAAAATACTATTTCCAGAATAAAACAACGGCTGGTATTATTGAATCCGTTCGTAGCGGCGGCGTACGTCCCGACACTCATTTTCCTAACGTACTAGATGGTTGCTACAGTTATTCACCGCGACGTTGTAGGAGCGAGCTCAAGAAATGTGTTGCCATCCCTAGAATTTCATGTGAGCGCCGTACGTCGCCGCTACGAACGGATTCAATAATACCAGCCAACAGCAAAATGAATTCATGTTTTGAATTTTGATTTCCCAACCGTCAAACACTAAATTTGAATTTAAAGCTCCAACTGACGTTTGGAGTCCGATGACACCAATACAATCACAGCCGGCGCTCCTGTCAATCCAACAGCGCACTTTGATCCGTTGCCCCCGTGAAAGCGTTGTGTTCTCTGGAAAACCGTTCTTTTTGCAATTCGCTTGTGTCGTGCTTGTGTCGTCCCTACATGCTGGTATTGTAATTCTTCCATTAGCAGCATTATACAAGGTTTGTATGAAAGCGATAGCTGTGTTTGTGTGCTTATTTTTGCAATACTATTGTGCATATTACGTTAGTCTCGGTCGTTGCAGCACTGTACCGTACGATGTCTACTACCAACGAGACCGATCCGAACAATGAACTTCCGGTGTCAGTTCCATACAACAATCAGTATGTTCCATCCTTTCCGTTCGGAATAGCGGCCAATAGCAGCATTAGCAGCACCAATGCCTTCCAACCGCTGCCATCCAATACGGTCATCGTGCCCCCCATCTACGCGGTCTTCGCGCGTCTAATCTGCGGAGACCAGAATGTGCTTATCATCGGGCACAGGGTGGTCGTTGGACGCGCCCGCCAGAACAATGCCGTGGATTTCCAGGTAGCCAGGGATACGTTGATTTCACGGAAACACTTTATTCTGCATTACTCCAATGGCGTATTCGCGGTGGAGGTGCTGAGCAAGAATGGAGTTTACTTGGATAAGCTTTTTCTGCCGCAGAGCGACCTGCCGTACCTGCTGCCGAAAAGTTGCGTCTTCAAATTCCCGAGCACGAACACGACCGTTTTTTTCGAGAATCTTGTTGAGAGCGCGGCAAACGATGGTGTTGTAATGGTTATGAACGGGCTTACGCCACCGAGCGCTGAAGCGATGGATTTGTGCTGTAAGATACAGCATGCTGAGGATGCCAGCGTCAACGATGTGGTGCCTCAGGATAATGCAAATAGTAGTGAACACGTGAACAATAATCCGACTATCGGCTCCGATATAATGACTCTGATTGATAAGCTTTTGCTTGCTGCTAACGTCAAATCGGAACCACCGGCTAACAATTCGAAGGAAGTGGATATCCCGGACGTCCCATTGGAATGTACTGGTAGCGGCTCGCCTACCATCTCCGAAGAGCATCAGCTAGAAGCCCTTCCGGATGCGTCCGAGAACGAATCATCAGCCTCCTACGTGCCGACAGAATCGATCGAAATTGTCAAGCCACCGTACAGCTATGCGCAGCTGATCATTCAAGCCATCGCAGCCTCACCGCAGCAGCAGTGCACGCTGCCGGAAATCTACGCCTACCTGCGCGCAAACTATCCCTTCTTTCGGCAGCGCCGTCAGGATGGGTGGCAGAATTCGATCCGCCACAATCTGAGCCTGAATCGGTACTTCATCAAGGTGCCGCGCATGACCGATGTGGCAGCGAAAGGTTGCTACTGGCGCATCGATCCGACCTGCTACGCATCGCTCAAGAAGAAACGCTTCCAGAAGCGCTTGCAATGGCGCATTCGGGCCGCAAAGGCGGAGTGCCGTTCGGCACCAGTGTCTCCGTACACTAGCGACGATTCGAACGGTGAGCCGGCGCTGCTGCCCGTATCAGCACCGGCGTCACCGGCGCAAACGAGCAGCACCGCGCAGGACAACGGCTACAAGCAGTATGTACGCACGTGGCGTAATTTTGCTATAAGAGATAGAGCATCGGTCGGAAAACGCCTTCAGATGTAAATGCGACGGGGAGCAAATCATTTGAGGTTTTGATGGAATTTGATTTCTCTGCTACCCATTTGCATCAATTGAATTCATTTTCTCTATTTTTTTAATTTGTCATCAATTATTTCGTTTGTTTCTGGTTGTAGCATCAACATTTCTTGAAAAATAATAAGACAAGTACATTTACTTCGCTGTTCAAGGTTTTTGTTTCCATTGTAGAGCTCAAAATACAAACATGCTATTTCCGTGTTCGCAATAGGTTATTTACTGTTACAGATGTTTAATTAATGTTACCTTATTTTTAATGACATCTCCTGTAGTTTGAGCTTTGTAAGAGCAGCATTTGTGTAATAAGCAAAGATGCATTTCATCATAGCGCAGAAGAGAATGTATGTTAATTGAAAGCGAAATTAAATTAATTACCACAAACACGACAACACGGCCCCTCGAAGAAGCAAACGCATCTCTCGGACGGTGAAATGGACGCTGCCGCATATGTTGCAAAGCCACGGTCACGGAGCTTTTCTCACGCCTCTCTCTCTCTCTCTCTCTCTCTCTCTCTGGTGGGCGGTTAATCCGTTAACAGCGTATAATTTTCAATTACGTGCAATCGAAACCGCCAATTTTCAATGAATTTTAATTTCGCTTGTTCGTTCGTCGTCGTTCGTCGCTTTGGTTCACAAACGAATCGCGAGAACCGCCTTTGATTGGGTTTGCCGCGAGGTGTGAAAGAAAAAAGAAAAAACAGTGAAAATGTCCGGACAACGGTCACGGTAGCCCAGAAAACCACAGCTAATGCAGCAGCAACCCACCCACTCACACGGCGGTCGGAGGTGTGGGCCGGAGAGTGAAACCATTGCGAGACGAATTTCAGGCCGCACCCGGCACAAGGCAAGGCTTAAAATTAAGACTTCACACCAGCCGATTCCCGGGCGAGGAGGGATGAAAGCTGAAGCCAACCAACCAAGGTCATCTTCGGAAGGTGGCTTTTGCGGTTGCGAATGCTATTTGTGCGGCTCACCGCAATGATTTTTATGCAATAATGCCATCCACCTTCGGGTGGGTGGGCGGGCGAAAGTAGCTGGCCACGAAATTAGCTGAGAGACGCAGCGCGGCGGTAAGATACGGTGGTCGGTGGGGACTTGAATTATGAAACTTAATTCTCTTTCTTCGTTGCAGGTAGCTGATTGAAATTGAATTGAAATGCACGCTTCTTGATGGGTGATGGTTACACACGGTTAGTACACGCCGTCGGCCGGTCAGTCGAATGGCTTATCCAGCAATAGGAAATGTCATGCTTTCGTCCATTACAAACTGCTTCCGGAATAGGGCCGCCCGTTGGGAGGGAAGTGGGAACCTTAACTATGAGTAAGTGATGAGCTCGGAATGCCATATGACGGATAGTTGGAACGCAACCGAGGGTTGAAATCGTCTCGTCGCTCAGCTTTTTGCCCAAACCCTGGGCCAGGGCCTACATGCGACATTGTAACAAAATGCCGAACGCATAATGCGTGCGAATGGTTGCGCTGTGTGAAGCTGCATGCTAATGAGCGACCGAAATGGGAGCGAGCTCGTGAGCTTCCGCCAAAAGCAATTACCGGGCGCGCTTGTTTCCGAGAGCTAATCCGAGGTTCCAGGCTAGAGAATCCGGCGACCCCGCGGGGAAGTGGATGAAGAGCGGGTTAAAGGATAGGAGGATGGAATGTAACCCCCCCGAGGACTTACCACATTGATGTAGAGGATGTCATCTTCGCTGCAGATGGCAAGGTACGGTGCGCTGCCAAATTCGTTCAGTCCGGGAGCTGGCTGCTTCGAGGCACACTTCCCCATAGGGGGCGGGTTGGTCCCGGCCGGGCCAGCTGTTGACGGGGAGGGCGGGGCGGTCGGTGAAACATCCGGCTACGTCCGGACGCGGCGCTCTCTGCGGGAGTAGATAATTAAAAGTGCAGAAAAGCCACTTGTTAGTGTTTGTGAATGGTGCTGCTTCTCTTTTCTTCTTCTTGTGGTTGGTTTTGCTTTAGCCATTTAATTAACTGTTGTATGGAAAGTAAGGGAAACATTGTTATAAAGATGGCGTTGGGTGGGATTTGGCATGGATGGAGATTACTGTTGAGTTGACTGATAAGAGAGGGAATAAGTACCATGGCAGCTTGTAGCTTAATTATCTAATTTGATAAGTGCGATGTAACAAGAATCTAGTGGCAATGCAATTGTTTTTCAAGCGAATTAATATTGTAGAGGAATCATCTTATTGCTTTCTCATTATCTTTTTTCAGTGTGACGGTGAATGGTCTCCAATTTTCCAGGTTCAAAATCAAGATTGAGCAAGGTGAGATAGTTCTGAAGAATTTTATGAAATTAAGCAATAAATTGCCCAAACGATCACTGCACAACAATCGTTTCCCCGTGAGCAAACAAATGCATAATTATTAACCCTTACCCATTGCTCGCGATTATCGAGCGTGTTCAGGCACCATTATGAGCATGTCTAAGCATCAAACACTGAAGCGTTTCTTTTTGCTTTGGTTAGTGTTTTTATACACATAATCTCTCAACTGCTATGTAAAATCCCCTTCCTTTGCCTAACACAATCATCAACAATGAACCATGTCCGGTTAGGTGCAAAAAGAATGATTCTAAACCCCCACCACCCCCCAAGAACCATGCTACCATGCTCTTTCCATCCAACGAGGAATTAACGCTCTCGGTCGTTAGCCGCTTGCCGGCACGAGAAGCACAAAAGTTCGTGACGTGCAGTGGAAGATGGACCCAAAGCTCCCCTTAAGCTGTAGCAAACTGGGCGCGTGTAAATCAGTGCAAAAAAACTGCATCCAATGCACGTTGGGGGTTGGGGTGGTTAACGAGGTGCCACACTCTCTCGAAAGACTCCCAGTCGTCGTCGTGCGCTAGCCGGAAACAACCGGACGGTCGCGGAACGGAACGGCACGGATAAGGCAAAGACCCTCGGTAGTATTATTATTAATGTTTTTCCTTTCGGTTTCGTTCTTGTTCGTTCCTTTGCATAAGCTTAAGCAGGGGAGCGGCAGGTCTTGCTTACTTTCTACTGGCGTGTCGTAACTCTTTTGGCCGGGTTTATTAGCGTGGTCACATGGACCGTCCTGTTGTAGGCCTCCCTCCCCCAACAAACACGGGCCGCAGTAGCGGCAGAACCGGAAACAATAACACTTTGGTAGCAATAACAATATTATGAATGGATGAAATGGTAAATGTGCATTTCTTTGCACCCCATCATCGTGCCGTTTTGGGCCGCCGGACGGTTTTGTTTACCGGGATGCAGGGTTGTATAGGGGATGGTTCTTAAGCGGACGACATGACAAATCATGCTCGCCTTTCACCGTTCGCCCGACTGGTCAGTGTGTGGCCACAGCCCGAAGGGACTGGGAACAAATCGGCCATGGAATAATGGAAGGAATGGATGCGGCAAGAGCCCTCATAATCCCTTATCACAAACCACTAGCCGCAATGGTTGGGATGGGGCGAACCAAGCGGCAAGAAAAGCAATCTTCAAGCAATAGTTCGATCACAATCGAATGGCATAATCATAAACCGCGGTTTCAGCGCACAAACCACAGCGCACAGTAAACAAACGAATCGGCACAAACAACAACAAATAATACCCCGGGTTTTAATAATGCGATATTATTATGCAGCTCGAATTTGTTTGTGCAGCGCGGCGGCATCTAAACGGTTGTTTTTGCACCTTTTCCGATGCAAAACCGAACGTCGTGGTACGGCTTTGCGTACAACGCTAGAACTATGCGCCAGTGGGCAGGGCGTGTTGGGGATGAGAGGGGATAGGAGAGGGAGGTTTGCAATGATGCATAAATAATTCTACACTTCCCCCTTCACCCCTTCCCAAAATGGGAGAGTTTGCCCGGGCATGTCCTCCAAGGAACCGGGCAGCGGGAATTTACATACAACAGCGAGTGAGACAAACCAACCCAGTGCCAACCACCACCGCGAGAGACACCGCGTAATAAAACCGAGAAGGAAAGGTTAAATGTGGCGCCAGGGAAAGGGGGGCACCGAAGGGTTATGTGTCCCCCTCTTTAGCGTTGGTGCTTTGGGTCGTCTCACAGTACGAAAACACGAGCCGTTACTCTGTTGCAAACGCTAGCACATCTGTTCGTTCGCACTCTCGTTCTCTCTCGTGCTTTGGGTTCGCGCGTTCTGTTTTCCACGCTTTTCTTTGCAACCGTGTTCTGTGTTTAGTTCGACGCTCGTGCAGCGAGTTGGCGGGGTGATGTCGTGGTGCATGCCATTAGGAACGTGTCGCACGATTTACAAGTACGAGCCAAATATTAATAACGATAATAACGGAATTATTCAAATGTTATTTGTTTGGTTTTGTGCCTCGGATTTCGCACCATTCTCCAGTGGTTCTTTTACCCCTTTCTTTCACCCAGTACCACATTTGCAGGACCTAAGCGACCCGAGAGAGTGTCCTGGTGGGACCATTTGAACCATGTACTTGGTGGTGTTAGCCCACCAACCGATTTGATGTAATGATGATGTGTCTGGCTTGTTTGAGTTGCAGTAGCGAGTTGGTAGTGAAATGCTGCATTATGCACCGGTTTGATTGCGACAAAGCTTTCCCAAAAGGGGCTCCAAATAAAAGACGAGAAAAGCACTTGTTATTGCAAATTAATTTTGGGAAAACAATCGAACTAAACACGGAGGACGCTTGTGATGCGCCGAGGCAGAGTGGGAGCGCACAGTGTCCAAACGTGCTTGTGTGTGCCGTGTAAGGGTTCCAACGTTTAAACGTTGCTCTCATAAAACTGTTCTTTATGTGGTGCTGGTTTTTTTTTGCTTCTGGTTTACACCTTCACTCGTGTTCTTTGAGACACGGAGAGAACCACCTAGACGGGATTTTATTTACGTATACGTTCCTTCGAATGGTAAACCGGAGTGGTGTTGCTGGTGTATCGTTTTTATGATAATTTTACAGCTGTTTTCCGTCCGCTCATATTTTGCACCACGCACCGGTATTATGTCGGTAGGATGCTGACAAGGGACAAGAATTTTTCGAGGACCGACCGTTAGGCAGACGACCAACGTCGTGGGTGAGCCACTCCAGGGAGGCTAGTGAGCGTGCGGTAACTAAACAAGCTCCTGGGAACGTTGCCAAACGTCGTGTTTCGATCGAACGAATCGGCCGAGACAGACACACAAATACACGACGATCGTACGAGTTTTTAGATGCAGTCATGTGCATGTGGTGGGAAAATTTACACCCACCGGTCGATGTGTCGCGTGTTGTTTGATGGCAGAAGGAAAGGCAGGGTGAGCAGGTGACCGGTGGCATATGGCACTGGAAGGGTATAATTTAGTTGTGTGCATTTTCGGTGCATTTACCCTGTAGTAAGGGCAGCATAGCGTTCTTTTTGGTGTGGTGTGAGCCCTTCAGTGTCGTTATTATCAGTATATTATTGATTGTATGGGTGTTGTGAACTCTCTGCTATCGATAAGTTTCAATATTGCTACCAGCATCATGCTGGCTTTAATATAATAAAGCAGTTCTTGCAGTTGAACTGAATGTTATCCAGTTTACTTGCAGAATATTCTAAGATTTAGCTAATTTTACAGTACAGATGAAGCTTTCAATTAAGGATATCTTTAAGCTCAATTACTGGTATGGTTCTACATCCTTAACTCTTTCATATTGGAATATAATTTCCTACTGGACTCTATGGATAGACTCCTTGGAAATTCCTATTGGATTTGTCCAACAAGCGTGCTATATAGTCCAAATCCCATTACATTAAGTTCATTTCCCGTAAGAAGGAGTCAATAAAGTGTCCCACAGCTATGCTAACTCCTGGAAAACCTTGTATTGTAATCAAAGTAAATTAGACTGTGGAGTTGACGATATACTCAACTCTAACACAATTACATTTAGCAGGAATATTATTAATACATAGAAAGCATCCAGAATATAGGACTTTCTGGAAAATGCATATTGTAGATGAGGACAGCTGTTGAGAAATAACTAATACCATCGTTGCACTTAACTTTGGTATTGAACAAATTAAAAAGCTATGCTATGCTTCTCCAAGAATAGAGCCAATATATTAACCAGAGCATGTGCTCTGTCCGGTGCTTGGAGCACCGCATTTTCCGACCCCAGTAAATAGTCGTTGATGCATAGTGTATCCTCGCTGTGCACATTTGTGTGTGTGTGTGTGTGTTTGTGAACCGTTCAAGCCCGCTCGAACGGTGTAATACCTCTTTAGTTATGATTGGCTTAACTGTAAGCCTCACTTGAGCTTGCTGGGCGGTTGGGCATGACTTTCCGCCCAAGTCTTCGAACGACGCATCACATACACGCTTGGAAAGGTGTGTGCGATGTGTACGGTTTTGAGCTAGCACGGAGTCGTTTTTGGCACGATTAATCTATATTGGTACGGAATTTCCCGGTAAAGAAGGCAAGAGAGTCCATGCCTAGCCCAAAGCAACACTGTGTGTGTGTGTGTGTGTTGACGATAGAAAACCGACTGCCCAGCCCATCTTTTAGTGAGTCATGGGAAGGCCACTCGTGATCGACAACGGGAAGGATGAATCGTTTCCTTCCCTGTGTTGTGAGCCCACGCTGCAGCTTACATGGTGGGATGGGTTTTGCTAATGAAGAGCATACTTTACGGGGCGGGCACGACGAACGGTGTACCATTTACTTCAACTTCAACTGCAACGAGAGGAGCATCGATTTTGCCTGTGTCGATCATTCGATGTGCTCGTGGGATGGATTGGCGTTGTAATAAGAGCCTAATTTCCTTCGTCACGCTCTGACACTTTGGGCACCTCTGTCTTGGCAGTGTGGCGTTTTGAGGGTGTTTGAACGGATTCTCGGCTGGCTGTTGGCCGCTGGCAGACGTAGATGAAGGCCAATGACGGTCGCTTTCCTTATCGGGTTTACGGTGTGCGGTTGCAAGACGATCATGGTATGTGAGCTTGGGTTCGAAACACACACACACACTTGACAGCGTTTGACAGATTATACATGGATTACGGCTCAAAAGTGTTGAATTTCAAGAATAGAAATAACGTTCAATTTTGCTTAATAGAGCGTATTATGGTGAAAAGCTTCATGGAGAGACGAGTCACCATCATGTTGATGTAAAAAGGGAACAAGTTAAAACTGCTAACATTGATCGCAATCAGCCCACAAACACACACACAAAGGGTGCAAACATGTAATCAATGTCCACGAATTAGAGCAACCACACTAAACAGGCATTGGTGGCAAGAAAGGAAGGCAAAATCCTGTTCCGTCCTGTGTGCCCTACAACGTACGTTCAACGTATTATCAGTGCAAACGCACCGTTTTCTATTGCGTATGCCATGCCAAGATAACTTCCCTCCCGTTTTCTCCTGTTTTCCCTCTTCCCACCATGAAAAACGTCAATCAAAAAGCATCAGTACAGAGGTTCAGTTCGATCCAATGAGAGAGCGTGTGTGGGGGGGGGGGGGGGGGGGTGCTGTGCTTTCTTCCTTGGTTCAGCGAAGAAATGGGGGCATTGGTGAAGAATCGTGATCCGGTTTGGCACCCCACTCAGGCTGGGCTGGGCACCTGTAGGCATTGATGCTGTCTATCATACGATCTGATTACGGGTATGGGAATGGGTTGGAGTGGGTTCGGGCTTGCCGGAAGGTAAAATCATGCTTCTATGGGTAGAAAAAACACATCTGTCGATCCGCTTTCCGATTCCGTCAAGTCCGTTGCTAGCGCTGATGTGTTCTATCCATGGTACCACAAACCAGGAACGTCCCAGCGTGCGTTCAGCGCGTAAAGAAAAGGGCCGGCGGATAAGGAAATCGAACAGGAAAGGAAACACACACACATACACAAAAACGAACACGCAAAGACGGGGGAAAAAGAAAGGTATGTGAATGGAAATTCATAAAGCGAACTTGACAATCATGCTTCATGTCGATCAAGATGAATTCAATTATTTTTTCCCCCCCATTCTGCGTTTCTACCAGTATCCGCCTTTTGCATTGAGAAGCCTCAGTGCATTTGCAAAGAGTTATTGAAGAGGTGAGGAGATTTATGCCGGGCTTCCCACCGTGAGAAAAGGGCATCATATTGATTTTACGCTGGAATGCATCTTGGTTTTTGCTCCGCTCCTCTCTAGCATCGCTCTATCGCTCCTTTCGCGTGGTGCATTCGTAAGCCTCGTACATTGATTATGGATTTACAGTTGACTTTTCTAGCAACAGCAGTGTGTGTGAGTTTGTGTGTTTGTTTATGTGAGGTGGTTAAAGGAATAGCAAGAGAGGATTTTCATGTAGATAGGGAAATGATACACTGTAAAAACGTATGCGCGTAACGGCCTTGGGCTGCAACGTACGTACAGCTTTTCTATAGATGTTGTAAGAAACGAGCAGTTGGAAGCTGTCGTCAGCATTGAAGATGAAATAGATGAGAAGAATAAACACTTATGGATAAATTGCAATAAAAATGTAAAATCTATCATGCAATATAGCTCATAAATATTAATATTACTTTAATAATAACACTAGATCCTCTTTAACGAAGACTTGAAATTGGAAGTAATACCTAGTGATTACGATAATGCAATTTATCTGCAATTTATAATTCCATTTCCAAAATGTAAGCTCCTCATAAAGCTCTCCTAAAAGTCCCATTATAAAACATCTCCACAGCTCTGTTAGCTATCGTGAAACTTTGTCTGGATTTTGGAGTACTCCAGTTCAGCAAAACTCCAACTCCAACTCCTGCTGTCCCGTCCGGTCCCCTAGCTTGCACACTACCATCCACTGAATATGAATGCATCATAACGAGCAGAAGTTGAAGTATCTATGGCGAAGCAGAAATTAACGCTCTTAGAGAAGATAAATAAATGAAACTTGTGGCGAGGAATGAAAGCTCCTCTTGAACTGCCAGATTCCAGCTCCTTGTACTACCACGCTGTTGTGTGCAAGGTGCAACTTCTACTTCCAAAAATGTACACACTACCATTTATGGCCCTTTCGGCGACTTCGCCAACAATCTATATCGAATCGAAAAGCGTCGGACTCTTTGGTACGCTAAGAATTAGGTACACGCGACATCCCCATGCTCTAGTCTAGTGACAAACTTCCCGGTACTAACTTTGCTCCCGGAGAATCCTTCCGCATATTTTGGTGATAAGTAAAGCGAGCCCTAGGAATACCTTCTTTTTCTTCTTCTTCTTCTTCTTCTTTTTTGTTTTGTAATCGCTATTCCCCCCACCCCAGCTTATCAGAAGCTGTACATCTTGAAGCAATTTGCATTTGTCACAATGGGAAACTGTTGCGCGAACTTGCGCTGGCCCTTCTCTCTCTCTCTCTCTCTCTCTCATTCTCATCCTTTTGCATGGTGTGATACTTCCTTCCGAGAAGCTAGCTTTCAAAGTCTTTCTCTTCACACCGGGGTATGGTGCCTCCTTTTTTTGACCTCTCCTTTGTATTTTATTCCAACACGGTCGGAACTCAATTTTGGTTCATTTCCTTATTTACATTTTATTACAACTGAAGGACGAGTTGCGTTGGTCGTGTTGCGGTTCGTTGTTGTTCGTTGTTGTTTAGGCGTTTGTTTTACATTTCTTTTAATGCTTCAATTTAATACACTGTTGGTTAGTTGGTTTGTTGTTTGTTTTTACCCAGTACCGTTTGTCTTGCGCGTTTTTTTTCCTCTCATTTTCTCTCACTGTTCCTCATGCTTCTGTATTTATTTTCACGCTCCGTAACATTGCTGATAGCTCAAAGCCCCTGTGAAAATTACTTTCGTTTTGGAAGGTGGAAGCGAAAGATTGTTACCATCTTCTAAGGCGATTGTTATTGGCACATTGTAAGCGGGGTTTTTCTTCTTCTTTTGGTTTGCTCTAGAAACTTTGTTTCGCTTTCTTTTATCCCAACGATACGATCCTTTCCACTTCCTTGCTTGAGTTGCGCTTCGATCTTGTGATCTGCGGGGGCATTTGAGAGAATTTAAAAGATTGTAATATTATGTTTCCCTCACACTTTTTTTTCACCCCCCCTGATAGTGTTTGCTTATCGCTGCTGCTTGTTTAATATCTTCCCTTGTCCTTATTCCACGCCCCCTTTTCTGCACCAGAGGAATATGCAATAAGAAAGCGCTAGCGCTAGCGAAGCTTTGCTTTGGATGTCTTGCGAAGCTCGAGCGCATAATGGCGCGCGGATGCGGAGAAGGTGAATGTTTCCTCATTTCTCCAGCATGCCATGAGAGTGGCCTTGCGCGACTGGACACCACCACCACCATGCGATTGAGAAGAAGAAGAACAAGCAGAAGCAGAAACGAGAGCAGTTATTTCGCTGAAACTATCCATAAAGATCGCCAGCGGGAGATATCCTGGCTGGAAGGAAATAAAATGATGTCCCTACCACCACTGGCGCCATCTCAGTGTTCGGACCTCAGAAACGCATGGTCTATTCGTAACCAGCGTTGCCATTTTGGGTACTATCGGACGGGATCTTCTACCCAATAGCCCTGCGGAGTAAAGCATCCGTAATCCACTACTAGCAATAGATGTGTGTGTGTGTGTGTGTGTGTGTGTGTTGGCAATTTCGCCACCCGTTTTCATTTCATTCCGCTTGATTCCATCTTCCAGCCAGTGTTACTTACTGCGTCGGTAACAGGGGACACCGTTTTCGTTGTGTTGTTTCCCGATTCCCGGCAAGTGGAGCGGGAACTCGCGCTTTCTTCAACGCGGCTCGCATCCTAGAGCAGTACACGACGAGTCCGTTTGGTATGTTTGGAATTCGTTCCATTCCGTACCGTTACACCCGTTAGCATCGGGATGACCATTTACGTAGCAGAAGATTAATAAACGACACAAGATGGCAATTTTCCAGAGTTACTGGTTGATTAAAAGATACGGGGAAAGGGGCAGCATGCTGCAGCGCACAGGCACATTGGAGCATTCTTTCTTCGGTCGGAAACGATTAGAATTTGCTGTTTAAATTTCACCCCCGTACTGTACAATGGATTAATGTAAGCCTTTTGTATGTCTTGAATGGAAGGTTATCGGAATTCCCGTACCAAAGCCCAAGCCCGTGTTTGCCTGTTAGTGACTTTAATCACAAATGGACTAAATGCTTCGAAGATGTATGTGCATCTTAGGCTGACAGTGTCTCCTTTACAAATGTATGTTCCATGTTTTGTTTCACTTTTGAGCACAAAATCGGTTTGCATAACAGGTTGAATTTGTAGGTAGGCTTGCCTGGAATTAGACCTGTCCCCTGTCCCTCCATCTGCTCCAGTCGTTTGGCTATTTCAGTCCTTTTTGCTTGAGTCTTTTAAATCCATCCTTAACGGCCTTGTGCGAAGTTTCCTGCACTGGAGGAGAGGCCAAATCTCTCTCTCTTTACAGATAAAACCAATAAAAGAAGATCTAATCATAGTCGGGCGAATAAATAGACGTCAACAAACGAGCTTGAACGCAACGGGAGGAGAGGTCAGCAATGGGAGCCTGCATTATCGTCCACGGCGCAACAGCCAAATGGTTGGAGGCGGTTAGACGAAAAGGAACATTGAGAACATTTTCAATCAAGATCCAATCCGATTTTTCGTATTGGTGCAATGCAACAAAACAGACAAAAAAACTGTAAAAAAGACACTTTTATCCCTGGTACAGGCGGTCAGAGCCTGCATGTGTGAACTCCATTCAGGGTTCTAGGATCTTTCAGTAAATCTCTTCCCCTTTTTGCTTGGCAAACCTCTTGAGAGGTCGACCGAGCTTGAACGAGACGGCGCAAACAGAACGTGGAATCGTACACTATCGTCCTCTTCGATATGACACTGGGGTGGGGGGGAGTGAGAAAATTGCTATTGCGCTGGTAGAGCTTCTCGGACCACTTGTGGGGAGGGCTTTTCCGCAAAAGCATAACAATCGCTGTTGACAGAGTGTTGTGTTGCGCCTTTGCGAAGTAGCAGGGAAGGTGTCGTTGTCGGATCGCATCATCAACAATAATAACAACAGCAGCATAACAAACGGGTAGTTTGAGTGCAGAAAAACAGACACATAGAGAGAGAGAGAGAGCGTGGGTCTGCATCTGCACAGGAAGTGGTAACACACTACGCAAACAATACGCAACGCCGCCGCCGCCGCTGCGATGAATCGATTCCGCAAACGTATCGTCCACTTGGCGGCGTAGCGACGTGTGTCTTGTGCAGGATGCGCCCCGAAAGATCCGAGATGGCTGTGGAAGGATCTTCCTTCCATCCTTCCCCCCCCCCCCCATCCCAAAGCTGACGCAATGGAAAGTAAATAAATAATCTGTTTCTTGGGTCGATGGCGGTGAAAGTGCTTCCAGTGATAAGATACATCTATAAACACCGGCCACGCACACCGATGGGGCTAATGCGCCTTCCTTGGTTATGGATATTCAAACACTCTCCACAACCCCTCAGGGTAGTTGGTGTTTTGATATGCGATGTGTCGAGGGAGAGGAGTAGAAAAAAAAACAACAACAACAGCGCTTTACAATCTCCTTACCGATCTGCACACAGTGCGGCACTAGTAGGCGACGAACGGTACGGTTGCTGTGGTGGTGGAAACCTTTGGAGAAGCTTCCACTCTTGCCGCTTACGATTGATTGGCATTTCGTTTCCGTTGGTTACGATCGACGGCGGAGGCTGTATGCCCTTTGTATTGAATGCTGTTGTTGTGTCCATTGGCAGATGTGTCTTGTGTAATACACTACGCGGCCAGGATTTGACTGAAGAACAAAACTTGTGTAAACAATCTTCGCTCAGGGCGCGCCGTCTCTCGGTATCTCTTTCTCAGTCGATCGAAGTGAGAAAGCGAACGCTTGTTCGATCTCAAGATCTGTCTTGTACGGAAACTTGGAAGCGCTAGTTAAATTATGCTGATCTGCTGTAAGCTCTTTGTACAACGGTTGGGGGGGTGGGGAAAGCAGCACGAAGGGATACAGGATTTATGGTGAAAATTGAAAGCCAGCAACCGTGGTGTGCATCGTTCCCAGAGCATGGACCATCGCCGGATTCACACGCTTTGCAGCTGGTAGGACTGCCGGGGTGCCGGGGTGAAGAAATGGAAGGAAGCTGGACGGCACACGTTAGCACACAGGCCCCATCACGAATTCTCGCCGAATCCGAATGTAATTGGAATCGAATTGGGCGGTTTGGAGCGGTATGGTATGGAGCATTGTTTGCGTGTAAATTTGTTTAGCTTAACCGGCCGACCAGGGTGGTTCCGTCGCGCAATGGCCCGCTCGGGGACAGCACTGGCGTCCGTAGACCGAAGGGCGTCCTGTTTTTAATCTAAGCTGAGTAAATGGCACTCTGCGTGTCGATTGGAATTCAATTAATGTTATTGGAAAATGGGTTCTCCACGAAGTGTGATATGTGTTCCTTGGAAGTAGTAGAAATTGATTGGAAAAAAGCTCACACTTGGCTTGGGGCATCTAGCAAATTAAAATGTTTTGCAAATTGCTTATAAAACACACAGAAAAGGGCCGAATTATGAACCACTTCCTTATGCTGCTTAAGTAAGTTAAGTTAAAATTATTAAATATAGGTTTACACATTTACATTATTCAAGGATTTTAAACGTACTTAACATGATCATCAAGATAACTGTCTCACAAGAATGTCAAATATATTGAATTGAAACCATCCGCAATTCCCGCTCAAACTATTCAAATGACACCCATAATCTGCAGTTCGAAGTTACCATTTTCCCCCGTACCGTTATGACAATTGAGTCACGTCAGAGATTTCCCGATAGTGTCAATCGGGAAACTGGGGAAACTCCACGACCTGTCGGTGAAACTATTTCCGCAATCGACCTTATCTAGCTCCCCTCCCCCGGATACTTCGGTTCGCTTGGAGCGCGTTCCTAAAGCACGGCCCGTGCAGATAATGCCAAGAACCCATTTGCTGAACGTATTAGCGTGGGCCGGACAATCTTATCATCGATGTGTGCCCCGTTTTCTGTGGCGAGAAGCGTCATCCGAAATGTCGAAACGGTGCGGCGGTCAGATTTATCGTCACATACAATCAGTGTCAGTGCGCAGTGCCATGTGTCCAACAGCGGTGGCTGGGGGTGGGTGCTGAAATTATGCTGGTCAAAGTTATTTTTCTCGCCCTCGCGCTGGGGCGTCCATCATTGGGTATTGGAGGGTTTTTTTGTTTGTTACTGTGTCGCCCATTGGCGAGTTACTAGCAGCAATGGGTGGGTGCTTCGTTGTACTGAGGATTGAAATAATTTCATGCCAGCACACACTGTGCGATAATGAAGGTCCTCCCCGCTCGTTAGTTCAATAAAAAGGCACTCCAGAAATATGCTCACCAGTCACCAGCGATCATCAATTGAATCCCGGGAAAAGGCAACACTTTCCGCTTACCCGAATCGGCGACTCCCCATCGGTGGTAGGTTGTGCCTTTTTATGCCTTGGATGCGGCGCAAAGCAATTTATTGAATATATTCAATCATAAAATGATAAATAGGCCAACGGGCAACCATGGGAATATACGGTGGCGGTGGCGAACAGGATTTTCACGAGTTTCCCGCACCAGTAGGCGGCGTTCGTTGTTTGGGGGAAATAAGGAAGAAGCAAAACTAACCAAAAGACCTCAGGAAAAGGACACACACACAGCAGAACGAACACACATCAATCGTCAATCATGCTGCGTGCACGGTTATTTCGTTTTATTTCATCGCTCCTGCTCCGGCTGCGTTCACGGTGTGTTTATGTCGCGTGCGCACCACTATTTGCAGCAGCAGGGGACCTGGGGGCTGCCCGCCCTGTCACCATCGACAGACCCTTTTTTGACGTACCGGCAACAACACGCAAAGGTTTATGCTGATTTCACCGCAAGGAGAGGTCACACCGCTTCGAGACGTGGGTGTGTGGTGTGTGCCTTGTGTGTACTTATTTCCGGTATCCGCACGCAGGAAGTCGCACGGTTGACGTCGCTCGGTGATGTGTGCGATGGCACGGATTGGTGGAAGCGAAACAGGAAACGAAGTCAATACACTACCCGAACGCAACAGCGCCTACTTGCGCCAGTATGCTGGCGGGCACCGCGGTAATGATGCTGATGGATTTCTTGGTTGCCATCCTGTGCAACGGTTGACAAGTGACGTTAGTAGATCATAAAGCATGCGTTGATGCCGTTTTTTTTGTTGTTTGTTGCTAGCCGTCGGATACACAATACACACACACACACACATTCGTTGAAGTGGAACTTTTTTTCCTATCTCACCATTCAAATACACTAGTTGGCACGAGTAGTCAAGTGAGAGGAAATCGATTTACAATAATATTATTCCACGATAACGAATAAACCGAACGGAGTTTTAAGTGTGTGCTAACGGGCGTGTATAAGCAGCCCGCATTCGGTGTCAAGCAATCCCGAAGCAGTAGTCACTCCAAAGAGGAACCAACACCCGGAAACGGGTAATGTATTGAAAAAGGGAATCCTATTCGAGAAGCGATTCGCATTCGAATTCGATGGCATTTATCAGTTTATTAGCCCCGCGCGCTCGAGATGCTCCTCGTTATGACATTCGTGGGGCAATATCGCAGACCATTGCTAGCTCCAACGCCCCTGCCTGTTTGGAGCAGGATCCGTTCGTTCTTCACGCTTCACGAGACACGGTGGAAAAGCAACAACAAAAAAGGCTTCCATTTCGCGATACAACAGGAAAAGGAAGGCTCGATGGAGTTTCGAAGGATCCTGGGAGGCCTCGTTCCTTGGAAGTTAAGCAACTGACTTAAGGGCGATGCGAAAACCCCTACCAACCCGATTCAACCGAGTCAAACAGAGCTCTGCCAGCTAGATTCAGTCGAATGCTAGAAATTGGTTCGAGAGAATTAGAAAAGTTTTGCCCATTTTGAAAAGGGTACCAATTTGGTGCGCTTGATTTGCTTTTGCACCCGTCCCGTGCGCTATTTCCCCCGTAATATTACCCGACTAAGGATGTGTTTATGAGATGCTGTGTGTGTGTGTGTGGATGCTGCAGAGGTGGGCTGGTGATTGCGATCGAGAAGACGATTGGGAGAAAACCTTTGGAGGGGCGCTTGTTTGGGGAAATATGTTTGCATTTGCCTCGAATAGCACCTCCTAGTAGGTCTAGGTCTAGCGCTACAGGCTGTCATGGGTGTGTGTGCCAGAGCTAGAGACATTCAGGGGCGTTTGACAGTATGGAAAAGGTTCCCCGAAAATTCCCCAAACAGTCATGCCTGGTGTGAAGCGAGAAGCTGCTATTATCCCCGCCGGACTTACTGGTGCGGCGGAGGGCCTGGGTGGGCCTGGGTTTTGCAAATCGGGAACATTTTCACGGACGTTTTTCTCCGCAGTTTCGGGCTTAGTGGAAGGGAGTTCCCGTTTGCCATTGCGCCTATAGAAAAGGGATAACTTTATTTGGTCGGTCAAGCTGGTGTGCTATTGTTGTTGTGAGCGTAAAATTAGTGAACTGTGTGAAAATTTGCTGATAAATGTCATCAACAGGCTGATAAAACTTCCATTCAGCGGGGATGCCGCGGTGGAAGTGGGCGAAGCTTTCAATCCGGGAGGAGTTTTTAAAGTCCAAAAAATACGAAAAGTTCGTGATGTTTTTCGCACGACAGGACGGGTCGTGTGTGTGTGTGGTATTGGTTGAAGCATCCAGATTGAATTGAAAAATAGGAAAATAGGGATTTTGGTTTGAGAGTTTTATTGCTTCACCCGGAGTTGTGATAAGCTGATGTTTTGAAGCTGATGATTTGATTTCAATTATGTTCGGATTTTCGTTGAAGAAACTGAGTGAAGGATTGATTTTGATACGTTGTTATCATTGCTTTTTAATTCACTATCTTACGCTGTAAATTCGCACAGTTGGGGCATTGCTGATAATGCGTAACATCTCAATGGTGCTATATTACATGAACAACGCCTAAAACTATGCAACCAGTTTGACATCAGCTGCTTAATATTAATCTTTTTAGTAACTATTAAAGCATTATTGCGCAAAAGGTCGATTTTTGCTAAGTTTGTACTTATTAGAAAGCCTTCATGTAATATTTTAATCGATATCATCATGCTTGCGTTACTACACCTGCACATTTTCTACAGTTCTAGGTTGTTTATTATTACTATTCAATCTACATCATTAACTCTCTGCTCACTGTGTTCACGGTATTTAAATACAACAGCTTTTATGTATCCTGTAACAGCTGTGCTTTCAATCCTACTGTCTATCACTTTCTCAACGCCTCCACTCAACATCAGTTCATCATTCCTCATAACGATCATGAATGTAAAAGCTTGAAACATAACTCGTACATCTGTTTTGAAATATAAAATCCCAAAAAGCAAAAACAAGCAGACTTACAACAGCTTTCCAATATTGATAAAAGCGCCGACAGTGAACCGATACAGTTCCAGCGGGCGAATGGTGGCAGATGATTAAAGTGTTCTACTACACATTGTCCTCGAAACCTTGCAATCGGGAATTTCCCATTATGAGTGAGCTCTATTTTTAATCGTACCGAATGGCTGCTCTCCATGCCTATCGTTCCCAGGCCGTCCCACGCTACGGCTGTGGGCTGCTGTTGCTTCAGAGCAATTGATTACCATTCCATTACGCAAAGGGCGTCCCTGTCCCGTTTTGCAAGGTAGATAAAGTGCATGGTATCGCACCGGGAGCCATACCGGAAAGCATAAATGGAATGACTTTTTAAAGGTACGCTCCCCGTTGGGCCGTTGGGCGCCCGCCCGTCTAATGTTTGGAGCAATCGATGGGAAAGTGAGACACGTTTCAACAACCAATCCAGAAGGGGAAGCGAGGAATAAAACGGAAATGCAGGAAGCAAGAAGAGGGATGAAATCGGCATGTAAATGAAGCACAAACAACAGCCCCCCCCCCCCACCAGTGATCGATGTAAGGATTGTAAGGAAATACTTTAGTCGTTTCCCAGTCCCAGAACGGCTCCGAGTTCCCGAGTGAAGCAGGGTGGAATTGCATAAATTCATTATCACATGTTTGTGAAACAATGCAACAATGATTCAGTTTAGCAAGTGTCTGGATCTGAAGCATTCCACGCTCTGGGCGAGATCGAACGTGGGTCGAATAGAACGAAAGCTCTATGCTCTATTCCAGACCGGAGTGACCGGCGTTTAGTTTTCAACGTTTGCAAATCAGGTATTGAAAATCCTTCTCCCAGCTAGACAGGGCGTCTATGTGTTCTCTCATGGCATCATACTACTCCCTATCATAGCACTGCTAATTATGCGTTTGTTTTGATTTGTAAATAAAAGCTTATTAATTTGTGACCCCATAGTCGATGTTCACGCTCGCTCCAAGGCCTGATTGGACGTGCACGGTTGGCTGTGTGCTGCCCAGGCCCGTTGGTGGTGGTGTTCGCTCTAATCAACCGACATTTCTTCATGTTAGCTTTAATCAATTCACAGTGTGTGATAATTACTCTGATTGTTTTGCATTCTGTGTACGGGGTTGCCGAGCGCCCGAGCACATGGATGCGCCATGTGCTGCAATCTACTTTGCCAGTACGATGGGTGAATAGCATGGTAGCAACCAACGCCGGATCGGTTCAATATCGTTACAGTGCGGTACATACAAGGATTGGACCGAGCGACGCTAACATTCGACCGATGAATTAGTGTTTGTTGGCATTTGTTTTTTTTCCCCCACCCTGGAGCTTCCCACTTTGGTCAATGTCTGACCATGCGAAGCGTATGGTTACCCACACAACTTGCGCACTGTACTGCTGTAAAAGTTACAGCTTCAGTTCTTACATCTTTTCCCAGCTCCCTCCCTCCCTACGGGGAGTTGTGGTGGTCAAATCGGGCTCTTCTGCTGCCACTAATGTTACACACTGCTGCAGTTCCCGTGCGCCGGGTCGTTGCAGTCGCTGCATGCTTTTGCAATTTAAACGAAACACAAGTAAACTGTCCCTCGCTCTGTGTGTGTGTTTATGGGATTCGGGGCACTTCACCCGCCGGACACTGCAGTTATTGCATTTGCTATTGCGACTATTGATTTTCATGTGTGCGGGCATGTCTGGAAGAGGTCCATGAAGCTTGATTGCCCGGGCGCTCGGGCCACTACAATTTCCCTACAGGCTCGCGTGACCTTTAGCTTCTCCCCATTTGGATGACCCCTCGGACGTGTTGGTTTAGTCCGGGTGGAGCGCGCGCGCCACATATATGACATTAACGGGACGGAATCCTGCACGGTAGTTGTGTGTGCTGGGTCAGTACGGTTCGGTGGAATTCTGATTGCAACTGGGACGAACCACTGCTGCTGGGACGTGTGTTGCGTTGGGAATGAAAAATCAAATCATAGAACACAAACAAAACCGTACCACCGCCTCCATTTCTAACACACCCTGACTGCCCCTTAAAAAAGGGGGAGAGGGGGGGGGGGGTTGGTGGAAGCGAGTGGCGTGAATGATAATGAAGATAATCAATGCTGTATTCTTCAACCGGTCCGGTGGCGAGTTGGTGATGGTTGGCGTAGTGAATAAAAAATCACAGCGTGATGTTCGATGTTGACGTGAAGCGCGCTTAGAAGCACAACGGCGTGCATTTTGGGGCGTGCTAACTGTCCATCATGGCAGCTTCTTCGCGTCCATCCATCCAGTCATACTGTCGCCCGCCGCTGGTTTCAATTCGCTGCAATCAAGCTGAATAAAGTTTTGATGCGTTACCGTTCGGGTGCGTTTAATTGTCGGGAGTATTACGCTGCTACACTAACACGTGCCATTGAATGACACCTCCTCCCTGTTTCCTTTCCCGTTCTCTGCTCTCCTCAAAAAGGGGTTCATTAATTGAGGGGCCTGATGCATTTTGAATACACGGTTTGATCGCAACATTCAATTGTACAAATCCCGGCGACCCACGAGCAGCAAACTTGGGTGCAATTTGTAAAGCTCTGTCCGACGGCACTGCTACTACTACTACTACTACTACTACTACCTTTCCCCTCTCAATTGATAAGCCTTTCCAGTGCCAATGCTGTGGCAGGACACCTAAGGGGGCCACGCCACTTAACTCTCCGCGGCACCCATTAAGTGGCGCAACGGGTGAAGAGCACAGATGCAGCCAATTAGAAGATATTTTGCATAACAATTGAATCGGTAATGAATATTAGCTTGCGGGTTTGAAGTACACGAATTGGCAATTTCGGGGTCGCGCCTTTACCCCGAAGTTATAGGGGCAGGACGGGGCGGTGCGCCCATTAACCGATACCGCTAATAGGCAGACGCATTGACGTTTCGATTGAGGTCCGATTAAGTGTGGCTGTGCTGCTACACCAATCGGAAGTGGGCTTTGGAATTGATGTTCGAAACGGTGAGAGTGCTCTGAGTGTGAGCGTGAGGCTTCTTCTTGTTAAATGCTCGCTCTCCCGTAATAGGACACCCAACTGTGATGCTATTGATTTTTGTATCATTTATATAGGAGCTGCGTTTGGCTGGCTTCATATTACCCACGGGATCACGGGGTTTGCGTGCAAACAATGCGCGATTGATGGTGTTGCTTCCAGCGATGCTAATTAGAAGCGCCAGTACAGTTGTGCGAGTAGGAAGGGGAAACGGGTAGCCAACCCCGTAGGTGTTAAGTGGCGTTTAACGAAAGTGCACGGCGTTGAGTATACTATTTAGGGCAAACTTTCGGTATCGGTTTACTAGCAAAACGGTATCATGTCGCTCGTTGGTAAACACAATTCACATCCAGACAAATGTCAAAGTGTCTTTATGAACTCATTTGCTGGAATCAGAGGCGCATCTTCGATTGCATACTTGAGCTACTTTACATATCTGTGAAACTCAATGCGATTACTTACTGTTCATCAGCAAATGATCCACTTCAATGTCGGTCCCACGATGTACTAGAATCAGATCGGAGTGCTCCGCTAACAACTTTTAATTGTGTCGTTGAACAACAACAGCTTTACCGAAAGCTTTCCTTCATCGTGTTGTTCGCCACAACAAATCGTTTCGGGTTCGCCTCACCAGTTTTAGTCCCCTGTATCACCCAATCAAAACGATTCCTTAGTGAAGAATCGGGGAAGAGGTAGAAATACTAGCCTACTACGAATGCGTGCGTAATTAAATCAAAGACTGCCGGTCGGTGGGATATTTGTTTACACAATATTGCCCTCTTGGGTGCCACTTTAAGGTTGTTGTTATGATACGGACCAAGGAGCTACTGTCCTACACATCCCCCACTCCTGCTTGGAACCATGGAACTCAATTACTTTCAAAATGTGATGACGGCAGCGACGACGACGACGGCATCATCAGTCATCGATCAAATTACGCATCCGCTTGTATGCGTCACGGTTCCGTGTTGTTCTGAAGGATGGATGCGTCGTCCTGCTGGTACTGGCAGGGAAGGATCCTATTACACACGGCGTTAAGCCTCTGTGTCTGTGAGTGCAGACAGAATCATGACAGCGCGCAATATGTTTATTTAGTACAGCAAGAGAGGGCACCGAGGGGGGCAGACTTTTGGGTTTTGGGATGCGTTCCCACATTGCCGGCTTGCGGGCGAAAGTGCGCCAGCTATTCAGCATCCTTCTTTTCGGAAGTGTAAGCTGAGAGTAACAAGGATTCTTACGTTTCATTCGCCCCCTGACACGATCAACTGTCGGGTGTTGAAAAGGGCGTCAAATGTTGATGGGTTTAACACGGCCAAAGGGGACGATGGGTTGATGCTGTTGCTGCTGTTCCGCGTTAAGCCGTGCAGGCAAAATGGAAAACGTGGCTATGAATGGAGGAGCAGGAGGCATGGCCGGTGGTTCTTCTTAGGGCGGTTTGCAAATGGGTTCTCCAGCTTTGGTCGCGGCGCGTCCTGTGTATCGGTTGTGGGTCGTCGAATGCGGCAACTGCCGGATGATAAATATACTGGCCATGATTAGCTCGTTCTAGTTTTGCCTGTCCGTTTCCGTTATTTTGCTGCGAAAGTGCGCTTTTGATGGAACTTAAAATAGAGCCCGGAGGACCATTGCCGTGGTAATGTGTGCACCTTAACGCCGGCAAAAAGACTTCGCTTGAGTTCGCGCGGATGATGGATGAGTGCCGTGCCCGGGCACGGGCATTCAATTTCAACGTCCTTGGACCGTTGGAAAGTGTCAGCGTGGAAAATGGAGAAGCGCAATCTAAACAGTCGGGGGGAAAACAGGATATACAGATGGGAAGCAGCCCATCATTCGGGACGCTTTCTTGAGTTCATAAAAAGAGCCATGCGCCTCTCGGAGGAGCGATAATGTGTTCACCGTAAACTAGGTGGACGATTTACTCGTCGTTTACTCCACAGCTCGTTGCACGTGTTCTTTGCCGCCGCTTGACACACGGAGCAGAAGAAATCTCGTCAAAAAAGGGTGAGCTGTCAAGTGTGCCTTGATTTGCGTTTCCCTACAATCTTTGGAGTTGTGCATCCATTTTTCAGCAAGTAGTAGGCGACAACCCCCACCTAGTAACACTGTACATTTTGTGTGTGAGTGTGTGTGTGTGTGTTTACTTAATGTGTTCTCACAAGTTCTTTCATTTTCACCCCGAGAAGCACTGCAGCATGATAAATGTGTGCACTATCCTTCGATCGGTCATCTTCGCGAGCAATCACGCTGAACAGGATGCTCCATTTCCCGGCGTGTGAAAGGAGTGGAAATTTAATTCACACTTGAGCGATGGCGATACACGTTTTTGTTTTCCTTTTTGGAGGAACACACTGTCAACCGTTTCTTTTGGTGGGTGAGCTCCTCGGACATTTGGGTCACTGTTAGAAAACGAGAAATAAAGCTTCGATCGATGGGCCAAATCTTCCCTTCTCCAATCTCGCTGCTTGTCCGTAATAGAGCATTATAATGATGACAGATTCTGTAACTCATTCAATTAAGACGCTGCCGCTACCAACTGGTGCGAAACGAAACTCTTCATCTGTTAGTTGCTTTACCTAGTCTCCCTCCCTAACCCATTTTACCTTTGGAAAGCGCGTCCCCCCAGAGCACGCCAGATTTGAATGAACGCTTGGTTTGATTGATGATGACGGTGTTGCTCACTCTCTCTCTCTCTCTCTTCGTCCCAGTACCTTTCTAGGGTTTGATGTTTTGCTTTTTCGGTAGCAGTGCCAACGCCCTCCCGGAGCGGCCACGCGCCAAATACACATACACACACTGGGCAGCTTCCTGATTTTGTTGCGACCATCACCACCAACACCGTTTGGTGAAAATGAAGATTTATATGATTCTTCGAATCGACGCCCGGTCAACCGGCGATTGTTCGATTGCTAGGGGTAACCACACACAGCGTGCTGCCATGCTGCCCCCTTTTTTTTCCCGCGCGCAAGATGGATGATGGGTGTCGCCTTATTTTCGAGCAGCTTGCGCTCAGTTGTGTTGTTTTTTTCCCCGCAAGCAGATTATTTCCTTGGACAGGCGTACGCTAGAGCGCGCGCGCGCGCACGTGCTCGTGCTGACAAAAGTAATATTAAACTGGTTGTTGGTTTTTTTTTCACCCTCGACCCTCCTTTCCGGGCTTAGATATGTACTCCTTCAGAAGTGGGGTGCACTCTTTCCGGGAATGATTTATCGCTCACCCTGGCAAAAAAGTAAAGCAGCAGCAAAAACAGCCCCACAACACGGTAATAGAGACGATGCGGAAAGGTGTAGAGGTTTTTTTTCTCTCTATTCAAAAGTGTACTGGTGCTTCTGTTTTGAACTTTTCAAAATGGTGAAATATAATGCCGTAGTATCAACCGGAGTACAAAAAACCGAACGAAGGCCGATTGATATCGAACGAAGCGCACGGAGGAGCCCTAAATTGCCCGCCTCACACTTGCCACGTCGATACCAATATTCTCATTACCGGTCGGTTTTCCGACGAGGAAGACTAAAGTGGAAGCGATGCCCCGAAGCAAAGTTAGGTCAGTATTACGTTACAACACCGTGGGGCTTTTGGGGTTGGTTGCTTTGCACTTTTGCACCACGCCGGGTTTCGTCCGGATAGCAACACAAGTAGGGAAGGTGGGGACATGAAAATTCAGAGGATCGGATTTAATCGGAAAGGTGTTTCAATCAAGAAAAGCCTTCCGAGAATAGATAAAAAGGGATTGGTTGCTTACAAATCTAGTAAAAAAAGGAGGACGACATAAAAAAATGGAAAGGCACAGCATTTTCTATGATTTGAGCTATGGTGTTTTTCCTTCGTTCTTTCGTTGTGTGCATTACTTCTACTTTGTCAACATTCGCATACCATTCGCATACCATCATCATCATCATCATCATCGTCGATCCTTCTGGGATCGGAAACGATAAAGAATAACGACAGTGTCGGGTTTGAGGGACATATTGCTTAAGAAACCCTTCCCCGACTAGATTGTCCCCGGTCGGCTGCAATCGATCCTGGTGAGTGGTAATGGTGGGTCCCCATGCCGAGCCAAAGAAGTGTCATTTGAGAGTAGTGTTCTTGTGTTCGGGGTTTGCTGCTGTCGTTTGTATTGTTCCCTTGGAGAACAATCCTTTCTGTGGTTACGTTTCAGCTCTCATTGGTGGTTGGCGTAGAACGATGCGATAAAGCCTTTCAAACCGAAGAGAAAAACTCCCATTCAATGGTTGTGGAAAATGGATGTAAAAAAACATAAAGTGTACAGAATAAAAGTAAAAAAATATGTAAACAAAATTTGGGAGCAAAGTAAAACGGAGGAATAAAGAAAAAAAAGGTCAAGTTTGAATGGCGAAATTCCTCCAAGAGGCAAGACTCGCTCGAATGCCTGGAAGAAAGGATTGCCTTTCCGAAAAAGCAAAAGTAGTACAAAACAAAAGAGAACACCGACCAACGGCGGGTAGCGATAAAATATGGACGAAAGAATCCAATCTGAGATTACGAAGGCTGCGAGGCGGGAAGGAAAAAATCATTTCCCTTTCCCGGTAACGGGTGAGGTTACAAATGAATATCTTCTGACTTTCTTCAATTCTTGGACGCTTCATTGCCGCAATCAAACGGAAGCAGTCCTGGGGGAAGCAAAATGGGGGGGAGGGGGGGAGATAGCAAACCGTTCCGATGCCGTGTCCATCTTGGAAATGAGCGGGGGAAAAACTAGAACCCTGTGTGCCTTATGCTTCCTGCGCTGGAAGCAAAAAAGTCGGATGGAAAAATCGGTGTTTGAAGAAATTATGATCAGAAGGTTCAGATTTAGCACTGGTGTCTTGTCCCCCGAAGCAGACAAATCAGTTTCCTTCGTAAAACAGAAGTAAAATAACACCACAAAAAACAGAAAAAAAGGTTTATACATGTAAGGGAAAAGAAAAGGCTGCTCGAAAACCTTTCCATGGGCGCTACAGCGCAAGAGCTAGCCAAAAAGGTGTGTTTGCGATCGACGATTGGGTTCTCGCTTCTCCCCATCTTGCCCATCCGATCCACTTGATTAGGAGCAGACGGTTTCGCTTTTGAGACGCGTGATGGTGGTGGTCGAGATTGCGAAACCATTGTGATACGTTATCCCAAATCGTTGTGCCCACCAACTCCTCCAAAAGGGGTTCGAATGTTTAACATGCAATAAATATGTGAAACATCTGTCCCACGAATCTGCAGAGATTGGGGGCAAGCGGTACAGAGATGCTGCAGCAGCGGTGTCGTGTGTCGTGTAGCCGGAGAAAACAGCTATTTTATTACATGCCGATGACATGTGGTCTCGCATGAAAGCGTTTGATTAAAGAAGCACCGTGGCAGTGGGTGGGTTTTCCTATGTTAAAATACACCTCTGTTGGCACGATATCGACCTCGTGCGAGATCTGTCAGGCGAATGTTGACATATATCGAGCTATCTTGATAATAGCTCGAATAAGTCGCAATAAATCCCTCAGATGGCGCTATACAGATACAGACAAGGACGAAAATACGAGACAGCTAGATCTCCAACATTAGGGCCAATTAGGAAATAGTTTATCTACGGTCAACTTAAGGGCAAACGAGGTCA
This sequence comes from Anopheles gambiae, assembly GCF_943734735.2. Lineage (NCBI taxonomy): Eukaryota > Metazoa > Arthropoda > Insecta > Diptera > Culicidae > Anopheles > Anopheles gambiae. The sequence continues at coordinate 90,167,873 of NC_064601.1, forward strand.
AGGAGATCAGCTGATCGAGTAAAATGCCGCCATCGTAAAAGGGACAGTAGCAAACTTACATAGAGAGAAGAAAGACTATTTTTTGAACTGTGCGGCGAAAACCCTATACGCGAGAGCCAGTTACAAGAAAGTCTAACCAGCTACCAAAATAAACAGATTGTTACCAGGCGTAACAACACCTCAAAGTAGGAATGTCAATGAGTGGGTTTTTTTTTATTGTGTGCCATAGCTTCAACAAAACTGCACATTTCAATAGGAGGGGACATTGGAAGCAGTGTGGGTACATTCGAAAGCTTCGCGTAAGCTCGTCCGCATTGCCTGGCAGCCCCAGCGTAACGGGTTGTGTAAACCTTCGTCAAAATATCTTTATCCTTATCCTACAGATGTCCCACACCAAAAAGTCCCGTGCCAAAAAGTCAACCGTAAAGTGCGGGTTAATTTCGAATCGAAAGTTTTCTCCCACCCGCCACCGTTTACGAAAGATACGGGTTTTGACAAAGGTTATCGATTGTCGAAAGTTTCGTCTGAGGGCGGAGCTGGAGAGCTAGTAGATAGGACACTTCAGAATCGTCAGAACGGGGGATACGCTATTCATCAAAATCACGATGCCCGGTTGAACGGTTCAGAATATTAAGTGCTTTGAAGTTACCCAAAGGCGAAGCAGGGTTAGTGACAGTTCACTAGAAGTACCTGTCAAATAACGCCACCCAATGGTATGCATTCAAAGCGCCCTCTAGTGTCAAATCGAAGAGACAGAGAGATAGTGAACAGAAGAAGCAGCTGCGTTGTTTGTGTACTTCTTTCGTCATGCCAATGGGTCTTTTTCCCAGCAACATTCTTTAGCGTCTGAATTATCGTGTGCCCCTTAATCTTGTGCCAACTGTCCCACTGAGTGTGCCTGAGTGGTTTGTGTACTTTAAGAAACAGCAACAACAACAAAAAGGCACAAAACTCGTCGTTCTGTCCTGTCTCGTTCCCGCTGGACGAATGAAGCCAAGATGATCGTTTTCCATACTCTTTTGTCAGCACAACCCTCGTGACGTCGTACCCTGACACATGACGAACTGACACGGCGTGATACGCAGCGCTCGGACTGTTGACGTTGGGTGATTGGAGGACATGGGGCCCGGCTTGCTGACAGCAGGCGCTCTGACTGTACGCTGCTGTGTCGTTGCCACACAGCCGGTAGGGGGAATGGCCACCCCGCCGTGAGCATCGGGGGAAATCAGTTTTCCGGTCTTATTACACTTTTAATGAAAGTCAGAATGAAAGAAATGAAATACCAACACAGTGTCCCGGGCAGCCAGCGGTGTGTGTGTGTGTGTGTGTGTGTGTGGTGTGGGTTCTGGGTTCGGCGACTCCTCGCGCATCGTATCGTATTTTGTAGCGATATTACGGTGAAATGAAGACAGTAACCGGGAACAGTAAATCAGGTGTGTGCTTGTGTTTGTGTGAAAATGGTGACAACGGTGCATTAGAATGAAGAGATGAAATGTCACCACCTGGGGGGCTGAGCACAGAGGTAGCTTGCAGGTGGTTTCTATTGCACCGTGAGCGGTTGCAGACAGGAAGCACCTCTTAAGAGTCTATATCCAAGGTAAGCGATAATGATTGTGTGTGTGTTATTATTGTGCAGCGGAGTATGACAAAATGCTCTGCAATAAGAACATGTTTTTTTAATGTGTCATGTTAAAAAGCTACAGATCATTACGCCAGTGCTGCTAGGCCGGTGATGATTTGCCGCAGATTAATATGAGACTGAATAGGAGCGTCTCTAAAGAGATTTTGACGTATTGAAACTTTGCTCCGATTAATGACCAACATCAACACCTGGGGGAAATAGGAAGAACTACCTCATCTTGGCATTCGTTAGTAGGAAAGATATCACTGGGGAAATAGGAGAGCCTAAGTATTTTTTTTTACAAAGTGTTGGAGGTTTTTATCTCTATTCGTAAACATGATTACTCTACTATCTTACATGATGTTTCGTATCTTACTTGTACTTAGTTGAGGCTGAGGCTGTAGTTTCTGAAATAAGAAGAGAATAATTGGTCAGTGAAGGTTTATTGTAGAGTTGCATAATGAAGTATTTAAAGGTGTATGATTAAAGGCCTTGTAAGACTTTTTAGAGTTTTCACAATTGTAGTATACATTATTCTAAATACGTTGTGTATGGCTACAATGAACCATTGCTCTAATTGTTAGAACAGCAATTCGATTGACTGTATTTTGAATGAAATATGCATAATTTAATTCTTACTTACAAAAACATTGTCATTAACTTTTGAATTAAAATGTGAATGTGGGAATTTTAAATTTATAATGACATTCTAATTTAAAATTTATTAGAAGAAAAAAAGGTGGATTTGGGCCCAATTCCCTTCCATTTATAATATTTTCGTATAGCACCCTCTTCCAATATCACGTGGTACTATGCTGTGAGTCAGGAATGTCAAATTGTTTTGACAATTAGTGTCTTCACAAGAACAATCATTTTTTCAGCTCATATACCATACTGAAACAAGCGTATTTTGCGTCCATCTTTATCAGAAGTTCATTTTAAAGAAATAAGTATAAGCATTGGGGCGGTCCAGTGGTACAGTCGTCAACTTGAAATGAAGCATCCATTCAAGCCTGAAATGGACCGTCCCCCCGTTGCAAGGATTGACTATCCGGCTGCGTGGTAATGTTTTAAGTCTCGAAAGCCTGTATAGGCCAGCATGAGTGTCCGCGTAGAACGTTACGCCAAATAGAAGAAGAAGAAGTTTAAGCATTTTTTAAAGCATTTGTTTTTATCCCTACCAATTGTAATGCTCCTTACTTCCTTCCTCCTTTTGCGTGTAATCATTTGTAACTTTCACTGATATTTGTTTTTCAATTGCGCACGACGCACGCATCGCACGTGAGATGATGTAAGCTGCTTACTTTCAATGGAATTACAAGTTTTATCTTACCGCTACAGCATGGAGAGATTTACCCTTTACTTACGCATGATAAGCGCTATGTAGGGGAAAACCGATGGAAATAAAGATAGTATTACATTCCACCAAACCCCGCCCGGGAAACAAACGTGAAACAAATACCAAAGGAACACTGCACCGCGCCACCACGCACCGATAGAGATTTAAGCAGCGCAATTTCTTTCGTTCACACATAATCGGAACAAGCGGTAGCGATTTGCAGCGCTGCAGTTCCTTCTCACCTTTTGAGAAGGGGTGTGAACAATCAATGCCAAACCAACATACACCAATGTTTGGTTTGGTTCCAGGGCCCACAAGAATGGCGGTGTGAAGCTACATTGTGGAAGCGAATGGTTGAGAAGCGACCGCTTAACGATCCTTTCACGGATGCAAAAACCCGCGCGATGCAGAGAGCAACAATAAAAGCATAACAATGTGTGTTGGATTAGTGTTTTCTGGCGGGAATCGCGATGCAACACCCCGCTTGCGGGAGGCGGTGGTGCATGTGTATATGATCTTGAGAAGGGTGCCTCTCAAAACGGGAAGCAAACGAGCGAATGAGAGTCAAATGGACCACAACAACAACAAAAAAACTCCATTATGTACTCAGCAGCTACACTACACTACTGCTTGTACAATGCAACTTTTTGTTCGTGTGCTCTGCTACATCACTTAAACTGCTGAAACCCTCCCTATCCCCAACCCCCTCCGGGTTTTGCAATTGTATAGCAGAATCGCGTGCGTTTTCGTTGCCGGTGGAGCGTTTTTATCGCGCGAAAGGGAAACACTTACGCGTTTGGCGCCTGTGCGCCTATTATTCAGCTGCAGCTAGTGAGTGCGCGTCGCTGCTTGTGGTGGTGGTTGCTGTTGTTTTTGATTTTTTGTTATTGTGCTTCTTCTTTCTCTCACCCTTGCTTCCGCATTTCTTCCGGCGGGGGATTTCATCATCGCGAGAAAAATCATTCATGAATGAAAATGAAGCAGGCTAATAATAGTCATCGTAAACAGCGCTAACAAGAAGCAGCTCGGCATGCTCGGCATGATGTGCGGAAGCTCACCTGCAAACACGTTTTTGAGGGTGGAAGAAATTCACAAAAAAAAGAAGAAACAGTACATCAACCAGCAGCAGCAGCAGCACCACCACAACAACATCGTAAACAATCAAACCGTTAGGTCCAATTTCAGTTAATGGATTAAATTGTAGCACCGATTCGGGGTAGCTCACGCCAAACAATCTTCGGGAACCTGCCCCGGTAAGGGTTTCGGGAGATGGGCGATGCGTATAAAGAGTTACAGAGCGCCGTGCGTTGTTTCCATGCAAAGAAAAAGGGTGTAATTTGTGTGCAGCTTTAGTTGAAAAACTAGGGGAAAGCAACAAAACATCGTTATGCAGATCAGTTGGTTGCTTTTGAAAAGAAATACAAAAGGATTTGGTGTTTTTGCGGCAGTACTATAGTTTTAAAGTGACGGGTTTTCCCAACAGATGGCGCTATAAAATTCGCTAAGTGTCTGCTGAGTGCCATCAAAATCATTTAAAATTAGTTTTAATGATAAACATCTAAATAATCTTTAATGATAGAACGTTCATTGGACGAAATGTTATTTTATGATTACTTTATGGTATAAAAACCATAAATGAAACACATTCAATTATCTTTTGGGCACGATTTGTCTACGATCAACTTCGCCGTGCTGGCAGAATGCCCACAACACTTTGCGTGGAGCTTTATTTTCACACACACACAAAAAAAGCTGTACACCGTGCAATTATGAAGGGCAGCCTGTATGGAATGTAAAAAGAGCTGGAAACAGATGACAAAAAAATTAAGAAAGACTAACCATTTCTGTTATGATTTACGCGAACCGTTTGCCAAAATTGCATCCATGAGGTGAGGTGCAAGATCAAGGACCTAGGTCGTTTGGTAAAATAGAACCGGCACAAAACACTATCACTAAAACTGCACTAGGAACATAAATCAAGAAGTTAGCTTACCGTGGCATCTTTGCTTCCCCGGCTTACGCGCGCGGTACACACGCGGTGACAAATTAGTTTAGGAAGCCATTTTGCCTAAAATGTTCAGTTCGGTTTGATGCAAAAGTTTCTTGAATAGAAAAATCAATTGCAATTGTTATCGCTTACATTGTTCTACTTTTCATTCACTAAGGTCTCCAATTGTACGATGCATGTAAACAGTTAGCAATTTGTGGAAATGAACGTCCAAATAATTGAAACTGTCCACTTTTCGTGCAACAGAACCGCCCAGGACCGCCACTTTTTTTTTAGCAACTCTGACATCGCTGACGGTGCACACGGTTGGTGGCTATCCATTTCCCCGACGCACAGTTGGCATAATATGGATTTAATGCTTCACAGAGATGGAATCGGAAGCCGCTCGGGTTTTACTTAAGGCCGCATCTTTCTTTTTTCTTCCTCCCCAGTTCCGCATGAAGAATCTCGCGCGTTCGTGTGCCGATGGGAGAAAATTTTTATTTAATTGCAATCAAAATTTTGTACAAGTTGCACGCGCCTTAGATTCGTGGACGGTGTTCACGGTGCGGAGTAATGTGTGAGGCACTTTGTCTGCTGTTTTCCGTGCAACTTTGGACGGAATAAAAAATGGTTAATTGAAATCCCGCATTACCGGAAATAGTTCTTTTCGCAAACGGAAAGGTGTAGCATCATCGTTCCTCTGCTGCTGACGCGGTAAGAATGGAAAACAATCTCTGTCAAGGGAAAAGGGAACGCCATTTCAAAGCCTTCCGCTAGCTGCCATCGTTCTGTGTGTGTGTGTGTGTGTATGGAGCGGGTAAATTAGAGCATTGTGGCAGTGTTGGACAGTACGCTCGGCAGCCGCGCTTGGTTGGACGTTGAGATGGCGATAATGAAATTATAATTAATTAAATTGAAGGAATTGGTGCATTAAGGCGTGCTGGGATGAAATTTTCAATGCAAAGGAATGCATGCTATCTTTTTTTTTTTTTAGAATCGTTCTGCGTACGGCAAAATTCTTGCAAAAGAAAGCTCATTGTATTGTTGCTATTGTATGTAACAAATAACGATCACTCAATAACGAGCTAACTTTTATACCGTTATTGCTGTGCCGAACCGATGTTTGTTGTTGATTTAATCGCAAACTCGTTCGTTCAACGTTAACGTGCCAGTGTGAGCTGGGGTGCACAATTTATCACACAATTGTAACTACCCCCCCCCTCGTTCCCTTTTTTAATCCCGTATCGTTTTGCTTGTGCTTGTTGATCAAGACATTAAACTTTTTCCTCACTTGTGGGTTCGCAAGAAAGCCTGCCGGACACAATAATTGGCCAATTAATTGTGCTTTTACAATTGTTCCCCCTTTCCCCCCTTGCCCCACAGATGGTGGTGTGTTTTGAGCTTCGCGTACAGCCAGTCATTCCTATCCAGCTCAATCCCAACGTCAGTGGGAACGGGAACGTTAAAACAGCGAATGACTTGGAGACCGCCCGTGGTCAATCAGTCGTGAAAGACATGCATAAGAAATTGGTTTCGGTACGGGAGGGTTTACCAAGGTGGATACATTTCATTGCTAAGCAACCTGGTGCTGGTAGATGGGAAACATTTTCCAATGTTGAAGGATTAAGCTGATTAAATGGAATTTTAATTTAAGCGGGTGAAAAACAAATCTACTTCGAAAGGTATTTCGTACCGCGCGTGTATCGTCTGTGACTTTTTCTAGCTTTCTGTCTGCCTTTCTCCCGAAATAGCAGCTAATATTTCACATCGAACGCGCCAAAATGAAAACATTGGCATTTTCGCTGGCCATATCGTGGTGCAGTAGAGTACGCTGCCGCTCGCAAGACCGCTCGCTACAACTTAATTAAGTTCGTAGTTTAATCGAGCAAAGTGTAACGTTTTGCACCGGAGAAGCAGAGATCCTGGGGTGTGCCACAACCAACACAAACGCTGTGGGAACACGACGCCCTAGCCCGGTGGAGCGTTTGGGTAACGTGAGCTGCATCAAACTGTGTGTGTGTTTTTTTTTGTTGCTATTGCCACTACGTATTGCCTGTACCGACGGGGACGATCTACCCAATATACAAACGTTTGCGTATGATATCATCGCGTTCGGCTAGGTTTTCATCGCTTTAGCGAAAGTGTGTACCTTTTGGGAGCTGTTTTTTTTGTTCGGAACACCTTCCCATTCTTTGACCTGTTTCGGAATCGTTTCTGTTTTTTTTGTTGGGAGGGAAGAAAGGTTCGTTGTCTAGCGCTAGCTTTCGACAGCAAGCGGTTTCGTTTGTTCTACCCGGGGGCGTTGTAATCACTGGGCTGTGGTGGGGTGGAGCGCGCATTGGATGAAGGTTCGGGTGCTAACATGACACAATGTTAGCGCAACCGTACACAGGGCGACCAAGCCACCGACACCGTTTGTCGATCCTTGCTGCACGGGAACGATTTCGGAGCGAACGGAAGGAATATTTTCCCCGGCGTGTTTGTGTGTGTGTGTGTGTGTGAAAGAGCGTTTTCTTTCCCCAAGGGTGACATGTTTCCGCTGCACGCGAACCGATGGAGCTTTATGCAGTTCGCGTACTCGCGCATCCGAGCGCAACCGACCCGACCGACCGCGTGTTTGTGCTTATTTGGTTGGCTTTGTGCATACGCAAACGGCTACGGTCGCCGCCGCTGCCGCCGCCGTACGTTTGTTTGTTTGCGCAAAGCTGGGGTGGATGGATGGACGGGTTCGAAAAGTCATAAACGAAGTAAACGCGCCGGGTTTCTTCTGCCCATATAGCCGAGCGGAAGTGTGCTTTACAACAACGCTTTTCCACACCACGCTTCAGCCAGCCAAAAGCCCATCACACATCGGCTGGTGGATGTGCTGTGTATGGGAGCGATCGAAATTGAATTCTTTCTGTGTCGGGTGCCTGTGCTGGTCTCGCCGACGAGAATAACGTACCCAAACGCCGCGCGGACATACACACAACAGGGGCTCGCACGCGATCGTACAATTTTGATGGGTACAGCGTTCGAGCGCACCACCACCAGTCTTCCTTCCAGCTGGCTGGCTGGGTGTTATATTTTATTCAAGTGGGACAGTGTGGTACATGTATTTAATAAAATAAAACACATCGTTCCTGAGGTTTTGTTTTTTTTACTGTGTGTCTTCTTCCCACACACACACACACACACACACACACACACACACACACACACACACACAAAGAACGTTTATGCACCTATTGGTCGTTGACTAAGTCAGTTGGAAGGACCGACCACCACTGGCGTGACTGCAGCGGGATGGTGTGTTTATGTCACCAGTTGTGTCATCGGTAAGGGGGTAAAGGTAAAGTATTTATCATATTCGAGTATTTGAATTTGTCGTGTTTGTTTGGTTGGTTGGTTGGTTTAAAGATGTTGGTGATGTGTTTGTAAACGACTCGTGCCCTTGTGCGGTTGAAGATGAGTGTTGTCCGTGGGTTTGATGGCAAGGATAATTGTGTGATGAATGAAGCTATGTTTGTGTTTTGATGACTAATGTCGTGTCGTGCAGGTCATTATGAAATTTCATTTATGTTTTTGTTCGTGTTATGTTCACCATGTACACGTGTAGTTGTGTCTACTAGCAGAGCTTTTCTGAGGACGGACTAGAATGGAATTCAGTATCAATGAAGAAGGATTTCATGAAATGCTGTCTGTTTTAAAACATTTTAATATTCAATTCCAACTGACGATACTAATGTGGTACAATGTTTAAGTCCTTAAAAAGACTTTTCTGAGTGAGATACCTAGTCCAAGCAGCTTAGAGTAGCGTAAAAGCTGGAAAGAAAGCTTCACACATAACAAACAGCACACTCTGACCATTTTAAATGCAGAAGGTACAACTATACATGAAGGTTCTAGATTTATACCCTTTGACATACTTTGAAAAGCTGCATTGAACTGTATGTTGTTGCTAAGCATTTCAAGAATAGTATAGTTCACTATAGCAACGAAAATCTGTTTTGAAAATTTTGCCGAAAGAAGGTAAGGAGACAATTCCTTCATATACATTTCCTGGACAACAACCTACTACTCTCCCTAAGCAGTCATGAGTTTCACCACGTCTACCGTACCAACAAGGGGTGTAAACTTTCCAAAATAGGCCAAATCCTTTTACAGCAATCACACAAGATTCCTTTTTAATTGAACACTCCTATCCGGACGAAAAGGGGAGTCATCTCTAGCAGAGAGAGAGAGAGTGTTCCCTTGCACCGAGGCCCATTAGTAAAAAAGGTTGGCAGAAAAGTTTCGACACTATCCCCCTCCCCCCCAGGTCCCAGGATCAATCCAATTAAAAACGAAATGTTAACAGTTTGGTTCGTCAACATACACTGGTCACTAGGTCCTTCGTGTGTGTGTGTGTGTTTGAATGTGGGAATATTCACCTTTACGTTTAATTCAAAAGCCGCTTTGATGTAAACGGTTTTGTCTGTGTGGGGATTGTGGCAATTGCCAGCTGGTCTCGTCAGGAGATGACACTGAATTCCGGCATTCCGGCTGCTGCCAGATGCCTTTAATGTTCTTTCCGTCCGATGGGTGTAGTAGGTGCAGTCGGAAGTCAAGCACACAGAAGGAGGAGGAACAACCCGCTTGCCTTCAATAAAGTTGAACGAGTTGACCCAGTTGTGTGTGGGATTGGCGCTCAGGTATCTGTATGTTTGTTTTGAGTATGAGTGATACGTTTTAAACACACTGTCGACGGGATGTATGGATCCAGCTAGGCAAAGAGAACCATGCGGGACTGGTTGAACGTTTTGGTCGATATCGATTTTTTCCCCCACAGAATCATAGCTCGAAATTATGGCACCAGGCTCCAGATAGAGACGGAGTTCTGTGTATTGGATTTATGATAGGTTTTTCCAGGAAGTTCCGTCTCGCAAAGGCACACGGCCCTCTTTTGTGCTTCTGCACAGACAAAGCTGCTGCTTGTGCATCCAAACAAGCGAACAACTGGTCCAATTTCTTTCGGTAGCTTCAGTTAACCGTGGCTCCAACCAATGGCAAGCGAATATGGTAAGCTTTTGTGTATAAATATTTGGACAGTGCCGGAATATCCTTCGCAAGGGCGCAGGGTCGTTTCAGAGGGGGAGGGGTGGGTGGGTGGTTGGGGTTGGTTTTCGGCTGTGTGCACATGTTTTCGATCTTTCGATCCCGGTGTCTCACGTACGATTGGGGCTGGAAAGCGGACCTGCATCGGACATTGTGCGGGCAAACACAAACCGTCACGAACATCGACCGGTCGTACCCACGCGGCACTGTTTACTTGTCGTACGTGCGAGGATTAGGGGACGTGTAAGGGTTTTTTGGGCGAAGATTACAATTTTGCAGTCCCGTTCCGTGCGCGTCCCGGCTGGTTGAGCTTCGGGCCGGGTCCGCTTCCCTTTTAATCGGTCCCACGTCGGGCCGGTCGGTCGCTGCTGGTCGAAGTTGGCCCCCAGGAAAAGTGACCGAGGCAGCGAACAGCAGTGGTCGACCCCGATGGCATCGATGTACTTGTCAAACAGAAAGTGCCAACCGGGGAGGCATTTTTGCGGTTCGACTTTTAATTAGCTGCATCGAAGGTGAACAGATTTGGAGCCGGAATTGAAACAAATCTCACCAGCGCCGGCATGGCTGTATCGAAACGCTATCGGTACACGGTGGCGAAAGGGTAGAAGGGTATAATGTTATCAAACAACTCAGTTCAATTGAATTTTGGTACCAACACAAAACAGCCCGCCGGGGGGTATGTTGATGAGTTCATTAGAGAATCTGGGGGGAAAGAGGAAAAGTTGTGTTTCTCTTTGTGCTTCGGGGCAAAAGGTTGGTTCCCCTCTAAAAGGGAGCAATTTTCGGGTTTGTTTGTGGATGGTGTGACAAGTTGTTACAGGTACAAATTGGAAACAAACAGCCGAAACCTTCAGAACATTCAAGGAGTTTTGTTGTTGTAATTGTTATTTTTGGCAAAGCTTTTGTAACAAAATACAACTTCTTAGATTTTTCAATAATTTGTAGAAGCTCCAGATTACTGTACGGATTACTTGTTGAAGCTTTACAGTTTGTAGAACCAGTTTCAAAGTTATCAAGCAAACAAAAACCATTAATTTTGTATCAGGAAGTACACACTTTAGGAAAGATTCAAGCTACCTAAACAGCAGGGATATCAAGATGAAGATTAATTCTACGCCCTTCACTCATACTTCAGGGGTACCGCAAGGATGCATCCTTGGACCATTGCTGTTTATCATCTTCATTAACGACATCGTCAATGTAATTCCTGACTGCCAAAAATTGATTTACACAACTGTTTCGGATACCGCTGATTGTCTTCGACTACAAAATTGTCTATCTAGCTTTAACTCTTGGTACAAGTTAAATAGCATGAGTGTTAATATTAGAAAATGTTCTGTGATAACGTTCGCCAGAAAAAGATCCCCTATTCTCTTTGACTACCAAATAGCTGACAGTTTAGTTCCGCAGACCAACAGCGTTCGCGATCTAGGTGTACAGCTAGATAGCAGGTTAAAGTTTGAGTGTCGCTAAAGATTTTTAGGACTCCTTTACCCTAAAATCACTGTATTGTGCTAATGTAAGACAGATTCTAGAATTTGCTAGCATTTTATGGACACCAAATCAGCAGTACAAAAACGATAGACTAGAAGCAGTTCAAAGAAAACTTTCACGCGCTCTTTACTACCGTTTACCATGGTCTCGAGAATCTGTGTACCCTTCGTATTCGTGCTAGGTGTGTCTGCTATTCGGACTAATCTCACTACAACATAGACGAATGAAGGCACAGTGTACTTTTATACATAAGCTTGTTTGCGGTCACATTGACGCCCCGTTTATTCTAGAATAAATTAATTTTCAGGCACCTAGTAGGAATCTAAGGCAACGTCCCTTATTAAGCACTGATTTTAGGTCTACGGTATTCGGTTCTAATGATCCACTTTTGAGAATGATTAACTCTTATAGCTCTGTTAACAGCATTGTCGATCCTAGCATAAGCGTAAATGTACTAAAACAAACTTTGCGAAGCCTTTGCTGACGAGTGAAATTCTTATTATTTTTATCAATTTATTTTTATGGTCAGGTTTTATTTATTTGCTCATGTGTTCAGTGTATATATTAGTTAGGAATTTTGTATTAAGTTATGGAGGCCAGCATGGCTAGATAACTTTGTTAAATAAATTAAATAAATAAATTAAATTTTTATAGCTACACCATTTAATTGGTGATTTGTGATTGAATTGTATCAAAGTTCATCATTACTCACTACACTGGAACAACATCTAAGGACGTTGAATATCTTCTGCAATATTAACTGATATCTGGAATCTATTGTTGGTAAGAAGCGTTTCAATTGGTTGATGCAATTTCAAACAAAAATCTTACTGCAGTAGCAAGAATAAAGCGATACATTACATCTAGAAAAGCTTGTGTGAGTCTGAAATGTCCGTCATAGGTGGAAGGCCTTCTGCAAAGAGCATGGGATTACTCCCAAGTGTCGAAAGCTTTTATTTCTATTCTTTAACTCCTTGACAAAAGAGTTTGTTGTTCACTTCGTGTTAATTTTTTACAATCTCCTTTTTCTTATCAAAGTGTTGCATTTTACGGGTTATTCTTCGGTTCTTTTTTCATGTAACCATAAGCTACTTGAAACAAAGCTTTTCATTAGCCTTTTTATACTGCAGTAAAGCAGATATTAAAAAGAGCATTGCCCTCATACACACATCACACGACGCCTCGATAGGAGAAATCTTTCTCTCAAAGCAAACACAGTATTTGCCACTCGCATAAAAGCTGTATCATGTAGTGTCTTTCAGTTGCGGATAGAACACAGCCCGGACCCCAATCCCAGAGCCCGCCAGAGAAAAGTGCCACTGGGCAATGAATATGACAACGGTAGCTTCGAACAGGGAAGTAAAGGATGGCATTTCCAACAAACACACACAGACACACACAAGATGCACATTTTCCGTACAGTTGAGCACGTTGCCTGCGCTGTGTGCTAGGTCACGATCTCTACCTATCCGTGTTCGACAGTGTTCGACGTCCTGTCGTAGGCCTCCAGGCGGTTGCCTCCCGGAGGGGTCTGTGTGTGTCTCTCTCTCTCGCTGTCGTAAGGAAGCGTAAGGACCGACGTAAATCGAGGAAACATGCGATTCAACGATACATTATCGCATACAAATTGCATGTTGCAATTGCTTTTAGCTCCGTGTATGTGCCTCCCAAACAACACACACACACACGTGATGCGGGAGCAAACAACGGGTCGGAGGTAGCCAGCTACTGTGAAGGCACAGTGAAAAAGCTTCGCAAAGGGGAAAGAAGAAAAAAAGCGAGAGTTACAGAAGCAGCATATTCGCACATTCACACACACGTGCACGGGTGGGCCGTTAGCTTTTAGTTGGCCATCGGTGGCAACCCGGAGAGGCCGCTCGAGTGGGTACTAATGGGTGGTACCTCCGTTTCTATTTGCTCATTTATGCTACATGATGATATCCTTGGCCAACGGCGTCGGTGCACTTATACACATACACACACACACACACACGCGCAGGGTAAGATTAGTTCCTGTGGGCGTTAGTGACGCTGGCACACGGCAGCCATAGACGTGCCAGCCAGCCAAATCTCGGGAATGTATCGCACTGCGAGCAGAAAAAAAGGCAAACGCAGTACTGCTCCGGTATCTTCAAAATGCTCGGTAAACATCGTCATGCCGCTTGTGGGCACCATGTGGTAATTTAGCGCCGGTGGTTTAAAGTAGCCGACTACGACACCGACCCTCGGCACCGGCGGCGGCAGTAAAGGACGAACGTGTGTTGTTAACGGCCCGATAACGGGGCCGGCCTCCTGGACGGGTTGAGCGTTGGCAAAGCGTGTTTTAATGATTTGTACGAGTATTTAAGATGTAACGCGATTGTTTTGGGGGTTGAGTAGTTGAGATTAAGCTAGTCAGAGCAGCGGGACTAGAATGTGAGCAAATATAGAGGACAGTTGAGTGGCAGTTTATGTCTGTAGTGCAGAGCTGTTAGAGCTGTTAATGAGCTTTGTTTTGAGGCGAAATGGAAACAAAGATAAGAAGGCACAGAGAAGTGATAGGAATGGAAGAGGGTTCGTATGGCACTTGAGTTTGTATCTAAATGTTTGAAGGAATGCTTGGTAAGTTCAATGCTTCAACATTAAATTATACTTCAATTTGTGTGTTACAGCGAGTTAAGGACAGCTTGAAACTGAAAAGGATGGCTTTTTGACCTCTTTTTTACGCATTTTTCCATTTTTACAATAGAGTGCGGTTTAATAAGCTCATTGCTAGCCTTAAATATTTCACTTTAAAAGGCAACGCGACACCCAGTGTATTGAATGAAAAAAGGGAATAATGAAAAGAAATTCTCCATAACCTCCCGATAATACCTTTATCAAAGGAAAATTGTAACAAAATTTTTCCGTAAAGGTCACAGAGCTTTTTGCGATCAAGATTCGGTTCGTTACTTGGGCAAATAAAGCTATCGCAAATGGATCGCTCTCGCGTGGAAGCATCATAATTGGACATTATGGTAACACGTGCGCATGAAAAAAAAAAGCAAACATAAAAGATGTCCGTCCTACGCAAGCATTCTGGTTTGCACGGTGCGTCATTATTGCAGGTTCCTGGGCAATGGTTTGCATTTTTAAAATATTCTAGTTGAATGGACAATTATTTGGGTTTCGTTTGTTTGTTTTGTAGTGTAACAAGTCGTTAACGCTGTAACAAGCTGTGAAGATTGTCTTTGTTGACGTCAAAGCGACACGTGCAACGGGCACGCCGATCGCGAATCATACTTCAGAGAAATTTATATGAAAAAGTTAGAAATAGTTGTTTTTGTATCAGTTTCCTCCCCCCTCCTTCTCTTCTTGTAGATAAGCTCTATGTGTTTGTACTTCCCTCGGTGCAATTAAAAAAGATTTGCGCCAACCGGGCATGGGAAGCACAGATAGCAACGTGGACCTCCCAACGGTACACGAGCACTATCAAGCAGAAGATAATACTTCCCTTTGCTTCGCGAAAAAATAGATTTCCGTTTAAGAATTTTACTGGTATCACAGACTCTACTCTGGTTTTTCTTTACTCAACAGTTTGCTTCGCCTTTCGCGCGCGCACGGGAGCTTTCCGAGGCCGCGCTCCCGTTGCGGTTCTTGTTGCGTTCATCCGGTTCAGCGTAATTATTATTTTGCGGGAAAACACCGGAAAACCTTGTGCCGGGGGGATGCTTCGATATTTCCTTCGCTTGAGAAGAAACAAAAGAGGGAGAGAGAGAGGGGGGGGGGGAGGGGGGGAGGTTGGAGAGGGAGCGCAAACCGGTAAATCAATTCGCCAAAAACCAAATAAACACCACCGATGAGAAGGATGATGAAGTAATTGGATCCGGCCGCTGGGTACTGGGGCACGTCCCGAACCACCCGAACCCGCCCGGCCTGGTGAAGCTGTTTCCAACTTCTCCTTCCCTTCTGCTTGGACACGCGGTCGCTTCACCGGGCGCGCAATCGAGTAAAGTGTTGTTTTCGGCGTAAGCTTTTCTTTGGAGCTTTTTCTTTATTCATGCCCCCGGGGCGGCAATAGGCGCAAACCAACCGACTGGCGACTGGCGGGATTACATCTGGGCTGTTGGTCTCGTACTCGTGACGCCGGACATCGGTCGGAAGGCACAAGCCGGTGTCCACCCCGGGGGTAATAAGTCTTTTCTTTCGCCCTGCTTGGAAAATGAATGCTTAATGAGCTCTAGCAAAAGATGACGGGGTGGGGGGAAATGAGAAAGGAAAAGCGATAGGTCAAAATAAGCCGCCCCCCTCAGTACCCTTCACCCAGACAGTAAGGGGTGAAAGCTTCCGTCGTCACCTTTTTCTCGCAGTGTGTACGTTCGGTGTCAAAACAATCTAAAATGCAAATTAGCTCACCTTGTATTTGGCCGTGCCGTTCCTTTGCCGCTGGGAATCGGAAGTCGAAGAATAGGGAAATGTTTCGCGTGTTAGGCTTGAAAGGGAGTTTTTTTTACGTTTCATTTAGCTCATAGCCAACAAACAAAATAACAGGAGAGTTGGACGGTGCAAGTAACAAAAGTGTTACCTGCAACGGGTCAGTAAAATATGCATTCCAAAAAGGAAGTATCTCTAGTTTGATCAACAAAAGCATAAAAGTTGGTAAGTAGCTTAAACTTCATCATCCTTTCTCCAGATTTACAGGTGCTTTTTTACAGGAAATAGCTCCTACTGACGGCGATCTTTCATGTTTTGTTATGCGTTTTTTGGAAGCGTTTCAATGTGCTTCGTTCTGCTTTCACCGTGCAACGAGCAGAAATTATGTTTCGGGACACGGTTGTGACGGTTGTGACGCACAGCCCCATGCGCCATGTCAATACTGATTTATTGGCTGTCGCTTTCCGGATGACCAATCGGCAGCCCATCGGTTGGGTGGTGTTGTTTATGAGAGCGGTAAAAGGTGTGTGTGTGTGAGTGTGTATTGAAAGTAAGAGTATTTTCGGTTGATGGTGAGTGGTAAGGTACTTATGGTTGTTATTTTTCCTTTTTCTGTGATTTTAGATTTCGCAGAAGCAGGTTAAAATAAGAAATAACATTTCGAATTGAAGACTCTGCTGGTGACTGCTGATTTGCTGCAGGGGCTGGGCTAAAAATGGGTTTGAACTGATACTCCTACTGGGACTCTGGTATTCTTACTGGAATGGACCATTACGTTGTGTTGGCTTTTACGCATCCAGCAGGAGCCTCAAAACATGTTTTCTAGGTGGTTCTTGTTTTCGAAAAATAAACTTACTAAACTAAACTTACACAAGAACAAGTTTTTTCCTTGTTGCGCTGGGTTAGCAACCGCTATTTGCTAAACTCCAGCAATGTACGCTTCTTTTTTACATTTACAAACTAAACTTGCACCTTTTTATTCATCTACTTTGCTTTGCTGGCGGAAATTTAAATCGTAGATTGTATTTAGATTCATAAAATCCCGGTAGGTGTTATCTTCACCGGAAATCTCCACTGTCATCTTCCCTGTGCAGCTCCGAGATACGGTGGAATGTACCGTACACTTAACTAGCCATTGTGTCATGGTGGGTGACACCTGCAACCACCAGCCTGAATCGCAAATGCGCCACACGAGTCTTATCTTATCAACTGTAAACCCCCCATTCGTCCACCATCAGTTCTCAAGCATACTGTGTGGCAAGCACTGAAGCATCTCACGTAAAAAACGCGGAAGTGTCCACCGAAACGGTACGGTTTTCTCACGCACCGTCCAGGTAAGGCGGCCGGTTGTGCGACGGTGCGTGGTGTGGCTCTTAATTAAAAGACACTTTACGGTTGGGCTACTTTTCCGCAGGTGCCAATCGGCGTTCGGGTTGGGTGAACGCCGGGTAGAGGAAAGAAGTGAGAAAAAAGCAACACCATGTAGCGGATTTTGCTGTCTATTGGCAAGAGTCGGTGTGTGTGTCTGCTGCGGTGGAATTAAACCAACAATTGACGGGTTGGACTAAAGGGCCGGTTAGACGGTGATCATGCTTTGAGCGATGGTGTACGCGTTCCGAAATTTCGACCCCCTCAAAACTAGGCGGTACATTCTTGATCGAACTTGATCGTAGCGTGATCGACTTTCTAAGTAAGCTTTCTATAGAGAGGAGACGAGACCCTTCAATCTACCCGTTTTTTGGTGTGTGCGTATTTAAAGCACTTTACTTTCGATCCAATTTGAGGAGGAAGTGGATCTATTGGCTACAGTGTTTGGCACCATCGGGCATATAGTTGGTATTCGACTTTTATGCCACCATTGTTACCGTTTACCAGGGGGCCGACTGAAGGTGTGTACATGCACGGGCGGCGGACGGCGGCGGCACGCTTGAATGGCTTAATTTTGTGTTTCCCTTCTTTTTCGCTGTACGCTGTTTAGTTCGCACCAAATGGCCGCAGCAGTGATTTACACAGTGCTACCGCAGGTGGGAGGCGAAATTTCATTAACCCAGTTATGTGCGCCCTGTTGAAGGCACCTTCGTTTTTCACAGAAAAAAATCCCCCTGTTTCGCACACATAAAATTGCTGAGTTGTTGTGACGGGCAGATGTCTAAGGTGATCGGCGACGATGGTCAGCAGCAAAATGAGTGGGATGGCCACCTTCTTCTCCCTCGGTGCTGCCTCTTTACCCGATCTAGTGCAATTAGTAGCCGCTCTGACCCTTTTGTAATAGGTCGTTTAATGGAAACGGGGGGTGTTTTCTTTCTGTTTCATTGTGGGCTAGACTGCTTGATGGAAACTGTGAGAATGATGGAAAGCGTGGTTGCATCAATCCAGCGGCGCTGTGCCGATGTGTGAAAAGATTCGCGGAAGCGACAAAGTTTTAACGGTCCATTAATTTGGCTTTAATGAAATGTAAATGAGCGTTTGTGTGCTAATCGTACCCGTAGATGCGTGCTGCCTGATAGGTGACGGATGACAAATAGTCGTTAGTGCTGGCAGAAAGGGGTTGTAGTTGTGGAATGGCAAAACAGTATAAAAATAGTGCATTTCTCGAATATTATAGAGGCAATAGAGGTGTGCAAAAGTGCGTTAGTTGGTGCTGTAAACTATATTTTTCATAGCAGATATTTGAAAGCCCCAAGCAAGAGTTCCCACTGCTATTAGTGTCCATACGAAAATAACCTTCTCCAGTTGATGAGAATTAAATTGGAACAGTGACTGCATACGCACACTTTGCGAGTCGTTTTTTTGGGCAATGAAATTATAAACCAAGCAAATTATAGAGCCTACAGCCGTGTCTGGTCGGTAGTTTTGGATTTAGTAAGGTGTCAGGTCAAGGGTGTTGCATCACCCCCTGATCATCGTTGCAGTAGACCAACTCGAATCGAATCATCGGAAACAGTGTTGTCCACCTTGAGCAGTGTCGCCTGATGAAGCATCCGCTGTGGTCCTTGAGAATATACATTTGAAGTCAAACTGGAATAAGTTCGGGTGTGAGAGAGACGATGTAAAATCGACTTTGTGATACATACTTCACGCTTTCGATCGACTCGATTGCAAACCAAACGACAGTTAACATTGTTTTCCCATTCATTTCACAAAATTATGACACGATAAGGACGTCCGGTAAAAGCCACACTTTGCTCTTTCTTCCCTTGCATGCTCACGTTTCCCTGGCTAATATCCGTACAGATGTCCCGTCACTTGCCACACTTGCTGCTCTTTACTGAGTTGTTGCATGTGTCCGTTTTTCTGAAATTTCACTACGACCACTCTTCCCTTTTCCGTTCGCCATTTCTGCCAACACACTGGTTTGGCGTATTGCCATTGGGTGCGGTTTCCGCTGACTTTCGCCCCGCCATTCCTTCCATTCCGGACCATTTCCATTTGCGGTTGCACATAAAAATCCGTCAGAACGTTTGCTAGCGTCAGCGACTGGTGACTGTGAACGTTGCTGACGCTGGAGCGGCGTTGAAGTGGAGCGGAGAGGGAAGTTGAAATTGTAATTGGCAATGGCAGCTTTTTCTTTCCTCAAATTCCATTCTGATGTTTGCATGGATTTTACACAATGAAAATGTGGCACAATCGTTTGGAAAGGGAAGGTTTTTCCTGGGAATCGTGTATTGATGTGAATCGTTAATCGGTAGTATCACGATTCTATACTACTACTACACTGGTAACACTTTTACAGCAGTGCAATGCAAACACGGGCAAGCGGAGTTGCAGTGGCATGATGTTAATTTTTACCTCACAGTTTGAGCACGTATCTTTAACACCGTCACGTGCGGTTCCCGCGCACGGCGCCAGTGCCAGCACAAAACAGTGATGTCTCGCACTATCGATAGGCCAGGATGGACGGGGGAGGAGGCGCTATAAATTGCTGCGGTTTTGTGAGCGGATACTAAACCGTTTATGAAGGCGGATAGATGGAGTTCGTGTGTGAAGCCCATATTTCGATAGTCACATCTTAATTATCCGTAATTTTCGGTTAGTTCTAGGGGCGCATTCAGAGCACATTGTAGGTTTGGTGGTGGATTATTACTTTGTTGCTGCGGTATTGTTGAGTATTTAGCAGACATGGCAAAACGAGGCCGTACTGCGTAAAATGTGTAGCACGTTTCTAAGTAACACTACAGAAGGCTGCAACGCCATCTGGTAGCAAAAAATCACACCAGTAACTCTTTACTCGTTCATCAGCTCCCAGCATTACTACAATGAGGTTAGAAATGTTTCATCAAATATTGCAAACACACAAAACCCCTACCCGCATTCGGTAGGGCTGAAGTGCAAAGCTGAATCTGCTTAACCTTTCAAGTGCTCGGTTTCATCCACTACGAAGCACTCGGGAACCGTGCCGGGTGTGCAAAGGAGCTTCCAAACAGGTGAAAGTATGCAGTATGTGACAGATTTACCAAACAATCGCTCGGTAGTGCCGGATAGTAACGTGCATCTAATGCAAAGAAGAAGAGCTTATACCAACATCCCTGTGTGTATTTTTCCGGATTTCCGGCTCGAATCGAATATGAATGTCCTGCGCTGCTAGGTTCTCCCCGGCGGGTAGCGCACTGTCCCTAAACAACTTAGCAGGAAGGTAGAGACCGTTCCGATGCAAATGTAGCTCGGGGCTTGCCACAAACAAAAGAACTCGTGCAGCCCCGGCCAATGGGGGGACAAACCTAACCAGCACCAATGCACTACCAGTGAAGGAAGGAATGGATGTTATGAAGCGAATGGATTTTTGGCACATCATGGAAAATGGGGAAAGATGAACCGTTATGAAACATCTTTTGTGTCGTGCTCAAATACTCAAGATGCAGCAGTCGATGGTGCATAACAGCTCACGGGGAGGTGCGTGGTCAGAAAAGCAAGCTGCTAATAGTTTTAGGGTCGCAAAACACCGTGAAAGCTTTTCCCTTTTCAAGCGACAGGTCACATCTTTCCTGCGCAAATGGATGCACACTGCTGATGGAGTTCTAAGAAGTTTTTGGGAAGATACTCTACTACTTTTGTCAAGAACCAATGCGGCGGAGGTTACTCTCATCTCATTGTAGACGCGCTTCCTTGCACCCACTCTACCCACGGCCGGGATCCTTTTGCTTTCATCTATCATAATCCATACCTTACAATGCTCGCGTGGTATATTTTCTATGCAAAAAGATTCCTCTTACAAAGCATACGGGTTGCGGCATCAAGGGAGCGGAAGTTGGGTTAATTTGAATTCGGAATTCCGTTGACAAGCCGAAATAAGTCGGTATGTCGGTGGGTTTTCTTTTATCTTCCAGTGAGTCGGTTTTATTTGAAGAATGTCAGTAGGGAGAGAGAGTGACTTTTTTCCACTTTTTGCTCACTGCACGTACACGTCTATGCTGTTGCTCCCTGTTCCGTCCTCGTCTGGCAAGTTCCACCAAACTTGGGAAAAAAGACTCTTCCACGCATGGATTGGGTTCATTCTCGTTTGGATCTATGGTTTTTCCTTTTGTAGTCTGTATGTCGTCTTGACTCCCGTTGGAACATTTTTGCGTGTTTTTTCTTCTCTCTTTCTCTATCTCCCGTGAAGAGAAGCAAAAGCAGGAAGTTAACAGCATTGCAAACGGATTTTGAGGTCGAATTGGGTTTAACGGTGTGAGTGTGTTCGCGGAAAAGGATAGTGAAATGGTTGAATTATGACTGTCCTCTGCCCCATGTTCTGTCCCCCCCCTCTCCCCCCTTTTCTTTATCCCTTCCCAAGGGAACCAGGGGAACGAAGCGTCTCAAAAGCCGACAGGATTATGGCTTCTAAATCGGCTGATTTTAAACCACCTCGGCGATAAGCGACGTGAAAGAAGCGGGCGAGCTTTTTATTTGATCCGCGCAACGGTGGGTAAATGTGGCGGGGTAGTGGGTGATCTTTTTTTGTCCTTTCTTTATTGCAGGACGTCCACATGATTTATGATGGTCGTTTGGCCGCCCGGTAATGGTCAATGTAAGACGACAATTTGGTGACGTTCAATTTGTTGTCGAATTGGATGGGATTTGTGTATATGTATGTGTGAGTGTCTGGAGATGTTCCGCTCTAGTAACACGTGATTGAATTTTGTTCTGGATCGGGAAAGTGATAGTAATTGGAATTAGTTGTCGGAAAATAGGGCCAAAGACAAAGAATTAATTAGAGTGTGTGGAGCGAGTCAGATTAATGTTTGTACTAAGTAAGTTTCTCAAAAGAGGCCGCTCAGTGCCACTTTTAAGAGAGGTAGTTCTACTAAATAAATAAATATTACCAAGCAGGTAATGTAAATAGTGCTTTGACAACATGAAACCGTAAGTTACCATTGGAATAATCTTCTCTAAAGATATCCCTTGCCTGCTCTACATCCTGGAGTTATAGAGCCTAGTTTTGCAAAAATATATCCCACCAGAGCATTTGGGGCACATCCTTCAGCATACACCCATTTCCCTCATCTATTGTGCACAACTTTCCCCTGTCAATAAGAATAAGCTACTTCCCATGCGGTAGACGAGAAAATCAATCTACTGCACTGCCTGACCCACTACTGTCCAATGGTTCAGCATTCCTGCACCGCTTATCCGCACTTTGCCTTTTTTGGTAACTTGCACTCAACACGCGAAACGAAGAATCCAGAAGATGGCAGAAAAAACACACCAAACAAACACACATACCTTACCAAAGCCGGCGCACAAAACCGGTCTGGAGAAGTTATTGTGAGTTGTTGGACGTTTGCAAAACCCTCCCTCGGCTTCAATTTTGGGGGAAGCACACCGGCAAAGGTAGGTGCGCGGGTCTGTGCAAGAAAGTGAGAAATATGGTTGCCACGAATTGGACACACCAAACCAGGATGAGTCATTCTGGGGACGCTGGAACGCTGGAGAGCATTGGGAAATCGAGATCGAGACTCGTAAATCCGTTCCCCATAAACCTTCATCAATGGGTCGTCGTCACCGCCGCCGTCTTGGTCGTGAGGGTTCACCGCGAGCCCTCTACTGGCATGCCTACGAGTGTCTACAGTGGTATATATATCTCCTACGAACGTGCCTGTGGTGACTGTGGTTGGGCAGAATGCGTCGGTACTTCGTCGATACCGGTGGAATGCAAATGACCTGTTTGTAATGCACCGTGCGCACCGTGCACTCGGTATCGATGAGACGAAGTGTGTGTGTGTGTATGTGTGCGGAGGTTGGGATGTAAGCAGTTGATGATTGGAACTTACCGATCTACGGGGCCTTCGATGGCCCAGCTGCTGCCGAACGGTCCTTAGGTTGTAGTTTGTTGCAGCTGATTTCAGTCACAAATGCAAAGCACATTTTCCACCTCCGACCGAGAACCTTTGAAGGTGCCTGTTTTTTGCAGCGCCTCTTGTTTGTACTTCTTTTGATGTTCAATTTTCTTCTTTTGTTTTCATATATTAGAACACACTCACACACACACCAACCGAAAACTTTGCACGACTTCAGCTTCTAAGCGAGTAAATGTGTAATTAGCTGGATGAGATGAAAGAGAAACTGGCTCACGTTAATTAAATCGACGAAAAGTGCCAGCACGCGTTTCCCGTTGACCATCGAGAGTAGCCGCCGAGGGAAGCGTTAGCACAGATTTTGGTTGGTTTATCAGAGCGCGTTGTATTATTGCTCTTCCCCGGAACATTCTTTCGAACTACGCTTCTTCACCAACTCTACACCCTATTGGCAGGTCATTTCACTTCACTCACAACTCTCAAGCTTCTACCCCATCTAACCTGCCAGCACCACCTGACTTCCTGGACCACACTCCTGGACCACAAACCGCGATGATGCCGAGGCGAGGTTCTCGGCCCGATCCACCCTGTTATTTCCTCTCCCACCCCAGGGGGAAGGTGAGAGTTCTTCGCAACCCTCGCGCTCACGTATGCTTCTCATGCGCGTACATCTTGATGTAATTATTTCGATTCCGGAAGCTCATAATTGCGCTCCGCGCACGGGGTGTTTTGGGGAGAGGTAACGCCGCCGCCTCGCACGACCAAATTCGATAAGCTCACTTTGCACAGTGCAGCAGTACGCAGGGGAGAGGAGGGATGTTTTCGGCGAGCGACGGGGGGCAATCAAAACTTCTACCAAATGCGGTGGAAGCAGCGGAATGAAGCTTTGCTGGAGGAAGATGGATTGACTAGTGCGTTTTTTTGCCCTTCCCTTTTCTCTCTCCGTTATTCTTTTGAGGAAGAACGTATGTTCGGGGTAAAAGGGGGTATTTTCATGCTTAATGAAGTTTGAAGAGTCTTTCGTTCTCGTGTGCTCTCGTGTGCTCGAACCGTATTTGGTGCTTTGGAGGGATGATCGGAAATATAATGAACTTAAAACTAGAAAAAAGGCAAGAAAGCTCCGTCCCCGCCAGCCAGCAGCCAGCCGAATCTTACGGATTTGTTTGTTATTATTTTCAATTCAATGGAAAAAGTTTTAGGAGCTTTTTTGATTTCGTTGTGTGTATGGTATGCGCTGGAGACGCTTCACATACTTCACAGTGTAGTTTGGTGCTTTGCACAACATCGAACACCTGTGTGTTTGTATCTTTGGTACGTGCTTTAGTGGTTGAAGTTATGAGTGGGCGAATGAACGGAAAAATATATAAAAAAAAGAATTGAGTCAACACAAGAGCGGCAAACAGATCTTATCGAAGCCACTAGACGTTCACCAAACACCCCACACATCACCTCATAAACAACCAGCTTCTTGCGTGTATCTTGGAGGTGGAGGACGGATAAGGAGGTAGAGAAGGAGGAACTCCTACAAATAACTTGCTAAGCAAAGCACCAGCACCGGTGAATGCATGGTCGGTTGCTAAAGAACCAACCGTTTGGAATAGAATGGCACAGTTCACCTACAAAGCGACCCTGAAGCAGTCAACTTTACATTTTGTTCAGGTCAACTAACAGGCTGTTTGAAGAGCAGCAACTGCATTTTATAAAGTGTTAAAACGAAAACTGTGCTGTTTTCTGCTTTATTTTACAGCATAAAATGACTCCGTTCCACATTAGGCCATATGCCGCGCTGTGTTTGCTCGGTTGTGCTGCCAGATTGTTTATTGAACAGCTGCTTTGTTAATTAGAGTGTGAAACAATTCCCCAATATACGTATATCGGGGCCCTTTTCCGCATACCACACACAAACACTCGCACACAGGCACAGGCTCCCTACTGTCCGGCTTGCTGTAGGACGGGGCAAAAAAGGGGCAACATATTTTGCATTCTGCAGCTAAATGTGGATGCAGCTTCCCCAGAGCGCATTCTTTTTTGTTTGTATTGTAACAGAATTAATGAGCTTAATTTATACTAGCCCCCGTTGTTTCTGAGAAGGGTTTGTATGTTTTTTTTTTTGCTTTGTTTTATCATCCACCACCACAGCTGTCCGTTGCACGGGACATACGCGGTGCAAAACATTCGTTTGAACTCTTTCTTTTACACTTTTTTGTGCAATCAGCGAGCACTCGGAAACATTTGCCCCTCACCATATGCAGGGCGGATGCGGGAATTGGGTTTTATTCTAATTTACACGCGCGTGCTTGAACGATTCGTCATCCGGCGGATTGTTGGTTGGGGCCCACAGAACACCACACCACTACAAACAATTACACACTAAACCCCAACAGCGACGCAAACGCACATACACATATACGCACCCTTTAGATTGGTGCGGTTTTTAACATTAGCGCCCGGGGATTGCAAATGAGATAGATAGGCACAGACCTCTACCTCCCCCCACCCATTGTGCGGCGTAATTGTCACGCAAAAAGATCACACACAAAAAAAAATCACCGCGTGCGTGTGTACCGAGCGAGTTTGTCGCGAAACCCTGCGAGCGAATTGTGCGCGGCCGCGTACGTGGCTTGCGTAGTGCGCGACCGGTTCAAAACTGACGGCGCAGATGGTGGCGCATATACGCCGCGGACTGGCTGCGCGGTATGCAGTTGATCGCGATGGATGCGCGAGAGCGGGAGCGCAACAATGATACATACACACAGGTTGATCGGAGCAGCAGTTAAGGGTGGCTTTCGAGCGTTGGAGAGGAACCGCACCACACCTAGCGGTATCTTGCACCGACCGGTTTCTCATCCCCTTTGGCTGTAGTTAGAAATAAAGAGCGAGAGAGATAGATAGAGAGAATGAGAGTGAGCCCAACACCACGGAGAGGCTTCCAAAGGCACAGGTGAGAGTTGGATGGAAGTATGAAAAAAAAAAAAAACGGGTTCAGCTGGTGCGCCGATGACGTCATCGTTTGATGGTCGTTTTGGGGAGGCTTCTTCGCTATTTGTGTGGGTTGGTTGAAAAGTGCTTTGCGAGTTGCTTAAGCACATTTTACCTATTCTTTTGTGTTAAGAAGTTGTGTTCTTTTATACTTCTTTTATTTATTTTTAAATGAAAATCTTTTCAATATTCATTGAATGTTGGTTGTTTTATTATTTGACATTGTTTACTTTACCTTCTATTAATATTTCTAGTTCATTTGTTTTTACTTGCCTTGATTTCATTTTTATTTTACCAGTTTATTTTAGTATTATTAGAAATGTTAAAAGATAGTGTAAATTATTACAATAATTAATAAAAACATAATTCTTATAATTCTAAAAATAAAAAATAAGAAAAAAATAGATAAAACGCAAAGAGACTACCGTAAACTTTGTGTAAAAAGAGAGAAAAAGAAAACAAAGAATAGAAATTAGCGAAATTAGAAGAAAGAAGCCGGTAATGGAAAGCGTTAAGATAGGAGTTCAAATTAAACAGATAGTAATAATAGACGCATGATAGACAGGAGTAAATCAAGAGCATCAGTAAAAGCAACTAAGTAACTTAATTATTAATATTATATGGTTTAAAAAGCTTAAGCAACAAACCAATCATGATGGTGTAGGCACAAATGCTACTGCAGTAATACCGCTCCAAATCATAGTATTTCCAAATTGCAGTTTTTTGTTCTTAAAGGCTCCATATGTGATATGAAGCAATAATGCAACTCAGGAAACCCCACTTCCCTCTATAGGGATAGAATGGTAGCCTAAATGGTCCAATGTAACAATTGCAAGCAACAGCTACAATTTAAATGCTTACGCTCTATACATCTCTTGAACAATAATACATCAAGCGCACTGGTGGAATGCGAGTCGTGCTGAACCTTATTGTTAGCATTTATCCAACGCCACGAGGAAGCAACGGTGCCCTATGCTGTTGCATTTCGGTAAACAATGAAACGCTAGAACATCAAAAGCGCAAGAAAGAGTCCTCACAGCGAGAGGAAATGGAAGCACTCGGAGGTAAAATGTTCCACCGCTATGCCGATGACGAAGAGCAGAGGAAGTTTAGCTTGCGTAATTTGCAACGATGAAATATGTTTTGCTTCTCGGGCTGCGTTGCAATTGTGTAAGCGAAACACTGCATTTCCTACAATGGATACCCTATTGTGGGAAGTTTAAGCTGTGAATGTCAAAAGGGACTCTAGTATGTCAATGAGCTACTGGCCGTCAGCAAAAGGAGAAGAAATCGCTGCAACAAAGTATGATGTACATGGGAAATGAATAATGTGTGCTGAAAAATGTTGGAACAACATTGCGCAGAACAAAAAAATCACCAAAGTTTTGAGGTTGCCAAGTGCGATGGCAATACAAATGGACTTGGTTGTGCCTTGCCTAATGGGAGAAAAAGTTTTCCCTCTCTCGTGGATCGTTAGTTGATCGGAAATGGCTTTCTTCTTTTTTTGTTTGTAAAGTAACTGCAGGCGTTGCATTAGTGCAAAGACGCGGTGAACGCATTCGGTTTGTTTTCCGGGACCAAAGGAAAACTCTTGCAGCGTTCATCGATGGAGTTTTGTTTCTTTCCGGACTGGTCGCTTCCCAGGGGGCATTTCTTTCTATTCATTTGCATCCGCTAGCCGCTTGGGTGGGGAGGTTTCCTGTTGCTTTATTATGATGCTATCCAGGCAGGATCCAGTTCTGGTCCAGTTCTGATAAATACATCGTTTCGCAAAGGGTAGGAAACTATGGCACGCACACACAAAAAAAAAACGGAAAGAAAATTATTTACCTCCCTCGGTCAATACAGCAATAAAAGTTGAAATGAAATGAGAACCCCAAGGGGTAAAGTTGTTTTATTTTCTGAGCTTTTCTTTTCTACTGCATTGCGCAGAAAGTTAACCAACCGTGGAAGATCAAGTTTGGCGTGTGCGGAAGCTTGACCACAGCGGCAAAGATGTTGCGGACTGGGTAAGGCATAATGACATTCTTTGGCTGTTGAAATGGAAAACGAAGCAAACTGGTGAATTGGAGAAAAAAAAATCATTTTTTTTTCGGCTTCATTCAGATGTCCAACTCATCAATACAGACGTAAAGGATTGATGGTGGAGCAGTGAAGTGACATTTTTCGCCTGAAGAAACGCTTCGGTGAAGATTAATTATTCGAGTACGGACTCGAGAAAACTTTGGCTTACTTCTGAGACCAGATCTTGCAAAAGTTGTTTGATTGTTATCCTGGTTTCCTTGTGATGGCTCGCCGCAGTCACATGCAGCTACGATGATAGCATACATTTAGGCGTTTAGAGCCATTGGAGCATTCCAATTGGATAATTGGATTGTGGATGTGCTCTACCAATATTTTTAATTTTGATAGGCAGATATATCAAAATCGGTTTATTTATCTGGTTATTTGGTTATCTGTTATCGTTATAATTATGTGGATTTAATGAGATAAAAAAAGAATAAAAAACTCCAGATTTGAAATTTTCGAATTCCAACTAAATCACCTAAACCTTGCCGTGGGTTCAAATTCACCAGGAATGGTATATAAATGTCATCCAAAGTTACAACAATGCATCGAACCAACACACAATGCAAACAATCGTTTAGGGCACTTTATTGCTTGTTACCCATTTTACCAGCCTGACATTCACTTTCTTACTTATTCAATTCGATTTACTAATTGCATTACGTAGGTACTCTTTTCCCCCACAGCAGTGTCAAAAGTTTGTCCTTGTAAACCGATGTCCGGCGAACAAACCAGTGCAAGCAGATTGTGTGCATGTGTACGCCTGTGTGTGTGTGTGTGTGTGTTTGTAGCTTAAATCTTTATAATTAAAAATTAACAATCTCAGCATGGCAAACTACTACTCCCCTCCAAGAGGGGGAGATTGAATACTTTTGGGAACTATCTAGACAATCGGATTGTAAGCACTGAGATTGACGTTACATTCCGACAGTTTCCGTTCCGTTGCCCGTGCCCATTGCATCCTCTTGCAAGCCTGGAAGCTGGAGCTGGCACTGGCCCCCTGCAATTGTGACTGGTAAAGCTGTGGCAGGTGGTTACACCATGTCCATTGCACGGTAACTATTGCAATAATTGGAAAATTATTTAGAAAATGTCCACCTGCCAGCTGGAATGGGTCCGGGACACACAAAAAGGCTCAACAGTGGAGGGGATGGTGGCAGCTGAGGCTGGTTTCCCCGCGGCACAGTGGAGGAAAATTGCAATTTGGTTTGTCCCAGTGGAACCACCGCCCGTTCTTGGCATTGCCACACAGCAGCAAGTGCCCCCTGAACTTGTCCGGATCAAACTCGTCCGTACTTTAGTGCATGGTGGACTAGAAGCGTAGTTCACGTTCGCTTCCGTTTAGCTGACATCCGAACACAATTGCCCGATGGTCACTGTGTGTGTTTGTGTGTGCTGCCCGTAGGGTTTTGTAGCACAGGAAGTCTATCGGTGGGTCGGAGGTAGAATTAGTTTTGTACCTATGTGGTGCATCCTCTTCCCCTTGAGTGTGCTATCATTCATCGTGGGTTTGGTTCTTTTTTCCACATCGGTGTATGTCCACATCCCGGAGGGTCCGCTGCTATCAAACAGAACAGCCCGAACCTCCGTGAGTGGTAGTCAACAGGGTTTGGTACGGTGTAAGTCAGTAGCATGAAAGAGCTAGCCAACAGCGTGGGTGAATTGAAAAATGAAAAGCTCCAACTGTTGAATGATGATGATACAATCTCACAAAAACCACGCTCAATACACTGGGGGGAAAGTCATATCGGAGTTCTATTATTATTTTGTACACTGCAATTGCTTCTCAAAAAAAAAGATAAAAATATGTAATAAAGAGTATCAAGTTTTTATTTTCTAGATTTATATTAAATTGCATTCTTTAAGAGATAAAATTATATGTATATACATGTAAGTTGTTCTTATTAAAGATAAGTTGTCATGTAAATTGCATATCTTTAGGCGAAATGCAATTAAAAAACAATCAAACAAGTACAGGCGGTCCCCGAGATACACGGTACCTCTTATACGCGGATTCGGAGATACGCGGTTTTCTAAATTTGACAGTTCTTTGAGCAAATTGTACTGATTTGACACATCAATTGTAAATTGCCAAATAATTTCCGTTTCTATGGAATGTTAAAAACTATTTCAAAAGGTTTAAAACTGTTATGTTCAGTCAGAATCACCTCAAATAATTCATAACGAGGCTAAAACTACCCCCTACTTACAAAATTACACGAAAATTAGTGATATTTTAGCTGGAAATCAAGAGATTCGACTTACGCGGAAATTCGAGATACGCGGTTTTTGCGGACGTTTTCGGTCCCCATTAACCGTGTATCTCGGAGACCGCCTGTATTGCTATTTGCTTTGTGAATTCTCTTCATAGTTCTTCATTGAACTAATTTATATAGTAATTGTCCAACAGTTTCCAGCTGGTGCGCATCTCTCTCAAACACAGGACAGTGAAACCATCCACCAATTTGTATCTAAATCGCTTGCAAATCTCTCTTCATCAAATCATAATTGGTTTCTGCATTCTGCAGTAGCACCACGAGCCCCAGCATCAGCCAGCCGTCGAGTGCATAAAGGCCACGGAAACTCGCCCAGCACTCGAACAGCCCTCTCCGGACGCACGTCAACAACGGTCCGAGGCGGCGATATGGGTCCCCCTCGCCGTCCCCGAACGTCAACCGCAGCGCGGAACCCGTTTGTTGGTGAAAACGTATCAATTATGTATCATTTCAGCTCGAGCACACGGTGCAGAACAAAGCGGGAAAGCGTTTTTGCGCGTTTCCATCCCCGAATTGTGTGTTGGGTGGCTTGTCCGGGTTTATCCGAGAGGTATGCGCCAACGATGGTGCAGCTTCAGGGCGAGCCGAGGGCTTGTTGATTACATCTGCGCTGGGCTTTAAAGCCTCTCGGGGGATTGAGAGCAGCGGGAAGGTACGGTTGGTACGATAAGTGGTGACAACAATTAAACAAGATGTCTACCTTTTGTGCTGAGGAGCGAGGACGGGCGAGGGCAGAGAGACCCGCAAGGGAAAGGTGCGTTTGAAGCGCCAACCCGTCTGCTCGTGAGATTCATCCAATTATGTACTTAGACTACATGCCTACCACTCCTTCACGTGTAGCACGGCAAGCAAGTGATGTAGACATTCCGAGAGAGGGGGTTATGAGCTCTACCATCTTCGTCTCCTCACTGTCCTTGGGGCGTGGTTGGCGAAGGTACAGCCACTCCGACATGGCTGGTACCGTGACTTTGACTTTGGAAGTTGGCCACCGGCGACAGGCCCGATATGGGAATGAATTTATCTGACAAAGAGAGAGAGAGGCAGAGAGCTGGGATCCGTCGGTGACGACTGCGTGTGCTCCCGGTTAGCTGAAAACCCGAAACCGCCATCACAAAACTGTCATAAACATGTGTTTTAGTTAATATTCCACGAGCCCGACCCCGGTCCGGCAAAGGAAGATTGCTCCGAGTTAGACTTTGGGGCGGCTAAAGGGGCGTCAGTGTGAGTGAGCTTTTTTCCCTTCTCCGAATCGTGGTTTTTAAGTTGTTAGAAATGGTTATCCTCCCTCCCTGTTCCCCGTCCTCTTCTGAACCGTTTGTCAGGTGGACTATTGCTCTAAGAATTAAATGTCAGGCAAATCTGTTTTTTTGCTGCTGCATGTGCGTGTTTTTAGCCCCTTCGGTACTTTTGTTTCGGAAAAAGTTGTATTTGATATTTTTCTTTCTGCTGCCTCACTTTTGTGCTGCCACAAAAGGGGTGGAGGAGTTGCTTTGCGGTGAATTGTTTTTGAAGGAAGCTTGCAGGCTCTCACTTGCCAGTAGCTGTGAGGCTGCTGTGGTGGTTTCAAACCATTGTTGATTTAGAGTTTTCGGTTTGGTTAAGCAAAACCCCCTGCAGGCGCAAAGTTTTGGTTGGGCTGAACATTCTGCTCCAAAGTACGGCTCTTGGTGCAGAAACGGTAACGTCTCAAGAGAATGATTACCCCCAGCGCTGCTCCAATGGTCCAATTAAAAGTCCCCCAAGCGATATCCCTTGTTGCGGTGCCACTGCCTGGCCCATTTGGATTGGCATTGGAGATCTAATTTCACATTGGAGTGACTATGCGATGAAGCGTAAGCGTAAAAGTGGCTCACATCAAACCAATCTGCTGCTGCTGCTGCTGTTGCTGCATCTGTCAGGTTATTAGAGCGCCCGGTGGCCTCTTCAAACATCTGCTAATGGATGATTTGTGTCTGTGTTGACTGCCAGACAGTGGGCCAAATTAGCAGTGCTTCTAAGAAGGGCTCTCCGAATGGCTGGCACATGGCGGGCACGACGTTTGAAGTTAGTTTTTCCCGTAGTAGCTGCTGGGTGTCGTTACTGGCTGAGGGTGCTTGTTGCTTCTTCGAGATTGGCGAGTGTCTGAAAAGGTTCTTTCTCTTGGAATGGTAGATTTGGTGTTCGGAAGGCTCGGTTAGGTGAAGTCAATCAGTGTAAGGTGGAGATAAATTATTCAAAAAGAAGAATCACCTGAACTTAACCAGTGGAAAGACACAGCAATGCATATGAAATAGGTTTGCTAATGAATGGGCATCTAGGCATTTAGAAGGCTCTAAGCATTGCTAGGATCTGGAGGATCCGCGTGCATCTCTTTTTGATATTCTATAGGGCTATTCTGGATATCAATAACCCTGGATATCAATAACCCTGGATATCAATAACCCTGGCTATGGAGACAGTCTAGGGTGGAATTGAACCCGTTCTGTCTAGCGGAATCTGCGGCGTGTTACAATTAGACCTGCAGGACCAAACCTGCAGGACGACCGTTATTGACATGTAAAAAGAGTTTAAAAGGCATTCGTAATTAAAAAGCTTTAAGATCTCAGTAAATGCTTCAAAGCTATGCTACCACGCCCTAACCACAATTCACAGTAAAAAGGGGAAATTTTTAACGCCATGTTATGTGTTGTTTTTTGGTAATTGTTTCACTGGTTTATTGCACAACCACTGTCACAGCCCTGTTCGTTTGGAGCTGCACGGATTGAAGCATGTACCAAGGCGATAACATTTCAGTTTTCCCCACCAATAAAAGAGCACAATCGTAATGTTGGCCGTAATGGTCGTCGTCGTCAACGGTAGCCATAACCGATTCGCTGTGGCGTACTGTGGCGTTTTGACGAACGCAGCAAACTGAACCGATGTGCCAATTTGGGGGTTTGGCCTAAAAAGGACAAAGAATCCCTGGCAGTGAAATTCACAGCGTTAAAAAAGGGTTTTTTTTTCGTTCGGTGTGTGAATGTTATTGTTGCTGTGGGTCGTTGTTTGCCGCTTTGCAGCCATTATTGTTTTGGGGGCTGCGCTATAATGAAGCTCATAAATTGAAGTGGTAATGGATGCTAATGTGAAGCCCCTGGTGTAAAGGGTGAGAAGGGTTCTTTTTATTGGGTGAAAGAGTGGTGAGAGAGAGAAAGAGGGAGCTGTCGTGATTCAAAACTCTCTCACTAGCATTTGCCCTTACGTTTATTGGGATAGTTTGTTGTAGCACCACCACCACCACCACCACCACCGCCAACACCATCATCAGTTTGGCAGTAAAAGTGAGTAGAGTTTGGAAGTCCTTCCTTTCCTTCAGCCCGTCACGGTGTATGCATAACACGTCCTTGTGATACTTTTCCTCTTCTTTTTTGCCTTATCCGCACAACAAAAAGCCTCCGAAACTGTTTTTGAGCATTTTCCAAGGAAGCCCTTTTTTAGCCCTGCCCTTGCTAATTAAATCTTTTGCCCCATGCCCCGCACCCGACGACGTTCACGTGACTTTGCGTTTCGCACTGGTCGACTGGTTTTTGTGCGTTTGCCCGTTCGATGGTTGCGACACAAAACGATTAGGGCGTGCGCAAAACAGGCTCAAAAAGGCATTGCATTTTGCTTCTCCCGTGACCGGTTGATCGGACTTGCGGGCGGGAAATTGATCTTCCCTTGCCGACCAGTTGGCAGTGCGCTGTAGCAAGCGGGGCAAGCTTTGACAAGCCCTAAGCGTGGCATGATGGATTGCACCGGGATGATGTTACTCTGCTGTAAACAAGCGGCACCGTATTTCATCCGCTTGTTATTGTTCCGGTGTGCGGTTGGGTGGAGTTGTAATTAAGAAAATTATGTCTGCCAGCTAAATTAATCGCTTCGCTGAGGTTTTGTGAAGTGAGGCAGGCGCTTGGAGTGTTTCACGGAATCGGGCTTGCTTTCAGGAGATTCTGAACTTTGAGATTATTATGGTTTCGTCCATCATTGTCATCATCATCATCATCATCATCGTTGACCGATTTTTTTAGCGGAAACTGGTAAGTGAGCCTTGCTCTTTAATCAAACCACAACCAACCTTGACATTTCTTTGTTCGGCTTCCGGTGGGAGTTTCCTAACGCGTGCGGATGGAATGTATCGATCCTTGCGCCACCATGCTGAGTCAGCAGTACGCACACAAACTTCCTTTATTAAAAAAACAAGAAAAATAATTTCAATTGCGTTGCGAAACCAGACATAAAACTTATCTACATCGTCCTTTTTACTTGTGGGACTGTGTGTGTGTGTGTGTGTGCATTTAATGTCCAACGATGATGATGATAAAGATAAACATTAGCTTCGAGGATGGGCACATCACGTTTCAAGGTTGGCAAGGTTGTCTGGTCTGGCCCGGTGGGGGCGATTTTCCTCGCTTGATCGAACCCACATTTTCCAGCTAACTCGGAAGCAACCCGAGGCCACTTCACTTGGACCCAGAAGCTGGTCGAACCACTGGTCGAAGAAATTAAATTATGAAGCATTAAAAGTATGGATGGCGCAATCATCATTACAATTACTCTGGGTATTGTGTGTATCTGCACCGTCCCCGTATCCAGCCATCGTTGGCGCTCATCGTCAATATACAGCTTGCCGCTAACAGCACCCTTGCCGATGCTTCTGTCGATTGCTTCTGCTAGTAAAATGTATTCTCCTGCTCTATGGCAAAGGTAGCTCGGTAAAACCCGGGGAAAAAACCCCGCACAGGATACACAGCACAGCACGCCTCACTTGCCGGCACTTTCACCGACAAGAATGGTTGGTGCTGTTCCGAATAAAAGCCGCCTCGGTGAACGCCGACTCGGGAGAAAACAATGTCGATGCAATAATTATATTCATAATTTTAACGACAGGCAAAATAATCGTAAAACCTTCGTCAGCGTGTGAGCGCGCGCGCGGGCGCGGATGGGAAGTATTGTATTCCGGCTGCTTTCGCTGTGCACTGGTCCGTGTTGCGTTGCGGTGGAACTAGCTGGTACTAGCTGTGCTATACTGGAATGTAATATCGTCCGCCAGCGCGTGGATGTCTGGCCGGCTTCTGGTTTCTGGCCAGAAAACGGGCGCTGGGGCTAGTTTATGTTTCAGCTCCCGTCAAAAGCGCTTCCCGTTTGCTTATCATACGTCACAGCCTGTGCTCTGTCTTGCAAACCTCGCCTCCCCCCAACCCCTGTGCGCTCGATAATTATGGGTATCGGTAGCTGAAGCGAAACGGCTTCTGTCGAACACCCTGCAAAGACACAAAGAACATCACTGGTGCGCACGCCAAACAGCCGAGCACAATTGCTCCGAGCCCGGGTGGAGGGAGTGGCTGCGAGTGGCCACTGAAGGGCAGAAGGCAAGTCCCTGTTGTAACCCCTTCCCAGCACAAGCCAGGCGAGGATCTGGATCTGGTTTCCCCCGTTTTTGGCACTCTCCTGCCAGCCATTCAGGCTGAAGATGATGGGCTCGTTTCGTATTATGAAGTCAGTGTGTGCCGGCGCACGCGTCCGCCCTCGTCTTGGATGGGGTACTGGGTGAAAGAAAAGGGGTGCGGGATGGGTTGGAAATAAATTTTCATTTCTACTAATGTTTACGAGCCGCAATAAACTAATTTCCAATCTAGATTATCGCGTGCTTTCGTGTGGTGGTGGTGGTGGTGGTACGACTTCTGGTAAGTTTTTCCACCGAGTTTAGTTGCCAAGGCGTACTTCTTTCTCTGTGTTTGGTAAAAATGCTATTTGGACATCGTTTGGAGTTTCGTTTGGAGTGTTACAGGGCTCTTTGATTGTATTATATGCATAGTTTTATGGCTTTGTACTTTGTTGAAATTCAATATCCTTTATTTTCCACACATTTTTTTGTGTATTCTTCATAAAATGTTGTTTGCATCAAACTTGCACAAGATCAGCGTATTGTAAAAAAGTTATAAAATTTATTATATTTTGTTTGCATCGTTGCTGTTTGTCCGAAAACCTTGCTCGACTGCCCTTTTTTGGCACGAAATATCTTCCTTCAATAATCCTCTTCTCATGTAGCGGCGACTACAAGATCGAACATTGGCTGCTTCTCGTGGAAAACGTCTTGATGGTACGACTGATGTGCAACACGTCGAACCAAAGCATCCCAAATCGGGTTGAGAGGTAGAGCATGAGGTAAAAGCCAGTGTAAGGTACAGCTCCTGCAACGATACAAAACACACAACGATGCTTATGTTCTCGCTCGTGATGATGATGATGATGATGATGATAGGATTCGCCAAATTGGCACTCGTACGTCCGTTCGTTCGTTCGCTCATCCGCTGCTTGCGAAAGCGAAACGTATTGGCCTCGTTGTTCTATCTATATCCCGGCTCGCTCGGCTGTTGCGAGCTTTCGCAGTGGCACCATCCTTTCCCTGGAGGGCATCTCGCCACCGCCGCCGCCGCCGCCTTCGCCACTTTGCACCCGATGATCACAAATAACGAGAAGTAATTTCATAATAATAAATAAATATATAGATAAATAAATAAACATACCAATAAATGAATAAATTGAATGAACCGGCCAGTAAAAATGGTGCGAATCGGGGTGAGAGTATTGCCAGAGCCCTGTGCGATCGTGCCAGCGTACGGTCCTAAGCAGAGGGAACAGAGCACACGCCCTGGCAGTGTTCGGGGTACGTGCTTTTTTCCTCTTTCTTCTTTTTTCTACCAGCACAATTTGCTCGTTACTTTGCTACTGCAACCGTTGTGGAGGTGCGGTGTGTGTGTTTGAAGCGTCGCCGGGGGTTTTCTTTTCGGAGGAAACGCAAGGACACCCTATCCTTTTGCTGAAGTTGCAAAAAAGCGTTCGGATGGTGTGCTACCTCGCTGTGCCAAGTTGTTGTTGGGGCAAGGCGGTTAAGTGGTTGCAGAAATTGATGAAATATTCGTCGCATTTATCTTGCCCTACACCAGCACCGCTGCACACAAACTAACCAATCAAACAATCAAGCGCAGCGTATCTGGGTACGGTTGATAAGGTTTGCGGTGCTGGTCGTTGTGGGGAGAGCTGGGTGTCACCGAACTGGCACTGCAAAATGCAGTGCAGCAGTTCATTTGGCTGCAGCGCTGGCTGGTGCTGGCGGGCAATAAAAATCAGTGCAACAGTCCAACCGTTACATGAAAATATGATGAAATTGGAAGCAAACCACTCCCGGGAGGTCAAGTGATGGAAATAGAATACAATAAGTAACACAAAAAAACGGGAAGGGCAACAGGGCATAAAAATAAACACAAAAAAGGTTTCGGAAAGTTGAGCTCTCGAGTCATTTCTCGCACGGCAACATTTCAAACTTCCAGCGCAGTAAATGAAACAAGAGCTTTTTGTTTGAAAACTTACTTTCGCTTAAGACACTTAGCACATTCCTTTTGCCGTCTATTTCTGTACATCTCACGGGGGAAAGATCTAGAAGAGGTTTTATTGAAAGTTTTTCACCTTTGTGTAAATAAATTATTTCAATTTTTTCGAAACTCCGCCAGACGACAGATGGAGGCGATGGGAATGGGGTAAAAATATCAAAAAAAAAAAAAGAGAAGGTAACTGCTAGACTGTGGGTAGAAACTTTTCCCTCCAGCAAACAGTATCATTGACGAAAGGTAATTTAGTAAATTGGTTCCAAGTTGAGAAATGCGGGGAAGTGGTCGAAAAGAAGCGTTCATACAAGAAGTGGAGCGGGCTTATTTTAAGTGCTTCGTGTACCGCTGGGAGATGGAGCTAAGTGTCCGGTGCTGTGATTGGATGTTTAACGAAACATTTGTAATGAGGCAATAGTTTAAATGTGTTCTGTTTTTTTTTCGAGGAGAACCAAAGGGTCCTTCCAAGAAAGGCAGCGATGCTGTAGAGCGTGCCCTGCAAAACCCTTTCCCCTAATGCGATTTCATTGATGAGTAATCACAAATAAAAATAAAAGTTGTTTCCGCCCGGAATCGTAGCAGGCGAGCATACTTGCTGGTAAGGGAGCGGGGGAAGGATTTTTGCAGCCCCTGGATTGCTCCAGGGAATTTAATCATTGTTCACCGATGCACGAAACATAATAAAGAGAGCACGCTCGATAATGCTGCCCGGTTTCACAAAGACACACATACACACTCGCACGCACAAGGCACACACACATACCGAGGGAAATGAAATCGTTCATATTCCGCTTTATTCTATGCTTGCTCCGTGTGTCCTGCCACTACTCCCCTGCCTGCTCGTTATCATTGTTTTGTTGGATGCGGAGTTTTAAAGGACAAGTTTTTCTGTTGATGCACACCATCTCACCATTTCCTAGCGTTATACGTGCACAGTGATAACGCGCTGGAAGGATGGTGCCTACGGGATGCAACAGCGGGCGAGTGGGGTGTGAGAGTGTGAGGAGGCAGAAGAAGAAGAAGAAGCAGCAGCAAAAAAAAATGCGCCCAAATCAAATCATCATAAAGCATGATCTCGTCCTTTCTGCATCCATCGGGCTGTGTCGGGGGCTGCATTGCTCGTAAATTGTGAAACCCGTCGCGCTGTGCCGATGTGCCGGATGCGATAAAGAGAGCGGAGAGTACTGGGGGAGAATGCCACCGGAGACCAGGGACCTCGGTGGTGGGCACCGAGTGGCATAAAAATTTAATTTGATTAAAACAACAGGCAGGCAGGCTGGCTGGCTGGTGCACGAAAAACTGTGCGGGGCATTTTTTTCTGCCGGCCCCACGCCATCGCCCCCAGTGGTGTGGGGATGACGAGCCGTACGGTCAGCTAACAAAATATTCCTTGAAACTGTGTTCAACTCGCCCCACAACGGGGCAATAGGGCTGACGCGGGAGGGAAGGTGGAGCAGCGGGACAGAGGACCGGGAAGATGATCCCTCACGAGGGAAGTTTTTTAGAAGTTTTCTCCCCGATGCCTCATTCCACGGAAAAGTTTCTTGTTGCTACCCTGTTTCGGGAAGGGTGGAGTGGGAGGGGGAGAGGGAGGGGTGGAGTGTGGTTCGGCCATCGAGTTTTATTTTTCGCCTCCCGTTCGTCACGCTCGAACAATGTTTGTTTGTGGCAAAATGGTCATAAAATGATGTGCTACAAATGTGACGCTCTATTTCAATGGCGATTAGAGAAAGGGGAGGGATGGCGCAAGGGTGTGGATCTCCTGCATCCCCCTGTAGGGTAAGAGGGGAAAGGGAACTAAGCGGAAGGCATTGTGTGTATGTGTTTGTGTGATGTAGGGAAAAAAGGGAAGCCTA
Organism: Anopheles gambiae; assembly: GCF_943734735.2. Lineage (NCBI taxonomy): Eukaryota > Metazoa > Arthropoda > Insecta > Diptera > Culicidae > Anopheles > Anopheles gambiae. Next base: position 90,207,616 of record NC_064601.1, read on the forward strand.
TACCCGGATGCACGCTGGCTCGGTTACTGGAACGAGCTTGTTTGCCGTGTAAGCACCTCTGGTGGTGGTCCCTATTTTCAGTTGAAGGGCTGCTGACGATTTTACGACGTACAGTGACGTCCTATTTGTTTGATGCTTGCGTTTGATTGGATTTGTTTTTGGGAAACTCCAAGGTATAGAACGTAGATTAAATGTTATTCTCAAAAATGCTTAAAAATATTTACATCTTGTCTTCTTACACTTTCAATCTTGAACAGAGTTGGTGTACGAGTGTATGGTAGGCGTGCCGTACGCTTACTGATATAAAGATTGGGAGCTATCTGGCTAAAGTTTCCTTTATAATGCTTAACGATCCTGTTGAGTAGCGCCTAAATGTATACGTTGTTTCGGTCCAAAGAAAAATATAACTAATAACTTCGCGTGGTAATATGCAATGTAATAAATTATGTAGTACCATTTGTTTTTAACACTTTTTCATTATCGATTAAACGTGTTTCTTTTTAATGTTTGAAATAGCCTAAAACAAAAAGAAAAAAAAAACACAATAATATGCGTCAAAGGAAAAATTAACCCTAAGGACGTTGACAAGCGCCTGAAAGTATGCAATTAGTAAATGGATAATTTTTGTCATACCGATTTTGGAAAAAAAATCATGAAAGAAATGTTTTCGGTTAGAATCTAATATGAATTTTGAATCATGAAAGATTGGGCTTATTTACACAATTCATCGTTGTTACTATGATAACGTATGGACAAAAACAACTGCCAACCAATTACTACCAACGACAAACACTACTAAAAGTGAAATTTGCTAATAAATGATAGCAATCATTCAGCAACAGATACGATGCCATATTCCATCCATCACTGTAACATTCAAATTTTACGATCATTGCATCGGTCTCCACGAGGCACAATTTTGGTCACCAAAAACGGATCCTGCCAACGCGAAACGGGCCAGCCCGCACCGTCCAAACTCACCACAAAGTGGTACGACGGCACGGTACAGTTAAATGTATTATCATGCTTTCGTGCGAATGTGCCTGTTTTCTAATTTTGACCGTAATGTTCGATCAAAGACATTTCACACCCGAACGGTCGGCGATGCTGGCTGCTCCCGTACACCGACGCCAATCGATTGGCACCCTAGCGAACTGGTGGCTGATCAATTTTTCTATCCCAAATGTCCATAGGGCACTGTCACCGCCGGCCGTTTTGGGCTGAAGATAGCGCCCGAGGGTAAAATGCGGTCATCTCATTGTTTACGGAAAATTTGATTACTTTGCGCTTCGGGTTACGCCACAAAGGCTGTCGGATGGATGTTTGGGCAGGCGTGTTACGGTTCTGGCGCGCAAACGTACGACCTCGGGAGCGTCCCGTGGGAGCTGCTACCAATTCAATTCGATCAAGGTGGCTCGAAGGCGGTTGTGTGGCGGGATTCCCTTGCCCGTTTGTCTCGCCTCGGCGAACGTAACGGGGAGCGCGATGTGATCAGTACGAGCCACGGAACGATAGATGAAGAAAAAGTCGAATGAAAGGAACAAAAAACATGAAACAAGCTCACACAGGAGCCTTTTTCCAGCCAGCTGGCACCGGTGAAAAGCGATGCCATCACAAGGGACAGTGTCATAAAATTCTATTTATTCAAATGACTGCGTTTTCCGAACAGGAAGTGTGGGCCGTATGCGATGCCACGTTGGTTGGGGGACGGCGTTTGCCATCGCACGGGTTGTGCTGGGTGGGAAAATTTCACAGGCCAACCGACTGCACACTCGTGGGACAGCGAAGGTGCTTGCTTTTAACGAGATGTACAATGGAAGGGTGTGGGGAGGATTTAAAAAAAAACTGCGTGTCCAACGTCCCATCCATTAGATATGTGTGTATGTGACTGTGTGTGTGTGCATATGTGTAAACGGTGCCATTTGCCGATAACTAGGTCAAGTGCGATGTTTCACGTGTTGGGTTTCACGTGGAACTGTGGTAGGTTTGGAAGTTTTAATTTACGTGAAACCGCTCCCTAAATGCCGGCTGGGAGATGGTTTAGCGGCCATTTTTCGATTTAAACTACAGAACGTTACAGAAACGCACCGGTTAGCCTAATGGACTCGTGGGAAATCAATTCAATTCTGAGCAGAAGAGAGCTGTTTTTTCTGTCGTGTTTGTTGTAAAATACATGTGTAATGGTTGTGGGGTCCATTTAATTTGATCGTAATGGTTTCTGGTTAGGACGGTTTGGAGGAAGGCCCAAGCGCGTGTTTAGTTATTGCTGGTTCACTGTAATAACTGTTAGAAATGTAGACATTTTAGTAGAATTGATTCCATGAACCATGGAGGTCATTATTTTGCAAAAGTTTACAAAGTTTCTAATTCAAAACACTACTCTAAAGCAAAAAGAAACATGATTGAAAACAAATCATATGAATTGTTGGTCCCATCACTACAAGATGAGCGCCTAAATGTAGACCCAATATAAAATCCATGGCAGTTGCAAGAACAGTTAACGAACACGTATTGCATAACTTCGGGAGCTTGCAAGCTGAACATATAACATCAACAGTTAATGTTAATGTTACATGCTAATGTTCAATGTGCATGTTCATTCAGCTATATATTTTATGTCAATTAGTAAAATATAGTAAAAATACGAAACTTTTCAACTTTTTGCCATTTTTTCTGTAAAACATCTGCTATTCGTACTTCACTTCTACTAAGTACCTAATTAATTTGGGAGCAAAGTACCTCATTAATGTGCCGTTATGCGTACACGCCAATGCGCGACAAAAGATGTTTTTTAATTAGTCTAATACCAAGGATAATTTCATTCAAAATCACCCTTTCGTGAAAAGTGAATCCTCTGTTTGCACAACAACACCAAAAACAAAATATAAAGCTTTCGGTTCTAAGGCGTGTGGATCTTTTCAGAACTACTAATTAGATTACTACTAACTAGAATTATGCAAACGTGTGTTTAAAACAGAGACATAATTCAATAGGAAACGCACTCAAGTGCTCACATGTGACACTCATTAAGAAACAAATGGTACTCTAAGTGGGTATCCACTCATCTGCATCATCTGTGCAAAGTAGCGTAAATTACGATGAATACAAAAAAACTAACTGAAAATGAAGAAAAATCTTTGGTGCTTCCCACACAAAAGAAGCTCTGTTGTGAATGGAAATGGGAAAATAGAACGAATGTAATTAATGGGTCCAAAGAGGATTCAGCATGAAGGAGAAAATAGACATTCGTTCACTACGGAGGAATAAAGCAAACGCTTCCCCTTGATCGCTTGCCTCAGTAAAGGCAAGAAGTAAGGCGAACGTCAATGGAAGCACTAAATCAAAAGTAAACAATAGTCACCCATCCATCACGGCGGGTTTCTTTGCGTTTGTAATTTTGAAAAGTTTTGCTCAACTTATTCCACTCCACCTCAAAGCGACCGATCCCTGTCGACGTGAACGCTGGGCGTTCCCTGTGGGCAGGTATATGAAACGAAACCGAATCCAAAAAACAACCTCGTTTTCCACGAAGATGCTAACAAGTGCAACACTAGAGGGCCACCAGGAGCCATCCCAAACATTTTTCTGCCCCAAACATCGAGTGTCCATTTTATCCCAATTGTCCTTAGGGGGATATATCTAGGGTGTTTGGTGCCAGAAAGTTTTTGCGTCAACTTTTGGGCCATACGGCGCATGGCCAGCATGTGATACGTGTGTCCGGAGGCGTTCCAGTGCCAGTAGCTTCGCCTGCTTTCCGTTTGCTGTGTGCTTGGTGGCTCGGAGGGCGGAAAAGACCAGCCATCCAACACCACCGCGCAAAACGGCACGCGCGGGTACACTTGGTACGACGCGTATCAACGTCATCAATCAATGTCGTAACATTTTTCGACTGAAAAATTGTTAGATTCCGTGGTGTGTCGTGTCGTGGTGCAGGAAAGGGCAGCGATGTTGGCAAAGAAGGAAAAAAGAAACAGTGCACATTGGCAAGCGTTGTACTAACACTCTCAAAAATTGGCTCCAAAAATGAGTTTGAGGTTATAGCAAGGGGTGTGGTGGTGGTGTTATCCTTCTCCCCATCCCCTTGCCCGGATGCTCGGCGTGTCCAGTTATGGATTGTTCCCAAAAGGTACTGATCCCAAATGGAAACGTGCCGGGTAACGGTGCCACTGTGAGCAGATACTGTCAAATGATGGAGTAGATATCTCAACCGTGCAGCCCTAACGAGTGGTGGGGCTCGGTAATGGAAACATTCCATCAACAACGCCAATGACTGCGGGTTGCTGTTTGCGGTCGTCTTTGATGACGTAGGGCGTACATATATATATTTTTTTCTTGCTGGGGCGATGATGTACTTCTTGGGATGTAGTGTGTTTGAGGTTTGATGGTGAGTCCTTCAGGGACGAATGTGGGCTGGATGGAATGGTAGCTAAAGTGAGCAGAGCGAAATGAATGACCCGCTTTGCTCGGATCAAAAAAATAAGCGAACCAGAGAAAGAATGGGAGAGAAGTTTGTCTTTATTTATTTGTTCTGAAGCCATCTCCAAAAGATCGGTATACATATAAAATTTCCCTGATATGGTCTCGATTTCATTTGATCGTCTAGCAAATTGGTGGTTTTGTTTGATGTGTTCACACTCACGCACACGTACACACCTTTCTGCATTTCCCGTGTCGGCTTCGATTGATAATTTGTCATTGCCTAAAGATATCAATCGCTGTAACGCCCTCCGAACCACCCCCCCCCCCCCCCCCCCGCTGGCAATCATGCCAGTCGCTCATGAAAAAGGGTTCTTTGGGTTTCGAAGAAGAGACCTAGGCTCCATGTGCCTTGTGGCTTGTTAATTAATTAGTTGCTACCTTGTTTGTTGCTGGTTCGGTGAGCCCGGTTACATGATACGGTTCGCAAAAATGTGTTCGGTTCGAAGAAATGAGCTGCCAATTTAAACGGCCCGGGAGCGTGTGTGGTGCGGCTGAACAATTGAATTGATTGGCTTTTTATTTACAAGAGCGAATGTGTTGTTTGTGTACAGTATTAAATGGTTGTATTTGACGAGGATTCTAAGAAAAAAGTTGGACGATATAGTAATTTATGCTGATTTGTTAAAGTTCATTTTACATTTGTTATCATGTTTTTGTTATTAAAGAGACTTGAATTGAGTGCTTCTAAATTGTGTGTAGCTTTATGCAGCATGCTAGATAATCTAAATTTAGGTAATAATAGATAAATACTGGCATTTATTGTTCGTATATTCTTGTCGGTTAATTTTGACTAGGAGCGCCCAAAAGTATGCATTAGTTATCTTTTTATTTGTACCTAATAGGATAGGATTTTGTAGACAAACAACCGAAAGACAACGCCTAAAAGTATGCATAATGTCAGATCATTATATTGCATATTTTGAGGCGCACGTGTCAATTGGAGTTCTATAGGGCAATTCAGTACAAATTATGAAATTTTATTTTTTCCCCATGATTTCTGAATGATTCCACGAAGCGTTTGTGTAAAATATTTTTTCTCGCATACTTCCAAGATAATTTCCAAATTTTGAAGCTCTTACCTCAAATCTAGCCCATAAACTGGGTGGTTATTAAGCTTAATTTAGGCAATTAAGGCTTTTCCCGCCTTGTGTCATTGCACTCATCGCGAGGGGAGCTAGGGAGGCGAAATTAAAACAAGCCCACAAAACCCACCATTATTGCGATGGATGTGTGTTTTGTGTGCGCTGTGTTTCAACGAAAGAAGCTAAAAAGAGCGCTCCAAACTCAGCACTGCGGTTTTGCGTCTCATCCGTGAGCTTACCGTCCTCGTTTTGCACTGAGGTTAATTTTATCTACACCTTCGACGCAGGCTACACACACGTACGTGGTGTAGGTGACATGACAACGGGTTGTTTTTGTACCCAGGAGGAGGAAAACGGCTGTGTGGGGATAGCATTCGCAAAAATAATAAAGATAAGCGGCGCCTTGTGATATTGAATTTTTGCTTGAGGAAGACAAAGTTCCACCAGGTCGCCCGTCTACACCGGAAGGATGTGTTCCAGCCTTGCTGATGGAGCCGTAAAACAGAACCAAAAACAGCAGCAGATAGCTGTTAACCGGTATCCTGTCCGCTTCGCCATGGTCTTCCACGTACCATCAACCCCCTAAGGGAAGCACAAGACCTTACCTGTGCTTGGCGAAAGATGAGGCAAAATTTTCGGTGTAGAAAAGTTTGGCCTCTGAAGGCGTTGAAAGGGCACTACGCCTTGCGCCTTGCGGAGGAACAGGTGGCAACACACGCACACACACACATTAACCCACACAGACAGGTAGCACAGACAACCCCTGACATCCGGGGGCATTAAGTTGGACTCTTACACACTGCTCCTCACCCGCACGCTCCCGGAAGCATCGGGGCGGTGGTGGTGTGGTCGTTTTGATCCATCCCGAGGTCTTGAGGGCATTCGTCTTAACGCTTTCTACATCTTTATGTCCCTACGGGTTTCCGGGAGGGATAATTCTTTCTTCCCACCCCCTTTTCCCCTTTTTTGCACACCCCTCGTTGCCAGAAAGCGTTGAGTTTAGGGTGTGAAAAGCGCGGTTTTTCCTCCACCACCGCTGAGCAGATAAAAGGGATAAGACACGAGTTTTCTTGGGCGCTGAGGCGTCCCGAGGGAGCGTCGCAGGCGTTTGACGCACAGCAACTTGTTGGTTGGATTGTTGGTGAACGATGGTAGGTGGTGGACTTCTCGGTAGGGTTGGTTGGCTGGTGGTTTTGAAAGAGTTTTTCCCCGCTTAGGTTACTTGGGCGTGGGTTTTTTTGTTGTTGTTGTTTCTCTCTAGATCGTGCTGTATTTCTTGACTCCCGTGGTGGTTCTGCCGAGTCTGGGATTTGTGCCGGTTGTTGGTGGCCTTTTCCCAGCGGTGCTAAGCGCAGGTGCTAATTGACGGGTGGAAATTGTTTCTCTCATCCGCCGGCGGTGGTAATGCCGAGGGAGCGTGGGTACGCAACCGGAGCATGTTTTAGAGGTGTAAGGAAAAGGTTCAACACCTTTTTAATATCGCACAGAAAATGTTGTGTTGAATTACAAATTTAACTTTTCCGCGCACCGGCGCGAGCTGTTACAGTTTCAATTATATGAGCCGGTGGTTACAGTGAAACTTTGTTTCGTTGTTGCTTCTGATACTTTGGCAAAAATTGGCAGCACAAGTTACGGGCGGTAATTATTTCAAAGATGGCTCTTTAACTGTTGTTTGACTGCTTCATAATTGCAAGTAAATGTTAATCTATTATTATTGGCACAGTGTTACAGTAACGGCAAGCTGTTATACAGCTGGTATGCAAAATGCAAAATGTGGGAGTTTAAAAGTTAAAAAATCCATTTGTCGAGAAAATTGCATACATTTTGGCGCTCTGAATTTTTAATATGTGGGACGTTAATAAATTGCAGCTGCATGAATTGAAAAATAACCGATTTTTCTACTTTTTGGAGCATATGGGCAAACAATGATATGGTTGATTCTGTTACGTTGCAAAGTTTTATTATATCAAAGGTGAATGTTCCGGTAATCGATCGATACTACAATTACCCTCACATTTTCTCCAATACAAATGCCAGCGTCACCCCCAATTAGCACTCACGCCATTGTCTGTGTTACATTTTCACCCTTGCAGACACTGCCGTCCTCACTTGGTGGAGAACACTTTCGCCCATGATTTAGCTGCTGTCAGCCGCTCAATAACACTTATCGATGATCGGTGATGCTTCACAGCCTGCCAACGGTGCTGCGCCATTATCTGCTGCCCTACTCGAGGCCAATCAGCGGCAGGCGACCCCGCAGAGGAAGCGCATGGAAAGCATGAAATAAATGAAATCAAACCGCGAGCCCCGAAATGACCGCCATTACCAGAACAAAGGAAGAACATTCTGGCGCTCGGGCGCGTCGTGAGTGTGTGCGCAGCGACGTATGGTCACAACAATTGGTCCTCGCTGGCAAAAGTGGTTAAAGTGATCCCGTTTTGTTGCTGGGTGCAAAGAGCTCTGCTACGAAACGGGGGGTTACTGAAGGGCTTGGAAACAAAACTTTACCAATTACTGACCCATTGGCGCTAAAATTGCTATAATTTTCGGACACACTCTTCACAGATTCGTGCGCACGGCATCCGCCAACGGGGTTTTACCCTCTCTCTGTCATCCGCCGCAGTTGCACGCTGACTCTGGGCACGCCGAGCCACTCAAGATGTCCTGATAACTCATTTTCCCCAGCACCCAATGCCACTAATCATCGGTCATGAGTGGCCATATTTCCCGAAATTATTTGTGGAACCGCTTCCTCTCGGTACCCAAGAAGCGGAAGGGAAGGGAAGCTTTTGAGGATGGAGGAATAGTGTGCTGTGCGAGGGAAAGCATACCGAACAGTGCTCCACACTGGTATGGTGGGAGAGTTATTTTTGTGTGAGGACATAATTCATGCCGCACACACTGCTACACAACATTAAGTGATTTAGTTTTCTAACCGGAAACCACTGCGAACCACTTCCTCTATGAGGCAGGCTATTAAATGAGTCCCGCCGCTGGCTTACCGGGGGGGGGGGGGGGGGGGGGAGAGAGGAAAGAAAAGTTGTCGGATAAGGTCTGTGCAGAATATGGTCTGTATGTGGGCGGGTGTGGTCTAACTCGGAGCATATTTGCGCCAACAAAGGCTTTTGTTCCGGTAGTTCGAGTTGGTCGGAACTAACGTTAAATTGGAGCACGGATGGTTGGGGAATATTGTATGTATCGCAAGGATGAATAATATAAATAATTATGAAAAAAATTATAACTAAAACATTTGTATTGGCAATGTATGTATGGTACAATAATCTTGACTGTATTGCATTCCTTAGCATATTTTTACTTTTGGACCCACTGCTTGTAGGCCACACAAGCTTTTCAGGGAGAAAACACAAAATTTCTAGAATTCAAAATGTTTCAGACTTTGTGGCGTTGTTAATTAAGTTGGCAATTAAAACTTAATCGACAGATTACGTCGTAGTAAAACAAGACGCTTGAAACTAATCGTATCGGAACGTAAAATGATGCAAAGCCATTCCAAGAAAGGATGCAAAGACGCGTTCAACTCCTTCGCGAAGGATTCGCCCACGATAGCACGGTGTATGTAAAACAGATTACACATACTGTGTACACATTGACCGAAGGTTTTATGTTTCAAAGTAGCTCTAGCCTCTTCTGATTCTACCTGATTTGAAGTGAAACTTCATTATTATGCTCTTGTTTTTTCTTTTCTTTTTTTCAATAAAAACTTTCTTTCTACTTACAGGCCGCAGCTTCCGACTGTCTTTTGTTCACGGCTAAAAGTATTTTCTATCCTTCGCTCAAAAGCTCGTAATCTTCTCTGTCGTCTAGACTAAACCACAGGTTGCAGTGGATTCGCTACCACTATCGGTTTGAGTTGGCTTTCGCTTTGCCAGTTTTACGGCACACATCCGGCACCATCTTACTTACTGCGCACACGGATTACCCCGTTGGAGGTATGCGGCTGCTCAACCAACACTCATTAACGGCCGGTTTTTGTGTGAGTAGTGTTTATGTACTTTTCCATCTACGGAACGTCGCGCGACGGAACGGGTTGAGCCCGGAATGGAATGTTTCGCGACAACATCCGGCGCACACACTCACACACCTACACAGAGTACCACCGTCCTGCCCGCAGGCACAGCGCGGCAACATTTCTCACCGACAGTTTATTGGTGTGTTGGTATGATTTATTTTATAGTTTTTTAAAACCAGCAACGACTTTCGTCGAGAAATTTATACGCCCGCGGTGGCGCTGTGCGCGGAACGGAAGGCGCAACGGGCTAGGAGATGTGTGGTAGTGGCGGCCCATGAAATGGTTGGCGGATGGTAGTTTCGTTGGTAGCACTCGTTGGCTCGTGTTGTCCTTGTGCCAAGGGCGGTATGCTAGGTCGTGTGGAAACGATGGCTGACAGGCGCTCATCGCGAAGGCATTTGCCGACTTCCGGCTGTCAGGTTATATTACAGGGCTATCTGGTGCGCTCTGTCCTCGCCGGGTGCTGGCCGTTATACAAACAATTCACGGTGGGGGAAGAGAAGAGAAGAGAAGACAAAAGGGGGCGACATAGGGTAGGGAAACTCTTTGGGAAAACTCATAAAACCTTAGCCCGGGCAAACGGAAGACAATGAAAAAGTTGCCTTCGCACACGAATGAGCCGCCGTGAATTCCGTAAAGCACAGGTGAACCAAGCCGGTGTACAGCGGGGTGGTATTCGTGTAGACATGCATTTTTCCTTGTTGTGCGTAGTTATGAGCTACTGGAATCATTAAAATGGTACGCCTAATGTCGCTTTGAGGTAGATCGTGAGGGCGATGAAAAGATGTGGCTTAATAATATCATGATTGTGTTACGATACTGAGCAGCTTGATGCATGCTGTTGTGAGTGTATAATTGGAAGAATAATTGTGGGAAGGGTTCTAACATATGTTTTACCGTGAGAGCTTTATAATAGTGTCCACAGTTTCTGAATAAGTTAAGAATGTGTGGATATAATTGCAATGCCTTCAAGTGTGTTACTCTACGATCGTAACGCCATAAAGTATGCAATTAGCGTTACAAAAGCTGAGAAACGTAACGCTGAGGCTGTTTAGTACAATTAATTGTAGAGGTTTGATACATTTAGGCAGAAAATGTTTGGCTTTAATATACAATTTGTTAAAAAAACACTAATTTCTTGATTCTTTGCATTAAAGTAATAGCATCTGCCTTTAACTCTACTCTCGTCGACTCATGTTCGTGAAGCCCGAAGTTCCACAAAGTACATTTATTCTTGTTAAGTGAAATCAGCGCCTAAAGATATGCAATATTGTTTATTTTCATACTAAATTGGCTGCATTCGAGGTAACGCTTTCGTCAGATTAATCATATTGATAATAGAAGTACACATTATGAATGGAAGATCTTAAAATTCTCCGCACATTTTTCAATTCTGCAGCGGAGTCGTAGTTTTTTGTACAGATACTCAAGCCATCTTTATAGTATTCGCTTGTGATCTTCCTCAGTAACTTTCTCACTGTCTCTACAATGCAGGTGGAACGTCGTGCCTAACCGGAAGCATGCAGCCCAGTTTTGTAAGGAACGCCCGGGATGATTGTGTCCGTATTAATAATAAAGTTTTCGCTTAGACAACCTGAAATATTAAATACCTGTAATTGTCCTGTATTCGGTTAGGATTTTATTGTTTCTCTAATGTGCATTCCGGGTGGTTCGTGTTGTGGCATCTCCACACCAACTCTGCATGACTGTTGTGCTGATCGGATGTGTCAGCATTAAAAGTTAGGTCCTGTGTTGTTCTTAGCCGCCCCGCGCACTCGTATAATGCTTCAGCCTGATCCGAAAGAGAAAGGGAGAGAGTGAGAGAGAGAGAGAGAATTCCTCCACGTAGGAGAAGTTGAATATCTTTCTAGCGCGGCGCCGGGAGTGTAAAGTTTTACTTACCAACTGGTCTTCACCGTCGTCTTGGGCTCATTTTTGTTATGCGCCCTAGAGTCGGATTTCATTGCTGGGGGAGGGAGGGGAATGTATTTTCTTTTGTTCAGGTTGTTGTTGTTGTGGGGTGGGTGCCCAGCAGAAAATGGGAAAGTCACGTTGAACACGGCCGTGACCGGTGCGGGGCGCAAACATTCCACCAGGTATCCGCTTCCGATTGCATTAGCGAAAAAGGTATCATCGGAGGGTTTTGATTAGTCTATTGGTACGATACGCTGGCGGGACAGTATGAAGGCACCCCACGGTCGGGTGGCGGAGCAAAACAGGAAATGTTGAAATAGAAAACTTTTCCGTACGCTCGGTTTTTATGTGCCTTTTCCTTATGGCGGCGAGGTTATGCGCACGCGAGAAGGACTACGACAACAAGACCGCCTTTGATCCTTGTGTTTCTTTGCCGCTCGCTTTTCTCTTTGTGCTGTTTGTCTGTTTTGTTTTGCCTGCACAAAATTCGAATTCGTTGTTTAGTTAAGCTCGCATGTTTCGCAGGTTCGATTCTGTGGCCAGCACATATCCGCCGAAAAACCTGCACCCACCCCTGCTGGTTCTGTGCACCCGCCATAAATATCTAACGAGCGGCACCGTGAAAGGACCGAGCGGTGGCCCTCGTGGCTCGAGGCACACCAACGGACGCAAAACGTGTCCAAACAGAAATGTCGGTAGCGCAACCATTAATGATGAGCATTTGGCCGCTTGTGGAGTGGATCCGTTTGTGTGTGTGTGTGTGTTCTTTTGGAGCGCACTGGCGGGTCTTTGAGGTTAAATTTCCTGTTAGCCGGAGTTTGCGTGACGACCTAAACCCAAGCGAGGTAGAGCCTGTCACGAATTGAATTTTCACGCGATGTTCGCCACACCGCCCGGTGTCGGAGGTGGTGCGAGTGTTGAGTATTGCATTCGTCCAGGTGTGTGTGTGCCCTCGTACGCATCGAAAATGCATGCACGCACTGTTGATACATTTTGTCATAATGTTGACTGTTCCGATTTGGAAAACGGTGGGCTGAATACGGGACGAGTATTGAATCAATTTGGTTTTGCGTTGAAATACGGTCCATTCACGCTATTCTTCGCACAAATGACACATAAAAATGCACAATCAACCCGTGGGGGAGGGGTTTAATAAACGCTGGAAGGTGCTACACCGTGTGCAGTGTTCGTGTTAGCTTTCACAACTGAGCAACGCCGTGGGTGCGATGGCAGCATGATCACTGTTAGGAATGTGTTCCCTGTGCTGACACTATCAATTACATCATTCAATAAATGCTGCTCAAAACTGACGGGCTACAACAATGCATCGAGTCACTAACGTTCCTGCCCGTGCTTGTTTTAAAACATGTGTGAGACCCGTTGCAATTATTGCCTGATGTTGAATGAAATTAACAACGCAGCAAATTGATGAAGCACGTGGCCGGGTATGGCCCGGCTCGCTACTGTCATATCCGGTCATGTTTTGGAATGATTCTTTCGCCGACGGGGTCGGGGTGTGCATCACGTAGCGTGACTCTTGCCACTCAACTGGAGACGCCAATCACTGTCAGCTTTAATTAACCTTTGCTGCTCTCGCGTGTATCTTGTCTGGCCCCGGGGGAAAGGGATTTGCCGCTGGTTCGACGTTGTGCTGTATGGCGGCAAGGATTAAACTGGTGGGTGTGATAGAATTGCATTCGCGCTACGGGTTTTATTAGATTTTTATGTGGAGTTTAAAAAATAGTATTAACATTAAGTTAAGGTTTTTTCGGTAGTTTTAAAGTCATTCTATGATGTATGAACTTGTTTCAAGCCAATAATTTCGATCGATTAAACTAGAATGCATTGCTGAATAAACCTAGAGCCGAATTTCGTGAGAAAAGCGCCTAAATGTATACTATACATTTAACCATTTACATGGTTTTCCAGGGGTTCTCATAGCTGTGGGACACTTTCTTGACTTCTTCTTATGTGAAATAAACATAATGTAATGGTAATTGGACTCCCTAGCATCCTTGTTGGACAAATCCAATAGGAATTTCCAAAGCGCCTGTCCAAAAAGGATGACATAGAGTTACAATAGAGTTCACAATATGAAGTTCACTTCGCTGAAGAAAAAGTCAAGAAAGTGTCCCACAACTATAAGAACCCCTGAAAAACACGTTATCATCATTTTTTCTTTGCAGTACCTAATTTGGTTTAAATTTGTTCATGGTAAAAAGTTAAAAGCAATTCCAATTTTCTACATGAATGTTCAAGATCGTTTTGAATAAGATGCCCATAGTTATTAAGATTAAGAATATATTTGTAACTGGCAATGTTCAGCTACAATCGGGGCGATTAATTGAAAACTGCTTGAATATGGGAACATAATTTACAAATGTATTGCATGCTAAGGTATTCATAATGGCGCTTCGATGACAGTTATTTCAATTGTAACTAATTCTGTTCATTGACCATGCTAAACATTGCATACGAATGTGCCAAACGACCGTGATCGCATTTCAATGCTACCCTTGTACATTTGTACCTAGTTGCAATGGGGAAAAACTGTTGCAGTCTCAATTCTGGGCTTATTCTAAACGGCTTAGCAGGGAACAGGACGGAAGAGATTCACTGGCGGTGTGCTGGTTTGTTTCAATTACGCCATTGTTTATTTGCTAATCTTTTTTGTCTACAAGCCTCCGGGTATTAGCAGCGTGAGATAGATAAGAAGGAAATCCGGCCAATAATTTGTGTGAGCTTTGGTAGACCCGGGGCGGGCGATGTTCTGCCGGAGACCGAAGGGCAGAACACGGGAGGGAGATATTAAAGGAAAACATGCATTTAGATTGTTCGGCTGCAGTGATTGTGCTGCTGGAAATGTGCATTGTTTTGCTTTCTTGGAACCGGAGCCGACAGGGAGCCGGCAAGATGAGTTCGAAACAAAGAAAAGGACATAAAAGTGGACTGCTGTTAAAAGTGGAATGATGTTTATTCATAACAAAAGCTCGGCTGGTACCCCCGGTCTTGCCAGCTCACCGTTGGTGGTGTTGTTGTTTGCTTTTACAGGGTTTCCCACGATTTATTGGTCAGTTCCCATGATTTTTTGGTGCGTTCCCACGATTTTTTGGTTGTATCCCATAGATTTTTGGTTCGATCCTATAATTTATTGGTATTTTCCGATTGGATATCAATACAATTAGACCAAAAAATTCTGGGAAACGACCAAAAAATCGTGGGAACGCACCAAAAAAATATGGGAATCCACCAAAAATTGATGGGAACCAACCAATATATCGTGGGAAACCCTGTATGTTGAGATTTAGTGTACAACACCTGAAACCGAGAGGTACACATCCCAAAGAAGATAAGCTTGTACGAAGTGCGGCAGTGTAGGCCTAGCTGTGCTGGCAGGGAAAAATCTTTTGATATCGTCTTAAGCGCACAGAGGGTACTGTAAATGGACACCTTAGCAACCAGGAGCCTCACCTGCCTGCTGCACCTTTCAGGCACATTTGTTTGCATTAATAGGGTTTCTACCGGTGGCTTCGTGTTTCTTTGGGTCAGATGCGAACAAGGGTTACGATTTAAAATAATCTCGTCCAATCTAGTTTAAAGCGGCCAGTGTGTGATTGCGCTACTGTTCTTCATCAATGGGGATAAGTGTTGTGTCATCGACGAGGTGTTACCATTTAGCTAGGTGTGTTTCAAGTGGTTTGGGGGTTTGGTTTTTCAGAAAATAATGTGACTGGTCACTTTATAAACACATTTCTTACGGTTAGTCAGTTTAAGAGATAATTTGATTTACAATTTGTTTAAAGTAAAGCTTAAATTAATAAGTATATAATTGCTTAAAGTATGAGCAACGCTTTAAAAAGCGCTGTACAACTTGCTTTTGCTTTCCCTAGCATTTACCACCACTTATAAGCAGCTTTCAACTAAAGATGAACCTGAATAGATAGGAGGAAAAGCTCCCAGTGGTAAGATTGCCATCGTTTCCCGGCAACTTTCTTGCTTGCATCATTCCCGGCTCAGCTACCGGTTCGTTCAGCAGGCCAGCCAGCCAGCCAACCAACCAGGATGTTGATTCGTTACAAGTAGCGTGGCGCTTTTCGTCAGTTTCACCCTCTTGAGCCGTTGACCATTTGGAAGCAAAATTCACTCCACTCGACCGCACTACTTGACTACTTGACCGGAGCGAAGCGTTGGTGGAGTTGGGTTTTTATTTTTGATGGCCCCGTCCGCTCGCTCGCTTCCTCCATTCCATTGAAGAGTGCTCGAAGTGGTTTGCCAGTTTATAAAAATCACTTCGAAAAGAGTCCTCAGGGGGGTAGCGGGGGGGGGGGAGTGTAAGTGAACAGTAAGGTGAAGCTTTCTGTCGGAGGGCTGATTCTCATTCATGGTGCCACGGCGTGCGTTGCTGCTGCTGTTGCAAAATGTAAGCGCACCAATGTGTCATACCGCGCGAGAGAGAAGGTTAAGTGCGTGCCACTTTACGTTGCGAAGATCGGACGGGTCGGGATGATTGATCACCGTGGGTTGTGTAAAATTATGTACGGAAGAATCAGTACCCGGTGAAGAAGAAAGGACATTGTGGTGAGTGTACGGTTTTTCTCGGAATTTTGGAGTACACCCGGCAGAACGAGAAGCATTTTTGAGCGTAAGTGTGTGGTTTCTTGTGGTCGTTTTGTATGCTTTGAAGTGCTTCACCGAGAGAAGCTTTGTGAGTAGTTTTATTTATACTTAAAAATTGATATGTTTTTAATGTTTTACACGAGTTTTTTTTGGGTACAATGAGTTGATTAATGAAAATGAGTTGAAAAGAAATAAGTAAAATGGCTGTAAAATGGAAAGAAATTGTGAGAGAAAAGGATAAATAGTGATTTAATTACCTGGACATGTTCATTATTAACAACTGTTTATCTGAAAAAAGCAAAGCTGAGAAGGCTTTTGCTTTTATATCTTTTAAGTTTATTTTCAATCTAAAATTAGACAAAGATCCATTTTTTCTGTTCATACTTTTCGTTGATATAACGTCAACCATCAACAAGTGGGCAGAGCCTTGAGATACGTTTTCATTAGCACAAGATTCGTTCCACGAAACCTGAACTGAACTTTCACTGCGCCCTGACCCGTTTGGTGCAGATTTGAAGCGATTAGAAGATTCCTGGAAACTAGGTCCATCACTTAAGGGCACACAATACGAACCGGGTGGGCAGGGGAGAGCACTCCTAATGAAAGGTATTTAATTAGACAGCTTTTTCCAGCGTGGTCAAGCGCTTGCTTCCACTGCCTTGGGGGTTCATCCTGAGCTGAAATCAGAAAATTAAGTTTGAAAACGTTGGCTTTGGGGTTTGATATCTTGCAGCAGTTGTGATAACTTTGTTGAAGAAACGGTTGAAAGGATAACTTTCAACACTACAAAGGTTTTGTGTGGAAGTCACAGAGAAACTAGGTCAATTGTGTAGTATGCTCTAGACATCGTAAACATGTAAACATTTGGTTGAGACGAGGCAAATGTCTAGCGACACCAAGCTAAAAGCACCGTCTATGCCACGAGACGTGTCGAAGCGATAATCACGTGATGGTTCATTTGTTAACCATGATGTTCGACATATTGGCTCTGTTTGATATACTTCACCTTACTGGAGCGCGTGCTGTCTATGAGTGATGCGATGCCATCGCCTTATCGCTGTCACCATCGGGTCGGGGGATCAACAGGTTTCATCTTTGACTAGTGCCTGCTTGTAAAACCGCTCTCGTCAGTGTGTTTGAAGGATGCATCGCTTGTTGTAGTAATGCGCAAGTCATCGTCGTGTAAAGGGACTGCATTGCATTGCTCTTTAGCTGTACCTTGAGTAAAGATCTGTTAATTGGAAGAATCATGCTTTGGAGAGGATGATACAAAATAGAACACATTTAGTACAATGAAAAACAGAGCGGAGAAAAAAAAATAAAAGCGTTAAAGTTGGACGTATTTGAAGTGTATTCTGTTAGGGAGCAGCTTTTCCCAAAATCCATCACTTCCTAGAAACTCATGCTGTGGCGTGTATGAAGGCATACGAAAAAAAATAATCCAACTGATACGCACGCTAACGGATCTTCCGGAAAATGTCCATTACTTTACAGTCCCCAGCCGAATCGGAATCCCACCAAGCGCACGCAAAAGGAACAGCGTGCCCAAAATCCTCCTAATAAATTTCCAATATGTCCGGAGGCGTAACCAATACGGGATCATTTTTGCGCTGCGCTCCTCTCCACACACACACACACACACACACGCGCGTGTGGAACGCAGCGTAACGCACATCGTTTTCCGCTGCGCTGAGCAAAACGGGGCACAGTTTGTTGTTGTGAAAATATAATTTATTGCGTAATAAATACTTACCGACGTTAATGGTATTCGAATGGACATTTTAATGGCTCGCCAGAAGTCTCCGGGTGGTCAGGATGCGTGCAGGGGGAGAAAGGTGGCAAGGCAATACTACTGGATATGGAGAAGTATGGAGTCGAAATGAGGATCAATTCGATAGGATGAGGTCTGTGGGGGTATCGTGGTGGAGAAGGTTCTGGTCGAGAGCTTCCAGATGGAACAGGTGTAGCGTCTAACACACAAGTACAATTGTTGTCGGTGTACCTTGTGGATGACAATTTCTAGGAAAAGATGAAGCGAGCAGAGCATCAGGCAAGGAAACGGGAATGATGAACAATTTTTCAAGTGTGCTCCAAACACTTCACAACAGTTGGAAGGAATAAACATTGTTAGAAATTTCATTTGAATTTCATTAATGTTTAGATCTCAATATTCAAATACTTCACAGATAGAATATTCCAATAAAAAGCGAATAATTTAGAAGAACGCAACTGGTGCCGTGACCAGGAATAAGTCGTTGGAGTGGAATAGAAGTTGGGTTATGGAAGGATGATATATCCATCGTATTGATCTCAAATCAAGTATTTGTGCCTAGTCCATGTCTAGAACGACTTGTCTTATTGTAGCAAGAAAGAATCAGAAGGACTAATGGTGGATTTCCTACATCAATTTAGCTTTCTTGCATTCGAATTGAAGAGGATCTTCATTAATTCCATACGTCCATTTATCATCACATTTTATTCAAAACACCAAAGTTTATGTTCAGATAGCTTGTAGCTTTTCTGAAATTAAAACTCGATTGTGATTGTAGTCCTACCGAGAACAACTTTAAACAACCCAAATGGCACAAAATGTCACAGAAGAACTATTATTCCGAGCACACCACAGCTCGCTTTCCGGGTCATTTCATAACAACGAGCGTTGGAGCTATCACCACAGCACCTCACAAAGGCACGGTAAAGGTAATGGTAATAGGAGCTTATTCTATTATCGTTTGTTTTGTTTCACTTTCCTACCCAGGACCCGCAAACGTTGCCCGGAAGCGGTGGAACTTCAGTGTAACTTCATCTCGGCCATCAGAGCCGTAACAGTCGTCCATCCTTCCCATAGTGGATGAATGTTTTCATCTGCTTTCCAAAAACGATCGATGACATCGATGGGGAGTTGGGAAGCAAAGAGTGGGTTTGTGTGCGCATTTAAGCGATCGGTTTCGTGCGGGACGAGGGGACAATGCCTCGGTAATGTCCGTTGCACCTTGGGAAGCTTTGCGTAAGAGCGGTAAAACTATCGCTCTCTGTTTTCTTTAACGATTACATGGAAAATGGATACTGGGGGTGAAAATGGAGCCCAGCAAATGGAAGCGCTGTGCGTTAGTAGCTGTAATTAATTGGCTTTGCCATTGGAGCAAGCCCCCGCCAGGGGCATGCCGAAGTAAGTAGTATCTGTCTCTCCATTGTGTTGGCTTGCGCGTTTGTTGTAATGTATTACCGCAGGATACGGATAAACCCGGCTGGTGGCCGACGAGGAGAGGACTCGAACGAAACGGGATAAAGCAAAACTGCCCGTTCGCATTACAAAACATAACAGTTATAATCTTCATAATTACCATTACCCAACACCGGGGCACACGCGCGCTTGCACACCCATGCACGGGTGGAGAGATAAGTGGACAGAGGACGGTTTGCGGACGGACGGACATAATAAGTAAGTGTCAGAAACAATTCTGTTACCCTTGCAGCTATTCGGGCGCTGGTTGGTGGGGTTCTATCCTGACGGTGAGGAATAGTCTTTGCGTAGTTAGTTAAGGAAGCATGATCGGAATAAAGGATCTAGAATGTATCCTCCGGTTGCAAACGGTTCGTCGGACAATCATCGCACGCCCAGGCAGCATCGCTTTGCTGTTGGCCGTTGCTGTTTTTTTCTCTCTCGCTTTTACGCAACGGACGAAATTGTGTATGCAATTCAGCTGTATATCCTTCAGCGCTGGTGAACGCGCGGCGGATATTTATGGAGAATGCGTGATTTGCTTACATTGGCGAATGTGATCGTTGTGTGCTGTGTTGCCGTGGTTCATCACGCGCGCGTACGTTAAAAGAGGTGGAGAGTCCTCCCATGAGTTGATAAGCACGGCTGTCTGTGTGTGTGTGTGCATACACCAACACACACACACACACATACAAGTAGAAAATTGTTTCCAGTGGTGTGATATGGTGATAGCACTGTCCGCCCATGTCAGGGATTGGAAGACAGCCCCAGTTAACGGGCGGCGTGCGTGTTAGTGTATTAGAACGGCGCTTTGTAACAGCGATTGAAGCGATCCGGAAGACGATACGGCAAGCGTCATCCGACCCGATCACACCCCCAGTGCAGGTGGTTGGCATTTGTTTTTATTGGCTGTTTGCATGAGTGTGTGTTTGTGTGTGTGTAGGTGAAATTAATATGTCACGTTGATTGATTAAAAAAGGAGAGGCCAATCGTCTCGCTAAACAACTGACACAATCATTCGCATGGATCGTGCAGAGTAGAAGGGAAATGGGTGGGATGAAGTAGTGATCGGAAGGGAGGGTTGGGTTGATAGGTTTGGATTTTGGAGTCAGGATTCGTGAAACGTGAAACCCTGAGTTGCCAGTGGGGGGAAGGGGGGTGGGGGAGCTGGTCGGTGGTTCTGTTCAGGAATGTACACAATAAACCCTGATTGGAAAGTCACGGGAGTACATTAGAAGTATGTGTGCGCGTGTGCGCGAAGGAGGAATGTAAACAGGCCGGGAGGGTTGGAATGTGATTGAATTGCATGTGGCGCATGTTAATTTATTGGAAAACTATATTTTTTTCTACTCTGGCTGCTACGCTGTTTACAAGCGAGGTACGGTTGATGATGGAGGATTTATCGATAGCTCGATGAGTGTTATCTAGTGTTATTAAATAGAGCAAATGCGCTGTGGCCCTCGGGTCAACTAGCGGGCAAAAGTTAATAAAGTGAAAAGGGTTTAGATAAACACATACAAAGCCTTTCGCTGAACCCTTTGCCATCATAGTCGCAGGTGAATTAAATGCACATGAAATGGTTCATAATATTGGAATGTATTGGTTTTGCTCTTGAAAAGGTACAAACGAGTTTCAATCAATTGAAAAAAATGAGTTTTTGAAGTTCTGATTGGAAACCAATCATAATAATGCAATAATGTAAAGACGATTGCATAACATCAGGTGTTGTTGTTTTGTTTATAGCATTTTTGCTGGAAAACAAGAGTAATGATTACGCGCAAGACTAATGAGTTAAGCAGTTTGGGACTCATTTTTTATTGATATCATCCTTGGAATAAGATGCTCATTTTTGAAAGGATTCGCGATACTCGCCCAATTAATTTCCTATTTGTTAAAAAAAACAAACACATATTGCATACATTGAGGCGCTTGGCAAGAGATCCCTTATATGGAATAATACACTACACATTTTTAAACACTTCAAAATGAGCAAGATGAACAAGAAGCAGCAAGATCAACGAAGGAATGTTTTCAACTTATCTTACCAAACTCAACGGAGAGCACGACAAGGTACGCGTGTTCGTTATTGCAAGAGCCAGAAACTGTCAGTCCGGTTTCAATCACCGCAATCATACCAAAACCGATGCCAACGTGAGCACGCCAAAAAGGCAAAACGGTAAATGCGTACTGGGAATAACACAAAAAGGTACCCTCAAACATAACAAAAACACGAAGAATCCTTTCCTTTCGATAGGGTGAGGATGACGTAGGAATGCAGAACAGAGTGATTGAAGGAAAGGAACAAATGCACAAGCAGACACTCATACCAAAGGAGGAAACAAAAATCGAAGCATACATCCACACAAATGTCGACAGAAAATGACGTTTTCGTGAGCGAATCGTCGTTGTGGAATCCGTTCAGGGGAGAGAGAAAAAAAGAGACACTCGGAAAATCCACTTTTTCACGTTACGGTTGTCGGTTTACTCGTCGGCACGGGTGTGAACAGTGACGTGCGCGGGCATAGCACCAATAACATTCCGGAGGGGGGAAGCTTGAGCGTGCGCTTCCACCGTGCTCGCCCCGTACCAGACAATCAGACATCAATCATCGGGGAGAGGGAGCTGCAATTCGATTTCAATTCAATTCAATTGCTTTCCCAGTGTCAATATTGACCAGGGTTGACGGGTGAACAAGATTTCCTAATGCGCTTCCTTGTGCTGCCTCGGCTGTGCGGTTGCGGTAAAGGTGTAGGTCGGCGCCTGTTACCCTTTTCGGAATTGCTGACACACCCGCTGGTAGTAGTAAGCTCGCCTCACCCACGAGTGCAGCTCACCATCCGACCGACCGACCGATGGATTGGAACTCCTCCGAGGAAAGCACACCGCCGGGTACTACTTTAGTGAGGGGATTTAAATTGTCAGCACGCGATTCCCTCGCGAGCGTGCCGCCTTGTCTGCGTGGTTCCGGGCACGATGAATTCCAAGGGACACCGGCCTGTTGGTTTGGGATGGGGTGAAGCGTACTCGGTGCTGCACGGGTTTGCCGCAACGGTTCATCCGGTAAGCTTTGCGGTTGACCACAAACGAAGGGAAAAATCGGTCATCACCATTCGGGGTCATTAGGGGATTCCTACCGCTGCTGTTTGCTTTTTCCCTTCTGTTTGTGCTTGTGCATTGGTTTCGGGGTTGGGTTTGTTTCCCTTCCGCACTGTGTGTGTTATCCGGATATTGGTTTTGGTTATCGCATAACAGTGTGCATAATTTGTATTTGTTTTCTACTTTGTGTTGGGAGCATTTTTTTTGTCTTTCTCCCTTTTGTCTCTACACCTACAATTATCGGTGGATGTTTTCTTTTGGGACCATACTTTCCGTCCTCCCGAGAGAGAGGAAAATGCACACTAAAACAACAACACGAAGCGTTCGCCCAGCCCAGGGACGGTAGTGGTATTGATTGTGTTTGACTTTGGTTCGGTTATAAACGAGTGTTTTGTTTTTATTTGCGTTCTCCGCTTCCCTCGAGGCGGTCACGAGGGGTGGTGAAAAATAGCATTGACATAAATTATTTCCGCCATCAGTTTCGTTTGGTGTTTGTGTTTTTTTGCTGGTCCAGTGCTGTGAGCCGCTGACGGGAAGGAACTAATTAACGCACGTACGCACAGCGACCAGCTCGAAAGATGTGTTTTTCTTTCGGGCATTTGAAAAATAGAAATTTGCATCGCTCCGAGCGAAAGAAAGTTCGATGCCCCTCGGTGCGAATAAAAAGTTATTGGAGTTGACGAAAAGTTTACGGTTCCAAATTTCTAGCCACTGATAAGGCTGGTGGGTATGAAGGCCGTCTTGCAAATTGAGGAAATGCGTGTGTGGGTGGAGACAAAACAAGGAGATGGGAAACCCCAGCACGCTGCAAGAGAAATGCTTTCCCATAAATCTTGTGCCGGCTTTGGCAATGTTTTTTTTTGTTGTTGCTTTCCTCGGATATCAGTATCAGTAGCCGCCCCGCCTCCCCGGTTGGCCGGTTAAACGAGCTGGGCGGAGCGGGAATTGAATTTCAATTTTGCAAACCCAATAACAGAGGCTGCCATCTTTGGATGATTAGAGACAGCGGCTTGGCTGGTAGTAGGTATTGGGAATGTATTTGTTTTTGCTTTTTTGTTCACGGTTCATGGGTGTGGGTGCTCTAGTGAGCCTTGTTTTGCATAATGAATTTCGTCATTGGAGCTTGTGTGGTGCTTTCAGCTAAAAACCGTAGCAACTGGAACCATATTTAGAGCTTAAAACACAAGACGATGGGGCCATTTTGCGCCGTTTGCTGCTGCGAAATGCTTTATTGATGTTGTACACTTTGTTGCCGAGGGACCAAGATGATGGCGTTGATTTATTTGGGATGCGAGCGCCGATTGTACTAATTTGCCACGGGTGCTTAAGACCGGATGAATTATGCGAGAGGGTGTTACGTTTGGTACGGCGCGTTGCCGATTCCATTTGGCTTTGCTGGGACATTTATTAAAGCCCTTTTTTTCTCATGACTCCAAAATACTTCAGCATTTATAAAATATCAGCTGGATAGCCGTAAGTGAAACGCCTGAAGGTATGCAACATTTTTATTTATATTAGTTTTTGAGGGTCTTATTTCAAACTGAGTAACATGCCATTAAAATCTTTGGTACGAATTTACCAAAAAGATGAAAAGAAATACTTTGACTTGCAAATGATTCTACAGTTTGAATTAAAACCTTAAAAACTAATAAACATTCAAAAAGTTGCATACCTTCAGGCGCTTCGCTTCGCACACCTTGCAATTACGCGCCTAAAGATAGGCAAAATTTATTATATGCATAAAAGAGGTACAGCGAGTGCATTTTATGTTTGTTTTTGTTTTCTTCCTCTAATTAATCAACTCACGTAAAATCAACTCAATTGAATTGAATGAATTAAGTTTGTTTTGTTGCCATCCCTATTTCTTTACAAAATATAACATAAAAGCATGTTCAAAGCTTTTATGTGCGTGTTGCTTCCAAGCCAAGTATAAAGCAAAGATGCACCTGCACTACGATCGAGTGTCCCGCACCTTCTCACGTAGCCATCAGAGGCCTTCATTTGCGCTGATGAGCCCAACGCCCATAAAAGGCGTCCCGCATCTTGGGGGGCCAGAGGCGCACTAACCTTCGATCTCCGGCTCCGGGAACCAATTCCAAAGAGGAACTTTAGACATTCTCTTTGATGATAAAGACGCAGCCGATGATGATGATGATGGTGCTGATGCCGATGCTGATAATGATGGTGCTGGTGCCGCCGAACGATGCTGCTGCGGCTCGTGCCAAGATACAAAGCATAGAGTCAACTCGAGCACGGCGGGCCGTACGTTCAACGGCGAACCTCGAAAGCTGTGCATCATAAACAACTAGCGTAAAGCCGAAAGGTTATGGTGGCGTGGCTTTAGTTGGCTGAAAAATGAGCCTTCCGGGAGCAGCAAACTTGTTGGGGGAACGTGGGAAGGATGCCGGTGGTGGCCCAACGATGTGTACATAATTAATATTAATTAATTTTCGTCAATATCGTCATGGTTCATGTTTCGCTGTGTTTTTGCTGCGCCGCTTGCTCCTTGTTCGACTTCTGTTCGGCGCCCGCTCTGCATGTATGTTGGCCGGCGGCTGCTCCTTTCGGTGACATCTTGCTTCCACAGGGGAGAGCTATGAAAAGTGGGAGGGGTGGAGAGGGGTTCCTTTGGGTCCATCCGGTGTCATCTCACACGGTGTGTGTGTGTGTGGGCCCGCTCGCTAGCCGGGCATTATTCCACCCCAGTACACACCCTCGCTCACACGAATGTGCGCTCGGAAGCTCGATTTTCGTGGAAACACTCTAAAATGCGGAAAATGTGTTGATGAGCCGTACCGGCATAATAAGGTAGATTTTATTCATGCAGCTTCGTCTCTCGTCGCTCGAGCTCGGGGCACCAGTGCCATGAAGAGGAAGAAGAAGAAGGTTTCGAAGATCGCTCCGGGTGTCGCTTGGGACCACCGGAAAGACACCACTGTCCCGGGGACCCGGTCCCAAGGAGAAGAAGATGCATACCGTAATCTCCGTTTGTTTGGCCATTTGGTCCATACAGATCGGTACCGGTGGCAGACGGCAGAGATAATAACGTTAATTAATTGAGTGACATTAAAATTTCCCCACCCAACGGTTTTCCCTCGCTTTCGGCACGGGACGAAACATGACTTCACATTAAGTGTTCCGGTGGTAGTTTTAAAAATTCACGTCCTTTGGTGCGAAGTGGCGGAGCTTGATGGAGCTTGCCGAACGGTAGAAAGTGCATTTTTGTTGTTGTTTTTAGTCGGTTCGTTGGGCATGTATGGTAAGATGAGAGGGCTCAGTCGGATGCCAATGGGCTTGGATGGGATGCAGAGTAATTTTGGGCCTGTTTGGGCTTGGGTTTTGGGCAAGATGGCAGCATTGTTGACGGTTGTGAAAGATTATGTTAATTTTAATTACAATGTTGTACTACTCCCGAAATGAAATGTTAAAGGATTGAGGTTTGATGGTCGTTTAAAACGTTTGTTGTTATTCTATATTTTTTATCCCTAAATAAATATTGGGAATTGTAACAATCACTCGCTAGTCCATTTTTGTTTGTGCAAATAGAGCATGTAATGTTTCAACACTTGTGTTTATTTTCAATGCCATTTGCATAATCTTTTTGCGTGTGTTCAAGGGCGCTGCGTTCAGGCAAGGAAAGCAGGCAACAAAAAACCATCCGTTGAAAGGCATATAAAATTAAATTTATTTCTCGAAATAAATTTTCCATCATCACCCCACGGCGTGCTGGCCTGTGGCGGTGTGGCTCGGCGTGAAAACCTCGGCTCCTCTATTGCCAACGAATTATCAATTCATCAGCCCCAGCGTAATCGTAAATGGCCCATGACACGCATAGTTAATGCTTCTGTAATTGTAGGCTTTTGGCTACCACCTGAGTGAAGCTTTTTTTTTGTTTCTCCTCCTCAGTGTTCACCATTCGCTTACTGTCGCGCTGTGAACACGCTGCGAGTGAAGCATTAAAAAATTATTTATAAAAATACCCTCCAAGTCGTACGGCTAAGCACGAGTTTTCAACCCATTTTTTGTGTGTGGCGAGTTCACACACGCGTGCAGGTTTCTTCGTATCCGCGTATGCACGGTGGATGTTGTGTTTTATATTAATTTGTCCCAAAGTTCCACTCCACGGTGACTCATTTGGTGCGCGTTTGACCGGAACGGGTTCGAGGGTGGGAAGGCTTGGAAAGGGTGCAGGGATACGATTTAAATGTGTATAAATGTGTCCACCCGTTCGGTACATGCAAAAACCGATCCCCGGAACCAATGTAGGGTGCGGAGTAAAACGGCGGTGCTGAATCGTTTCAGTTTTCGGACCATCCCCGAAAGGATGGTCTTGCGCTACAACGGTTGCTGGACGGCGGTGGCGCACATGCTCGATGGTCCTCCTCCCAGTGAACCTTAACGAATTAAAATTAATACCCGTAAAACACACAAAAGGGTAATCGGTCTTAATTAAGATATTTCATGTTGGTGTGTATGTGTGTATGGAGTGTGGGGCTCAGTACACCGGTACTGGGCAAAATGTGGTGCTCGTGTGTGTTTATGTGCGCAGCGTTGCTGCATAGTGTACCGTGAAGCGGGAGATTTTGAAGCAATGTAGAGCGGATTTTTGTTTTGTTTTTGAAGGTTAAATTAATCCCGCATCACTGCGCTACCCGAGCACATCATTTTTGGCACAGTGAGTGAGGAGGGTAAAGTTTTGCGGTTGCAATACAGTTTCTTATACGGTGGGAAGAGAGTGGTTAAATATGACCGATGAGAATTAAGCTTGTAAGGGGTGTGAAATTAAACTGTGCTAATACTAGATTGATGGGTGAATGAAAAACTGTCTTAATGTGATTTATTGCTGTAAATGTGCCTCAATATTTACTATTTTTAAGAGCGAAAATATATTTATGTGGTGAATATTTTAAATATACGCATATTGCATACATTTAGACGTTTTATTGAACATTTAGGATTAAGGAAAGAGATCTTGCTAAGCGCCTAAAGTTATGTAATTTTCTTATCATTGTATTATTGTTTTGGTTTATATACATTGTATTATTTTTATTATTTTCTAATTTCTTAAATTCAATTAAACAAAAATAGAAAAGTTTAAATTGTAAGGTCACACATCAAATTGAATTCCAATTTCAATAACGTGCCGTTGTTACGTTTGATCGGCAACTGCAACTGTTGCTTTGAACCATTTTTTTATGCTCGAAATCTATCTTCAATACAGTCCATCGAACAATTTATGTCGTCCATAGCGGGCATTTGCAAACATACGTCCGTACGCGTTACGCTCTCCTAGCGCGGGATTTATCGATATCAAATGATGCGTCTATCAAGATGCAATTGGAACGGTTACAGGGCGGAGTAAGCCAGCGAAAACCTCCGACTCGGTCCGGCCTTACCTGCTTGCTGATGGATGAGTTTACAATCACTAGTAACGTTTGACGCATATGCATTGAACCAATTTGCCCACCGCAGCCCACCTCTCGTTGTCCGTGGCCACGAAACCGGAACAGCACGGTGAGGCCGTGGCACGACCGACAACCGGTAACAGTTTGGTAAATGTTTCCGGTGCCAGTTTTCAGCATCATCGAAGCATCAAAACGACGACCAAAGCGAAGAACGGAGCGTGATCAAATACACAAACACACGCTGACACACAAGCGCGTGTGTGGGTCGGGAGCCGTAAACATTCCTCCCACCTTCATTTTCCCATGCCCCCCTTTCGACAATCAATCGATCGATCGATTTCGAATGCGCTGGTCAGCCGGTGACCGATCCATGGTCATGTTGCATTCAGCCGGGGCGGAAATGTTAGCACTCCGGTGCTCACCAGTGCTGCGGCCTTTTATCATTCTCTCTGTCATCGTCCTTTACACTATCGTTGCTGAGTGCGTGTGGTGCATATGTGTGTGAGTATATGGCATTCTTGCTGCCGCTTTACCTCCTAGCCGCCACAAACACGCCCGGCCGCTCGAACGCAACCAGCGGCAGCGACCAGTGACAAATACCGCAGCCCCGGGACAGGAAACCCCGGGCTTCGGTTAGTTAGTTATTGATACACGTATTTTGTTTCAATAATGGGATGTGAGTTATGTTGTGTACACACCTAATGAATACGAAATTAGTCCTGCGGTTATGCTGCCGGCGGGAACGAGGGGCAATTGCGAATGGTTGCGCAGCGCCTGAGAAAAGCGATGGTCACGCATACACGTGCTGCTGGGCTATAGTATGTTGGCAGCAGCAGCAGCAGCAGCAGCAGCAGCAGCAGAAGGGCCTTGGGTGGGTTTATTTATGTTTGTCCTGTTGTCGATTGTTGCATTGTATGATGCTGGTAGGTGGCCAAACAGGTTAGTGTGAAGTGTTACTGTGCGCACTTTGGCATTGTTGCATTCGTTTTCCAGTGTAGTTGATTCGTTCATTTAGATTTCAGGTTGATTTGATGAGCATGATTGATTGTGCTTGTGGTAAAAAAAAATCATTTAAAAAAAATAATATTATCAACGTCATAAGAAGTGAATTGAACGCACAACCGAGATATCGAGTTATGAATGAAACTCATTCATGTGTTAATGTTTTCCTTTGCTTTTACTCAAATTGCTAATATTTCATCAATTGACCTCTCGCCATTCGCTCGATTGATAACGCCATCTATGTAATTAAATCTCATTTCCCCTTACCTTCAACATGTTAAGCAAATGATCTTTCGATTGCCTACATTTAGGCGCTTTCCCCTTCCAGCAGTGTATTTCATAAATTGTGATTGTGTTAAACAAATAAATAACTTATGCTTATTTACCTTCTCCTCACATAACCAAACAGTACTGAAGATTCGAAAAGAAAAGCAAACGCTGACAACATCATTTTATGTTGATTAGTTCAATCAATTAATAAAATGAAAATAAAAGTAGTCGCCCCTCTGCTTCACTCCCCATTAATTTGCCAATAAATTTCGAATTGAGCTGAAAGCAAACAGAACGCTTACGAAAGCTCACGGCACTCGCAGTGCTGGGCGAAAAGGTTGCGAACGCCGGCAAACATAATCGAATCGATCAGCAAAAGGTCATCATGTGTGTGGTAACTGATTGAATGACCAGCAGCAGGCAGCAGTAAAGTAGGGCACAAACACAGCACAAACAGAAGCAAACCTCTCCCTCTCCACCACCAGCAATCGGTGGCGGCTGGGAGGAAAGCGAGCGTGAATCAATATTTAAATTACATCAACTGCAACGTGTGCAAATATTACCGCCTGAAAGCGCTGGCTCGGGCAGAAGTAGAACGGAGTTGAAAAATCTTTCCATATCCGTGTGTTTGCTGTTGCTTGGTTGTTTTTTTTACGTTGTTCTCTTTCTCCAATCTCACTCAATTGGTAAGTTTGGCCGGTTGTTCTTTGCGGGGATTGGAGCGGTGAAAGGAGCGAACGCACCGGATTCAACCCATGAGCGTGTGCACTCTGGTAGCTCACATCATAAATAATGTTGATAACTTTTTTTTTCTTCTTCTCTTCGTTCGACCCCTAGCGAGTTTCGAGCGTGAGAAAAGGCGAGCAAAATTAAAACGTACAACAAAAGGGTTGCAATGGCGGTGTGGTGAGTGCCGGAACGAGCACGCCATCACCGGAGTGACATTTCCATTTGACAAAACAAAAAGCCTAACTGTGTGTGAGCTGTCTGTAAAAAAAGCATCTCACGCAAGGGTCGGCCAAAGAAGAACCAACCTGCGCTAAAACGAAGACGCTTCTGCAGAGGGCGCTTCCCTCCCTGCCTGCAAGCCGCTGGAACCATACGTCGTGTGCTTGAGCTTGAAGAAATCATATTATTGATAGCGTTCTGGGAAACTGTGTGTCTGTGCATTTGGTCGCGGAGACTTTCGCGACGCACGGTGAAGAAGAACGAACGAACGTTTGGTGCCAGTTTTTACGACCTTCGGGGGGTTGCATTCTTGTCTTTCTTAACACGCCGCGCCGACCCAACGTTGCTGGGTGTGAATGTTGCTGCTGCTGCTACTGCTGCCGCCGCCGCATGATTTATGTTCGCGCGAGATGCAAATTTACATTCGCAGGTTCATGGTTGTACTTTAATTTATGAGCAAGCATTTTGCGTAGGCTTACACGGCGTGCGGGGCACTGTTACAACCGGGTAAGTGTTGGCCTTCCATTTGCTAAGCCTGGTGCATTAGCGTCGATGGCAATACCACTACCTTCTCGTGCTTGGAATGGAGTGAAAGTCGAAGATGACGGTTAAACGTGTTGTCGTGTTTTGAATAAATCATACAGTTGGGAAAGGGGTTTTTGATATTTTGTGTAGTAAGTAGAAAGTAATAGACGATTGTTTTGGAGGGCTACAAATCTATCATATTTTAAACAAACAAATGTATGACTAATCCGAAACTGTTTGTTATTTTTAAAAGGTTTTTAGGCTTCTATCTTTGTGGCTTTATCCGCAATTTCTGAGAATTATGTCTTTTATTTCCAAATTGCTAATATTGTGGAATGTATAGCACAAATATCCAACCAGCTGGAGCCGTTTCTAGGGCTGCAGCAATACGATTCACAACACAACTATGGTGCTAAAACGTTTTATATGTGTTGTGCGAATAACAGCACACCGTAAGGGCCGAAATGGGCAGCTCCAAAATCCCATATCTCTATCTGGACAGCGTGCGCTTGGGCAGCAAAAAAGAGGTACGTCAGCTTTTACTATATAGCCGCCTGTTTCATCCCCATATTCTCACAATCAGCTTTCTGCGTCGAGTTTGCTTCATGTCATCTGCAGTCACGCTGTTCCACTCTGTGTGTGTGTGTGTGCGCGTTTGTTTGGCCTGTCGTGTGCATAAGCGATTGTCATTATTACGACCCAAACACATGTCGGACACACGGAGGATGAAGATGATCGTGTAGGCAGCGTACAGGCGACCGACAGCGACCGACAAGGGAGAGGGCAACAAACAGACAAAGTGGTGTCGTACGTCCTTTCAATTTTTCCTTTCATTTCAAGCCCGGTGTGTGTGTGTGTTCTTGTGTGGTGAGCATCATCGCTCGTCATCTTGTTTCATTTTGTCTTTTCTGTGTCCTAGGGTGGGAAGGAACGAAGCGCTGGCAGAGTCTAAGAAAGGGAAACAAATCTTGCCCGGTGCCGCCGCTTCAGGATTGCGCTCGGTGGCGAACGCTGCAATAAGGCCGGCGCGTTTTAGGCGTGGCAAGGCATCTGCGCCACATGGCACACTCACATGACAATTGGGCAAGCAAAGCAACAGCTTCAAAGCAATAACCGACCCTTTTGCGTGCACTGTTTATGTGTTTTGTGCACCCCTGTTATTATTGTCTCTATTGTCTAGCCCGTCCAGCTTCATCTTAGCCTGTTTTCTTCATTTCTCTGCTCGGCAGGAATGCTAGGCACGCTTATTGCTTTCATTTGAAGCTCAGTATTGCGAAGAATTGTGCTGAAGCTGCTCATGAGCAAATGGTGCTTTATGTTCGGACACATCTTGACACATGCTAACAGGAGTGCAAAAAAAAAACCTGCGTAGGAGAATGGCATTTTTTGTTGTTGTTATTGTCTTAAGTTCACACAACAAAGGTAGGAACACAAAAAAAACCCTCTCCAATATCACCTGCTCCGCAAAACGTTGAAATATCTTTGTTTACGACAATGAAGCCAAGCGCATTGCAATTTGTAACGTATAAAGCGCACCCAAAGGAGAAGGTGGCCCCCTATCGACAGCGCTGGCATAGGAAAACAAAGGGGAAGGAGAAAAACAAACTTATTAGGCGTCTTGTGCACTGGCACTAGGAGCTAGGGCGCACTCGTCTGCCCTATCCCATCTCGTCAAGAATCATGCCCATTTATGCAAAATGAGAAAAGTTTCAGCTTTTGTGCTTCGGGCGTTTCCTGTCAGTATGTTAAGGTTAACCTGTCTTGCCCGCTGCGTTCTTGCTGCTACTGCTAGTGCTGCTTCTGCTAACGAGGGTAATGTGCAGAACGGCACAGCACTAGAACAGAGGACTCACCTGGGAAGGTACGGCTTTATCGTCTCAAGGTGGTAGAAGAATAACGTAATTTACTCAGGACCCATAATATTGATAGCTTCCCCATTACTGATCGATGGGTTTCTTTTGTTTCTTACCATCGTTTGGCTTGCTTGCTTGCCCACCGGAGGTTTTTTGTTCTTATCTGTTCCTTTTTTTCCCCTGATTATTGAGTTCACTTTTGTCCTTTTCAGCAGCTTCGATAGCGAACACATGTAGCGGAAGCGGAACGTCGGATGTCTCGTCAGGGCGAGCAAACGTCACTAATAAGATAAGGGTGCAAGGAGAAGCTTCTCTCTCTCTCTCTCTCGCTCTCTCTCTCTTTTTTTTTCTCTCTCTCTCTCTCTCCCTTACATCAGGTATTCACCAGGTAGATGACAATGATCTGTGTTGGATCAGCAAAGATCCGGCAGAGTGCTTCCGTTGTTCTACGATGGCCACGACGACGAGGGTGTAGTTAATTGAAAAGAATAGTTTATTGGATTCTATCACTAAATGAACTGCCCTCTCTGACTTCGACTCTGGAAAGTGGAGCGGTGGTGAGGTTCTTTATGACCGTCATTCACACTTACACTCACACCCACACAGAGCTTACCCGGTGTGAAAGTGAAGTGGATTTACGAGCGGAAGAGTTATTTATTTTCATTAAAATGAACTACTATGCGTCTCCATTAAATCAACGGCTGCCAATGACCACCCTCCTGCCTCCTTGTGTGGCAATTTTCACCACCACCACCACCACCATGCCTTCCATTGCTGGACTTTGATTGAGTTGTATATAGTGCAGTGGGTGTGCTCCGCTGCTGACCACGTTATCCTCTGAGCATCGTCGCTCTCTTTCGCCTGAAAACAGCAACAAACATACGGATATGTCACTTACTAGGGTGACCTCGCGTCACCCACCAAAAGCGCGTGACGTGGGTGAAGGTTACGGGGGATCTTCCGCGTTGGAGGCGAAGCCCGTCCATTAAAACGAAGATGAAACGGTGTGGGCAACGCTTGGCGTTGAACGGGGTTCATAAGGTCGATCGGGAGCACGGTTATTGCAACATAAATCTTTCACCCGCCAGCCCTCCACCTTCATCGCTTGTGCTCTCTGCTCGGTGTGCGCACTCCCACTGCCGTGACCAGCCACGGTCAATGTTTGAAAGATTTTTGACTTCCAGTGCTGTCTCGCACTTTATGCACTCCCAGTTCACCGACTCATGTGTCTGTGTGCTTTGCTCTTGTCTGGTTCTTTCGCGAGTTTCGCTTTGCCCTTTTTCAAATCAGGTCGTAGAAGAAGTTTAATGTTTTCATCAGTTGTGTTTGGACAACGTTCGGTGGGTGTTTCATTTCCCATGCGCTTGAGATGTGAGTGGTGTTACGCGCGCGATGTCTATAAATTTGACCGAAATCCAGAGTATCTAACAGTAAACGGTGCAATGGCTGCTTTTAAAGGGAACCCGTCCTTTGACTGATATGCTGAGCTCAAGATGAAGTTGAGAGGTTAGATTGAGCTCTCTTTGCGATGTGTTGATAGAACGAATAAAATGTTAAAAAATGGGAAGTATATGCAAACAGCGTTGTTGATTGCATTTTGGATTTGGTCTTTAATCCAATGAAATATTTTTTACCCATGTGTATTTTTTTAATCAAATTTACGACTTTTTCGAACATTTAGACCTATAAGTATTATAAATGTTTGATTAGTTAAATGAAACCTGTTGTGTTGTCTAAATGACGTCATCATTGTATGATTGCATACATTTAGGCGACAAGCTGGTAATTATTTTTAATTCAATAATTGTTTAAAGAGGCGAATGAGGCCAATTGTTTCAAAGTCTCGATAAAAATAAAGGAAAAAATTATATCAGAATTGTGATGAGAGTAGGAAAGAAGCTTTACTAAACATAAAATAGTTGCGTTACAATAAACTTTGCCAAAATTGGTTGTAATATGATTGACGTTATGGCTCAAAACCATACATTTTAATTGAATTTATCTACGGTGCATTCTATGCATCGGAACGATGTGTTACATGTAAACAATTTCAAGTGCAGCTGCATCATATGCTGCCTATCAACGATGAAATGAATGAGTTCGCTCCAATGTTCGAACAAAATCCTTCTATAATTGTGCGGTGCATTGAAATGGTTGTCATACGCGTTGCACTTTCGAGCACCGTTCAACCACAACGTCAACCACAACGGCATACGCACAGTGTCGGGTCGCTATCTACACCAGCTAACGGTGGAAAGTGTTGCTAGCTTTGATGTATCCAAAACATGCCCTCGCACAAAGATTCACTGATCTGTACAGGCTGAGCAGACCAAACCAAACGAAGGATACGCTCGCGTTAGAGACCTGCTGACGAGCGGAAAGAGCACGGGTGCAAATTTAGGTAGGTGTGAACCAAAACTTCATGACACTTTTTAACCATCCTTCCACACAAACACGATCACATGATATGGCTGCTAGCGATGGCTGCGATGCCTTGCTCGGCAATGGCTTGGTCAATGAGACAATGAAGGGAAACCGACAGCGAAACAACATCGGACACTTGCGATGCAACAGCGAATGCAGATGTGGCTGCAAATTTGAAGATTGATGTTTTTGAAAGCCACGCACGAAACCGAAGCTCACTCCCACTGCAACCCACTCTGCCATTGGTTGACCAGCATTATGTTTAGGTGGTGCGGTGAATTGTGACACCACACGGAGCGCAGAGTGCATGGCAGGCTAAACAGAAGGGCACTATTGCAACAAGGTTTTGGGGTGAAATTTTCTAGGAATGAAAAACAAGCACACAGCATTAGCGATACATTGTATACACTGTACACTGTATGCGATGTTGGGCAAATGCATTGGCTCCAGTAACACGGATGTGCTCGTTAGTGGATCTGCATGGTAAAGTGTGTAAATTAACGAACAAGTGTTTGGCAGGACGATGCGATAGTACCCATCCAATCTATATGCCAAATGCGGATAATGCTAGGTTATCGAATTTAAACGCCTAAATGTATGCAAATTTCGTCCAAGAAACTTGATAAGCCAAATAGCGGTCTTGCTTTGTGGATAAACACAATGTTACTGCGTAAAAACGCATTAAAACGCAGGTATTATTCATAATCCTTCTTTATTAGGCAGCAAAGTATACAAAAATGCATTCATTTGATATGATTAAAGCAGGTGTGTTCTGACGAAAACAATCAAGAATTTAATGTATTGCCTACATTACGGCGTTTTTCTTCCAAGAACCGGCAATCGGCCGTTCAAAAGCTAAAACAACCATTTTCCCTCCCTATTCAACCGTTCGCCAATTCAAACCAATGTCTGATTTCCCTACACTCAACATTTCCCATTTAATTTCAAGACACAGACACAGCACAACAACCTTATTGAAAAGTGTGAACTGCGGTTGAACTAACACCCGCGTATCGCTGTCAGCTTCAAGTGCTTCCCGGGCGCAAGAACACCGCTCCACCACGCCAAACAACGACGAGCGGGTACGAGCGACGCTGACGTAAACATGACGTAAACTGTTTATCACTCACGATTGGCGTGATGGTGTCTATCGGTTGAAACAAATCGTTTCATTTCGAAATAAAGTTTGACAGCGTACACGCTGTGACGATGGTGCGTGGTGGCAGGGGTGATTGTTTCCGCACTTTTACTTGTTTTCCATAAAACGTTACCTGGAAGCTATGGTTTTATGTTGATCAGAGGCAAACAAGTGAACTGCTTCTATTGGGGTTAATTGAATGGAGTTGATTGTGTATCATGTACTCCTGTACCAGCACCTCCGCTGTGAGGCTTTATTTATAATTAAATTTCTTCTAGCTCAAATTAACCGTTGTCCTTACTGCAGATTTTAATTCATTATTAAAATGCATGACTTTGGGCGGTAAAAATTGTCATTCATTATCCTTGCCCTTGCTGGGCAGTAAAGATGCAAACAATATCACATTCCTCTCAGCTTCTGTCCCACCGCACTTTTAATTAGTGAAACTGAAAGTGCCTGCACCTTGCGGGCTGCACGCTGGGTGGTGGTGAATTGGATGGGATTTAATTGTATTTCGTTGACCGCAGTAGCAAATATTTTCTCTTAAAATATACTCCTTCTCGGTGTCGTTCGCTCTGCTTATCCCTCGGTGAGCTTCATGGGCCGTGTTATTAAAGGCAAGAAAACAAGCGGAAAATAGTACGGCAAATTCCTGGCCCTTGCTGGGCAACACTAACGCTTGGAAAAGCAGATGCTTCTGCTAGTGAAAGAGAAAAGAAGGGCAAACAAAAAAAAACCGCCCAGAGAAAACACTTTTACATCCTTCCAGTGGTTTCTGTTAACTGGCCAGAGGCAGGAGGATAGTGAGGCGGGCACCGAGCAGTGTGGTTTCTTTCGGCCACTAAAAGCACCCAGCCGCAAAACTTTCGTCAAGATGCGCACACCGGAAACGGGAAGTGGCTTTTGTTTGCATAATGAATTATAGTTCGCCAGGCACCGGTTGCTGTCAGCCGACGTGGCGGGAGCCGGGAGTGACGAATTTCCTTGAGTCTTTTCTCGCTCGTTTTCGGTGCCCAGTGAGGCGCTCTGCTAAGCAGGCTCGCGGTGTTGGTCAGTGCGGAGTCGGAGCACTGAGACTCGTTTCCAGATGATAGTGTGAAGGTGGAAATATGGTGGAAGAATCACAATGGGATGATGTGTGTTGGAGGTTTTGGTCAAGACAGAATATTATTCAAACTCTAATAGTGTAATAATTTTAGTTGATTAAAAGCTGCAGACATGTTTTTTTACGCGCAATGTTTTCTGATTAGGGTTTTGAAATGTAAATGAAAAATAAAGTACAATCCCATGCATACTTTTAGGCACCGTTAATGGTCAAACATGTATGTAAAACGAGAAGCTACTAATATTCCACAATTATTTTGTGAATTCAAATGAAAGAATTCGCATACACTGACTAGCTGAAATAAATAACCTCTGCCAGAAAACATCCAGTGTGTACTGCATGATGTACGCTTTTTCCGCATCTCGTTGCCAAAACCTTTGCGCCTAAAGGTATGTCACCGGTTGGACATCCCGTCCGCCTAGAGAATGTTTGATCGAGCGCAAAAACGGCGCACTTCGCGAGTGAATGACGTCGGCGTAATGCCTGCCCCATCCACCCTACCCATCCCGGGACAGGAAGTGGGGTGAGGTCGGGCAGATGAAAGAAAAGTTTCCTTCTTCTTACGTCCATTTATTTCTCCACCGCGGCACGGAAGGACGGATGGGCAGCAGCAGCAGCAGGAAAAGCGAAAGACAAATGTGGATGATGCTAATTTATCATTCTGACCGCTCCACTCCGTAAGAGACACACTGCGGAAGCGAGGAAGCAAACGGCTGTCGGCGACAATTCGACTCGGCCACCGGTGGGCGTTGGGACGAACGCCGAAAGTAATGGTGCGAACGAAGCAAAAAAAAAATGCGTCGTATCGTGCAAATGAATTCAAAAAAGTTTCAGCAAATTTCTTCGATTCAGATTTTAAGTGAGCTCTGCAAAGTGGGAGAAGCAACGAAAGGAAAAGAAGACTTTTGCTGCCAGTTTTGATGTCATGTTCTTTTTGTTTTTGTGTGCACCACGAAACGGCGCCCCTTAATGGTTCGGCTTTGATGGGTGACGGCAAATTGCAAGAAAATCTCGGATGCTACAAGAAAAAAAAACAGGCTACCGCTTGAAGTGGTTGTTTTAGTACAATGTTGTTGTTTTTTTGTTGTTGTGTAAAGCACACTGTTTAACATTGTGCAAAACCCACCCTCATCATCATCATTATCAGTGCGGGAGAGGTAAAGGAAAATAAAGACCATCCTGATACTTGTGATCTTTCCCCGGACTAACTATAAGAAACAACTGTCCCTACGCCCTAGCCAAGAAAATAAGCTTCGAAGGTGGATGACGGATCTTTGTTACAAACCGGTTTATAGTGCATTTTTTTGTTGTCATTGTATTGTTGCTAGAAGAAGAAGAAGAAAAAAAATCTAGCAACGCTTAATCGGCAAACTACACGTTGCTGTAGGGATAGCAACAGGGAAACGAGCAAGGCCTACTAGTGACCGAGTGGACTTGTCGGTGAAGATGTTGTAATAACGAAGATTGGTTGGCATCTTTATTTGTTTTCACAAGCTCTTGCAGCTGCCAGGGAAACTCATGCTTAAGACGGTTTAGTTTGTGGCCTCATTCCTTTTCTTGTCTTTCGCTCTCTTCGTCTTTCTTAAGTTGTGCTCGTTTTGCTCTTCCCTTTCCCCTCCATGAACGACCAACCGGTAGCAAAAAAACAGCAACATCCAAACCGCTCCTGTCGATTGCACACTTTACAGAAATGAAACTGTCAGATCTGGTCGAGATTAGCCATGAATAATTTACCCACCTTTGCTGAGGCGGGTAAAAGGCAGCCACTTGTTTTGCATCCTCCATTTCAACCCCAACATCGGGCGAGAGTGGGATGTGGCAGTTTGTGGGTGGATCAGGTTTGTTCATCTAGCACGGCCGTCCCCGTGGAGCTAATGGTGTATGATAATTTCGGGACTTTTCGGGTGCCCAGTACAAGTGGGATAGGCCCGGTTGAAGGTGCTCTCCAAACCGCTGTGAGGGGAAATTTGTAGCCGATTGGCGTGTAGATCCATGATGGATATGGTTGCTGCGGTGATATGCGCGGGTCATCCTCCGGGTGCCTTAGGGACCGGAAGATGATGAATATGCTTTTCCCTATGCTTTTGTGGCGGTTTTGCGGTACACTTGAGTGGGAACATTGAGCGTGAGGTAGATAAGCAGCTCACCGAAGTGATTTGAGCGTTTGACAAGTTACTTTGTGAAAGTTTTTGAATTATGCTTTTTTAAACAATACACATGATTCTCTGGATGGAAGGCATCAGGATTATATAAAACAATGGACATGAAATGAGCTTTTTTCAACAATTGTTGAATTTTTAGAGCAACATTTTAGTTGAAAATTAATTTGTCTTTTGATAAAAACAAGTATTCGTGATACGAGTTGCATACTTGTAGGAGTATGTGTCATAAGGGGTAGGCGCCTAAATGTATTTAATTAGAATGTCATTATGTGGTTTTTGAAAGATTAATCGATTTATTATTGCTTAAAATAAAACGTTTTACCCACAGCTTATGTTGATGATGAATTTAAAAAATTGTTTTAAAACTAAAAATTCTACTCTGTATGGTAGAAAACATGCAATGTGACGTTATATGCCTTTATCGTACAGCACAGTCATCCCAAAAATGCCACCGAAAGCTCAAAACATGGACGGGTGTTTTTTTGCGCTTCATACTGCTGCAACCAAGCACTGAGTGGATCAGTTTCAGTTCGTTGCGAATGATTGACGGAGCATCATCGGGATGAGCATCGTTAACATCAATCCGGAAGTTGCTTAATAATTTTTGAATGTGTTTCATCCTTCTGAGTCATGCCATTCGCTGCCGCTTTGAAATCCCTTCTTCTTTAGCCATTCGGGAAGAAGATGTGTTCCGAATCATCATACACAACAACAAGAAGCTTCGAATCCCGACGCAGCAGCAGCGGAAGGTGGCCGCCCTTCTCTGCACTGTTCCGGCATTCGAAATATTTCTATCCTTTCCTTTTGGTGGTACGCCGGGTATGAGAGGGACAGGTGGCGACGGGAAAGAATGGACCACACATTCCTGAGGTGAAGACGAAACGCACTCCACGGCCTAGGGGGTCGGCGGGGCAAAGATAAATGGATTTTGAGGCCCCGTTTTGGATTGATGATGCTTCGCTGTTTGACGGGCGAGACGAGAGAGCACAGGACAGACCGACAGAGGATGGCAACGGACAGGCATGCCCGCTTCGTACGTGAGGGTGGTGTGTGTTGTGTGTGTGTGGAGGAACACTTTCTAAAGAATGAGGAAGCACAGCCATGTATGAGTGTGTGTGTGTGTACAGAGTCTTAAACAGAAAGCTTTCATTCTTAAGATGTTTAGAAAAGGCAGATGGAAATGACAGTGGGAAACACCCACGCCCTCGCATTTGGGAAGCCCGTTTTTAAACGTGATGCGATCCGCCGGAACAGATACAGCTACACGCCACGACGGCTGTCAGACGGACGGATGACGATGAGTGAAATGAAATTAGCAAACAAGCCATAACCGTACGACGAAGATCGAAGAAAAAGTGTATCCCACTTTCGACATGATTTATTTCGACCCGATTCTTTGCCAGGCGAATCGACCGAGCTGGGTGAATGGATTAACAGGCAACGGGTAAACGGGAGGGGGATGTGGGATCACGACAAGAAGCACTTAAAAAGGCGGAAGTCAACAGTTTGGCTGCTACGGGGGAAATGAAGATGAAAGCAGCGAGTCCCGGAAATCGTCAGACATTGCGACAAAGTGAATTAGATTGGAAAAGAGGCACACAGATTGAAACAGTGAAGTGGTGGGTTTTATTACATTGCTTCTGTACCATACCAATATCATCGCACAGGTAAGGTGACGGTTGTGAATGTGAAAAGACGGTGAAAATGCCAGAAGAATGAACAGATTGTGTCTATTTTAAGGTGTTCCGATTCGCGAAATCGTTTTGCCGGTTTGATTGATTTGCCCTGTGTGTGTGTGTGTGTGTGTGTGTGTGTGTGTGTGTGTGTGTGTGTCGGGGTTTGAGTGGGGGAGTTTTGTGTGCCGTAATGACATTTTATTTTTGGCAAATTGAGCTGTCACGCAATTGGAGCTGTGTAATTCGTTACTCGTTTCATCGTGTGTAATATGTGCGATTATTTCAACCTTTAATTACATGCCTTGTATGGTTTTGTAGCGATTGATATGGGATTCTTTTTCATGAAATGAGTGTATCAATGAACAGCTGGGGCAAATATTGATTGTCAAAATGAAATTTCCAGATTTAATGAGTTCTTTAGGATGGAGAAGTTTCTCCAAACATTTTTATTTTCCTTGTAACGCATGAATCTATTAAAATTTAAATGAAAGAGGTTAAACATGCATAAATTTAGGCGTTGCTATGCCTTGATTCTCATCCTTGCGCAGGGGCCATGCTATTTTTTTATTGATTTTTATAGTGACTTAAAGGGCCATGCTAATCTTCTCTCAATCGTTCCAATTTTAGTATATGTCCAGCAGAAGCTAAGACAAATCTTGATTGTAATTTAGCAAAACCAATTGAACCAATAATCAACAAAAACATTAATTTTAGCAGGATTATTTGGATTATTTGTAATATCTTTCTTCTAGCCTGATTTAAGTTTGTGCGCACTCCAAATATATTGGGAGCTCTCTTGATGAAGCTATTCAACCAAAAAAAAAAAAAAAGTTAAAAACTCCTACTTATTCAAATGAACCATACACTACCAATAAAGCCACTGAACCTTTCCCAAACTGTGGTTTAATCCACAATGTCTGTAAACTGTCATAGGACAAGAAACAAAAAAAGAAATCCTCATAAAAGCATAATTTTGGGCAGGAAAAACAACCTACAGCTAAATTAACCACAAAGGCACCACCATACTCGTCACACTAAAACCACACACACTCTTATAGGCCATTTCATATACGTACACGGCACGAAAGAACCACCATCAAACCCAGCCCAGCATCAGCCAAATTGAGTTTGCTACAAATTACACTGATTTCAATTTTTGTGCCCGCATAACTTTTCGACCGCTCAGAATAGGAGAGCCGGCGCATGTCGCCTACGCCGCCAACGATCGCTTCAACAGCGCTCCACGGGGCTTCAACGGGGCTGGGTAACGGGCTAAGGAAAGCTAAGAGAAAGGAGTGGGAAAATCTGTCAAATTTACATGTGAATACAAGGAAACGGGCAGCATGCACTGGAGTGGAGGGGAAAAGTTTTCACTCCACGAAAGCGCACGAAAAGTGCGCACGTAACACGCGTGAATGGTGGTTACCATGGCAAATCACGGCAGCCGAAAATCCTTTTCCGACCGCAGCGCACCAGATCTTTGAGTTGACGGCGGAGGATCCTGGCGGGCAGGCTGAGCGACGGGAAACAAATAGGAGGCGTTGTTGTGAGTTGTGAAATGCGATCAAAGGCATGGCCGCGGGCTCGACAAGAGGGGATGAGAAATTACGTTAATGCATGTTATTCATCGCATACTTCATCCCTCGCATGGTATTTTACACACCCGTGGCCAAAGACCCGCGCGGAAAAGGATGAACACTGCTCGGGGTTCCGTCTCGAAATCGTAACTTCCGGATGATCCGTACCTTCCAGGACCACGGCGCAACCGTAAAGGCGCACAGTGGGCAGCATATTAAATGTAAATTTTCACCAAGCACCAAGCGGAGAAAAGTGGAAAATTTGGGACACCAAATACTCAAGGGAGTGGAAAGATCCCACACATGCCTGTCCCGAGCAGACAAGCCGAGAGACGGAGAGAGAGAGAGAGAGAAAGAGAGAGCGGAGGGAAAAAGTTACTGCAGACGATTTTTCCTGATCTAATTTCGGTCAACTGAATGGGCAATGGGTTTAGAGTTGATCCTTTTTTTTCTTTTTTTCCCCCGCTGCTGTTGTTGTTGTGTTCATCGTGTTCGCGCGCTGTTTGCGGCGTGCTCGTCTACAACGGGCTAGTAATAGCGCCCCGGTCGTGACACAAACTTTTCCCTCCTGCCTCAATTCCACCATGACACGCGCGCTGTGGTGAAATGAATTTTAATTTAGGCCAATTTTTAGCCAGGAAGCCGAGCACATTTTTTATTCGGCTCCCGGGCGTCGTTGCCTTGGCCGCGGAGTGTCCCGCCCCCCTCGTAAACCGCTGCCACCATCGCAGCATGATAATGTTCGGAAGGATCCTTTTGGGCAGCCGGGTAGCCGGGTTGTCACTGCGTCGCCTATTTGGTAGGGTAGGGTGGAAGGGGTTGTAAGTTATGTTGCTGCCCTCATGTCGGTCGGGACGCCTGTCGAGATATTTTGCTTCATATTAAGCTCAATTTAAACTTTGTTATGTAAATGTTTTGGTGTTTTTTTTCTCTTTTTCTACATTCCTCTGTG
Source organism: Anopheles gambiae (assembly GCF_943734735.2). Classification (NCBI taxonomy): domain Eukaryota; kingdom Metazoa; phylum Arthropoda; class Insecta; order Diptera; family Culicidae; genus Anopheles; species Anopheles gambiae. The sequence continues at coordinate 90,251,094 of NC_064601.1, forward strand.
CTGTGCACGAGGGTTGAATATGATTTGAGGAGGAGTGATATAGGGGTGGGGGGGGGGGAAATGTCACCCACAAACCATACACGCCTTCCACCATGCGAGAAGCGAAGCCCGGTCAGCAAACCATGCGCGTCCGTAGGCTGTTTTCAACTTAAACCGTTTGACGGTGTACCGGGGGATATTGTGTGCTCACATTTAACGGTCACAATTTGGCGCGCTCGTGTATATGTGTGTGTGTGTGCGATAAACCGTGACAAGGGATTATAGGTATCGTGAGGGGGTTTTGCCAACCATACCTTGGGCCAGGTATTCGGCTTTCTTCAAGTTGTACGGGGGCGAAAGGATTTCCTAGGAAGCTGCAGGGAAGCTAGTCTGAATTGATATTTATAACGTTGTGTTTGTCGCCCATTGGTTCGAATGAAGGTGGGAAACAAAAAAAAAAATTGGGGAAATTTGTCGTCCATTGAAATAATTCTTCTAGCTACGGTAGATTCGTAGTTTTCGAGAAGGTTGTACTTTAAAGGGAATAATTATGGTCGCTTAAAATAAACGATGTGCGTCATTCGGTTTGAAGGTCCATGGAACGATTAAAGGAAGTAATTTCTGAAAATAATAGAGTCAAACGAAACATCTAAAACGTTCAAGCGAACATCCTTCCTGGGTTTCTAACAGAACGCCTTAAAGTAGGCACTACATGAATGAGAAAAGCTTTCAAGAGTCATTGTAGTTTCTTGCTAGTTTAGTCTCTTCCGATGAATTTCGTAATTCCATTTGGAACAAGAATTATTTCCCTCTTTTCTAGAGGATATATTCGCTAAAACGTCATTGAATCATGTAGAATAGGTTGATAAAAATGTCACATTGCATTCATTTAGGCGCATGTTGCACATTACATTACCTATTTTACATACCTTTAGGCGTGTGACGTATGGATTGTTGGGAGCAATATACTTCGCATTCACTAAGTTTTAACGTAATTTCTGACATGAATCGTTCATTTTATTTTATTTGTGAAGAAGCAATAGAAAGATAATAAAAATAAACGTATTTGTAGATGGATTTGGAAAGGAAGAAATTAGAAAATAAAAACCCCTAAAAAATATTCATCTATAAAAGCAAGTTCTCTTGGTTTCCTTAACAGTGCTTGCGAAATTGCTACGACTGTCCTTGTTGACTACCATACCTGCAGATAATAAAAAATCCTACTCAATAGAATGATCTGCGGGAAGTAAGCAGAGCTCCTTTAATAGTCTTTAAAAATGGTTTACCATCCCCATTCGTAAGCCATATGGTGTGGGGGTTTTCATTGAAATTAACGGCACACTTTTAAGACAGGTTTGTTACTGCACGTTAGTAAATAAAGAAACGTTCAATAAACAGCCACGACGACGTGCAATGACTCACCACCCCCTCCCCCCGCCATACAAACAACCGTATCAGCAGGAATATCACCTCGTAAACATTGCGTATCGTATTTATTTGGTTTTAAATCTTCCTGCTTCATATTCTTTGCCACCCGACAATGACCCGTTAAAATTTGTGAAGCATTTTAAAGGCATAGGGAGGGGAAGGCTTTACTTGTAAAGAATCTGTTTTTTATTTCCGGTAATCTTACATCTCTCAAATGAGCTCATTTTGTTTTCGCCATGCGCAACACAACATTCTAAGCGTCGATGCATCTCGCAGGAAATGTGGTACATAATTCCCCCTTCTCGTCCGTCTAATACCATTCACTTCTCCCCAGCAAAGATCCGTATGAAAAGGATCATAAAAGCGTGCGAGATAAACTGGGCGAGATATGGGCATGCTCCAATCAAAAGTGCTGCGCTAATGAAGGCACAGAAGCTACGGTTTACCGGAGCTTTGCACCATGGAGCGTGCGGAAATGGCTGACCGGGCGTGGTAATGCCGCACGTAGGCTGCGTAATTTCCAGCGCATGTTTATCATCGCTGCCGCACAACAATAGCGCAAGCCCGCACAAATCACTTGATTGATCACGACGGTCGTGGCAATTTTGTTGCGCCGGAATTGTAGGTTACGTCGCCGTAGTGAAGCAGTCAATTTGCACCTGCTTCAATGGGTCTTCAAAGTGAATAACTGCCGTAATTCAATGGTTGCGGTAGTGATGATGATCATCTACGATAAAAAAAAAACAACAACAACAGGGAAGCACTTTAATGTTTGTACATGTTGCCCCGGGGATGAATGTGTCCAATATTAAAGTATCTATGAGCCACGCGTAGCATACTCGAAATCGGACAAACCCTTGTACCCTTATGATCCGATTTGCGGTGCTTTTCATCACATCAAAGCCTTGTGTAATGCTCTGGTCTGCTTAGTACCGGTGCCCGTGTCTCGAATCGTTTCCAATTTCCGAGAATCAAATGCGAACCCAAGTCAACCTTGTCCTTGATGGGCTTACCGGTTCCATTTTCTTTCCACGATATCATATGTTTGCTCATGTAGCCACTATTTGTTTATTGCAAAAATGTTTCCCTCTCCCCATTGCGCCCGACACTCCCCCGGAATACCAATGGAGGCGGGCAGTGCTTTCAGCATTCGATGAGAGACGTTGAGCCGATTGAAGCTGTTCGTGTGTGTGTGTGAGAGTATGTGTTTTTATTTATACAATTTATGATTCTATATTGCCAGACGATGGTCTGTGTTGCTTCGTTGAAAAGTAAGCGATCGCACTTTATCGGAAGTGGCACTGGCTGCAAACAAGCCATGCAACACAGTCACAGATGGTACGGTGTGGTTTAAAGTTTCATTTTTTCAAACTGTTTCCCTATAAGACCTCTCGGTATTCCCCATGCTGCAGGAGGGATAGGAAAAAATCATACCAATGGGATATATATTTTTTATCTTACAGGCACCTTACCTTACACAGGAATACATCCTTGAAAGGGAATGAAGCTATTATTCATTCGGTAGACCAATTCATTTCATGAATAATTTATACAGTTTTCTTCTATGGCCACAATATTTTCTCAGCCAGCAGTGGGATGATTCAATCGATTTGCCAATCGGAAGCTAACCTCAAAGCCGGATGATTCTTTCTTTAATGCAGCTTCGATCATGATTTCATCAGGGTAAAGTAGATGGTGTGCGTGGGGTTTTATGTTTCACCTTTAAGATTCTTACTGAAATTAATCTCAACATTTAATTAAAACCCATAAAGGCCGGGGGACATTGTCCGTAATTGCTAGTGTAATTAGGATTTTCACTAGCGCATCTGGCGGCGGCTGGTGGAAGCCTTTTTTGGTCATCGAGGGAATGTTCGTGCCGGATCTCAAAACAAAGTATTATTTTCATCGTTTTTCGATGCAAAAATGGATGCAATGCTTGAAGAATATGTGAAAATCTACCTTTTAGAAAATAGCTCTGGTCCGATTTAAGTGAATATCGTGGAAAAATAACATATTTTCTGAAGCGGCTCCAAATTTATAGGCAAAATGCTTCGATCAGCCGCCACCAGATGCGCTAGTGAAATTTTAAGTTACACTAGCGAGTACGGACAATGTCCCCCGGCCTTAATATTTCTTTTTATTTATTTTTTAAATAATTGAACTAGACGAAACCCATATAGCTGTAAAATTGCAGATAATGTGATGAACTGTCATTAGGAGCAGCTGGACCTTAACAGCACAGGTAAATTAATGACATTAAAGCGTTCATTCCAGTCTGCATTCATTCAACTACCCCACTGAGGCACAGTATTATAGAAAAATGAAAAATAGGTCATTTGTTTGTGTTTCTAATGGGAATGATTGAATGGAAAACATGATTGAAAGTAAACAAAGAAATAGGTTCATTTTTCGTGTTTCCTGTGAGGGCGTTTAGAAAGAAAAACAGCAGGCCACGTGTCACCAATACTGCCATTCGAGTTCAAATTCAAGGCCACACCAACGCTTCTGCCTTCTGCCACCCATCTCATCCGCAAATCACTTTTCCTGCGCGTCTAACAACACACAAACAAAAACGGTACGCACCAAAAGCAACGCGTGCGGCGGTAAAAACTCGCGCTGGCGGTGCATAAATTATCGATGCAAATATTTCACTGTCAAATTTTGGATTTAATGAGCGCATTATTAGTGGAAGCATTATATTTTACGCTTATCTTACAGCCTGGCCACTTCCACTCCTCCCTTCATACTGGGCCATGCAAAACCGGCGACACCACGTGGATCGAATCGGATGGAGAAAGTTTTTTGTTGTTGTCGTTTGGCTTTGTTTGTCTCGTCCTTTTTTTTTGTTTATAAAGCGACCATACACTCGGACGCGAACGAGATGGGTAGTATATTTGTGCGCCACTCTTTAAAAACACCATGATACGGGCAACGGTGACAACACAGCAGCTAAGTTTGCATTGTTAGATTCATGACCAAAGATAGAGACACTTCGACCGTTCCTTGTACCAGTACCCGAGCACAATGGTAAGAAAAAGGTTCTGTTCCCCTCCGTAGCAGCGGCAGCAATGGTTGACACCGAATTTACAATGAGCAGACACAGCGTGTGTGTGTGAGTGTGAATGTGGGGGGAAAATCCTAGCTTTTCGGAATAATAACAATGTGTAATTTGCATCCCGGACTGGCTGGCGACGGCGACACCGACCGTACCAGCCACCAGTTGACAAAGCAGCTCATATATTTCATAACTCGCGGTCCCTCCTGTACCTCCCCCCCCGGGCACGATGTGTGGCCGGCTCCTAATCCAGTCCATAAATTGTCACCATCGCCGCTTCCTTGCCTTTCATCCCGCACGCGAGGATGCCACGTATCATTTCCTTGGGAGCGTACGCCGACCCAAAACGGCGCCAACAACGGCACCGCCGAAGAAGGTGCGCCCGTCGCTCGTCGGAGCGGTACATCATATTCATACCGACCAGCGGCGGCGTGTAAAGGTATTGAATAATTTGTTTTGAATTTTTTGCCAAGCAACACCCGGTTCCGGTACCGACACTTGAATTATTCAAATGATGCTCTTATTTGTCGCTGGTGTAAGGGAATTGTTTGTTTTCCGTGCAGGGGAGTTATGGTTGCACCGGAAAGACTTGTCGCTCTAGCTGAAACATGCTCGCAGGAGATCGCACCATTGGCGGAGTTGCCACTTTCCCGTCCGATCGTCGCGATCGATGTCTTGCGTTTGCATTTTTCCGTAGAATCTTCCCGATCCTGGCCCGTACGCGCTCCGTCAATCCACAGTCACGCACGTGCACCTCTTCAATGCGGTTGTTTTCGAGCAAAACTTGCATCAACTTGTCGCCACCCTCGGGACTAATCGGTACGCAGTTGAGCGAAACCTTCCGCAGCGTCGCGTGGAAGCTGAGCAGTTGTATAACCTGCAGCGCGAAAATGGGAAACTTATATTGATGGTGGAGGACTTCCAAAACCCGAACACCTACCCGAAACGATCCCTCCACGCCCAGTGGGCAGCCGGTAAAGTTAAGCTCGCTCAGTTGCGCTCGACCTTTGATGGCACAGCCAAGAATTAGCACGCCTGCCTCACCGATCGGGTTGTAGGAAAGGTTCAGCTTGTCAAGCTTGCCCTGGTAGATGCTCAGCCCGGGGCAAAGCTGATCAAGCTCGGGCGCATCGAGCCGGTTGTTGGAGAGGTCAAGCTGCTTAAGCGTTGGGTCGAAGCGGCTCAGGAAGCGTCCTAAAGGGCCGCCGCAACCCTCGCCTAGATGGCAGTGTGTGAGGCGTATCGTTTCCAGGCCGAGGGGCGTCAGCGATTCCAGCAGAGCTTTCAGTTTGGATGCATCCAGCCGTGTGTGGGAGAGGTTAAATTTTTTCAACTTTACCAACTTTTGAAGTCCCCTGAAAGATGGAGAACAAACATGGAATTTTTCTCCGTACAGAAGGTTTCATTGTGTGGTAACACTTACATTCCAAGCTGCTCGATGTCCGTTTGGGAACAGTGAGAGTAACGGGTTTGGTACGCCTTGTTCCAATGCTTCACACCAAACACCAACGACAGGGAGGTCAAATTTACGAGATGCCCCAGCACCGCCAGTGACCCATGGTGGCAGAGATCGGCCGGAGCATTGCGAATCGTGTACGCTTCGTAGTCTTCCAGCGGTTCTACCATCGCATACGGGCGTAGCTGCTGCATGACCAGATTGTTCACGAACGGTGCTGCCCGTTTGATTGTGTCCTCCAAACCCTCAAGCTCCCAGTACACCGGATCCTGCTGTTCAATCATGCGGGACAGCTTGAGCTCGACTCCGTGCTGCTTCCAGAACCGGCGCGGTGTAAGATGATCGTGCTCGTAGTAAGAAAGGGGTTCATCGGCGTAACACCAAACCACCCGTCGCCAGTAATTTTCGCTCTGCAAACAGTCACAATACGTTCATCTACTCCACCTTTATTGATACTTTTCCTCCCCTTTTGACTTACCTCAAGGTCAACAATCTTCAGCAGCGGAAGCTCGGTGCTCAGCAGACATCCAAACTCACGCACCTGGCAGCAGCTGAGTGCAGCCGGCTCCGGACCACCGTCGTACCGGGCGACCAGAAACTGCACCACAATCGTTGACAATCTCGGCGGCACGACACCTTCACCGTGGTCGTTTATCACGGGCCGGGCGAGTGCGTCAAACCGGCGACACTGGTTCACACCCCCGAAGGTGACCAGCTCCACGAACAGCTTGCGGGTGGTTTCACTCGCGAGCTGTTGCGTCTGCCAGGACGGTGCCCACGTGCGGAGGGCATTGGAAAGCTGCCGGTCGAACGGTACCATCAGGCGGGGCAGCTGCCTCCAGGCCGCTGACAGCTGCAGCAGATTTGTGTCCGACATTTTGTTGAAGGTTGTTGTTGGCACTTTCTCTTTCTCTTTTTGGGTGTTGGAGGTGGAAACGCTTGATGGAGGGAGATGTATTTAGATTTTGTTGTGCAGGAGCATGCCTGCTGAACTGTGAAATTCCTGGATGCAAAGAGATAAAAAGCGAAGGCAACTATGATGAAGATAGTATTAAACGAATACAAGTTTCAGATGGACGCAATAAGGATGATGATTCCAGGAAAAGTGCACTAAAGCTTGCCTATTTTTTGCTAAACTCCTGAAACTCATAATCTGTCCATCATTAGGCCGATGAACTTCAGTTTCGCGTAGTATAATACGCATATTTTGTTCAAGGATCAATTCATCTCTTTTAGCGACACCATTCGCCACTCAAACCAAGCTCTGCCCTCTACCCTCTCACACAGAGGTCAACGTTATCCAGTGGAGGAGAGTTAATTTTAAAGCATATTTTTATGATGGTCATAAAGCAAACTTTTTGCTGTGGTTGTTGCTGCCTGTTGTTGCCCGATGCACGGTGGTGTGCGTCGTAAAGTGCGAGATTTTTTAATTAATTTTTCAATTTCACCATCACCATCAACAAAGTGGTGTGGAGGAGGTGGTTGGGAAACGGCACGCAAACGAACGCTTGAGAGGAGCACTGTGAGTTGCATTGAAACGTTTCGCGATTGGTCCGTGAAGGTGATGATGATAATGGACAATTTGTGATGCTTTGCGATGAAAAGGAAATTATAGAAAAAAGAGGTTTTACTAAGAAAAGTATTGGAAGGAACTTTGAATATAAATTGAAATATTAATGTTAACTTTAAGTTATTATTTTTAAAACTGTTCAAATGTAGGGTTAGGGAAATATTTCTATAAATGTGTGAGATTAGTAGGATAGTGCTTTAGTACATAGTAGGTTAATTATCCACTAGAGGGCGCTGTGATTGTACATTGAGACAATGCGAAATGTCTCGCATTAGTAAGATTGACTAATTAAACTCTTATTTAGTGAGAAAGAAATAAAATGCAAATAAAAGCCTTTGAGCAATATAAAACTAAGACGAAAATCAGTCATTTTGTGTACCCCAGTACTCATAACAGCTTGCTTCATTTTCCGTTGTGCACTTGGCAAAAATGGTTATTTATTTGACTTTTAACCTTATTCCCAGCACTCGGTATACTCTTTCTCAGTTTGCTACCACTTAGTAAGCGTGAAATTTATTTAGCTTATTGCAGAAGAAGCACAAGCTGCTGGCAACTCTTTGGTAGGATTTCCATCCCGGCGCCCACCAGTGCTGCACCTTTTTGGCTTATGTTTTTCTTGAGTTACAGCAGCGCAAAATGGCATCCCACACCATGCTCTTGTACCATAATAGAAACGATGATTCAACAAATGATTTCTGGCTGACTGCAAAACGACTGCATCAGCAGCGGCAAGCGCGTGCCGGACACAGTGCCGTGATCGTCGTCACCACCACCGTCGTGTACGACAGGTAAGTGGATAGTGATGATAACGAAAGGTTCTTCCTTTCACCAGCGGGCTGCAAAGCTTGCCTTAAAACGATGATGCTACGGCGTTTGCTGCTGAGCGGTGCAAATTCTCTTGCAGCGCCAGCGAATGATTCACACACCACCGTCCATTCCCCTGTCTAACGGTCGAGATTAATTGAGATGTACATACCTGTTCGTGCCGGCGAAAAGAGTCATCTCGCTGATGCTGCTACAACAACCATTAGGGGCGGCTGGCCCCACGGGAAAACAAACCATCCCGGAATGGAATAAATCAGGACGTGGCTGTGGCGGAGCACCATTCCAGCCTACCATTCCGCAAGGGATTAGTAGTACCCTGCCGGGAGGGTCTTTACGAGTGAAGTGGTGCCGACGGGGGTAAGTGGCCGTCGTGAGATGGCCAGAAATTATCACGAGCAGTCTTGAGAAGTTAAGATCACACTTAAGCAAATCTGTTGCCACCGTCGTAACTCCTTTTACCCTCATCCCGGGGTCCGGGAAGCATTAGGGGTGTCGGACGTCTGGCTAGGACGCCAGTTTTGACGCTAATGTTTACCGTTTTAAATGCAGCCAAATGGCGCACCGGGAGTAGTGTAAGGTCGGTGGCAGCTCTCATCGTTTTCGAGTCATTCTAGGGCGCTGCATGTGCTGTGTTGTAGCAAACTGGAAGCGTCTATCGTCTAGGCATCGTAGGCAATGCTGTCTTTACAAACTGTTGGCAGAACCGTAGCAGAGTGTGCACTAGCCGTAGTTAGGGAGGTGCAAACGCGATGCCTCTACTGGAACGGGCACTTGAAACGCAAAATATTGTAATTTATGAACACAATTATTATGGATTATAATCATTATCCGGGTGAATATAAAATGAAGAGTAATGATGATGATGATGATGATGATGATGGTAGTAGTGTTGTTGCTCCCTGGCACTTTATTTAGCATTCAGCGCACTGGAAGCAAATTTAGGGAGCTTTTACCCCTAGTCTTGATGATCCCGTTCCCGTTTTTTGAAGTGGATACTGTCCCGGAAAATCACTGCTTTCCATTTTCAATTCGTTTTCCATTTTTCATCCAAATGTCATCCTTGCGGAGGATAACAGTACAACACTTGTGCGCTCATTACGTACAGTACGGCTAGTTCGGGAATGATCAGCGTGATGAAGCGCAAGTGTGGAAAAGTGTAAAAGGATTGTAAAAGGATGATTTTTGCAGTTTTTGTTAGCATGTAATCGATGTCTGCCTTTGACAGAGTAATTTAATTGAAATGGTATTTATTGAGTTCAAGAAAAGCGTATGCATGTTTATTGAAAAGTTAATGCTAGTTGATAAGCAGTGCGATATTAATAACTACACCGTAAGTATCAAAAACTCAGAAAAAAGAAAATATATATATTGCCTACATTTAGGCGTACTTTACACGACCCAACCGGAGCTCAAGGGGACAAGCTGTGGAATTTCGAAAATAATTCAAAGTCGGGTTTTAAACTATTCATATTCTCTGAAGTATTTATTTAGAATTACGAAAATGAAACCAGATTTCTCCGAAACTAATATGCTTCAGCGTGTCCTCTTCCCCACCAGCACCTTATTTCCGTAGATTATCTGCAATTTTCCGCGGCACGCCTGCTTTACAAACCATAGCTCAGTTTTATATTATGTTAAAATGCTGGAACTGCTAGAATGCTTCAAAGCTTCCACCGTTTCACAGTTCCTAGCTGAATCAAACCATGTCCAGCTTTGTTTGTTTCGCTCGGTCCAGCCGGTCGGTGGCCCATTTCTCAATCACCTCCGGAAGGTACCTCACCCGAGACAGGAAATGAGAAAAGGGCTGGAACTCGGCACAATCATACGGAAAACCCCGTGGACCCGAATGCGCTTCCCCGCCAGCGTTCGGGAAATCACCAATGCTTCCCGGGGTCTCGAGCTATTCCGTTATTTGGTGGGTGGCTTTCGAAACGAAATTTCTCAAATTGTTCGCCCAACCTCCTTCAAACTCGCCTTTGTCAAACAGCGTACGCTCGTGCGTCTGTGCTGCGGTTGCAAAGGATGAGTTGAAGTGGAATTTATCCTCCGCTTTCACCAAAAACACGAAACAATACCCTCCTCCCCCATGCCCCTGTCCGTCGGAGCTCTCAGCCTCCGACATCATGCAGCTCTAGCAAATGGGGTCCTTGAACGTCCACGGTCCCGTCTCCCTTCTGCTCCCAACTGCCGAATGGTGGTAACATTTTATTCGGGGTAAAAATCGTCCCTCCCCTTTTTCCACGGTCCAGCGCACGTAACAAATCCATAACAGCACCCCGTAAATCCTGTCCTATCCCCACAAAATATCCAACACTGGATGGAGTGGAGTGGAGCGGTGCAAACCTCTAGACCGAACTTAATTGACAGCAACACACAGCAATGCATTGCCAACGGATGCGGGGAACTTCTTCTGCTTTCTCTCTCCCATTACCCTGTAAAAGGGATCCATCCGTCCCTGTGGTAGCCGGCGCTGGACATTGTTTGGTTTTTGGATTATAAAATTGTAAATCAAAGCTCACACGCCCGATTCCGGTTTTACGCCCGAGCCGGGCTCGGGCGATGGGATGGGCGTATGGGCGAGTCCAGCTGTCGTCAGAAATGTCTGTCTGAATCGGGCCTTTGGTGGAGTTGGAGAGGCAACATGAGCAACAGGCAACCAGAAGCAGACAGGGCAGACGGGACAGAATTCCACCAGAAAGTAATACCCGAATGGAAAACCGAACGGAAAATGTGGGGATGGTTTTACTGTGGGGGAAGAATTCATACGATTTTTGTTTGTGCTCTACTGCACCGGAATTGGGAGAGAGTGGATCCGGTTACTCCCAAGTGTTTGCATAAAAATGAAACAAAGGGAATTCCGCATTATAATGAATATTTTATAAATAAACAGCAGTAAAGCAGTAAAAAAGAAATAATAATAAAGATAACAATAAAAGCAATAATCATAGTAATATTATTATTATGAATAATAATAATGATAATAATAATAATAATAATAATAATAATAATAATAATAATAATAATAATAATAATAATAATAATAATAATAATAATAATAATAATAATAATAATAATAATAATAATATTAAAAATAATAATAATAATAATAATAATAATAATAATGATAATAATAACAATAATGATACTAATAATTATAATAATAAAAATAATAATAATGATAATAATAATAATAATAATAATAATAATAATAATAATAATAATAATAATAATAATAATAATAATAATAATAATAATAATAATAATAATAAAAATAATAATAATATTGAAAATAATAATAATAATAAAAATAATAATAATAATAAATTAAACTTCTTCTTCTTCTTCTTTGGCACAACAACCGTTGTCGGTCAAGGCCTGCTATCCAGTGGTGGAGTGAACTTGGCTTTCTTTGACTAATTGTTACCATAGCAGGATATTCAGTCCTACGTATGGGGGCACGGTCTATTCGGGGCTTGAACCAATGACGGGCATGTTGTTAAAGTCGTACGAGTTGACGACTGTACCACCAGACCGGCAGACAATTAAACTAATTAATTTAAATTAGTTTATTTAAAAGACCTTTCAGATAGTAAGTACTTTATATGCCAAATTCTATAGAAATTACTGCCTTTTCCGGCATATAAAAAAATATAAATAATACAAGCCATAGCAATGCTACACTTGTATGCAGACGAATAATTTAAGTTTAAAATAAAAGTCACGATGCCGCTTTGCTGGTCGTACCCTGTTCGTTTTATTAAATCAGCTGATGCAAAGGGCATGCAAGAACAAACCCAGCGCAAAAGGCTGCTCGTCTTAAAATAGAATAAAATGTATCGAACACAGTGCGCGTTCCCGCTCGTCAACCAATTGGAGCAATCCTTCTCGCTGGGCGTACTTTCGCCGACACAACATTAAACTTTTTGGCGGCCCTTGCCAACTGGCAATAAGCGCAAAAGCTACACACACCGTCTAACCCTGCGGGGCGTTACGATGCGCACTTGCACACCAACGCGATACCTAAATTGTCCCCCACTGTCTCCCTCCACCATGGTTTCCGCACGTTCCCTGGTATTTTGTGCGCACAGGAAGCGGTACGGTACCGCAGCACGGCACGGAAGGAAACACTATTTTTCGCTCTACCCTGTCCGGTTAAATCCCAGTCCCTTCTACCAGCAGCAGGAACAATCTGGCTCGCGCCATGGAATTGAATTAGTTGCAAGTGGGTAGCTTTTTTTTTGTTTTGTTTGCACACAAAAACACACAGCGAGCGACCGACTGCAACTGTAGAAAATGAAACAGTGTGAATAGTGGGTTGGCTACGGATAGAAAAATCGCCCAGCGCTGGCACTAAACATTAGTCGTTTCGGCGCTGCGCTGCGTGTCACCCGAAAAAGCTGTTTCCATTTGTTTGGCTTAAAGAAAGCGAGAGCGCAAGCGGTAGACCCGAGCCAGGAAAAGATCGCCCGGCTTGATCGAGCTAGACAGGGGTGGGGCGGGTGGCTAGATGGAAAGTCAAAACGATCCCAGCGCACCGGAAAAGCTGAGCCAAGTCGCCGACCGCGAACGGTACAGCACGGTGAACGTAAACGAAAACGACCACCCACCACGCCGTGGGGTGCAGCGATTTTTCGCGTGCAGCCAGGTCATTAGCAAAAGGGCCGCTTGCACTGTCCCGCGGTGTTTCATTGTTTAATTTTCTATTTTAGCAAAAATCATAAATTTGACACTTTGCTACGTAGTGTCTGCACAGCCCGCGGGAGAGAGCAGGAGAGAGAGTGGTACAGATTTGTCCCGTTTGAGTTCGCTTTTGCGTCCGTCCGTCCGTCGACGACAATGAAGAAACTAGCCCAAACACACACACAAACACACTATGACAGTGTAGGAATAGTTGGGTGGGAAAACTAGTGTTTTCTTCCCTCTTTTTTCTTCGTCAAGTTGGTTTTGCAAACTTACCCATGAAGAAGCGCCGTAGAACTGGGCAAGAATAGTGCCAGCAAAATCCATTTGCATTAGCGACCACACAGCCGCTCACACCAAGGGCGAACGAGCGAAACAGCGATTTTTTGTTGCTGCAGCAGCGAAAGGTTCGCTTCCGGTCTTTTGTGTTAGTCAGCGACTTAGTGTTGGGCTTGGAAGGGTTTTTTTTTGGTGGTGTGACGGTTGATTCTTCATTCCAACATTTGTGGAGGTTTTATGTGTGTGTGTGTGTGTTTTGTCTCCCTTCATTCGACTAGCATTGCCCACTCCGTTTGTGAAAGATAGTAGACACACTTACTGCTTTGTTTTTTTTTTGTGTGTCATTTCCGCGTGGCATTAAGCGCCAACGCGACACACAACAGCAGCCGCAACGCTGCTTGGGTAGATAAAAAAGACATTCAGGATATGGCGCGAATAAAATACGGACCCAAACACACACACACATACACACATACTAGTGCAGCCTGAAAGTGGGACGCAGGAACAGGATTAACCCAGTGCAGCACGAAAAACGGTACCGAAATGCGTGGCACAAACTGCTGGCGCGTGGAGCCACCCTGGAAAACGCGTGCGAACGAGCAACTGGCACATCAAAGTGCAGTCGGCAAAGTAACGCGATGGTGGTTTTTAGTGGCCGGGCGGGCTCGGAAAAGGTCGGTCTGCTGGCTTTCGCGTGGGTTTAAAAAGTGCATTTGAGCGAAACCGGTCACCGGTTGGGATGGTGCAGGATGGTGTGAGCGTATTTTGGCTTTTTTTTTTCGATGGAAGAAGGGCTTGTAGGTAAAGTTGTAGTGTTGCTTTAAAGTTTGGTCGAGTGGAATAAAGGGACATACCATTGTTGAGTAGAATAGAGGCGCTGTTAATTTAATTACAGGGGTTTCTACTCTTCGTACATGTACTTGAGGTGAATTTAAACGATTGCAAGTGGAAAGCTTAGCGCTAGTTGTATATTGATTATGTTCATGGAAATAAACGCCGAAATATACAAAAAAACAATAATTTATGTCCATTTTGTATTGGTTGAAAAATCATCCACTGATTTGAGTGATCTTTATTGATAATTTAAGTACGATTCGTTTCCGGTAGAGAGTGTTCCAGGCAGTGTATAGTATACATTGAAACGAAATTGCGAAAGAATTAGTGAGTAAATAGTGAAATAATGTTATGAACACCAAGCTAACACCGTATCTTAATTTCATATTTTTTCTGAAATCTTAACCATTCTGAAATAATGATTAGTAAGCTTATTAATAAATACTAACGATCGATTCGATCATCAAGCAAGACCTCCAGTGTTTATCGGCAGATGGCGCTACAAACACAATTAAGCCCGAATCGCCCGATGTATTCCGACTGTGGCTGGGGTTATGTGCGTCTCTTTCTCTACACCTGGTACAATTTAACATAAATATAGCGTAAATATAGCGTTTGTTTTAGTTTACGTCGTATCAACTCAAGTAGAAAGAAAGAGCCTGTTGTAATGTTAAAAACAATGCGTCTTCAGTGGCATTGCAATTATCCACTACTAATAGTAACTAAAATATCCCACTTTTTCTGTCAGAAGAATTCTTTCATAGGGTTTGCGTTGCGTTCACTCAAAAACGATACACTTTCCATTAATTTATAAGCTATTCAAAATAAATATTCTAATTTTGCTGAAAAACCAATCCATACCTTCATCACTGTACCAAAACACTGTGCATCCAACATACTAGTGGGATAGTTTTTTCTACCTTGCCTGACCTATTCCAATGTTGTCTTTTACTACCGCCATACTTTTTTTGTGATCCTTACATGACCCTTCGGAAAACTTTCCCCCATTTTGCTCCGCCCGATGACGCAGAAGTTGCAACCGAGGGAAAATGCAAATATAACCTCATTTGTATTGTTTCTAGCTTACGGGAGCGAAGCACCTCCTTTCGGGGCAGAGCATCTTTCCCTGCCCGCGAGGAGCAAGTCTCCAGTTGGGATGTTTTTGTTTGAAAATTGTCCAACAAAAAAAAACTGCTAAACTATACACAAAAAGTATGCAAAATTGAGAACGTAAAGCGCAAAGCAAAACACTGTCACCGCGAGGTTAGCGCGGCGGCGGACGGTCCTTAGTGGCGATGTAAGTGGCTTGTGTAAGTTGGTGTCGCAACAGCAAAATGGAAAAGTTGCTTCACACACTTCAATCCGCACAATTTGTTCGGTGGTGTGCACGTGTGTGTGTGTGTGTGTGTGTGTGTGTGTGTGTGTGTGTGTCTGTGTGTTTGAAAGTATTGTTGCTTCTCTTCATTTGTTGTGCATTTGCTGGTGCTCTGCAAAAAGTGGTCCGAGGGTGGTACACTCAAAGAAACACTTTCAGGGTGGTAGTGGTGTGCTAGTAACTGTTTCACTTTTTTTTTGTTACGGATGACCTTTTCGGTCGGTGCAGTAAAGTCGATGAGCCAGACGCGGAAAGACATTTGCATTGTAGCTGTGTGTGTTTGGTGGGCAAAGTGTTGTTCTTGGTAGAATAAAAGAGGACTTATATGGGCGAGAAAAGGATGAAAGTCGAATAATTATGTCATATGTAAGCATTATGGGCTTTCGATACTAATTCTTAGGAATAAAATATGTCTTGAAGTAATTTTAAAAACATAAGATGCTATACAAATTCTGTTTACTTGCATTACATGTTCAGGTTTTTAAGAATTAAATCGTTCGCCGTTCAATCTGTTAGAATGATCTTTGTATCTATCTTAAAACCACCAGGCGGCCCCATCCAAAAGATCACCGAGTAGCTGAATAATTTTATAATATTCGTTATATTTTTCACATTTTGAAGTGATATATTAATTAAATTAAATGAATAATTTAGATAAATCAAATACACGCTAAACCGTGCGCATGTCGTTCATTTTTGCTAGAATAGGCAATATTATTTCACAAAAACGCAATGAAAGAACTTCTATATTCTCATTACAACTCGTACTTAGACCGAAAACTCCAACTTACCTTAATAACTAAACTGAACTGAAAGTACTGCGGAAGAAACCGCTGAGATAAAGTTGTACGTCGAATTTGTGGAAAACGTTCGGGGACGGTTTAACATTAAGCCAGTGCACAAAGAAACCGTTGGTAGAAAACGAAGCAATAGCCGTACAGTAAGTGTGAGAGTAAGTTTAGAAGAAGAAAAATGCAACCACGTACGTAACAACGGCTACTAGAGGGGGTGGGAGGGAAAAAGTTTGAGCCTTTATTTTCCGGCTATTGCCACATCCATCACACGGCAGGCCAAATGCTTTCCCGAAACGAACCGAAAGGCAACCCTTTGGGCACGTTTATGCGTGTATGTGCGAGTGTGTATGTGTCTGTGCAGTCCAAAAGCTCCCGAATGAGTGACGTGCAGCACACACCACCTTCTCTTCTGCTTCAGTTTCACACCCTCTGGTTTTTAGACCATACACACACTTAGTCGTAGTTGCATCAAGATGCCAAACTCCAGTAAGAGAGAAAGAGAGACAAGCCCGTTCGCTTAGTTTTTCCCGGTTTGGTTTCTCGTGGTACAAAACTTTGTGGCAAAACAAAACGCTTTTGGCGGGGTGTGGTAGAGTCGGGGGATCTTGAATTGCCGGAAATGCACAACATGAATTTAATAATGTTGCGTTCGTACGGTTCCGGTTTATTTCGCAGCGGGTTAGCTGACGCGGAAAGTTGATTTGAAAGGTAGTTTTTGTGTTTCCCCGTAGAGTTGTTTTTTTTTTCTTCTTGCGCTTCTACTATTTATTGGCCAACTGTCTTGGCACAAAAGGATCGTGAAAGGAAACTGGTGCTCTGGTGGACCAGGACCCGTTTGTTAGAATGGGTGGAAGCATTAATTTGCCGGATGTTGTACCATTTCCCCAAAGTGGCAATCAATTTACTGTTTTCAGTTTCCGGGAGGAAAATGAAATATAAAAGTGAACCGATTTTGCGTCACAAAAAATGGTATTGCATCACTGTAAGCAGTTTTGTACTCCAAGCATGAGCTGTACAATTTCCTCCTCAAGACAGAAAGCGTTATTGTATCGTTTGATTAGATCGTCTTTGCATACAGCTATCAGTCAGCTTGCCTTTTGACAGCATTGTACGCTGAATCATTTACACTGGATCGAATTTCAGTTAACAGAACACATTCTCTAACATTGCACTTGCTTCGCCGGCACCAGAAATCGATCCAACACAACGCAACCCGAAAAAGCTCATTTTTGTCTCACTCACATCCCGCAATCTCCGCTTTGATCCAACGTGGCATTGATACACACGCACTCACGAGACACACTGAAACGGGCCAGAAGTATGTCGCGCTTGTAACCACATTCATGGCTGCACTTTGGAAATGAACATTCCGATGAAAAGCAGCAGCAGCAGAACCCGCCGTCTTTCACCGAGTCGTTAGAGAAGCATGTGTGCTGCCTCGGGATGGCAGCAAGTGAAACAAATGAACGAATGCGATTGTTTATACTTGCTTTACCCTTGCTGCCAAGATAAGAACACATACAGCGGCAGAAGCAAGCGAAGGTTGGGATTATTCTTTCGCTGTCGGATTGTGATTTTTGGGTTTCGATTTCCTTCGAACGGTGGAAAAGCTTTCCAAAAGCAACCCCTCCGATAGTTGCAAGCTAGAAAAAAATGAAGCAAAATAGAAACACAGCAGAAGAATTCTACTCACATTCCCGGTATCACAAACCGGTATCAGTTCGGTGGAAAATGAAATGAACATTACCAGCGTACGAAAAGGAGTTTTCTGACTGGGGACAGAACCGTTGTTTGTGAGTGTAAGCGCTGTGTAATGCATTTACCATTGACATCCTTTGCTCGTATGCATTCCAAGACACTGACTTTCGAACAGCTTTAGAAATGAAGCACAAACGGGTTACGGGAGAATGTTGAAATTGTTTCACGGGATGTAAAGGGACGAAATGAGATGGTATATTGCAAGTGTAGGGCAAGCAAGATACCAGCGTACCTAACCGTGCAGTGCCAGTAGTTAATAGAGTAAGACAGAAGTTCGAGATCAGTTGGAGATTATGTTAAGGTTTGAGTTACTTGAAACTACTGTAATTACTTTGAGGTACTTTTGGATTTAAAATATTATATTTTATTTTCCTACCACGTGTCGTGCTTCTCGTGTGGGTCTCGTGATAAAGAACGAGGATCGGCGCATCTGATCCTTTCTGACCTCACAACTATCTAACACTACTGCTGTTACAATTTAACCTATCGCTAAAAAGGCCTATTACTTGGTAATAATTTGGTGAGTAGCTGGATAGACTTTCTTAGAACTGGCTTTGTGTGTATTTAATATTTATTGCATAGTTAAATTAAAAATTAGTCTGTCTTCTGTCGCTTGCCTTTTGCTACTGCCCCGGTTTGCGATGGCGCCTATTAATCCTCAGCTGATCAACCCTGACCTTGCCTGACCCCGCTTAGTGACCTTAGCCGAACTTTTATCTAATTTACCCTATTTATGATCAGCTGGTTGTCTCATATCTTGGCGCATCTTTCCGTCCTTATCTCTCTCGACAGCGCCATCTGGGGTAACCTTCAACAATTGTTCGAGCTGTCCTTGACAGCTCGTTGTTTTGATTTGCAATTTGTTTGGCTAATCCACACGAGGTCGATATCGTGCCAACACTCCAACCCGTGAATCCTTAGTGAAGCAGCATTTGCTTAAAATCTGCACGATATTACCTATTTCCGATTCCCAGACACAAGTGTTGCATAAACGTTTTATCGAAACTTGCTTGATCATTCGCCGGTTGCAGCGCGCACTACTGTTTCTTACCTCGATCGCCCGTCGAGCTTTCCGCACGGATGCGGATCCGTACAATGATGCGCGGTACAACCGGCAAATAATTAGGGAAACTTTGATTCGGAAACCGCGATCGCGCAGTGAATCCATGCAACACATAGGTCGAAAAAGTAAGAGTAAGCTATATCGTGCTTATTGTAAGAAAATCCTTCTTATATTAAGGATTTCATGTTTAATCAAAACAACGAGATGTCAAGGACTCTTAAGCAAATCCTTCTTTATTAAGGATTAACGGGGTGGAGTGTTGACACGATATCGACCTCGTGCGGATTAGCCAAGCGAATGTTGATAACAACAACGAGCTGTCAAGGACAGCTCGAATAATGTAGTATAAAAAACACCAGATGGCGCTGTTAGACGGACAAGGACATAAGGATAACCCTTAAGGCGAGACAACAAACGTATCAAAAATAGGGCCAATTAGGACTGTTCTGTCCCGTGATAGTTAGCAAACTTACCCTACGTTGTGATATTATTTTATTGATTCATTTGCCGTACACGGAAGAATTGTTCACACAGTTCACGTGTGGTTTTATTGAGTATTGAATCGCGACTGATCGCTGAGCGCCGTACACCCAGCTCAAGCAGCGTGTGCAAAAACACGCACACACTTACGCCGAAAATTCTCGTTCCTCACTCCTCTTGCCTTCTACCATTCTTCCTCTTCCTCTACACTTCTCCTCACCAGTACATGCTACCGTAAGCGGTACCAAACAAGGACAAAGTTCGGCAGCGGTCGCGAAACAGGTTCAAGTGAGGTCAAGACTGATCAGCTGATCGAGAATAGGCGCCATCGAGAAGGAGCAAAAGTAAAGCTAGAAAGGAAAGAGGAATTTTTAAACTGATCGGCGAACATCTATACGCGAACGACAGTTCTAAGAAAGTCTAAATAAAGCTACTCACATACTGTTACACATGTAACAACAACAGGGTTCGCTCGGTGAGCTTGGCAAGGACTGCTGATTGCGTTTGGCGCTAGGTGGCGCTAGTCACAACAAAACTAACCGATTTTTGATCTGATTGCTTTTTTACATGTTTCAATTGATCATAAAGAACAATTTACATAATATATCACGAACTTTGATCGAGAAATCAGGTTTCAAATGCCATTGAAAGCATCGAACATCATGGGTTTTGTGAACCATTACGTTGTTTTACAAATTTGCTTATAAATACTTGGAAAATAAACGTAGTTTGCAAGGAATCTTCACTAACTTAACATGCTGCTACCTTCACCGCTAATGTTGTGTGAAAGTCCCAGAAAGGTTAACCTCCTAATTGACCCATCCCAACAGGGGGGCCGAATTGCACACTGATTTCCATTTGAAATTCATTATTCACAGCACGGCAATGCGGGCCCCGGCAACAGCTGGTAGGTGTCCCAGATGTATTGGTGACCTGTCAAAGCCTTCCCCTGCCCTTTTGCCTGCTCATCGTGATGGACAGGACAACGGCACGTGTGTCGGCCGGCTGCTTCTGCTGCTCCTCATCCACGATGGGAAACATGATGGAAACAACACAAATATTTGCTATTTGCATAAGTGTTGTTTGTTCCCGATATTCAGCCGGTGCATATTAATAAGCTTTTCCATCCTCGGGACGACAGCAAGGGGCACGGTGCAAAGGTTATGTCAGGGTCAGATTGAAGGCGAATCGTGTGCGTGTGTGTGTGTGTGTGTGTGTGGCATGATGTCGATCAAGTGCGATTTAATGGACTGTTTTCACAAAATTAAGAGCAAAATGGCTCTGAAAAAGTACCTGGTAAAGACACAACAAACATCGATTTCACATTCCACACGCAAAACGGACAACGCTCTGCTCTATTCTTCTCTAAACAAGCGTTCAACTTGCGCAAAAAATACAGCGAAGCAGACTTAAGCCACTCGTTTGTGCGTCCGCCGGGTAGACTTGTCACGGTCGGCAAACAAAGGTAGCTTTTTCCAAGTGTTTCCTCTCGTTTGCTGCGATTTCAAGGTAACGCATTCGCAACCATTGTTTCCGTTATTTTCGGTTCGCTTCAACCCCCCCCCCCCGTCCGAAAAGCTGTCATGGCGGTTGGCCAATAGTTTTGCCAGCGACCCAACCGGCCCAAACCAGACTTCTTCACACCTAGCACCAGCAGGAGCCGGTTTTCCCGGTCCTGCCGCTACTGCTGCCGGTGCCAGAAGTAATGTACCGCACCGGTATCTTGCGCTCGTGGGTAGCCTGCAGAAAGCCAAACCATACGGCAGGCAAGTTTATTGCGCAGAGCCACCTTGGAACGCCTGCTGCGTGGACCATTCGCTGGCCTCACTGCCCAGAGGGGGGGCCCAGAGCAGTGTGAAGGTGTTAAAACAAATGTTTACTATTTACGGTGACCGACTACCCGGGCTTTGGCTGCGGCGCTTTTCGGGAGGGGTGTACAAAGAAAAAAACACCTACATATACACACCCGTACTCCGAAAGCAGTCGCTGCCGGTGGCAAGGGAGGCTACGTGGAAAAGTTGAAAGTTTCACTTGCCTTGAGGTGTTGGTCAAACGGGGGTTGGAAATAGAAATTTATTATTTTATAGCTTCGGAAGTGCATGTACCGCTGGAAAATATCGAACGACAGAAGTGCTGGAGTGCTTTGCGGGGCGGCGTACCGGGGCCAACAGACCCAGACCGGGAGCTCGCAAGCGCACTGACTGAGTTTGACCAAAGAGTGCACAAGAGGGGCATGAGGTAGAAAGCGGGGCAAGAGTTGTGCTTTCGGGGATGTCAGACTCTGTTCCCTTTCTTCCTTGCTTGCCGTACCGTTCGAGCCCAGAGTCATTTATTCACCCGAACATGGTCTGTTTGTAATTTGCCCCTTATGAAGAGTGTACTAAAAACTTGAACCGAGCTCGGTGGAAAACATTTTCGAGAGTGTTTAGCTTTAAATTGGTGATCGGGCGAGCCGTTTGCCGTTGCTGTGAAGATGGTAACGTATAGACGATAAAGGACTGATGGTACACATAGGGGTTTTAGTGTGCAGCGTTTTCGAATTATTAAAAAGCACTTGATATTGAAGTGCACGTCTAATGTAAACGAATGAGTTGACTGCAAAGGGAAATCTGTAATACTTGCTTGGATGTTTGAACAAATTGAGGTTTGACAGCATTTAATTAAAGTGCAATATTGTTCCTATAAAGCTGTGTTTGTCGTGAGTATTGCATATTTGCTCTAAACAGTAGCGCCTAAATGTATGCAATAAACAACGAAAAATAGAGGTCTTTTTGGATTTATGTAATTGGTGAACATTCTTTGTGTTCAATTAACACGAACAGGTTTAAACTAACAAATAATTTAATTTACATTTGTGACGAAACAAAATGTAAACTGTTCGCGTGTGTGTGCGTCATTGGCAAACTGCACGCTTTTGACGAGCCGGTAAAATAATATAAGGTTACTTTTTATCCATCCCGCCCATCAGCGATAAAGCTTAGTGGTAAGAAATGATAAACGTACGGTCGTAAAAAAACATCCCACTATAGGACCCACGATCAAAAAAGGATGTATTTATGGTTCTGCTCATTGGAATTGAATTAGTTTGTAGAGCCCCTAATTGAACATCAGCAAACTGTGGAACCGCACCCGCCGCCTTTCAAACACCCCACACCCCCACAGGAGGGGCCTTCCATACCACGAGTGTCACGAGATATCCACACCAACACACAGTTTGGGTGCGTTGGATAGAAATTCATTTCGATTAGTTTTGCCCACGTTCTTCTGATCCTTTCCCGATCCACCGGAGCGCGCACGTGGCATACTATTCGCCACAGCCATCCGCCAATAGAGTTGGCAAATGTTGCAAATAGCTGGCCTGCATAGCTGACTGGTAATAAATATTGCATTTGCACAAAAACCCATTTTCATTAATCAGCTTTACGACGATGATCACTAATCAATTGCATTTGCTCCCAAACCACACAAGCGAGCGGACAGCGGCGGGGTGGATGGGGGTTTGGATTTGATAAACGATACAGGGATACCACGCAGATAGTGAGATAGAGCTAGAGAGAAAGAGAGAGAGAGAGAGAGAGAGAGTGAGAGAACGAAAGGAAAAAGAGAAGCCATTACGTTTCTTTTTATCCTTCGTCCAACGTTAGCTTTTTCCATTCTCATAACTTTATTTTACCATCATGTTTGACCGCTTTCTTTTTTTTTATAGCCACACACGCACACAGACACACAAAATAAAAACTGCTGTCACATTGACATAAATTCTGTATATCACCTTTGAGCCCCACACTGCTCCCAGTTTTTTTTTGCTCTCCCTCTCTGCTGCTAATTCAATGAATGAAAATTTGCCCTTTCGGTCGAAATTGCAGCCGCAACGAATGGAAATGGTGAATAAAATGGAGTGCGGCTGTAGAGACATATAGACCCCCCCCCCCCCCCCCCCCCCCCGGGGGGGAAAGATCTCCCATGAAGTGACGTGTAATGCTTTCACCCTTAGGAAAGCAGCATTTTGGGCAAAATAAACCCTCCCCTTTCCACCCCGTCACAGGGCGCTTGGAACGTGTCGGTAGGTTTGGTTTGGGATTGGAATATATTTCGGACCCGTGCTGGCGGCCACGCAAGAAGCCCGGGACCCTCTAAATTAAGTCAATAGCGTCCATAAAATCATATGTGCAGAATAAAACGATAAATTCATTAGCTCCAAACCATTGGCTTTCCCTATTCTTTTTTGTTGTAGCCTGCTTGCTTGCTTCGTTCGTACATTGTACTGAGCGCGTTTGTGGCGCGTCCCGGGCGACCATTTGCCCGCTTTCTTGCAGCTGCCCAAAATGTCTCAAAGAAACAGCTTTCTTATAGCCTTTTATTAAGCGAATGGTGCGGCGTTTGATTTTGTCGCTGTCTGTTTCTTCTCCCTGCTGTACCGCTCGTTGTGCCTCACTCTTGAGCCTCTCTCGGAGGGAAAAGCGATCATCTATCAAACGGAACAGCGCCTTGGAGGAGGCGTATCGGGAAAGGTTTATTAGCGAAGAGATCAACCCAATAATGCGCAACACTGCTTGGTGAAGCAGGAAGTTTGTCTTGCTGCTTCGTTTCCCGCTCTGCCATACATAGGTAGAGTCTCATAACTCGAGCACAATTGACAATCGGCGGGGGTTTGGCCTGGTTGAACGATCGAGCTGTTCCTTGAACCAGATCGTCCTGCGGTGCTCTATCCACGTGGGTGCCTTAAAGCGCTTTAGCGCTGTCCCCAGCCTAGTGCAAAGGACGTTGCTGTCCGTGCAGCCTCTTTTTTATGTTTATTAGTACTCTGGGCGCCCTTGCGGGGCCTACCGTTCGAGCATGTGCTGCTACACCGTGGATAACCATTTGCGAGGAGAGGGCCTCGAAACAGGCCGATGATGGCTAACGATTATGTTTAGGTTATGACCGTGTGCGGTTGATTCGATGTTTGCTGTGGTTTACTGCGGCGAAGGGGGCGCCCGAATCTTCCGGTCCGTCTTCAAAACTGACCAAAACTGTACGACTTTCACCTCGTCCTGGGCGTCCAAAGCAGCAGTGGTCAACGGGAAATCGGGAGGGGCGACGGAGCAGAGCGGAATGAAAGCAAACAGGGATGAGTGAAGGGTGCAATAAAAAGAGGCAACTTTATCGTCTTATGATCCTTTTCATGCCCGCACTTTATTGGGCAGAAAAAAGGGCCCCTCCCTCCCCTGCTGCCTAATTCTACCGACAGTTATGGTCGACGGGCTCTTGCTCAAACATACCATTTGACCGGATAGTGTCCGTTTTGGTACTGGCGGTGATGATGCCGTATTCTTGGGCTTGAAGGCACGATCGTTCAAGTGTTCGTGTTGTTTTAAAGTGTAAATTCTCTTTAATTTTGGAATGATGAGCTTTTAATTTAAAATAAGAACGTAGAGAAGCTTCATTTTGATGGTTTATTTCTAGTATATTACAGTTTTAAAGTGACGACAACTATGTTGGAAGAGAAAAAGATCTCGCCTGATGTTGTTAGCAGTTAGTAGAAAATAAATCGAATCAATAAAATGCTAAGTTAATTGCAAAAACTTCGTAGGCAGCATTTTGTCAATGTTTAACGCAAGTTCATACTTTGAGCAACTCAATAGACTTTTTGGGCAAAATTGTTTAAGATTTTAAGCAAAATGAAGCGCTGAAGTAAAGCAAAAACTTCAAATAAATAATGTAAAACTCCATAAACAATTGCATTAGCAGTGCATGATGGTTGAATACATTGCATTGCACTGCAAGAAGCGAAATAAATGAAACGTGCTCGTAAAAACGAAAA
Organism: Anopheles gambiae; assembly: GCF_943734735.2. NCBI lineage: Eukaryota > Metazoa > Arthropoda > Insecta > Diptera > Culicidae > Anopheles > Anopheles gambiae. The sequence continues at coordinate 90,276,473 of NC_064601.1, forward strand.
GCCCACCAACCGCTAGTGCATGTTGCAAAAATTAAAAATAAATTAAATTTGTAATGCTGGTCGTCATTTACCGACATCGTCACGTGCCACGTGCTCCCCCCTATGAAGTTGTTAACGGAGCGGGGCCGCCTAGTGAAGGACATTCTTCTGGAAGGACACCTACGCCGAAGCCAGGCCGGGTACGTGGGGTAATAAAAATTGAGCAAACGCGAAAATGGCCCAACTACCACCACCCCCGTGTTCGTTATTTCATATCCAGCGCGACCGTATTGTATTTCACGTCCCATTGCATTCTTGCAATGCACGTTGTGTGTGTGCATGATACTTTCAGCTTTCCACCACCAACGAAAAGGTGCCGAAGTGTAATCGATGGACATACTCACACCTTTCCGCTCTCGCTCTATCTTTTCAGCAAAAAAGTCACTAGTGTACCGAGATAAACTGTTTCCAACTACGTCGATGCTACTCCCTGGTGTCTGGGGGTTTTTTTTGTTAAACGAATGTATTCGATAATGGATAGCGGCACAATGGTGATGAAGGCGGCTCCAACCAACGACCCCGGCTCCCGGCTTTACTATTTGTGCACCATTGTACGGCATGGCAGAAGGGTGCATGCATTTTATCCACCCTTTATTGCTTTCGCAAGGTTTGGAGCGTCCGCATCAACTTGCCCTGCTACACAGCGCGGGCTCCTATCTGAATGTTGTCCAACCGGGTTTGCTTTATTCTGGAACATTCTTTTGTTTTTTTTTCTTCTTCTTCTGTGAGTGTTTGTTGGCATGTTGGCCAACCGAAAAGAGAGCATTTATTTGCTGGATTTTTCCCATTGTCTCGGGTGCAAATATTTAATAAACCTTTTGTGCAAATTTGCACACCTTTACTGCTGGTGGTGGTACCGTTTTTTTTACGCGATTACGTGCTCCTTACTTGTGGTGGAATTTTCGTTTACATGAAGTAGTTCGTTCTGCAAGGAATGGAAGGTCCAGTTTGGCGTGGTTAAGTACGCGTGTGTGAGTGTGTAATAAAATCATTGTTTATTATTTCGGTTTGAATTGAGCATTGAAATGAATGTTGCCACTGCCACGTCTGCCAAACCATATGGACAATTTCAATAGAATTTGGTGCGAGAGTTACGCCAAACTTTACAGTTCAGTCCCAAATGATTAAAGTCAATATTAAAAATCAACAAAAAGTGTGTGGATTTGAAATTTTAATAAAAAAACGAAGTTCTGCTGTCGTTTCACCAGGTTTGAAATTATAGCACAGCAAAGCGTTTTAAAACAGTACCGTATGGTTCAAATCAATTGCTTTACAAAATTCATGCTAAACATGTGCACACGAACGAACGAGGTGATTTTTCTGCAGGTGAGCCTACAGAAGGCCGTCGAAAAAAGCCGTCAACTCCCATAAATTTCCCCACCTTACGGCGTTCGTCAGGTGGTGTGATTATGCTACCCTGTGTTTGTTTTGTTTCTTTTTACATGTGTGCAGATGTGGTTCGCACTCTGTTTTGTTGTGCACCCGGTTAAAATTCGGCAATGTTTAGCGAAATGAGTTTTGAGCGAGGGAGCACTAACCTACGCGAAAAGCAAAAAAAAGAAAACCATCATAAGCATGAAATTCAATGAGCCCAACAACTCAAGGCTTTGCGTAGTTACTGCTGCCACTAGTGGACCACTCTTTGCGTCGTGTGGTGTATGTGTGTGTGTGTGTGATTGTGTGCCTAGAGTGGTGGATGTGGTGGTGGTCCGCATGATCCGCGTGTTTGCATTTCTGATGAAAACCGATAACTTTGCCCAACATTATGGCACACGGGAGGACGATTTGTGCTAATAAAGTAGGCTACGGAATTATGCTCCGCGTTTTGGCGCTTTTGTACTCGGGTAAAAGGGATTGTGTTGGGCGGTTTTGTATTTTTTGTTTTGGCTGGTTTGGTCCGCACGCCTGCATGCTGGTGAAAATTTAAATAGCTCAACATCGGGGAGCTTAGGATTTGCGCGAGCCGGGGTTTTATTGTGCCAAAAACGTTACGATTTTTGTTTTTCTTCGTGGTGCTTGTTGTATAGAAAACGGGAGAATTTTTAAACAAGATCCACTTTTTTAAGAGCTCTACTTATGGATCAGCGAAAAAAAGAAGAGCAAAACGAATACTGAAAGCTTTTGCTTGTTCTGTGTTTAATTATTTTAACAACGCACACTTTCATTTTATTACAGTACCAGTGTGCCAGTTTGCATTGTACTCTTGCTTGTGCATGGTTTTTTTTTCCCTACACACTTTTATTTGTATCGTGAATTAAGGTAAGAAAGAAAAAATAGAAACTTCAGCGAAATGGAAAATGTTTGCGAGCAAAATTATTCAAATCCGTTCGTGTGGCACCAACGACGCCACCGCCGCCATCACACACATGCATGGGTTTGGTAATGGTAATGGTCTAACCCGGTGGCAGTGCCGGGAGTGATTTATTTTTAGCATATAAACCCACCCAGCAATGTATTCCTGTACCCAGCGCTGGGCCTCCGGATCATCATCCTTCGCTGCCCCGTACAGTGAAGTTCAGCGGCAACATTGCACCGATTGCTTCGCCCGAAACGAATGTTCATTTGTTCGCGTCGTTTTGCCTAGCAACGACGATACAGTTGCCAGAGGACAGGGAGAACGAGGAAGCGTTAAAAAATCTTCACATCCTGGTGCTGGCTGCACACATGCACGGCGCGTTTTTCCGCTGCAGTAAGTTGTGCCTGCCAGGTTCGTCAGTGCAGCGTCCGTGTCCGTGGCCAAGGTTTGTTTGTGGCGTAATGCACCCACATTTACATTATGCTCCGTGCGATGCAGCTTTCCTGTGGATTACTGCATGTGCCTTGGAGAAAGGAAACGAGTCAAATTACTGTCTGAGTGAGCCTTCACGGTATGACGCAATAAGTTTTAAATAATGTGGGTAATTTTATCTTACAGTTGGTAGCTGGTATGAATACTTTTAGCAAAACAAACTGTATTCAAACTTGCAACAACACAAGGAAAAGTGTGCGTTAATGTAGTATAAGCTGGCTTTTTTTTATTAATACAATGCAGTGCAGTATCACGAGGCTAGATGAGTCTTGGCGTGAAAAATATGAAACATTTGCATTCAATTTAAATTTGTGTTTGTAATAAAAATGCTGCTTCTGTCGTGCTTTAATCAATTTATGATAAATTATCAGTTGCGACCGATACGGCAATCAGTTGCTAATTAACGTTCATTTTCTGATGAATCAGTTGCATTCATTAAGTGGTAATGAGTTGTTGAATCATGGGAAACCTGTTGGTTAATTTTTATACATTTATATCAATTTAAGATTCGATACAGTGCAATGATATATTAAGTGATTAAATTGCTTTTGATAGCAACAATAAAAAAGCGTTGTTGATTAATTTGTTAAAAATTAAGTATTTCTTATGCAAAATTGAGATTGATTTGAATCCAATGTTTTGAGCCTAGCCTTATGGACATACGAAAACGACCAACTGGACAACAAACTATTCCAATTATCTTTTGCTCATCGGATATAGAAAACTAATGATGTCCTCTCTATAGCAGGACTACGGTTATTGTTACTTCATTTCATTTCATTTCATTTCATTTCATTTATTTAATCCAATATCTGCCATCAAGGCTAAATAAAACAGACTTAAAACAAATAAACAAAATCATTTATGAAAAACTACGCCTAACTAAACTAGTCCTGACCTTGCAAAAAATAAAAGAAATAAATACACAGGTAGAGCGTAGAGACTATCATAAACTTAGTGAAAAAAGAGAGTAAATGAAAACTAAGAAGAAGAATTAAAAATAATTATAAGAAAAAAATCGGTTATGGAAAGAGTTAAGAGAGGAGTCAAAATCAAAGAGATAGTAAAAGTGGTTAAAAGACCTGAAACAGAATAGAATAAGATCATTGAAAGTATAAAGAGTATGGCGTGTTTCAATTGACAGAGGATCACGTGGACGAAGAGAACGAGAAGGAACATACAGCGAGAGGCACGAGAGTAAATCAGGAGCATCAGAAGCAGAAAATAAAACCGAGTAGCAGATTTTGAATTCGACTTCGGCAAAATCGGAACCACTTGGATCGGTTTGAGCAAAATCGGAGTTGGAGTCGTCCGGAGTCGCCCAGAATGGAGGTTGGAGTTGTCTGGAGTCGAAGTCATTCGAAGCCTGATTCTCCTGGTCTTTCGCTATGCGCATGCACTTCGTAAATAGGCCTTTGTTTCTAGGAACATCGCGTAGCTTCGACAGCAATGCTTTGCGACAGCATCTCTGCCCCGACCGTCTCTGGTTCCGGCACTCACCGACCCCGGCCGACTCTGACTCCGATTCCGGCTAACTCTGACTTCGGCTAACTCGATTCCAGATGACTCCGACTCCAGACAACTCCGAAATTAACCAGATAACTCCAACTTTGATTCCGGAAGACTCCGGGCGTCTCTGGGCTACTCTGACTTTGAAAATGTAGGAACCATCTCTGGATGACAGGTCCGACTAGTGTAATCCGGAGCCGTCCGGAATTGTCTGGAAGCGCTTAAAGTGTACTCTGGATTTATGCCAACTTTACCCATCACTAATGGAAACGCTCCATTAGTAATATGATGAACTCTTATTATGCATTCCATAACGACTTTTCCACTATAGCAACAAAAGTGGTCAACTTTAGTGCATCGGATGCATTACTGTGTATAATGTGCGCTATTACTGATCCTTCCTTCATACATTCGATTAGCAATAACGATCATTATTGTAAGCCAAGTAAAAAGTAACTCGAGGAAATGAAACAACTAACTCCACACGGTCCGTTCCGTTCGGTTTACGGATACGCTTACCAGAATCTTTGCTAAAGTTGTTAAAAAGTTCATCCTTCCTTGTATTTTCTTTTTTCTTTTTAGTTCCTCCCCTTGTTTGTTTCTTTTTTTCCGCAGAGAGTGTCGCAATTTTTTTTCTGTATTCTCATTACGCTTCCCAAAATTGGTCGTTTCTTCCCCATGCTCATTGGCGAATGCAAAGTTTTGCGAGGGCAAGGGAAGCTCATCCGGCGCAAACTATCGGCGGCATTATTCAAATTGAATTTTGAATTCGACCAACCATCAGATGGCAGCAGTGACAGTGGCAAACATCGTCGTTTGGTTGTTGCGACACTCGTTACCAGCATAAGCATCATCGACGAGGCAGTCAGCGGGAGCGGGACGGCGAAAAAAAACCCTCCCAGGTCAAAGGGCAAAGCGATACAAGGCATGATGCACATGAGGGAAAGAAAAAAGAGCATCTTACACAAACCGCATATCCAATGATGAGACTACTTTGTGTGTCTAACGGCTCGGTTGGAATTGTGCGTCCTACTTCTCTTGCACTCTCATTTTCTCCTTCACGAGAGAGAGAGAGCGAAAAAAAAGCGAAAGACAGGGTGAAAATGTGATCGGTAGACGATTCATTATTAGCATTCAGAATCGTTAGTCTTCGACGAGCACGGGCGCTTACGGTGGATCAGCGAACCGTGTGCGAACCATTGCCAGGCTCCAATCCACCGAGGCCTATTGTATTCGTAGCCATCAGCAGTGTGTACGATGGAACCATGAGGTCTGCCACGATGATGATGGTGAGCAACTGCCAAGGGAATTTATTTAGTTGGATGCCGGTGGCAGCAACAGCAGGAGCAGCAGCAGCAGTGGACGGTAGACGATAGAAGCGTTGCTTTGTTCCGGCCAATTTCAGCAAATGAACAATGGATTATACTGTCCGGTGGTTCCTCCAAAGGGCTGAAGAAAGGGGTTTGCGAGAGAGGAGGGGAGTTGTGTCCGGTAAGTTGAAACTTTTCTTCCAACTCATTGGTTATGCTGTTGCGGCTGCGATGGCATAGGGTAGCACACTGGGTAGCATCATCATCAACGTTGTCATCATTATCATTGTGCTTTTGTTTGGAAACTGAGTGAACAAAAAAAAAAAGGAAAAAAGGATTTGAACCGAGAGCGAGAGAGAGAGAGAGAGAGAGAAAGAGAGAGAGAGAGAGAGAGAGAATGCAGAAAAACTTTTGCCTTTGGACATTGGCCATATCTGTTGGAGCTGGTTTTTTGTTCGGTTGTATGCTGCATTTGTTGAGGTTGGTTGCATACCGCTACCGGCTACATGCGTTTTTTGACAGAAGGGAATGATGTTTGTAGTTCTGAATGTTACTTTTTTGGGAAATTTAAATTAATAAAAGATTGATTACACACGGTTCTACAACATGGATACAAAAATTTGTCTTTTTTGAGCTGATTTGTATAAAAGAATTATCAAAAAGGTATGGCATGTTGGTGTTGTAACTCTTAATAGGTCTTAGACCTTAATAATTTACCAGATAATACTCAAAACCAGCAGCAGTAAAATGATGAAATTAAGATAGTGTCGTAACTTATGAGTTGTACACAAAATATTTTACAGTAAACCTTATCCGACCATTACGGGCCAAAGCCTTTGAATGCATCGTTGAGCAACGCTGAAACGAGCGTTGTTAGCATTTAGAGCAATAACTCTATTACCTAAAACAACTACATCATCCATAAAGCACCATATAAAACACACGAAACGATTGTTTGCAGCACGAATAATCGTGATGAGAAAATTAAATTTCTCGTCAAACCACTCACGACCGGAGAATGTGCAGGAGCTGAGTCCCGCAGCTCCGGTGGACCACGCCGGTCAAACCTACCAACCGGCAACGACCAAAATTAAGTTCTCGAAAAGCTCTCCACCGCACCATGCCAACCTAATTGTGCACCTCCCTATGCTGCGGGACGGTTTGGGCCAGGGCACGAAAGCAACGAGATGATGGCACGAGACGAGCAAACGCAGCCGGTCGTAGCAGCGCACAGTGAAATGGAGCGTAACGATAACATCTCGTCGTCTGGTATTAAGAGATTAAGAGCGCGATTTTGTTGTTGTTGTTGTTGTTGGGGAGAGGGCAGAAGCATCTCCAGACTGTCCGTGCGACCAAAAGCGAGCTTAGTAGTGATTATTATAAAAGATCACTGGCCCGGTACTGAAAATTTCGTCCAGCAAGCGCGCCTCTCACCGGCGTGGCAGCTGCTTCTACAGTTCACGCGAAAACAGCCCCTGGGAATGGATTACGAAATCCGATTCCAAGTCTCGCGAACCACAGGAAGATGTGGGAGGAGGAGTGGTGGTGATGGTGGTGGTGGTGGTGCCGTCGAACGATGAAATATCTCCACTTCCACTTTGCACCAGAGCCGCGCACCGCCAGGCGGATGGATAAGGTTGCCCGATGATTCACAATACGCAAACAATAAGCGATAGTCTCCTGGGGGATGTTTTTCTTTCGGTGCGATTTCTTACCCTCCCCTCTTCAGGCTTGCGTTCTTACCCTACGCGGGGATGAAATTCATCAATCCGTTTGTGTTTCGATTTTCTTATCTACACGCACCACAAGCCGTGATACGGGCAGGAAAGAGAGAGAGAGAGAGAGAGAGAGAGAGAGAGAGAGAGAGAGAGACGAAGGAGGCAAGCGATTGTACGATTAAGTTTTTCTGTGTTCTCAATTTCGTTTCATTAATTTAGTGCCGCGAGCAGTGTCTGTGGAATCGGCGGAAGTTCCGGTGAAAAATCATCGCCCTAAACCTTCTCCCCTTTGTTGGTCGTTTCTTCTACTGCTCCTATCCCCCCCCCCCCTCCAACCGTCCTTTCAGTGCAATTCGATGGAAAAACGTTTGCTTTAATCCTCCCCATGTTTGGCTGTCGGTTAAGTATTGTTTGTATGTGTGTATGTGTGTGTGTCTGTGTGTATGACGCTAGAGGCGCGAAAGATCGTGCTTATCATGGGTTCGAAAACATCTTCCAAAAACTATGCGCAACGAAAGGCAACGTACCGCAGTGTCTATCGAAATCAGCGATAGTACCGAGACACCCACACTAACACAAAACACCTACACACCAGCTTGAGTGTGGTAGCGGAGGGACGGAGGGAGGGAGTAGCCAAGCAGGGGTGAAATTACTTTCCGAAATTTAATCTGCCTCGGCTGACAGCGGAAATCAGTCTTGGGCCAACTTTACCCTGCCGTAACCATTAATCTGTCGCGTTTGGTTTTTTTTTTTGTTTTTTTTTGGCTTTCCTTGCAGGTGGTTGAAGTTTAAGCAAGTTTTGTCTGCGTGGGTCCGGATTGGAATGGTGCTGCTTGGAGAGAGGATGGTTATTTTTCACTGCAAAGGCAAAGAAAAGCCAGCTGAGGCGGGGTAGAAGTTTGTACAGTACGGATGGTAGTTGTTTGTGCCTGCTCCCAACTAACACAAACGACATCGGGTGTCACAAGCACAGGTCGCTAGTGGAATGAAAAGCTGGTTTCAATTATGCTTGCAGTTTGATCACAGTTTGAGCCTTCTCTCTGTCTCTGTGCAAGTATGGCCTGTCTGTTTAATGGAAATACATTTATTTGTGCTCGTTTTAAAGCGTAACCAGGTGAATGACCAGGCGTCTCCATCATTGACAGGTGAGTGGCGATCGTGCTGAAATAGGGCAGAAATGTCTTGCAAAGCGACATGGTGCTTTTGCGATACCTCAAGAGATAAATAAAAATATATAATAGTTTATATAATCAAAAGTTATGTTGTCTAAACGTTTATCGTGAGGATTTAACATGGCAGAGAAAGACTAAAGCGGGCTTGACATCGTGGCATTTCACTTTTGTGATTTTGCTTCATATTTAACTTTATATCTGTTACTCAACAGCTCAAAACCTATAAAACATATGAAAGAAGTCAAAATAATAACATGTGGAACAGCACTTATTCAGCACAATTGAATTCATTCTTTCCTAACAAATGACAATTCGAAATTAATTCATGCTAAAATGGATGATGTTGTGATTATTTATGTTGGTGTTCCAAGCATGATAGAACATTTTTTTGCAATTTTGGAATTTGTTAAGTAGCTTGACGAAGTCATGTAGAAATCGAGTTCAATAACGTCTGCGAATGGCCAATGGGGACGCCTGGTAGTGTATATTGCACACATGTTTTACACTGCTCATGTCAACTGATTCCGCTTCAGGCCTCGAAACTTAAGTTCATTTCACTTCTAGACTACAAATCAAAGGCAACGGGAGAATTAAAGAAACTCTGACGATAGTGTCACATAATTAACACTGGTAAGCTAATTTACCATCATTTTTCTATCTTTGACTTTAACGCTGCTCAGATAGGTTTGCGAGAAGAACAAAATTAACACGTCGATATGAAAGTATAACACACTATAAATAAGGATTTAGCTGATAGGTGTATGAAAATTGCAAATAATTTTCCCCTGCAATGATCCATCCATCCCTTCACGCGACACGAGAACAGACAGTGAGAATGGACAAAACCTCCAACTCCATGTCAACTTTATCAGACCCCCACAGGTATCGATCGTACAGTTGTGCGAAGACTTTATGCCATCTCCAGTGTGTCCAGTTTGTGTGTGTGTGTATATGTGAGTATGCATTTTGCCACAGATCTGTTTTTGACAGGAACATTCAGCCGACTCCCCCCCGAGGAAACGATCGAACGCTGGATGAACGATGAGCAGCAGCACCGTAAGCATGCAAGCAGCCTGATTTTACTGAGTCCACTTCGCTTGATTTGATTTGAAAACGTGACAACGACATCGGAACTCTTCTGCCGCTTCGCATGGAGAGTGGAGGAATGCGACGAACACGGCAACATGGTGACCGTCATGTTGGGCTGCCACATTGAATCGGATTGCGGGTTTTGGATTCACTCCGTCATCGGTTTTTAAGCAGCCGAATCGTTAGCCTGGGCGGAAGAAAAAGTTAGCCTCGAATGAGGTTAGAGAAGTTTCCGTTTTTCTGGCTCGCTACCCCGTTCATCTCTGCGCCCCGTTGCCCTCCCTGCCGACCGCTTGCAAAGCAACCGTGCCTATGGTGGAGGGATGAGCGAGGACATTTTAAAATTCTACCCATGCTCTGAATGCGAATTTGAAAGCGCAGTGTGATGGTCAGCTAGAACACAGGGCTGTTGACAGGGCAGGGGCGGTGCATCATTACCTCGAGGAGCGTGTTGCGCGGCACGTGTGCCATCAACTGGGACAAGTTTGATGGTGACGCTTATTCGTGTTTGCTAACAATGGGTGCGTTTCGTTCATGGTCGATAAATTGCAAACATGAATAGTTTGGGGATTTTGTTTTTCAGCATTATTTGTTATCGGACTAAGAGATAGATTGAGGCCAGAACACACCCAACGGAGGTAGTTTGGGGGCTTATCAGCATTTTTCTGGGGGACACTTTGCATTGAATTGAAGAATAAATACTATAAACTATCAGTTTAGTAGGGTAAATTGCATTTTTTTTTCACAAAAAACGACATTGCACTGGAAAATATATCGGTTAAAAATGGTACAAATTTAATGTTTTGACTTTCTGCTACTGTCAATGATGCATTTGGTATCATTTTTTAAATATATTTTTCAATAAAAGTTTAGCTCTAAGCGAGTTGTTCACTAGATAGGATCTTTACCTTTTTTGTGAGTCATCGATAGGTATCTAAATTGAAGAAATTTTCTGTTCACTGTTTTATGGTTATGTTCGTTATTATTTATGATGGTTGGAATCACCTATGGATCATATATCTGTATCGCATTCTCATATATTACATGTCGATCGATTATTCACGCAAAAAGAAAGGTGAAATAGGAACTGAAAAAAAAATGAGCGCCCTTGGAAAGGAACTAACCAACCATACACACATGAAATATGGAATGGAATATCTAAAGCTAAGAAAACGTGAGTTGATTGTATAAGTTTTTTTTTGCTCTACATCCAAACGTGGAAAACGCAAGCTTAGATGTTAATCCATTTCACATATGATTTAAAGCGGCTTATTCCAAAGCAGTTCTTGCTCTAATTCTGATGGAAACTGTCGAGCACTTTTTACGTACATAGTGCACTACTACCATGTGCATTTCATTCAAAAACGTTGTTAATTATAACCCTCTTCTCGTTGGTTGAAGTGTGCTTCACTTTTAGATTAAGTCTCGTGTACTCGTGCATACATATATTCTTTCACATTTGTAGCACTTGCAGGCATAAAGCTTTTTGAACTGAAACATAGAAAAGGAATAAAGGCTCACTTGGTATGAATATTTGTCCAATTATAAACCCCCAGTAAACCTTACATTTCCTTTCTCATTGCATTATGTGCAGCGCGAGACAGTGAGGACACGGCACGATGAATTAACGAGCATAAACGAGCTATGCAATGAGTAGCACTCCACGGAGTTCTTTGCGTTCGTTGCTCAGAGCACAATAACGATGGAAGGTTGTGTAATGCACCTGCAGCGTGAAGCACTTCAATCTCGTGGGCGTTGGTAAACAAGCCAAGTTGACAAGTCGCAACGGAGGCTCGAGAGAATGTTCTGTCGACAGAAAACTAATTAGCAGTGCAAAGCTTATGCAGCTGTATTCTTCGGCTGTGCTAGAGTGATGTAGCATATCTGCAGTTCAGATTTTATTAAAAATCACACTATGCAACACAAGCACTATTACACACTCAGCAAATCAGCTACTCACATAACATCACAACCGGAAGAGTTCAGACCACAACGTTCATAGAAAAAAAACAATTGTGACACACTAACTGAAAACACCCGAAACACGCATAATAAGCAAATCAGGCGTTACTGCAGCAAACTAGGTGAACCGAGAACGCATAGCAACTTTTAATTTAAGCGATGAAAATATCCATTCTTTAGCAATAATAGTTGAAGCCTTGTTTTGCAACATAGTAAAACCATAGCATAGGCACACATCGACAAACACCTCGGACTAATTCAATTTATAAATTGTAACCATTAAAAATAACATTTAATTTGGACAAAAACACAAGTAAAATCAAATGTATGAAACCCATAACTTATTTTGAGTATAAATAAAACCAATTCCAGTCGTGGCGGATCAGATTCGTTCGGATTGCCAAGATAGGGCTTCCGGGTCTCCATGATCGCCTGCACGATCAAATGCCGTGTTCAATCAGTCCGATTCGAACAGTTCGTTCCCTTCTCAGGTGCTCGACGGCCAACTGCGTACGTTTGATCACATTACCGTGAGATTCAGCATCAATAAGGTGTGCATTAAAAAAAGGCATTTTATAAATATGTTTTATGGATCTATCTTCACCCGTACTAACGAAATAAGGTCTAAATCTTCTTCTACCAAGCATAAAGCTTCCATCATTACTGATCAATAGACATCTCAAAGAAAAAAAACGAATATGCCTTTTACCTCAAAATTCATGCTAAAAATAGAAAACCCTAAAACATTCAATCAGTGCCCACATTCTATCCATGTTTAGAAGTAATAACAAAAGAATGTGCTTATTTAACAGATTGATAATTCAAAAACCCACAGCAAGTGAAATACATAAAACAATGATAAACTTTATTCCTTCTCCTTCAGTTACACAAAATACATACCCAGCATTAAAATGGAACAAATATGGCGAAATAATAATTCAAATTAGCTCAGATCAAAACAAAGAACCTTATACTGTTTGCTAGTCAATCAATACCCAGGATCAAAAATTTAAACATGATTACAAATCGGTAAACAGTCCAAATTGCTCTTTTTGCGGAATTACTGAAACAATAGAACACAAATTTAAAAACTGCAGAGAAATTGATGATTACTGGGAAATGTTTAAATAAATTATTAAATCGTACCACATAAAACCTCTTGCATTCAACGAATTATCTAAACCAGAAACGAGAGGCATAAATCAGCAAAATGACAGAAAAAATAATGAGTCTTTTCATAAACTACATAGAATTGGTAGAAAATAATGAAATAAAACAACAGACGAATAAAAACACGTTGAAGGTCATGATAAGTTAGGGAATAGTTTGTAAGCAAATATACGGATTTGTAGTGATTTAATAAAAAAAATAAAAAAAATAAACATAATTTGCACCTTCCGCGAAAATATCCTATATGTCATCAGACAACATTTGACACCTCTATCAGTCGAACTAAAACCGTCATGGGCAAAAAAGTAAAACAATTTCGGTTAAAAGCGTGCGCGATCAAAAAATTTCACATAGGCTCCGATGAAAACGGACATAATGCGGCAGTTTGTGGACACCGGATAAGTTCGTTCCGGCCAAATCACGAATGTATCCAGTTTGATCGCTACTAAAACGATGACGAATGGAGACACTTGAAATGATATAAACAAGATAATAAAGATGTTCATCGTTTGATACTTAAATTTTAACTGTGTTATGATTATTTCAGAAAAAAAACTAGTTTGTTTGTTTGTTTTTTTTCTGAAATAATCATAACACAGTTAAAATTTAAGTATCAAACGATGAACATCATTCTTTTCATTCTTTTCTGTGGATTTTGTTGCTGTTTCGTGTTATTTAAACCAGCCGTATTATTTATCCACTAAATTATCCACTTCTTCTTGAAGCTTTTGTGCCACACCAGCGTTTGAATAATCTCAACCACAAACAGGACGAAAAAAATCACACTAGCATAGGGCCAGTAAGGCAGAGAAAAATGCAAAAAAGACCATCAAACAACGGTCTAACTAGAGTCCACCGGCTAAATGATCCACGGCAGACGATGTCATATGTGTGTGTGTGTGTTTGTATGTGTCCAGAAGATGTAGCAACAGCATCCGCTAAGCCTACAGCCAAACGATGACGAGCGCTGGCAAAAGTATTGTAATAAAAGTCAATTTATATATTTCCTCCTTCTACCCTCGTTCGCTGTGAAACTATTCCACCCGGGTCCACCCGTGTCACATGCCAACCGTGGCACGATGGAAAAAGAGGAGTCAGAAAATCACAAACCAGCACCAGCACCGCGGTTGGTTAGAAAAAAAAAGCAAACACAAAACCCAACGTCCCCAACACAGGGGATATTGGAAAACTTTGCCCTGACTCGGGGCTGCGCTGCGGGAAAGAAAAGCGTCCGGAATCCGCCCCACTGGCAGGAGCAATCTCTCAGTGTGTGTGTGTGTGTGTGCGGCTTACTGTGAGCGAAAACAATTGGCAATGCGAAGGAAAAGAAGAAGCGTGTTGTAGCGAGAAGAAACTGCCCATCCCTGTCGTTACCTCATCGCGCGAGTAAAGACGAAACGCGCTCATACGCGCAGTTGGAGGAAAGAAAATAGATAGTGGAATCAGAAGGAAGCGATAAATCTTTCTTCATTAACTACGTTACATCCATCCTTACAATCCCGCCGGCACTGTATGGCCGGGGTATGGAGGGGACGGGGAAAAGTTGTGCGGCCTTGTGTGGCAGTGGGTTGCCGCCCCTCCATGTGCCGGGTAACGAGTCGCTAGTCAAGCATACTGAACTGCTTACCGAGGGCTTAACTCAGCGGTGGAAATGATAATCCGTCCATAATTATTTGCGGCGGTTTTCGTACGGTTAGTGTGGCGATGAGCACGGGCCCGCAAGGGAAACGTAAGGTACGGTTCAGCCGAAAGCTCGAGCAACTCTTTATGTGCAGCGAATCATAGATAAGCTTCGGAGTGATGGTAGTTTTATACATGTCAGATATAAGGTAATAGATCGGAAGTAATATTTGCGGATTGGTGTTCCGCTAGTTTTATGAGTCGCTTTCCACGGGCGAGCGAGATGAAAGCGGGGAGGTTCGGTGTGAAGATTAACTTTAAATTATTCCACAAGATGTGCGTTTTTCCATACTTATGTATTTGTTTCAATCTTCTATTTAATTTGTGTTGATGGTTCATAACCAATTCATTTTGTCTCTTTTTAGCATATTATTTCATGATTTTCATTTGTTCGTTTTTATTCTCTGATCGTTCTAATTACTTCATTATTTGATTTGTGAATTGATTGTTAAGTTTTATTATTTTATTTAAGTGTTATGGATTATCAACATTATTCTTAAAATTAATTGTATTTTCGGTTAAATTCTTTTAGAACTTTTACAACGCCTAATAATTGCGTTTGGTGGTTTCTGTTTGCTGTTGTTTTGTAAGACCTACTTTTACGTTAATTAAAATTAGTAAAAGTGTACTAAAATTTTGATGTAATTTTATGTTAAACCAAACAATTAATTGTGATAAAATGTATTGAAAATAAATATCAGATACAAAAGCGAAAAAAAATTTAAACTGTATATTTTCTGCTTTATTTATGACCATTTAAATACAAGACAAGCTGCACCTTATTCAACAAAGTTACAGTTCAACACATCCTAATCACGGAATCAATACCAGTTTCATTCGTTCACACCCTTCGTTTCTTTGCCTCCTCTTTTTTACCATTTGTTTTTTATGCCTTTTATCCATCACGCACATCGCACGCCTCAAATCACGTGCGATTATGAACGCATCAGCATAACGAACTCCATTCGAACATTGCCACCACCCTCTGCTCCATATGCTGCCTGCAGGTCGGATTAAAGAGCATAGCAAAGGGCTCTGGCGTTCGCTTAGAGGCAGTTCAACGTTGAATTTGCCTTCGGTAAGAGATCAAATGGCAGGAGCTGGTCGGATGCTGGTGGGAAGCATTCGCAAGCGATTGGTTTTATATACATATTCGACAAGCTGCTAGCGTTCGTCCTTCGTTTTCCATGCATGTTGCCACACAAAATGTATGAACCAAGCAACAACACAGTCCAACGTTTAGTGTGTGTATGTTTTTGCATGCATCAGCAGAATTTGTCCTGTAGGTTCGTTGGCAGCAAGAAAAAAGCAACCACATTTAGAAGCTTCCCCTTTTTTTGGCGTGTCCCTTTTGGTTTGAATGCTGTTGTTTTATCGCCATTGCCATCATTACCACTGCTCGGTCTGCTTTGCATCTTTGAATCAATACACGCATACTCCGTTTTGGACACGATGATCCAAGCACAATGGACATCATCCAGCAACCGGGAATGCTACATCTTTGTCTCTTTACCCTGTTCTCCAATCCAGTCTTGTCCGCTGCTACACTATTATTATGAGCGATGTTGTCTGCAGCGAGCATCAAGGGAAGCACTAATGGGATTTGTAACATCATTACTTTTATTAAATTTGTGAGGATTTGTGAGGTTGTGATGAAATATGCAGGCTACATGGTTACTGTCCTATTGATTGATGGGCAGAGAAGGGATAGCTCCAGCGCTTTCGGTGACAACGGCGTACGGGGGTGAACGTGTCACATTTGTGTCATCCGCTAAGCTCTACGCACAAACAGGCATCCAATGATTTCTGCTGACCGAAGATAATCCTTACCAGATCAATAATGGCACACACAAAAAAAAAAGAAAATCTTCTTTCGTTTTGTCACAGCTATCGTTTCATGTCTTAAGTCTTTATCTCTCTCTCTCTCCCTTCTTATTTTGTTTGCATAATACCATCAAAACATCATGATTGCCACGCGCATGCAATGGTTCGGCTGAAGCATTTGGCGTTAAATTTTGACCGATTGTATTGATCCCTGCCTAAGCGATTGGTTCCGCCCCTGCGGAACGCCACAATGCTCAGCATTCATCGCACATAATCGAGCAATTTCCGCTCCCACAGACACACAGGAACTCATAATAATTTTGCGCTTGACGGTGGGAAAGAACCAGTGCCAGGGGGAGAGAAAAAGCCGACGCAAAAGGACAGCCGTTTGGCAAGAAGAGTTTTAAAAAAGAATGTCAAAACCGTGTCTGCGATGGATTTTTTTCCCCTCCACGTGTTTTGCGCTTCTAACAAATGCTTCAAGTTTTCACCCGAGCTGGCGACAATGGCAATGGCGTACTTCATTCATTTTGTGGAGACCACCCCGCCCAACCCGTTGGTTTGCGTCTGCTGTGTGTTGCTCAAAGTACTACGTGTTTTCTTGCAACCGTACAATGTTATTCACCCGCAGCAGCAGCAGCAGCAGCAGCAGCAAGCAAGCAAACGAACGAGCACGCTACGCATTGCGAGAAGAAAAATGAAAGCAAAACAAGAACGAATCGACGGCAGGCGCAGTGAATATTAAATATTGAACTGTGAGATTAGATTGTTGTAGCGCGGTGCGGTCCCCGAGAATCCTTCGCCGTCACCGCTTTCGGCAGCGAGACGTGATCTGGTTGCGGCGGGTAGAGGGGAAGGGGAGTTTGTGGTTGTTTTTTTTTGTTCTTTCACGCTTTGTCGGCTTTTTCCACCGCCGCTCAGGCACTAACTGACTAATGGTGAAACGGCTTTTGGTCGCGAAAAACCCCTATACACACACACACAATCAGGATGACACAGCTCCGGGTCATGGGAAATGGGCAATGTGTATGCAAACGCACAATGTCGAAAAGGGGAAGGTTTTGGGATGCTGCCCAGCGAGGATGCTTAATTGTGCGTGAGAATTGCAAAGTGTCATAGATTGATGAAGCTTCGGTTGCGTGTTTTTTTCCTCTCTCTCTCTTGTGATGTGCGTGTGTTGTGCGCTCGTCGGTTTGTTGAACACGGAACAAGCGAAAAAGCGGAGAGGCGAAAAACACAGCTCAACTGTTGGGTTTGGGAAGGGGGCGAATGTAGCGGTGACTTTCGACTTGTCTGCTGTCGACTAAGTGATCATTTTGCTTTCCTCTCCTTCCGCTCCGGGAGGGTCAGACGGGGTTGTGGATGGGTGATATTTGCAGCAAAGGGGAGAAGGTATGTACCAGAGGGAGAGAACCAGAGGCGCGAGCATTAGGTGGTTCTATGCTACGAGATGATGATTATTCGGTACACGCTTTGCATAGACTATCAGCTGTATTCAGTGGTGTTGTTCGGTGCGGTTGACGACTTTATTAAAGCTAACTCTCCAGACGCCTGGAATGAAGAGAACTAACAAAATGGAGTCTTTTTATATTGGTGTGTAGCGAATTGTTGGCTTGATTAAGTAGTTGATGGGTACGAGTTGAACATAAATATTATATTTATTTAAATTGTTAGGGCTAGGTGTATGCAGTGTTTTTATATGTTTATAAGTCATATTTGTTTTTCCAATTATATATTCCTATTATGCCAATTATTATATTTAAAAATCATAAACTTAAAATATTGAACATCTCATAAATGCTAATTTGCTGTGCAGTTTGCATACATTTAGGCGTTTTCCAATAGAATATTATATTCATAGTGAAATAATAGTTTTCAGAACCTATTACGAGTGAAATGAATCATCTGATTGCATTTGATGCCTTCGAGTTAATGATTGATAGCAAACAAAAGCCACACAGCGCGTAAGCTACCTGTTCCACCTGCCCATCAGTCGACCGTTATCGAAGCAGAATCGAGCAGCAAACCGGTTCCGAGCACTAACCGCATTCGAATTTGACAGCTGGCGCAAATTCGAGCACTTTCTGCTTTCGCGCATGCGCACAGTGCCGGCGGCGAAAGGAAAGCAAATAACAGCAACAAAAACACTCACCCCCCCATTTCGGATACCAGGCACGATGCTGTGCTTCGGCTGTCAAGGATCTGTTTTTTTTTTCGTCCCTTGGTCCGAACGTTTCCCGAACGTATTGGGGCTTCGGGTTCCGTAATGCGACTGAGAAAGTGTAAAAGAGGGAAGAGCATGAGAGTGTTCCACTGCCGGAGAGCCACACATTCTACAACACAGCTGCCTGGCTGAATAAATGGAATTTGGAACAATTTTACGCCTGGCACAAACTTGTGAGTGCTCATTCCGTCGCATGCATCTTTGCGTAGAAGGTAATTGGAACATTCTCATCAGTTTTCCGCCGAAATTTGCTCTGTTGTGCTGTGGCCTGCTACGCTCTTACGCACATGGAATGCTCTCTCGGTAACATTTTCTCTCCCTACTGTTCACTCTCTTTCTCTCTTGCTCTGTGCATCTGTTTGGTGGGTGGAAAGCTCGTTGGACAGGCGACTACGACAACGAAAGGACGGTTTGGACGGTCCGTCGGGCAGTGGATCAGTTTTCTGCGATGCCGTGCGGTGATCGGACGTGTCCCGTGGACGTGCGTGTTTCGCTTTTCCGCTAAGCGGCTGTGTACCGTGTGTGAATGTGTGTTTAGGTGTGTGTGCGTGTTTGAAGGTGAAATCTGCAGTGTGAACTGGCTACCAGACGGTGCGAAAAATAAAACAGGTATACTTGCGCTCCTGTGTGCCAATTGTGTACACATAATAAGTGAATTGATTCGTGTGTAAGAAGGTTTTAGTACAGGGTACACGAGAAATGTGCACCAATAGATTGATGACGTAGTTCAGCAAGGAAAAACATCGTTCATTCAAATCGAGGAACAATTGGGAGCTCAAAGAAAAAACTGTAGACTTACGGAGAACGGGCAATACACACACGTGATTGGTGGAGAAAAGCTGTAGATGATGTAGAGGTTTAAAATTTGCTGTTTTGATAATGACAGTGAAAATTGTTCGAATTATTCCGAGTGTTAAGTGCCATCAAAAGTAACTTCAAGTGGTACGGTGTGATGGTGTGCAAAACACTTTAATGTGTGCTTCCGTGTTCAAATGTGGCATATTCAATATGCTTTAACAGAAAAGGAGTCCTTGAAAGTGTTCTCAGATTGCGTGTACTTTCGTTGCTTCGTTCGAAAAAAAAACGCCAAAAAGGCAGCAAGCAGCAACAGCAGCAGCATCAAAAGGATTCAAACAGCAATCGCAACCGTAAGCTTCCCACGCCATACAGCCATCATCGATAAAAGCTCAACAATTTGAGCTATGCTCTACGCCGGCAGCGGAATTCAGGCAGCTTAAGAATAATGGTATGTTTTTTTTGTGTGTGAAACTTTCACACCCACCACCTCCGCAGCAGCTAACTTTGCACCGAACAAATCAACACAAACACTTGTACACTTTTCACTTTTGGGTGTGAAAAGTTTTGGTGTGCATGGTTCGGGATAAAGAAAAATCGTTCTCGATTTATCTGTCGTGTAAGGGTGCCGGGTGTTGTTACTACAGCTACATGCACCGTACGCTGATTTATGTTACTATCACTCCGCATCCCACCTGCTTCATTCTCTCGCCCACTCAGCGGCAAGCTCTTGTAGCCTAATCCATTCCACGTGTCACCCAATTTTCACATACTAGAAAGATAAAGCTGCCTGCCTACCAAAGCGCCCGTCCATGAGCAGGTCCTGCCCTTCGCACGCCAGACCCAGGACCGGGCGCTTATCGGGGGCGAACTTTTTCCCGTGCAAGCGAAGGTGTTTCATCGTCTTGTCTTCTGCACGGTTCAGGTGAAGCAATAAAGGCAAGAAAGCCCACCCAACCTCCACTCAAGTCCCACCACTCTCCCCTCCCACGCCGTTTGCCCAGCCAGATTGATGACGGGTTTTCGCGGAGCAGATTGCGGCTCGCCTAGAAAGTTTGACTTTTATGCAGACTTTTACCGACCGTTGATGTTTAGACGTTTTGCACGGTCGATTTTTGAGCATCGCAAAGCAAAGCTCACCAAGTCCGCAGGTGGCGTGCGTGGTGTGGGGGCAGAGCGCTTGCCTGAAAGCTGTTTTGCAAGTGCAATATCTGCCGCTGCCAGGAGAAAAGGGGGTTTCTTGTTATTTTTACTTGTTTTGGATGATTTGCTTCGGGTTTTTTCCTCTTTGGTCGTTATATGCTACAGCAGTACCGTTGACCAGGGCTTTGTAGGGCGCTTTTGTTTGGGGCGAAAAAGGTGGATAAGGTAGAGGAGAAAGGGAATGGGAAAACTTTCCGTGCAAAAAACGGTTATCAGTAATGAGATAGAATGTTACCTTTGCTGTGGGCGATTTTTGAAGCATAAACATGCGAAGGAAGGTGCCATTGAAGAATAATGTACAAAACTTTAATAAGAGCTCCATTGTGTGGTTGACATTCCATGCGAATGGAGGCGTTTGTTGAAGAGTAATTTGGCGTTTTATGCATTACTGGTGGGTGATGTTGCTCAGGGAGACTCCGACCAACAAATTGCACGACTTGAACAAGGCATCTGTTCTACATGGAAACCTTATTTATCGATGTAGCGGATTTGAAGTACGCAAGTTGTGCCGAACCTTCCAGCCTTGCAAATTGGCGCCTCTTATCGCGGCTTATTCAATTAGGACGGTGTACTTGTTCGCCGGTGGCAAACAAAACAGGGAAATCGTGCGCATGATACAAAACCAAGGATACACTTTTACTTCCACTTGTTCTGCATCCTACTCGCTCTAAACACTCGCCGCCCACCCACCGCAGCGAAAAGCGATACAGATCAAACAGAAATTTCCCTTGCTCGTGCGGTAATCCGTAGCCAGCAGCCCTGGAAGCAAATGATTGGCAAATCTGCTTCCGCTTATAAACACGTTCTCTTCTTTTGAGTTAAACACGTCGTTTTTTTTACCGTGGTTGGTCGGCTAGCTGTAGGCAACCTACGGAATGGGGGAAAAACAGAAAAAAACCATCTCGTGGTACCATTATTTCACGAGTGGCTCTCGAGCGGTGAGCTAAACAAGGCGCTCGCGCGCACCGTACGAGCAACAAAAACACACGCGAAAGATACAGGACAGCAAAGCTTCGCCAGGATTATAAGCATCCACCAGAGCACATAAGCCGAGCACAGCACACAAGAGGAAGAGATACAAACCTGTAGCCCGTACTTATAAGTAGCCCCCCCCCCCCCTTGCCGTGCTTGTCCCGCTTCGGTGTGAGGCAAACCGTTTCCGGCAAACGATCCCTTCGAGGGTGCAGATAAAATTAAACCAATTTCTCTCCCGGGCGAACGTCCGGACCACCGTCTCGCACACACGTTCATTGACAGGTTTATTTCACTACCGCACCGCACCGGGACGGTTTTTGGGGCAAATTTGGTGGTGGTGGGGCAGTAGAAAAATCGAGCAACAACTTACGATCAACAAACGCTGGAAGAAAAGAGAGACAGAGAGAGAGAGAGAGAGAGAGCGAGTGTGTGTGATAGCGCGCTCAGCTCTGCCCGAAAACGTGGGTTTTTGGGAAAAGGAAACCAGGGCAGCAAAAAAAAAAGAAGGAAAGATGGCTTTCCACGGCCTCCCAAGCAACAACAACATCAATAGACAACGTGAAAATAGAGGAAAAAGAGCTTAAACTCACACAAACACACACACATACACACGTCGGCCGGAAGTCAACGGGACAATTCCACCGGGACCCGTGCGGACCCGTGTTCGTGATCTTCGTGTGTTCGCACGGTCTACAGCGCCGTACCGCAAACGGCAGCTGACTGGTTGTCGTCCTTTTTGCGCCGTTTTGCTTGTTTTTTTTGTGTTTGTCGTCTTTTAGCGCCGTCTTTCGGTCGACCCATGGTTCCGGGAAAATTTTGGGTTGAAAGAGAGCGAAAAAAAAAATTCTACCAACGGCCATTGAGATGCTTTCCGTTGCCTATAAATAGGAGCAAAAAAAAAAACAACGGTTTCTGATCTCGGACGGAAAACGGAAAAGCTGGGAACGCAAAACGATTTATATTCCCACGGTGTACTGCCAAAGCGGATGCTGAGGGAAGCAGAGCGCTAGTAACCTCCAACGTCCAAATGCACGCGACTGCACGTGAGGTAGGGCAGGACACACACGCGCACACACAAACGTTGTACGTTTGTGCGGTTAGTCCGTCCGACCAACATTCAGCCCTCGGATGCCCAGCGGCCAGAAAAGAAGACATACGGTGCACGTTTACGTTTACACCGACCTTGCATAAACGGATGGAAGCTGTGGAGTGTGTGTGTGTGTGTGTGTGTGTGTGTGTGTGTGTGTTTGTGTATGAAGGTGTGTGTGTAATAGCCGCGAGCAGGATTAGGATTTTCCCCGAGCACAAACAGTCCGAGCAACCCGGTAAAGGAGGGAAGAAAACGCAATGGCTCGTGCGAAATCGCTATTCATCTCGCAGTGAAAGGCAAAGTGCAACCAGGAATGGTACTTCCTGGCCAGCTTTTCCTACTCGTCTTTTTTTTTTGTTGCTGTCCTCTTATTTTTTGATATTTTTTCACAGCCACCTTGCGATGGGTAAAAGTACACCGCTCGTGAACGTTACACAGGGCACATTCTTCCATATCATTTAGCCACAAAGCGGACCATTTTGCTCTATGCTCCTTTGGCAAGCACAAACCAATGCGCCTAAATATATGCAATGTGCGCGGCAAACAGCTAGCAGGCGCCTACTAGCGCAAAACGAAGGAAATCAACTGACATTCGCCGTTCCGCGTCAACGCAAAAACACCGGTTTGACCCGGCAGTATCGGCGTTCCCCTTTTGGTGGGCGTTGCGTGTACACAAAGAGATTGCTGACTTTTCCACCCGCGTCGAGGAGGACCAAAAGCGAGTGCCGAGTCAGTGGTTTTCTTGCGCCAAAACCACGGTCTCCAGCGCAAAGGTTAGACTAAAGCTATCGGAAGCTATAAATTTGATTATGCTAAACAGTCGGCTGGCCGGGCGCTTTGGCAGTAGATCGGGATCGGCTTACGCCACTTTGCCGAAACCGTTCATTAATCAAATTTAGATTTTTGATATCCTTCAAGGCAGCGAGCTTCCCTTGCTACCCTCGCTTTCCATCCGCGGTTTCCAATCCGGTCCGCTTCCATCACGCGTAACGTTACGCATCTCTCCCACCCAGGGTTTGGTGTGACCGGGGAAGCGATCCGACAGACACGTCTCCGATGGAAATTAACGTCATTAAGATCGGTGACAGGACAGTTAGCGAATGCCAAGCCAATGAGGGAGCTCTATAGGGAGACAGGAGTGGCAGAATTTAAGAGACAATTTGAACAATTAAATTTTAATCCCATCCCGTCGTAGCTCAACTAGCATGTGGTTATGGAGGTGTGAATCATCAAAACCACCCGCTGGACTGTTCAGATACACTTGACAGGCACTGTAAGGCTTTAAAGCTTGGCTTTAATGTTGAATTCATGCAGCATTTTGGGTCGAAATGTCCCGAAGAGTGTGCTAACAGCACAATACTTCACGTAAAAGACTCCATTCGTCATTGTCTCATTTTCGGAAAGGTCACCCAAAAACCGGCTCGACTAAAATGTCGGCCTCCTAACGAGATGATTGGTGATTACTCGAAAGGCCACGAATCGAGCAAAATCACCCAAATCAAGCACAAATGAAGGAGGTGTTGCTGCTAGACGCTTCAACCGCCAAGGCTCGCTGAAACCTTTCACCAGGCAAGCACCAGGAACTAGGGCCGTAACACGCGGCCAGTTGCATGATCAAGCGAAATATTTCGGCTACCTTAGAGTACGAGAAAAAATTGAATAATTGTAAGCAATGGAAGGCCTAATCGGCCGTAATGGGGGTCATTTCTCAATCGTGTAAAATATGCCCGACACATTTCCGTGCACCCGGCAGGGTTGTAATTGATGAGAGTGGATTTAATCGTTGATTTACTGGCCCGCACATGTATGCTTGGGCTGGCAAGGGGTATTGCGACAGTATTGACAGCGGAACTCGTTTTGGGAAGTAATTAAATTTGCTTTATTTACATAACAATTGTTTTGGGTGAAAATTTAAACGTCAATAACGGCTCACAAGAAACTTTCGAAACTGGCTTGGAAGCTACAGTGAGTCGGTTTAAATCATCCTCTTGGACACAAAAGGATGGCACTGGTCGAGGGGAGGGAGCTGTGAAAGATATTTTTAATTAAACCCCTGCCCACGTGCCCCTCGCCGGCTGATTAAACAGCTCGGTTAGAAGTTCATTAACTTCATCCCACCACACGCGAACGGGGCTCTGCGCTGGTCAGTGACTGCGGGAATTAAAGCTGCCAGTGTGTCAGAGTGGCAGGAAGAATCATGCTGCGGCGCCTATGGTGATGCTTTTCCGCGTTGTTCCTAATGATGGTTTCCCCACTGATGTTTGCCGCAACCCGGTGGCCGAAAAGGTGTTGCTCTGTGTGGTACGCTTTGTTTTGGCGTTTTTTTCTTCTTCTTCTGCTTGTGCCGGTCGCACTCGCCAACATCCATTTATATTTAGCTAGCTGGTTGTGTCGGGGTAGCGGGATTTAAAGAAGGACGAAGTTTTTCCCACAGATCGATAATGCCGCTGCGCTCCATCCTTTTCACTCGTTTGTTCCGCAGGGTTGGCAGGGTGGAAGGTTTACGCCGATGCGGCATTATGCTAAGCGATTGGGCAGAGGGTAGATTTATGCAGGACAAAGGGAAGCAGCGCTGTTGGTTGTCTAATTATGCTGGAACGCTCGGACACTATACGAGCTGCATGAGACAGAGTTGCAATGCAAATAGATAGTGATGTGTTAACGGAGTTCAATAATGGGAGAGTAAGAGTAAGGAATAACTGGCTCTTTTTTCATCATGATCTTGGCGATGTCACTGACATTTGTCATTGATCGAAACTACAAATGTTGCTCAGAGATAAAAGCAGTTAAGCTGTTTAATTGTGCCAAACCAAGGTGGATTAGGTAAACCTGGGCAAGCTTCAATTGTTACTCCATGCTACTGTTAATGTGATAAGTTCCAGCTAAAAGCTTTTGTTCTAGTTTGAAGGAACAAGTGGCAGGCATTGTTACAACAATTTCATCTAGCGAAGCATCCAGTGCATAAAAGAAACAATCCACCTGATGCTGTACGTCGTATTTCCAGGACTCGTCAAGCTGGTTGCTCTTTGTGGTAAATTAGCAGCAAACTACAAGAACGAAGGCAGCTACGCATGGACTTTTCACGCAAAAAAAATACTATTATAAATCATACGTACACTAGAAACGAGACGGGGCAAGCACGAGGGACAAGCACTCACAATAGACCGCTCAACTGCTCCCTACTTGCGGGGCGAGAAAAAAGGGGTTGCATTTCCCGTTGTTTGGGGGAAGTCGCTAAAAAAAAGGATGAAGGACAGTACGCGTTGAAAGGTCAGAGGGCAAAGCAGCAGCTGTACGACCGGAGCGCTTATTTAATCCTTCCGTTGCATTAGGGTTATCTGTGATGGAAAACAATAAAAAAAAGTTCGCAACACACTCACCCACTTAGAGCGCAAGGGGAAGAGAGAATAAAAGCATGCGCGTACCAGTGCCACCTGGACGAACGTAATCATAAGAACAAAAGCACCAGTAGCAGGAGAGAGCGAGTAAGAGTAGCAAAACCATTACGAAACCATTTTTGCAACATTCCGTCTGACAGCTTGTGCGGAGACTGCTCGGCTGCTGGCGGTGGGTGACGAAACGTTTCATCTATTCACCTGGCCCGAAGAGTGGGTGGGTTAGTTTTCCTTTTCAAACCATGTACAACTTCTTCACCCCTCCTTGGAACCCTAACACTCTACGGTCCTTGCAGTCTCGACTGTGTCGGGAGTGTATCTTAGGACGATTTTCTTCCGACGACTCGCAAACGGTCGTCTAACGAACGTCAACGGGTAATCCACCGGATGCCAGGAACAGTGGTGGACCTCGACCGTGAACTGAATCACCACCAAACGCCCCCCCCTCCCCCCATCCATTTCGGGCTGGCACTTAAGGGTTGCTTAATTTGATGAATGGCAGGTTACACCGTACGTGTCTACATCATTCGCAAGCGAAGCTAAAAGGTCTTGGCCGGTCCCCGCCTAACCATCGGTTATCGGGCAAGTGTGTTTCTTCTACTACCTCCTACTCTCTCTCTCTCTCTCTCTCTCTCTCTCTCTCTCACGCACAGAGCGAGAGCCGTCGAAAGGCTTTTATTTTTCGCTCCCGGGAGGGAAAGCTTTCACCTTGCGCCGCAACGCAAACCGTACGGGCAAACCGGTTTGGTTTTGTTTCGCTCACTCTTTTTCCCGCTTTTTTTTGTAGTTTTTTTTTTCAAAAACAGGGGACATGTTTGGGGCGGTGGGAGTGGGAAAGCATAATAACTCTGGCCTCCCCGGTTGGAGCCGCTAACCGCACACACACACACACGCACCTGGCACGAGGCTTCAGTTTTGAGAGGTGAAACACATTTTATTAGCATTATTTTTCACGTACGATCGTTACTTCTGGTCTGGCGTTGCAATGGAGTGAGAGGGTAGAAGGGGAAGGGGTTGGAAAGGGCCATTTCCAAGTTTCGGAGAAAATGGTTATGGCCTGCGATAACGCGTGTATGTGTGTACAGTGAGCACAAGGAAAGCCGTGTTGGTTGGAGAAATAAGCGAGCGCAAACGACTCGCCCGTCACATTGACACGCTTGATTATTATCCGGATGAAAATGCCGTTCGTGCCGATGGATTGAATATTTGCCCTCCGCACACACACACACACACACACACTCACACAGTTTCAATCACATTTGGCTCCCCCGCTGGAGGGGGGTTTCGCCCTGGAAGAGGTTTTAAATTGAATTGTGCCTAAATCGAACAAACAAATCGGCCCTCCAAAGTCGAGCTAGCGTGCCGATTACCCGCCCAAACAGCTGCTATAAAAATGTATTGCAATGCTTTTAATGGCACCCCGGATTTATTCCTTGTTCGTGAAAGCTGGCAGGCAAGCTTACGCGTGAAGGTGGGAAAAAGTTGGCCCGCTCACGATGGGAAGGAGTAATTCAACTACCGCACTTCATAGATTGGATTAAAAAATTCCCAATCCCCAGCAGAGCGGTGGGAAAATCTTTCACCAAAGCCAAGCTACACCGGTGCGAGATGGATGAAAGTTTCCATTTTCTTAGGAACGGTGAACGATTTTTTCTCTCTCTTTTGCTTTCCACTGCTCGCACTAAGTGGTTCCATCGGTTAATTTTAAAACAACCCATCATAACTCATGGTCGCTTGCCATCGTTGAAAGTTTGCTGTAATCTCGCCCCACGGGATAGGTTTTTCTCTCCTGCGCCCGGGCGGTTTGTTTGCTTTTACTGGCGAGCTTATTGCAATTTTTCCCCTTCCCCCAGAGTGCCGAAAGCAAATTATCTTCATCGCCAGCCAAACGATAGTGGCAACCGGATCGATTTTCCAGTGTTGATACAGGAATTAGTGGAAGAAAAGGAGGACACGGAAAAAAAGGTGATACAAGGAAAATTGGGTACCAGAAGTTGGAAAAAACCCGCCAACTAAACTGTAGCTTGCACCGACGACAAACCTTGGACGCCGTAGTCGATGTGCCAAACTTAACCTTCCCTTTCCCTTGCCACCCTACCCACACCTCATATGAGTCATACACTAGTCGATGTCACGTTTCCGAAGCAATTTGCATACTTTGCCCTTCACTCCACTTCGCCAGTTCCTTTTCACGAAAAGTTTCCCAGGCAGCTTTCACCCAACGGGCTCGGTGTTTTTTTTTTGCGAGGGGACGGGAGAAGGCGTGAGGCCACTCTTTATATGCCACCGTGCGCCGTGACCGATTTTGGTCGCGTGTATGCAAGGGTAAAGCGTGGAAAATTGCTTCCGTCCCTCGAGAGGCGGTTGACGACGACGACGACAACGACAACCACGACGGCGGCGGTGATGATGACGATGATGAGGATGAGCGGTTAGGGTGGAGGAAAACTACTGATTTCTATGGCACTTTCCCTTTGGTCACACACACACACACATGCCGCCTTTCAGCTTGCTACAATAAGAGGGAAAACTTTCACACATTTCCCCTTGTATGAGGCGCCTGCAGCAAAGCACCGGGGTTTTTTGCATGCAAAACCATGATTCGTTTCAACCCACCCGTCCTTCCTCGCCTTTCCCTTTACTTATTACGCTGCAACGAATTCCCGTGAAAGAGTGGGGAGGAGGAGGAGGAGTTTTTTTCCGTGTGTGGTTTGCTGAAGAAGCCTGGAAGGAAGTGTGTGGTGAGTGTGTGTTTTTCATGCTCAGTGCTATGGTGCGGTTGCAGCAGCAGCGTACGCGTGTGTGTGTTTGTAGCACCAGTAGTCCTGCCGGATGCACTTTCCTGGGTTCATCGTTTTTCCAAATGAGCACGACCGAGCAGCGGGTTGGAGTTGGCGTGGACATGGCGGCAGCGGATGGGAACAGCTTGCTTGCAAGATAATTTTCCTTCCGTAACAAACTGCACTGATGAAAAGTGACAACCTCCCTACTCCCCCCACCCACTTGGCCGCTTGTTGCGAAACTGCGGAACTGAAAGGAGAAGTTTTTCTTCGAAATTACTTTGCCCACGTCGCACGTTCCGTCCATCCCGCACCGAGACCGACTGTGTCGACCTCACGTGTGCATGTACGCACCCGGGCGCAGTGTCTGTGAGTGTGTGTGTTTCTAACCATTTCATCGGGAAGATAGTTTTCTTCCTCCTTTCGGTTTCCGGTATACAGCACACAAACACACACACAACAAGCGGTTGCTGCTGTTCCGGCTCTTCCGTGCTTAGTGATCAGCCATGCTCGAAACGATCATGAACGGTTCTAATGTCGTTGATGTTGATGATGATGATAGTTAGTTTAAGTAGCGAGTAGAGTGAAGCGAGCCGTGCTTGTGTGTGTGTGTGTTTTGTGATATAAAAAGGAAAACTTTATTTTCAATGTTTTCCATCGTTTCCTTCTACAATACAAAGGAAAGAGCACGAGACCGACAGAGCAATCCACTTTAATATAATTTTCCCTTGGGTGCCGTTTTTCCCAGAAATCGTCTATTGATTCCATTGTATTGGAACGAACCACACCGATCTGTAATGAATGTTTACAGAACAAGAATCGAGCTTTACAATTTAGTAGGAAGAGCAGCAGTTCGTGTTCCATTCATCAGAAGATACTTTGCTTTGATTTTAAAATACAAGAAAGTTAACGATGCCATACGGCCAATAGGCAACAAAAGGGTACAACGGAACTGGTCCTTAAAACCATCCTTGCCTACCAAGAAAATAGGCCTACCATCACGGCTTGCTGCCGATTGCTTACCGCCAGTGTGAGAAGTCGATGAATTTTTCATCTCGATTAAAGCCTCCAGTTGCCTACATTTAGGCGTTGATCCCATGTGCCCCGGGGCGGAAGACTTCAAACCTAAGCAGATTCTTATCCCAACTATTTCGAGAGGCTGAAGGTGTGTGTGTGCGTGTGGTTTACCTTAACAATTTCCTCTTCCAAAAAGGCATCTGGCCCGGCATCGGTGTCGGGGGTTTTTGAGGCGGTTTTAACCCTTTTCTCACGACACGTGGAAAACCACTAAATGAATCGTTGTCTTTACGATGAAACCCCTTCCCTTTCCCACCCATCTTTCCAGCAGGGGAAGGTGGGATTTTTGGCTCCGACCAAACCTTGGCCAACCCGAACAACAAAGCCCTGTGTAACCGTACCAGAACCTGGGTCAATGATGGAACGGTTTTCCGTACCACACGGCAGGATTAAATAAAAATAGCCCCAGCACACACACACACACACACATCCGTGATGGAAAAGGTATCCGCTGAGTTCCATTACAACCTGCCCGAAAGCCCGAAATGATCGAAACACACACCAACACACACACACACCCATCCTCGGTCGCTGTAGGGCAATGGGTTCGGGAAGGAGATAGTAAAATAAATCAATTCCTATGCATGTTTGAAGGGTACGAAACGGGCACGATTCGCAGGGCTGGCAACCCCATCACGCACACGGCATGTTGGCTGAGGTATGCTGGTATGGGCAAAGGGGCCAGCAAGGATACCAGGGCGAGCAGAAGGGCAGGAAAACAGGAAATTGGGCAAGGATTGTTTTACTGCCACAGTTCGGCCCGGTGCCCGCCTGCTGACGACCGATGATGGAGTTGCGCTTTTTTCACTCCCAGCCCCCGGGGCCGAAAGGTACGCCGGGATGCCCTAAATAAATACACATGTCTTTGATGCCCCAAATAATAGGATTGAAATTGTAGGAGCGGGAAGGTACACCGTGACCGGGGAAACCTTGAGGGAAATGGTTTTGGACCAACTGCAGCCCGATGTATACAGATCGATACTTGCGGTGCTTTGGCCGGTGTGTGTGTGTGTATGTGTTTGGCTACGAGCCGGGTAACAAACATACAAAGAGAGCAATTTGAATCGTTTGGTTTGCTTTCAATTATGGTTATTTTGTAAGCAGATGCAGACTGGGTACGTTTCGCTTTTTTACGAGAGTTAGGTTTTGTGTTTTTGGGGTTTTTTATGGGATGTAAAATGATGCTTGATAGGGTCATATTACATCCATCCGTGGTGAGAGAGACAGAGAGAGAGTGGGAGAAAGTGGAGCAATGTTTGCGAAGGAAATTCTATTGCAGCAGTTTTATTAAAGAGTTTTTTTGTGTTTTATTTTACCAATCAAAATCATTCTACGCTTTGTGCTAGATGTTTGCTCACAGTGCATGTCCTACGCACAGTTTTTCATGGTTAAATTTAAATACACAGCAGAGTGAATGAACTTTTAAAGTAGCGGAAAATCGACTTCTCTCTACTGCTTGCACCCTTCGCATCGTGTTCAGCGCTTCGATCACGCTTTTATCGGTTCTTATCGGGTGCCAAATCTTTGCACCTCGTTGCGAAACGTGCCGGTCAACGGGGAAATCTGGGTCGCTCGAGCTTTGTCTGCACACACACACACACAAACTCACAGCCAGCAACACAATTGGTCTTTGTTTTGCTATATCGTACCGTGACCGGTTCTGATTTTTAAACAGCTTACCATTGTTTTCGGTTGTGTTTGTTCGGATCTTTTGCAAAGCTTTTCTTTCTTTTCGGCCTTTCTTCACTTGGCTTTGGAGTAAAATCGTAAAGTCGGGTGAGTCCTTTGCCAACGCCACTTTGCAGCGTAGAAAGTATTGGAGGGTAAGGGGGAAATGTTCAAGTTTTCAAGTGAAAAGCTGTTCACCAGTTTGCTCGTCACGACAGCGATAGCGATGCGATTTGTAGAAGAAACTCCAGAATGAAGAGCAGTACTGCCTGATACTTGGGTTTGTTGTTTTAGATAAGCGTGTTTTGTTGTTTAGTTTACTTTGGTTAGGTGGTTACTGTTTCGAGTGTTGTCTATGCTTTTGGGCAATTGTTTGTAGGCAAATGATACAGTTTTGCTGTGCACAGACATGCAATTGATTCTCTGGAGCTAGAAAACTATCGGGTTATGTTTTTAAAGCTAAAATATGTAATTTTTTGTTAATTTTAAATTCAGTATTTCAAGGTTTTTTGAGTATTTTATTTCTAATTTTTTTAAAATAATTCACAAATATTTATGTCCTATTTACAATTATATAAGTCTTCCCATAAATTAGCATGTGACAAGATTCTTCATTTGTCGCATGATTTCTCTTCACCTATCTTTACCTAAATACAGTGGAGCGCCGTTTATCCGGGCTTCTCGGGACTTGACCTCGCCCGGATAAGTGAATAACACGGATAATGAGTCCAATGATACATTTTATCACCAATTCCTGATTATTTCTTGGAAAATTGTCTTTTTTTATAAAAATGACCCAGTTTTTATTAACTTCATGTTTTTCCCATAAGAATATTTGAAATTTGTCTTTAATTATCGTGTATTTGTTATGACAATGTGCTCTTTTAACCACTTTTTTAAATATCCTCCTCATAACGCAATGTCACTATTGTATTGAACTGTCATTTCTCAACAGCACGGATAAACGGACAGCCGGATAAAAGGTACCCGTATAAACGGCGCTCCACTGTATACCTAATTTAAGGAAAACACGTAACCCTAACCACAGTCTACCATGTGGAATTGTATCGTGACACGTTTTGAAGCCTGTCATTCGTCCTGTTATTTGTCTTCAACTACAGAGCATCGAGAATTGCATCAAAACAGCACAACAACGAGCCAACCCTGCAACGCAAGAAAATGCAATGCACCTGGGTGTTGCCATCACACCATCCGAGCGGTTCGCTTCCGTGCCTTGTTGACTTGACTTGAGTGAAATCTCTTGAACCGCGCATCGTTCTCGATGACACGATCGCACGGAAAATGGAAAACAAATAGCCCAACTAGCCTGGGCCGAGGGAGGTAGCCGAAACGCACTAACGAGATCGTGCTTGTTCGTTGGAATTCTAACCAACCTTCATTTCTCTCGTGTGTGTGTGTGTGTGTGTGTGTGTGTGTGTGTGTGTGTGTGTGTGTGTGTGTAAAAAAAGAATCAATGTGATGCAAAAAGAAACAACGAGCTGCAACGACAGGAGGATTTGCGTACGAACCGTAAGAATGTTTGCAGTGGCAAGCCACCTTCTTCCCACAGCGCACATGCTTCACACCCAACAGCAACGACACAGCTAACCATGTTTGAGCTATTGCAGTAGTGGAAGAAGAAAAAATCGAAAGACAACAAATCCCCAACTATCGTTCCAGGGCGTAAAGGGAAAAGAAAACCACCACCACCACCACTAGGTACTTCCGATAACAATGATGAAAGCATTCCATTCGAATCCAGTTCTCGACTCTCGGCCGGAAAATGTTTCCGGTTCGACTGTCGACGGCTAACCAGTGTAGTGCACGTTTCCGGAACAGGTTCCTCTCACTCTCCCTCTCTCTCTCTCATCCACTCTCGAACACTACCGGCTCCACTTTCGTCAAACGCAGAAACATGTGTCAAAGTCAATCGCAATGAAATTTGCTGGCAATCACCACCGCCACCATGCTTGGTGAGCGGCTCCTGGCCTGAAGTGAAGCTTGTGCGAAGGCATCGAGCATCGGTGGTCTGGGGGGTGAGTGCCGGTGCTCGTGCTTATTCGTCTTTGCCTCTAGTGGCACAAACTGCAAGCTCATGAATTCTGCCACTGTCACGGGTGGGAGGAAGAAAAGGTCGTGCAGCGTGTCGAAGCATCAATTGAAGAAGGCTGAAGTTTCCTTGAGTTTGACAAATAACAAACGGTACGGAAGGAGCTGCAGCCAGCCAGGGATAGGAAGAAAACACTATTTCTTCTGTCATCGTCAGTTCGATTGGGAAGTCGGAAAGGTCGTTCTGTCAGCGTAGCTGTACGTCTACGTTACGAAGCTGTCGGTTCGGTGTCTACAGATTGAGCACTTACAAGCTAATGAAGATGATGGAATGGCTTTATCTTGTTGGAAATATTAAATATTTTAAAGCAGAAATTAGGTAATATTTCATTATTCAAATAGCGTTTTAAAAGCTGCTTAAAGTGTTCCACCAATTGGAATTGCTACACAGTTTAAGGATCTTCAAACGAATTCTTATTGCATCCTCAGAAAGATGCAGATGTCTGATTGTATACTTTTCCTAAACATTGAATATGTGCACTGCTGCCCACGTCTTCTGAATTTCACCCGGGACGTTTCGCCTCCCCCCCCCACGAACGCTCACCACCAGTCAAATATTGAACACTGGCAAGGCAAAACTAGTTTCCAGCTACCTTCCGTTGGGTACACCAAACCGGATCGGTGTCCCTTTTTTCCTCGGAACGGGTTGCTTCCGGCAACTGTTTTGAATTCGGAAAAAGGACCTAGCCCGCTAGTGGCAAGATCGTACACCGTACTTTTACCGAGCAAAAGTTCCGGCAAATGCTTCACTGACTGATGCAAACGGCGTATGCAAATTCTCGCAAACATGCGATGACTTGGGACACGGTGAATGGGAGGGAGGGGGGACACTACACGGCATCACAAGGGTGGGTATGGCGGCGTGAGGCAAATGCAAAAGCACACAATAACAATCAAGATGTATCGTATTTCGATTTTATCCTATCCCGCTCGAAATTCAATGCACGTCATCAACAGTTCAGATTCGAGCTGTTTGTACCGCGCGGCATTGCACTACCTCACTGCAGCAGTGGCGGTGCTTCCCTGCCATGTCGGTTCGTAAGGTAAGGTGACTGTGGTGTGAAGTGGTTGGGTGGCAAAAGTTGGCTGGCTCTGCCGGTTTCGTGTGCACGAGATCGTGTATGTTTTGTTGCTTGGTTGCAATGCGCCAAAGGAAGTGTTTTGTTGTTGCTAGGGGTTTGCGCCCATTTCTTCTCGGTACGAGAAATCAACGTGGCGTTTCGCTTTCATCGCGAAGATTGCAGTTTGGCAGAACATCACTTTCCATTCCAGAGGTTTAGGAGAAAGAATGTTTGTGCTTTTGTGAAATTTGTTGATTAAGTTTTCACGTGAATGCATCCGAGATATGCAGCCGAGCAAAAAAATGGAAAGAGCTGCTTGTTGCGTGAATGATTCCTGTTCGCGTTTGATGGATATTGACATTCTTGTGCATTGTGTTTGTGCGCAAATTGGTGTTTAAAGTCGGTAAGAGTATATGAAAAATTATTTTCCTGAAGTGAGATACAAATAACGCACAGTTTTTGCTAACAAAATGACAATTTTTAGCATTACCAGAATCATTACCATGACTATGCTACAACCGAAATTCAAAATGCTCAATACTTAAATTCTTGAACATCATCGTAGACCAATTTCTTGGACTTGAACTACAAAATAAATTCCTAATTCATTGGAAGATGGCTATAAATATGATATGCTGTTCTTTGTTATGCAATATAACTAATTCCAACAAAACAATACCTCCGATGTGAAAATAGTCCAGAATCTTCCAACAGAAAGTAAGATAAATAAGATTGCTTGGTTCGTTCATCTTGAACCATGCCTAAATTTAGCACCAGGTCAAGGTTAATAAGCTATCACACAGCTATCCGCACGTAAATAAATAATTCCGCGCTCTGTAAGCACATGACTACTCTACTCTTACCGTGCAAATCCACGTCCACAAAGCTAAGGAAAAGGGTTATTTTTTCCTAAAGTCACAAACACAGCATTTTGTTCATACCACCTAATACCTATCCAGACAAAACCTGCTGTTTTTCCTTGATCTACTTCACCCACTCTAATTACGGCTGACGAATGAGTACTCATCAGTACGGGAGCTTACTAGAAACCTTCGCTTCATTATTGAACACCATGCCCTGCTCATGTGCTGCTAGCCCAAGCGACAAACGGCTATGCTTAATAAGCATGCTAGCATGCTATGTTCGTTTGTCACATTGCTAACTCCACTTCATTTGTTACTCATATCCCGGTGCTTGTAGTAGCAGCGTGTTCTACGCAAACCGGGAAGAAACATCCGATACGGGGAAGAGAATACCAACCCGAACCCGAAGCACAGTCCAGCATAATGATTGTGCCTTTCCTTTTCGGTGCAGTTTTCTCTCTCCCCATCCAGCTGAAAG
This sequence comes from Anopheles gambiae, assembly GCF_943734735.2. Taxonomy (NCBI): domain Eukaryota; kingdom Metazoa; phylum Arthropoda; class Insecta; order Diptera; family Culicidae; genus Anopheles; species Anopheles gambiae. Next base: position 90,312,452 of record NC_064601.1, read on the forward strand.
CATTAGCCACCGGATAAGGAAGAATGTATCCGTATTCATTATTTATACTCCCAGCTGCCGGGAGTACGAGCGGGAGAGTGGTCCAGCGGGATCCATACCCACATGCCTCAAGCCCCCATTCCAGTGGAATTCGTTTCGGCGCTTGAAGACGCACTGGCCATGATACTCGCCCCTTGTTACGCTTTTGTTACGCTCCTTCCAAATAGTTCCTGCACCGCACACAAACCACAAATCCATCCATCACCGGAACCGGTTCCTCAGCCGTACGTGCCGAGCCGTTCGCTGGGGGATTTTGAATGGACTTACTGGCACAGACACAGCCGGAGTCAGCCCGGGGGAACCGGTTCGATCTGGACGTTCACAACAAAATCGTTTGTTGACCTATCGACCGGCCTGCTGGTCCGCAAAAACCCGGAAACCCCCAGAGCGAGCTTCCTGTGGGAACGATACGGAACGCTCCCGAATGGGGCGGAAAACTCCCCCCAGTCGAGCAAGTCCCACAGAGTGTCAAGCTACGCTTTCCGTTTACGTTCTCGTGTGTTTCGTTTTCTTCGCTCGGTGTATCACAGTCAGCCAGCCAGCCAGCCAGCCGGGAGGATTACCTGGCATAAATTGTAGTCACTTGTAGTCTTCCAACTCATCGGGTACGGCTAAAATGAAATCATGAGCCCATCTATTCTGAGCCATTGGGGCCCGGATCCTCGGCCACGGGTTCGTCGATGCCTAAATTTATCGAATATCGTTCATCTATTCCCTTGCTCCATCTATTATGCCTTCTTGCCTGGTTTGCTGCCGCTCCGCTTCTGTCTGTCTCCATTGTGATTGAACCGAAGACCGGGGACGAATAATTTTCTGCCTCCGTTCCCAGCTGACACCGCTGTCATTGCTGCCCATCGGGGTAAACATTTCCGCCCGGACGGTGGTGCTTTAGTGGGACGTAACTCACCGACAGGGTCTTAAGTATCGTTTCCCCCTCCCCTCGTAATGCATTGGCAGACGGGTATGGGGCGGTCCGGACGGACGTGCGGATCGTTCCGAGAAATGTCACAGGATCAGCGGGTGTCGATAATTTTCCTTCATCCATCAACGATCGGTATCTTGAAGCCGGGTCGGCAGCGGGACACCACCCAGCGAGCAGGGAGGAGAGAAAGTCAGGTCCTCGGTACGCCGGGTAAATGGGTTTCCGTGTCCGTCAGAGCGTGTAATTTATGTCGCACCTGCAACCGGCAGCAACTACTACGGCATGCCTCTCCGATCCGATAAGGCCAACGGGTACCGGTTCCTCCGGTCGGTGCTGATAGATTGCCCTTCAAACGTCAACCCTCCTCGGTTCGGATCTTGTGCCAGCGGCCGGTTTCGTTCGCTACATAATGTTGGGAGTGGTCCGAGCGACTCGGTAGGTTGGAAAAATACCGAGTGCGGAAATGAAAGAAAGCGCATCTTACTCATCGGTAGCGCACAATTGCACCGTAATCAGGATGAGGTGAATCGAGATGAAAACGACCGGATGCAAGCTATCGACAGATTGTGCAGTGCCTGCAGGTGCAGCATTGGAGAAGCAGTAAACCGAACCGAGCAGTAAAACCCGGAAGAGGTGTGCAATTTTCGTCATCAGGAGTAGGAATAGCCAAGTGTCTCATCAGATCCAATCAAAGTATCCTATACATCTTATTATTCTTTGCATCTGTGCTTCATTGCTGTTGTTGGATTATCTTACTGATTATTGAGAAAAATGGCTTGTGATTACTTTTCTGCTAGTTAGTTACTGTTAGCAGACACAAACCTGAAATCCGGAGAAATTTGATTAATATTTTCTTTTTGTCAGTAAATATATTTGCAATATGAATATCAAATTAAATTTATTCGGAAAATACAAGACGTCTGCTTAGAAGCTCGTTGGTTAAGCAATATTAATATTGGAAAGAAGTAGGATTTTTAGGTTTAAACCAATAAGAATAGTAAACGAATAATATTTAAATGAATCAACTAAGCTATCAAAGCTGTATGGTAATGGGAAGTTTTACTCATTAAACAGTATAGTAAGAGTATAGAAATATTCAGCTTGTGTTAGTGAAGCTTTTACAGGGTTTCCCACGATTTATTGGTGGGTTCCCATAAATTTTTGGTGGGTTCCCAAATTTTTTTGGTGCGTTCCTACGATTTTTTGGCCGTTTCCCAGAATTTTTTGGTCCAATTGTATTGATATCCAATCGGAAAATACCAATAAATTATGGGAACCCACCAAAAATCTATGGGATACGATCAAAAAATCGTGGAACTGACCAATAAATCGTGGTAAACCCTGTATCAACAGGCATGAATTTTGCATTCCATAATTGTCTATATAATTGATTTTATAAAATACTGCATCCCTTTTACAACTCTTGGAAATTTCATTTATGTACATTTTGAGGAAAGACCCAATAAAACATGTTCATTACATCAATTTAGTGCTATATTTTTCGATTCCAAAAATTTAACACATTTGACTGCCACCAACTAAGAGTCACGGTAACAAACACATCAAACAGTTCAAACGATCCATTACTGCCATTTTATGCATTTTAACAGTATTCCTCGCTACGGAAAGCAGATTTCCCGTGAACTGTAGCTAATGGGTAGATGCATCTCCCGCTGGCAGGCTCTAGAACAATGACATTCCACATTTTCAGACGAAAATATGAACCGTACCTCTACCGAGCGGCACTGGGGAGTAGTTCAACGTTGCATCCTACGATAATATTCATAAAGCTTCGAGTGCTCGAATAATGGATGCCATTCATTCCGATTTCCGGCTAACTTTCCAGCATGTCCATCCATCCTGACGTCTCAAGCAAACGCTCCGGCATCATATCAATCTAAAAACAACAACAAAAGGCACTGCAGTAACGCCCGCACACACACACACACACACACACACACACACACACACACACACACACACACAAACTGGAGCTGTCAGACCAAAAAACGGGGTACGACAGAGGTACCACCCGCCCGGTAAAAACATGGCCAGTACCGTGCAAGCTGTTACCTTCTCCGTTCTCGCGTTTGCTGAGAATGTGTCATAAAAATTAAACCATCAGATTCACTTCCGTCAGACGTTACGGCTACGCTTACGACGGGGACGAGGGGACGATCTATACGGTTTGTCTCTCCAGGGAGCCCGGCCCTTGGACCAGTATCCATTCCATCATCCAGTATTGTACCGGCAAGCGGACGGCGGAACCAAGCACCGAGCTTCCGGTAAAACGGCTGTCAGTCACGATCAGTCGCCCGGCACGCCCGGGCTGGAGCATCAACCAAACCAACAACAAGGGCCCAAGACAAGACGTCCATTCGCTCCAAGCCAGGAAGCAAAACCATTTACATAAACTGTTTCGCCTTTCGGGCTTTATCTTTTAATTAATATGCAATCATAAATTCCAAATATTGTGCGATGCTACACCCGATGGTGGTGGCGAAGAACGAATGTGCTGCCACTGCCATGAAGACACCGAAAGAAGCGATGCGCCCGACGATGTGCAGCGCTGTGAGTGTGCTTCTAGCCGAAAATGTTCCAAAGACATTCCCTTCTCATTCAACGTCTTGTGCGTTCTTGCGTTGCGCTTCCCTCACTGTGTGTGTGTGTCGTGCATCCGTATGTTTGCCAATGTCGGAATCACTTTGCGTCTCGGTGAACAATCTTCTTCCAGGTACCAGGACCGACTGGTTGGCTTCGTTTGAGGAATTATGCGACGGTGGCTCACCCTGGCGGCAAACGAAGCGTAAGTGGTGTTTCGGTTTTAGGTTAAGCTGACGCAAGACAAGACATTTGGCCGACTGTAAGTGCTGTGTTTATGAATTTTTCATCCCGCCCCCCTCCCGCTCCCTCCAATCTTGCGAGCTGCTTGAGGGTTGTTTCGTTCGTTCTTGTCTTTAGTGGTGTCCCGTCTTACCTGTAGTATTTCCTTTGTTCTATTCTGATCCTTTCAATGTGTAGCGCATAGTACGAGGTGTGGTTGTGTGTGTGTGCGTGTGTCTATATATGTGTTATTCATGCATCGTTTGTTCATTACGTGCTATTACGATCCTGTTCTTGCTGTTTGGCAGTTTTCCCCACTGACGCTCCGGCCTCATTGTCAACCGAAAAAGGGATGGGATTTATCGACCGAGGTACGAACATGGCTTCCGTGTGTGGTGTTGCGGCACCCAAACTTTGAGCCTTTGCAAGATCGCACACGCGGCACAACGATGGCAAACAATCAAGTGCGAACGAAAAATGGGTAAAGCAGCCTAACCCGGTTGACGATGCTCGTCGAGACGGTTTGTGCCGTGGTTTGGTTCATTCATGCCGTATGTGAGCTCACTCCTCTTCTTTTATGTGTGTGTGTGTGTGTGTGCGTGTATGATTTATGTCTTGGGTACGTTCTGTTGCGAGCGCGTTTGTTTGATGGCTTGTGCGGACTGCCGGTGAGGAACCTCCTTTGATGGGATGGAAAATCGTAATATTACACTGACGGCTGAAGTCAACATTTCCGCCTGCAACCCAACCACGGTGGAATAATAATAATAAACCGCAATGGCAAACAGGATTAGAGGGATGCTTACTTTGGGGGGTGGTGAAGAATTTGTGCGCTCTTGCAATGCCCCGTTGTGGGAAGGAGGAATTGTGATTTTCCATCGAGGGTTTTTGAGCCCAGAGCCCCGGTTAGCATCGTCGCGCGGCTAGCTTGGGCCGGAGCTTTTCACGTATCCTCTTGATAGCTGTATTCAACCATGCATCTCCCATCTCCCGGTGTTTCCCGCTGCTCCGATGAGACTTTTCGGTTCGTGATGAATGGGGTGAGATGGGGCAGGGTGAAGTTGAAGGGCCATGGCATGGCAGATTTAATCAGCAAACCCTGACCAAACAAAGCTCGCTCACACAACAAAGACGGATGTGTCTAGCGGAAACGTGGATGACGACTTCACGGTGAGACGCGGGCGTAAGTCCATCCACGACGGGACGGACGGGACGGGTTTCGGGTTGTGCTCCGAAGCTTCCGAGTAGTACACGCACGCGGTTGAATGATTTAATGTTTTCAAAATATTTGTTCTACCCCGGGCAAAAGCTACCAAACCGCTCGCACCGATGTTCCGGTTTGCGAGTGACGCAACGGGTAAGCTCTACAAGAATTCGTTAAACCACAAGCATAGGCCTCATTTGCTCTGGAGAAGGCGGACGGAGAGGTGAAGGTCTCATTTAGCTAATTTTAAAGCTTACGCTCTCTGCAGGCCTTCCATCTTCTCCCGCCGTCCTTCACAAGCTCCGTGTCGGTTGAAGAGTTTCGTGTTAGGCTTCCGGTGTGTTTTTATGATTTATGTTGCCACCACCATACATGACAGCGTCCTGCCGTCGACATACACAGGCATGAGGTAGCTCAACTCAATTTCAGTGACAACTTCACCACACACACACACTCACTCACACACACGCTCGTACACTTTCAACGTGTTGTTGCTGCTGATGGATTGTTTGGATGCTGCTCGGTGGCAATGTTTTGCCTACAATGGCTCCCGTCTCCCGTGCCCCCCCCCACCACCCCGATACTGTTAAGTAGTATAATACCACTTAACTGATGATGTGAGATGGAATTACAAGCAAATCAGTATCAACAGTTTGCACGGTATCGGTAGCATGGGAGCGGGCGGACATCACGCTGTTCCCACGACACCGGTAGATTGAAGGTTGTAGCAAGGGAATTGAAGGGGGGTTTATGTTTTGTTTTCGTTGTGATGTTTACGCACACAGACACGTACACAGAGAGAGGCGGCTGCTGTGGAAAATCCCGTGTTTGGATTGCTGCGAACGGAGGCCATTTTTCTCCGTCGATGTGTTAATCTGGTGTGCTGTGCCTGTGCTTAATGCTGTGCTGTTGCTACCTTTACCCCTGCCTAAGGGGGACTTTTTATGTTGGGGAGCCGGGTTGGTTTTTGACAAATTGTTACACGCTCGCAAGAGGGGGAAAACATGCATGTTTGGTGCGTAGTTTGCGCAGTTATTTGTTCACCTCAAGAAGACGGTGAATTAATTCGTTCGACAGTGTTGTTTGCTCAATCAGGAAGAGGGGGCGAAGAAATTCGTTTGATTGGAGTGGTCGTGTGTGTGAAAAAGGAGGACATTTGTGGCAAGTTTAAGTTAAAAATACCATTCGTTTGGTCGAAATATTTATATTGCCTAAAGCATAGCATAATATATTTTAAGCTAGTTCTCAAATCGCCAGCTCGAACTCCATAGCTGATTTGGGGCTGTTTAACGAAAACTCGTTCCGATGTCGTACTTTGTGGGTGATTAAGAGAAGAAACGGTACTTGGTGGAACCATAAAGCTTTTTAACAAGCCCATGGTACTCTTTGGAACTTTGCGGCTGATTAGCATTCTGTGTAGGGTTCATGATAGAACTTTAAGGCTTGTTAAGAACGTGTACCGAACTTGATGGAACTTCATAGCTTTTTCATTCATTATGACAACGATACAAGGTGGCTCTTGTCAAAGTGTCAAAGACTGACACCGTCAATCATCTCATTGCTGCAGCTGAAGATAGATTCTTTAATTGAAGAAAGAATATTGAGTGAAGTGGTTGTGATTGTACAGCAAATTGTGTGAAATTTTTGTGTAATTCATCAATACAAAGGATTTAAAAATATACACAAGCGCTTAAATGAAACAAATCTTGTTGTTTATTTGATCGATGACGCTTGCTTGAAAATAAAACACAAAAAAAAAAATCCCTGGCACCGTGGCATAAGGAAGCTGCTTAAGCGCTTTTTGCTAGATCCACCTGGAACTTTGATGCTGTTTATTTTTGAAAAAGGCGAATTCAAGCAGCGATCTTTAGCATGCCAAAATGAGCTGCTCAAGCAAATTTGGCTATTTGGGTTAATTGATAAACTCTTAATTGATAAACTAATTTGGGTTAATTGATAAACTAAAAATTCAAACAATTCTGATTTTTCTTAGCAATATTATAATTTATGGACCCAAAATAACACTTATTATTGTTGTATTTTGATAATTTAATTATTTAAGCTACCATAGTTGATTAAAATGTGTAGAAACAACAAGAAAATTTGTTTTCTCGGTCACTAGAAAACTTCTATCAGTAATGATCCCTTGCATTCGTTCACACCCATCGTCTGATAAGAATCTGTTTATTTCTTTTTAAATCTGTTAATGAACCATTAACCTGCATTTCAATATCAATCAAGCGCACTTCACTTCAGCACCATTTTGATTATTGTGCCCCGAGCCACCGGCACAACAAAACCCGCGTGGACAAATGGAAATGCTTTATCGAGCACAAGATTGAGCTGCACCATCAATCCAATGGATTGTGTTTCATTTTTCGCTACCCCTCCCCTTCAGCAAGGGGTGGAAAATTGCATTACCATTTGATTGAAACCGCAGACAATATGTTTGACCACAGCAAATCATTGCGCCCAACGGTGCTGGAACTCACTTTCCCGTGGGTAGCAAAAAAAAAGCACCGAGCGGGCACCGGACAAAACAAATTTGTTAACAAAAACTCAACACAGTTTTCCTAAGAAAGTGAAAGCGAACGAAAGAAACTGAAGAAGTGCGAGCTGATGGAGTGGGGCGGGGAAAGAAAAACGACCTCCCAAAATAATTCCGATCCAATTTATACCGACACAATCAGTTCAACAGTTTACCCGGAGCACAGCCGCCCACCGACCCTTTGCCGTATCTGTTTTCCTAGGAAAAAATCGATCCCTCCCGACCCCTCCGACTGGACGGTAGGACGGCACTACCCAATGGGGAGTAATTTTCTTTTCCACAGTAATTTCTGCCGTTGCCACCACTTCATTACACACCTCCCGTACGCCATATTCGTCCCCCTTTCGTGCGCTTCCCCCTTTTTTTTTACAAGTGATCCCAGCTTTCGTTTGCAGGCAGTGTCGCCTGAATGGCACTTATTGTTCAACAGACCGCACTTGAATTAATAACAAAAAAAAAAGAAAGAAATACTTTCATCAACTGTTACCCTGGGACATTCGGGCACGAGACGGACAAAAGCAGAGAAAAATGTCAGAGAGTCGAATAAAAGTTGTCGACTCCTTGACGGAACGGAGCAGCGGCACTGCCACTGCCGGCCAACGCGTTACTAGAACCTGCGCAGTGAGGGAGGGGGGGAGGAAGGAATGCCCACCACCTCCACCCACACAGCTTAGCAGAATGGAAGGGAGAAATGTCGAAAGTTTAACATCCCTTAAATGACCGATTCGGGTCCTGGGACGACGTTTCGAGGCGAGACGACAATAATGGGAAACGGCTGGACGCTTGTGCTTTGTTTCTTGGGGAAGGGGTGGCATATGGTGGGGTTTGGCGGGATCCTAGGCTCCAATTAAGGTAGCCTGAGCGACACCCACATTCACACTCACACAATTTGTGTGCCCTTCATGTGTTTTTTTTTAGGAAGAAACGGTCTCGCTCGATCTATAACCCAGCCCTTTTTCCAGTTTTTGTTTTCTATGCCTTTCCGCACTTGAGTTGAGTGGAGCTTTTATGTTTTTTTCTTCTTCTTCTAGTTCCTCCCACACGGTCGTCATCTTTCTGCACCATGGAGGAGTGTTTTTTGTTTTACCCACTGCTGCCCCACTTCACGCCGAGTAAACACTAGACCTCAAGTTTGCGTCCACTTCACGAGCAGAGAGTGGTTTTTAGAATCCTTTTTGCTTCATTTTCTTTCGCTCACGGACGGATTCCAAGATCCCCGGAAGTGCCCGAAAAATTCAATAAGATTAGAATACAAATCAGTTTAAAGTGGGGCTGTAGAGAGAGAGAGAGAGTTTAAACAACAAAAAAACACCATCCCTTCCCGTAACCGGAAAACCCTGCCCGTCGCTTGAACTTAAAAAAAAAACGGCACAGCGACGGCCACCCCTCAAGTGTGACCCCGGAAATTGGATTAGAGTTTTATTGGAAAATTGATTTTTCTAGCACCTTGTGGCCCAAAAGAAGTGGAGAGGAGTGCAGAACCAAAAAACAATCACGGGGATGGGGCCAAAAAATGTGAGATTCATTGAGTTAAATCGAGACGAGATGCCTGTATTCGTCGCCCGGAGATCGTGACGTAGATTGGTTTCGTGTTGTTTAGGTGTTGTTGTTTTTTTGTTTGCTGGGAAGATTTTTGAGCTTTTCAACACAAAGCAATGCATACGGTTTTGTTGCTGAGCGGTTGCGTTTTTGCTTCAATGTTCAATTTCTTTTTCAATGTTGTTTTTTTTTTGGTGGGACCTTTCGCTTTCCGAAACCAAAGATTGATTGAGTGACGCCTCTGCCGGAGAGCACTGGCTGTTCGATGGAATATGCTTTGTTTGTATCATTTATGGTATTTGCTTTTTCAATACCATTCGCTTGCGTAGGTTGATGAAGGTGTGCGTAGTACAATGTCTTCCCAAACGCGAGTGAAAGTTCGCATTCAAATAACATTTTCGAGGAAGAAATACCCCAAACCCATGTTGTCTAAAGAATTAACAAAAAAAAAACTTGCCATAATGTAAGCGAAAACACACTACTCCAAGCAAAATGAACTCAAACAAACACCCCCGGTCTACATGCAACCTCCTTCCCCCCGAGCCATAATGCAGGAGGACCCGGCTCCGGAATGAACAAAGACCGGCCAAGGGTACGATTTATTTGATTGATTTCTTTTTGGGGCGGCAAAAGTAAGCAAAAGAAAGAGCAAGAAGAGAAGAAGAAAAAACAAGCACACGCAAGGAAGAAGCGTGCTCTTCACCCCATGTGCTTGTGAAAGGTCCCGCAAAGGGAAGGTTAGCAATAAATATTCATAATAAGCATGACTTGACATTGACTTTGATGGAGGACACACAATAAACGGGAACTTGATGAAATTCGGAGAAAATTCGATAAAACCAGACGAGAGAGCGGCCCAAGTCAACGCCAAGCCGTAAGTCCAAGAGCAGGGCCTGCGCCTTGTCCTTGTGCTGGCCGGTCGGAGTTGTTTTTGTGCCCCAAACCCCCCTCTTGCCCTGGGGTGGAAACGAAAATGAGCGCAACCGAGGAACTGTTCGATTGATCCTTACGCTAGAGGTTGATGGGGAGAGTGCCGGCACTGATTGCACTGATCGGAAGTAGTCAATTTTTCCGACCCTCTGATCACGGATTCGGGCAAGAGATGCGGAAGAAACAAGCGTCGGAAATGATGATTTTTCACAAATTGTCTCTCCGGCAAACGCAGTGTTTGCTTTCGCTTTTTTTTGTTCTCTCTCTCTCGAGAACACGCCACGACTGGGACTGAGACGATAAAACAAACAAACGCCACAATTTATTGTAATGAAAATATTTTCCCTCTGCGCGCTACGGGAAATGTACGGGAAGCTGTATACTTTGGAGCATGCGACAAAAGCATTTGAATAAAAGCTGAATAAATACCGGAAAACAAACCCCGGGAAACACTTGCCACTGGTTTGCGTAGCAACCACGGGTCCTCAGCAGCCTCTGCCCTGTTGCCCGTTTAATCATATTCATTTTCCATTGGTTGGCCAACCATTTGCACACTATTAAAATATTATTTGTCTTTGAGTGGACGACGGGTCGTTCGTTTGTTTTTGGGCACCGGGGGTTTTCGGTATCGAAAAATGGTACACTTGAGAGTGAAATTGAATTTTTCGTCATGTTTCTGAGCCTGGTACTTGGTTTTTGCTGGGTTTAGTTTGTAGCGTTCGGATGGGCATTATGAATTTATAATTTTTGTCTTGCCAACGGTTGCTGGTAGTTGGATTGTTGCTCAGGTGAATTCATGTTGGTTCATGCCATCGTCTAGGAAGGTTAAGCTAACAGGGTTTTCTAAGTCACTTTGGAATCTGCACATAATTATTCACCGCATTCAAGATGTTTTTCAACAGTCGTCAAATAGTGTATTTGCTTCAAACTGAAATTTCAGTTTCAACACATGATTTTCAACACTTAGCTACTAAGAACTATCAAACTCAATCCGGCTTGAGTTGTGTTGAAAGTCATGCTGAAGAAATTAAAAATTATTGTAATGGAAATGAAATATCAGAAAAGTCCGGTAATGAAGAAGAAAATATATATTTTTAGTTTTATTATTTATTTAAATCAAATTGGTTGTTGAGGTATGAACGAAACTAAGAAGGAAGCAAAACGTGAGAATTAAGTTTAACACTCAATTGATAATGCCTATGACAACTAGTGCTAAGCCATTTGTGATCGATCTAAAATGAAGTCGAATTAAGCTATGAACTTAAATAAAATAAGGTTTCTGCTTTCGCTCTGACCTGTGATTTAATAAAGTATTTTTGGGATACTTCAGAGTTCCAAGAGTCTTTAAATTGGCCGTTGTAGAAATGCGAAATTTAATTAAAAATTATATTTGTCGAACTGAGTAGTAGGATTTGTATATTCCTATTTGAATCTTCCTAGCACTAAGAAGATTTCGACAGCTGTTTGTTTTCTCAAAATCAACTCTCAATTTTCCTACCAAAACAACATGCCAACTGGAAGAGCTTTCTCCCATTCCAATTGTAATCTCTTGAATTCAAAAATCAATCAACCATCCTGCACCATGGTTTCCAGCAAAAAAAAAAACAAACTAGGATTAAGAAAACTAATTCCTCTGCTCCGCTAACTGACTTTCGTTGTTTCACTAATTTTCCTCCGATTAATCCGCCGAACAGTGGTGGTAGTGTTGTTTTTTCCTCCACCAAAAGCGGAGACGCTCGCGCTTGCTCGCGCCCTTCGCGGTCGCTTAAGCTAATCCCTTTATGGAATAATCTTTGCCCAAGCCTACCCTACCTGCAACGAACAGGACAATCGGGCATTGCATTGCTATTGCTGTCTAAAGGGGAGAAAACAAAAACAAGAAGAAGAAAAAATGCCCCTCCCAAAAAAAAAGGAAACATTCCCCAATCCCACTGAGGCGGAACTGGCAACTTGCAAAGTAAAGCACCCGTGTCGCCCGATGGTTCCGAGCCCTCTGTTTTGTGTAAGTGGATTAAAATTATCTTGGCCGCTCGAAGCTCACTTCAGGTGGAATTGTACTCCTGCTTCCACTTGTACAAGATTGGGCGAAGGAAATGGGTCGGAAAGGACGATTTTTGGCGTAAGCGTGTGCTCTTGGCTTTAATTCGGTAGTGCCACCTTCACTCTCGATTTCCTTTACATCGACTATCTTACATAAAGCTGCGCTCTTGGGGGAGGGGTTCTCGGGGCTTCATAGGAAATGTGTGCTGGAATTATACAAAAAAAAAGAAAAGAAGAAAAATAAAACCAGCTCCCCTTGCAGCGGGGACAAAGGAAAACGTGAACCGTTGGAAGGAAAATATGTTAATAATTATAGCTTCACGACACGTAACGCGATAATTTTAATCCGCTTAAGACGCACCACCGTCCACCATGGGTTGTATGTGTGTGTGTGTGTGTTTGTGTGCGTGTTGGCACTTTTCCACGGAACTCATCCAGAACGGGAGGAGAGGGGGGGGAGGGGTTCACTAGTTTGTTTAGCATTTATGCGTTTACCTTTACGCAGTTGCGTCTTCTTTAGCATTTCCGATTCCAACTACGGACGATCGTTACAAAAACGGAGCTTACCTTGAACGCGCACCGCCCGTCCCTTCATTTCCCTTCCCCGTTCATCAGCCTAAAACCTTCAACCTGCAAACAAACAATGCCCTCCATTTGGCACCGAAAAATGTCAGTCCTCTAAGCAGTATGGTACGGTGGGAGCATTCGGGCGAAGGATGTTTCTCGCAATCGCTACGCCCGGGCCCGTCCTTAGGAAGGAAGTGAGCAATTTCACTAAACTCGTCTGGGTCCTTATGTAATTTTTACCAATCGCTCCTTGACGGACCGCGTTTCTTTTCGGTGGGATTGGGAGGGGGGGGGGGGGGTTGCTTGTGTAATCTTTTCCGTTTGGCCCTAGCCGCCGGTTGGTTGGAGTGGCGGTTATAATAAGAGTACAAAAAATCAGAGCACAAACTAACCTCGTCATCATCATCGTCGTCGTCGTCGGCGTATTTAAGTCGTTAGCATAACTCAGCGTACGAGACATGATCCCGGCCGTACCTTCTACCTCCTGCCAGCAAGCTGACCGTGGTTGGCATTTTATCTATAACTGCAATCTTGTGTCGCTTCCTTCGGTTCCCCTCCCCTCCTCTCGCCCATGCAACGGCAACTTCAAAAGCTCGGTGCGTTTCCAAAGCTTCCGAGCCGAGCGTCCGCACACAAAGACGTGATGCCGCAATTTTCCTTCCGCTCGCTCTCCGCTACCGTTGGCCCGCTTTTGTGTGGCAATTATGCTCTCCCCGCGCTCCTTCCTCTCACCCTCTGGAGGGTGATTTGAATCCTACACTCGTTTTTGCTGCTTGCTCCCGCACGTAAGCAGCCGACCGCCGAACCGAGCGAGCTCGCAGCTCGGATGGATCGAAATGATGCGGAATAAATGGATATGATTTGTTTGGCAAGGCCACAATTGAGGCCACAAATTGCGATGAATAATAAATGGCACGGTGCTTGCTCGCTCTCTGTGTGTGTATTTTGCTTGAAGGACGGGAGTAGACAGAAGCAGAAAAGGGTTTGATGAAGCAAAATTTGCACTCACGAACACGGGATCCGACATCCGAGTGTGTGTGTGTGTGTGTGTGTGTGTGTGTGTGCGGTTTCCAAAGGAAGTAGAGATGATTGAATAATTTCGACTGGCGCGGGTGAAAGATAAACATGGCGCTGGTTTAATAAAGCAACGATTTTTACGGCCAACCCACGGCAGTCGGGTTGTTGCGGTCGTATTTTTTCCACTTTGATTATGCAACTAGGGGATATCGTTTTCCAGAGGGGAAGGTTGAGTTGAAGGAAAATAGGGTATTTAGAACAGTAAATGTGACAGTGATATTTTGTTTTGCTAAAACGTTTGCTAAAACAACAGTTACTAATACTTCGGATGAGCCTGTGGATTGGACATCATTTTCTTTTCAAGTTGTGAACACTAAACTTCCCAAATAAAAATAAAATACGCCATAAAACCTGGATGTTTATGGGATTGTAATTATTTCCTGTTCAGTAATCCTTTTTTTACCATTTTCACTTCTAATTCCATTTCCGACGAAATGGTGCTGAGCTAAACAAAATCGTAAAAAAAACCTGCCTTTGGACCGGAAACCGAACCAAAAAGCCCCATTAAAGACTAAATAAGGAAGCTAGGGTGCAAAATTAATTCAATGCCAATAAAAGCTGGCCTCAAAAACTCCGGTCGTCAACTGCTTTCCTTTGGCAAAACTTTCCTTTTTTTCGATGAATAGAAAATACACACAAAAAACTGACACAGCACCACCTTCATTCGTTCTGTCCTACTTGTGAAAGAGTTTTCTTTAAAAAAAAAACATTCCTTGTTTAACCATTCGTTCTTGTTGTTTCTTGTTTCGTTGCAGGTTGACCGGGCTGCTGAAGTGGAAAGTTAAATGCAGCTACGTGGCAAAAAAACACACACAACCAAAAACACGTTCTGCCAAATGTCACCGAAAGCGGCAAAATGAAAACTATGCACGAAAACGGAACACTTTGAACACGCTGCTTCCCGACTGCCAAACAGGCAAGCGCAATAATCGTAATCAACCACTTAAAGCGAGCCCCTCTTTTTTCATGCCCTACTGGATAAGCAAAAACCCGTTTTTATCGATGTTGGTTTTTGGTTGTTGTTGTTGTTAGTGACTTTAAGCTGTTTTAGAAAGCTCCTGTTTGAAAAATGACACTTTTGTGGAGCAAACATTTTTTTATGGAAATAGCAACAAAGGAAGAGGCTGGAAATAGTTCTTGAAATGTTTGTTTTCCACTGTTTAATGACAACTCGTTGTCTGCGCTTTTTTGTTATCTTTACGACAAGCTTGTCCTCGTCGCTTGCCCTAAAGGCAGTAGAAAAGCAAGCGTTGATAAAATATGAACACACTTCGACGAATGGGAATGTTTGGATATTTTTAGACATTTATAATACATAACGGCAGACAGCCGGGCCCACTACACGCGTGCACGGGAACTACATTCGATGACAAGTTCCCCCCTCTCAAGTTAAGCCCTTCGATACGGTGGATGTCACACCTTCAGCAGGTGCACGGGCCCGTGTGTTCAACTCCTATTGGCTCGTGTATTAATTTTTAATCCTCTTCATTTACTTTGCCTCTGCGCGTGTCGAGTGAAACGAAAGTGACAGGCGGAAAAGATAAGCGGAGCGAAAAGTTTCACCTTTTTCTGTGTGTGTGTTTGTTGCGTCTTGTGAGTGAACGCGAACTATTATCGGCTGCTTTCTGATGCGTGTCAATAAGCAACCGACAACTTCTGCGTGTCAATAAGCAACCGACAGCTTTCCGAAGGAAAGGTGAAAAAACGACTAAACGGAAGAGTTTGTTAAATTGGTGTTTAGAAAATAGAAATAGCTGAAGGCTACCGAAACTGTGACGACAATGTATATCAAAACTATGTGGAACTGTGTGTTCAAATGTAGGCGTTGAACAGTGTTGTTTAGTGAGAATTTTAGGTTATTTGAAACTTATACTACCTGTCCCTTTGCTGTTAGCTCTTTGCATGCAAGTGATTATAAATAATTTATTTCCCTGTGCTTTATTTAGATATCGAAACGGTTGGAAAAACTAAACCAACAATAAGTGAAGTGAAAAAGCTCCCGCAGAAGAAATAAACTTGCTTGCCAAGTGAACCGTTAGTGTGCGCTCAAGAAGTGTAGTGCGTGCGTTCTCCCTGCCTGCTTGCAGTGGAATCTTTCCGCCGGTATTGCTTTCCTAGTTGCATCGAATGCGGCCAGCGGATTGCTCTGCTCCGTTTCCATGTTGATTACATGAAACATAATGGATATCCTGGGACACTTACAATGGACCTCAATAGGCTATTGAAGGTCTTCCCGGGCATAGCGTTAACATGGGTTTGCTTCCTGGTAGCAACGTACTGTGTTAAGCTGACCGAGGCGAGGATAGGTAAGTTTTGCTATTCGTTTGAATTCGTTTAACTTTAAGAATGATTTCTGGTGTTGTAAAAGGGCAAACGATTGGTAAAGTTCATATTTTTTTTAGAGACAGTTCAATAAGGACCAAGCAACTTTGAAGTTTGACAACCTCAGTTTCGCGACATAATATTGCATGGTTTTGAGAACCAAAAACGCTTTACAAAGACCTTGTCATCAGAAGTCAGATATAAGAAATAAGAAAACGAAATTTACGAAAATCATTCCCAAAAATCATTCCCATTTTCTTGTATTGTTGCACTTTCTGAACATATTTTAACCTTATTGATTAGGTTAAGTAATACAAAGAGATCTTATTCACAATGTATTAGTAACAGCATCAGACAGGTGTATGATTAATGAAATAACTCCAACCAAATCAACATTACCGCACATTTTCCCGTGTGTGTGTGTGAGCTCGTTAAAACGTTGCATCACACCAACGTCAGGTGATGACGCGATGAAAGCATAAATAATAAATTGCACTCAAAACACCAGAAAAAGTACCTCCCCGCCACCGTCCCATACGACTTCAATAACCACCGGCAGCTGTAATCCTATTGCAAAATAATAATCAAAAGTCACATCTGCATCGCTGTTAGAATATTCAATATCCTCATATCGGAAAGCCGCGCTTGAAAGTATGTTTTGCGAAGAAGGAAAAAAAGAAACATTTAAAACATATACACAAGCAAAGACTCAAACCATCCAATTACTGCGACAGTGATATGGAGCAGCATGGGCGAAAAACGTACACACACACAAAGCACCAAACCCATCACCATGGCAATCGCGTGATCCATCATGCCGGCGCATCGCAACGTGAGCTCATTAAATTTGCATTCGCTCCTGCGAAAGCTTCCCACGGTCCTGCACACTCGCTTTCGATAATCGCTCTCACTCGCTCTCGCTCTCACGTGCTTGCTTCCCTTACCCCAATAAAAAAAAAACAATACCACCCACATGCCAATTTCATTTACATCTGCAAAGAAAAACTTCTGCTTGGATGGATGGTTATGCTGGATGCTTCACCTTGATGGACGTGTTGCTGCAGCCGGTGCGAACCAGCAGAAACAATCGATTGACATAAATCATTAATGGGCATTCTTCGATCGATACAGATTTTCGTACACTCGTTATCTCTTTCGAGGCGATTCCTCGTCCTTCCTTTTTCCTCCATTGCCTCTAACCATCCCCCAGTGTTATAAATTCATGTATGGGAATTATTTCGCCCTGCGCTCCCCCCTCAACCACATCGCCAGTAAGTGCTCTGCGAAATTGCTCGTGAAAGAGAGGCAAATAATCCCCACCGGGGTTTATTCTTCGCTAACAAACCCTATGTCTGCTTCTCCCTCCCCCTTCGAGTTTCACTTTTCACCGGTGGCTTTCTGATTTGTTCTCCCCCAGCATTTGGCAGGGGGAGGGATTTCTTCCCAGGCTTCCGAGCGCTCATCTGCATCTGTGGGAGCGAAAACCGCCACCACCACCACAAGCCGGTATGTCCTCAAATGTGCCCCGGCTGATGTGTTCTCATTCATATTGCAGACATTTTTCCACCCCTTCCTCATGTTCCGAGCTCGAGGCTTTTTCCTCCACTTGAGCTTTCTAGCGGTCTCTAATTCTGCTTCATAAATATTAAACTGAAAAACTTTCCAACAATCTCCTGTCCCACAGCAACGTGCCACAACGTGCAGGTAGAAGGAACGGGATTTTTCCCCTGGCACACTGCATCTCATCCCTCACACTGCCACACAGGTCCGGTGGTGCGTGATTGTTCACCATTAACGTGGTTGAGAGGAGGGACCGTTTAGAGCGCGCGCAGTGTGGCGACCGCGTACGAGCTTTTTCGGCCTCGAAATGGACAGTTTTGCCACATTTTCTCAACACGTCCAACCGCTCATCGATGCTGTGATTTGTTTGGTTCGCTTTTTTGTACCTTTTGTGTCGTTGGCGGATGTTCTTTTGCAGCGTTAGTGCCCGGGAAAGCTCTGTCACAAACAAAACAAAACAAGGCAGAAGAAAAAGTTGTGGCTCGCGAACGTGGAACATTTAAAAAGCAAAAAAAAACAAAAGGCGACCGAACCTTTCAACCCCAGTGACAGAACAAATCCCACGCTGCTGAGCCAGCCCGGGGGCCGCAAAACGTGCCCGGCCTGAGAGCGAACGGATTGAACGGTTGTCCCTGCGTCACTATTTATGCGGAGCGGAAATTAATTGTGTACGGTGCATAACTATTTTCACAATTTTCGTTTGTCGCATGGCCAGGGATTGGCAACGAGCAGGAAAAAAATAATTTGCCATCCTCTAATCGTTCGTTCCGCTCGCGATCGGGTTCGTGGAGGTGGTGGTAGTGGTGATGGTGGTCGTGCCCGTTGCGCAAATGCAAAACACGGCCGCCGTCGCGGACGGAACGGAACAGGATGTTGCGCTCGTGCTTGCTCGATTTTCATTTTTGATTTTTCCGGTTCCACTTCCTCCTTCTTTTCCTCCTCCCTCTTCCCCCTTCAATTTCCATTTTTTTCGCCCCAATCTCTTTCATTCCTTTTCGAGCGCCTGGAAACTGATTGTGCTCGTGCGGATTTCCCGCGAGTTCGCAACGGAACAAGGGGAAGAGGTTTGGTGCCACCCGACCGTGACATTATTTCCACTTCACGCTCCAGTCCGTCGCCGCTGCCACCGCAGTTCCTGGCGCTTCCGGGCTGAACTCGTGTTTTGCCCGTGCCCCGCCCGCCCACCCGCAATCAATAGGCGCGCTCGTTTCAGGCACGTTCCCATTAACTTCTTGTGCGCGGTGGTTCGATTTGTCCCTTCCGAAGCGGTATTTATCTCAACGATGTGATGACGAGAACACATTTCGCTTCCTGCCCTGTTCTGCTTCCTTTCCGATGGGGAGGTGGGTGCTTTGTTGCGACACACCAGCACATAGAAACATTCAATTGGCTCGGTCTTGTCCGGGTGTCTGCCGTCGAACGCGTTCCGCACGCGTCAAGTTGGCGGTAATTTTTGGCCGCCGTCTCGTACTCGCCGTGACGATTATGTTCGTACGTGCGCGGCAACGAGCCGATGGAAATGATTACCATTCAATGACCAGCACAGACTACGGGGACATTGTCGCGTACGAGAGCGTTACGAGCTTTTATCAATTTTGGTGTGGTAGGTTGTTTTTTCTTCACGTGCTCTTGTTGATGCTTTTGCACTGTGCTAAACTCCTAAGGGAGAAAGGTAGATGTTTTTTTGTTTGCTTCTTGGAAATTGTTCGACACGCACGATGATGTTGGAGGCGACTGTTATTGGAAGTTTGGGGACGCGTTTCAATTATTTTGTTATCTGAGAAAAGTTGGCAGCGATTACACATCATTACAGTAAACGTTCTGCTTTGGGGGATCATTGTACTGATCTTTAAACCCCTCTCAATGATCATTACCTCGTGATTTGATTTTGTTGTTTGTGATTTTGCTTTAACATAAAAGTCAGGTCATCCTAAAAAACCAAATAATCAATATTATCTCAATCATTGTCGACCAAATACGCAAAATATATAGGCCAAACCGTCAGACAGCTGCACAACACATTGGATTGACACATGTGAAATCACACGGTCGTATCTTTTGATTTTCGATCAATTCGCCACCGAACACTGTCAGCTTGCTGTTTGACAGATGTGTGAAGCATGTGTGACGCGATATGGCGCTGCTGTCATGGTGCTAAGCACACAGAGTGCAGAAAGCTCACTAAGGACACTTCAGCAGTGGCGGAATGGTTATTCAATACATCAATTTGTCATGAAGTTTATGTTTTTTCTGGTTTTTAAAGCCTTTCATGAAGGCTAGTGTGTGGGATTTCAAGG
This sequence comes from Anopheles gambiae, assembly GCF_943734735.2. Classification (NCBI taxonomy): domain Eukaryota; kingdom Metazoa; phylum Arthropoda; class Insecta; order Diptera; family Culicidae; genus Anopheles; species Anopheles gambiae. The sequence goes on from NC_064601.1 coordinate 90,332,320, forward strand.
AAATTTATTATTAAAAAATAACTTTGTAGGAATATTTAATGAACTTAGTGATGTTTTAAATCCTTCAAAAAGAACACTTTTTTATGTTCTAGATGTAAAGTATAGGAAATGTTTATTTTTATGTTGTGAAAAACCGTCATTTCATTTTTTTTCATTTTTTAGATTTACAAAAATTTTGAAAATTTAGAGCTAACTTCAATTGAAATGAACAATCTGTACATCTGTGACAGTTTCCAGAACTGCTTCATCCCTCGAACCGAGTACCGCTGTTGCATATACTGGGGACACAAAAAAGCAACCCCATTTGTTCTCGTTTTTTTTTCTGATGAAGGTGAAATAGATTTTTAATCCACGGCACAGCGCGAACTACACGTTTGTTGCAACGGAATGACTTGTCGATCTGTCGCGGTAACAATGTTAGCGAGTCGTTGCTAATGGATGTGATGATGGCTGAAGCAGAGAGAAAAAGGACCACCAGAACGCAGCAACATTCTCGGTATGAATATTTCCCCCGGCATTGAAGAGCGTATGGAAAGCTGTGTGCGGTACCAGCGTTGCACTTTCTCATGCTGCATTTTTATGCGCTTGTACATGCTACTCGTTTTATATTCACCTGGATTGGTATTATTTCCCCCCCCCCCACCAGCGTATTGAGAAACGGAGCGGGTTTGGTTGTGCGTTTCTAGAAGAGCAGTTTGTGAGCTTTTCAGGTTGCTCTTTTTCTATTTTGTCCTCCGAGAAGTGTTCACTATATAGGACAAATTTAATGGTTCTCGAAACGGTGTCTATCTGTCGCCGTTCACAGGACGTTCCATCAATTATTAGCAGCGGCAGATTGGAACTATGTTTCCTGCCCGGCTGACATTAATGGAAACAATTTCGATTTTATCCTCTACTCACGAATCGTTTTTATACTTTTACCTAAAGAGATGCGCGATTTCCGTTGAAACATCTCATATAGCTTGCTGGTATGGTTGCAACTGATACCACATGCAAAAGTCCCTGTTTAATGACAGGCAGAGGATCAGACAAGAGAATGCAATGACAAGTGTTACGGGAAAATTGATCGATATGAGCACTAAAAGAATGAGTTGCTCTCGATGACTTATTGTCCCCAGGTACTAACAATAAGTGGTTACGATTTTAGCTAGAAATTACTTTTGAATAACATGAAATTTTATAACGCTCGTTTTAAAACGTGTTTGACTTTCAATTTTAATTATAAATTTTAAGGTTAGTTTCTTTATTAGAAAGCCTTAAATGTGTTGAGGTGCAACATATTCGTGTGCATGGACGGTTTCGGAAGTATATACTACACCATTCCAAATTCCCGGTCACAGTCATGTTAGCAGTGCTGCAAAATGTCACTTTCAATGTCATAAAAAATCTGACTGTAACAATATCCATATCAGCGTCACGGACTCAATTGTGATTATCAGTGGTGATACTCAGAACGGTTGGTGTGACCAATACCTGCTCATGCCATGTTTGTGACCATCGCTTGGTCAGTCACTATGTCATGACTTTTTTTTGCTGTGATCAGGTTAGCAAAATGTCACTGACATAGTCATGTCAAATTCCGGCTGAAGGCGACAAATCAGAGGCAAGCCTCAAACAGTTGGTGCGACCATCACATGCTTGGTGACATTGTGTGCAACCAACTCTTGGTCAGTCACTTGGTCGCGACATTTTCACTCGGTCATCATCGCGATGGTTATGGGAGATATGCGGTGCGTGCGAGTGGTTCCAAGAAACAAAATGAGCATGTTTTCTCGCTCTGTTTAACCCGACAGATAATCAAAACAGTGTTGGTGATTGAAACAGTGGCATTAGGAGGCACTGTTCACAGCCAGAAAAACACATGATTATGCTTGCGCCGGCATTAAGCTCAACTTGTCAGTCAGAGTATCGCATTTGACTCAAGAATTCGCATGTCGTGTTCAGCATGTCATGACGCCCTTTTATTGACTATCAGCAATGAACATCAAGCTACCACGAATATGTGAATTGTGTTCGTTGATAAAAATCTCGTGATACTCGTGACATTTTGCAGCACTGCATGATAGTGAAAAGAAGTATAAATAATCCATCCCGCACAATTCAGTTTAAAGTGCAACCAAAAGTGATATAAATCATTGTTGGCACAACCGACAATGCCAGATAGATTTATAATTTTCGGGGGATGTTTTTATCTGGTCCATGGTCCCTTTTTTGCTCAATTTATTTCTTCAATTCAGCGTTGCACGCTGCTCTCTTTATCACATTCATTGCGACGCTGGCTTTGTTTAATTTCCTTTCAAACAGACCTGCAGCAGAAACAGTATGAGCACACACACACATACACTCAATTATTATATTTACCATCACCAAACGTAAGAATGAGGCGAGCAAAGTATAAATTTACGATCGAAAAACAAAAGCCCCCGAAACGGGTATGACGTTGATTGATAGCATTGATTGATTGCGCTGTTTGGTGTGGGGGAAAATTGGCGACTGAGATGCAATCGATACCGGGTGTGAGGGAGTGTGATTTCCGTTGCAATGGAAAAAGGTCAAAATTGAAAGCGTTTCACGGGAGCATCAGTTCAAATTGTGCTTTAAGGCAATGAGTGAGCGAAAAGTGGGTTAATTATGATCAATGGAGGAGTTGTTTTCGTTAAAAAATGAATTATAATAGGAGATTAAAAATAAATTTCTACCAATTACCAATATACAGCATACAAATAAAGCAAGGCTTAAGCTCTTGTTCGGCTGTAGTTGAATAATTCATTTTAGCCTCGCAGTAACTTGTGGAAAACATAACTACAGGGGAAGGAAAACAAACATTGCGTTAGATGCCCTATTTTGATTCGATTGTTTAGTGAAAAAATACATCACTATTTACTCGGTCAACAACTCCCACACCACGTACTGCTGATTGTTTTCCTTAAAAAAAATAATAATAAAAAACAACTCATCAGTAATGTATGCCTCCAGCCTGTTTCGGCTCATCAATAACGGAACCATCAAACGAAGCGTCCCAGTCAAGCAACTCAGCTGCCCCCTCCAAAAACGATCGCTCCACCACGCAACAACATCAACAACAACAAGAGCTACACCGAAAGCCGCCAACACCGAGAAACAATCAACAATCGACCAGGCACTCTCGTGGTTTGTGGAACAGCGCCGTCAGGGCCAGCAAGTGTACTTTCGTGCAATGAGCCGAACATTCAAACCTATTCGACCCATTTATGGTAATGTGGCATTGCGAAAACGATACTACCTTCTTTCTCCCTCTCTCTCTCTCTCTCTGTCTCTCGCTCTGTCCCACCTTCTGTCCCGGGGTGGTAGACAAACAGTGAGCATGTCGCACTAGCTGTCCGCAATGCACAGGAGTGCGTCCTCATGCTCAGGGCTCGGAACAGAATCAAAAAAAGAAAAAAAAACATACCACGAAAAGACGAAACACGACAGAACCAAAAAACAAAACCACAACATCACAGGCGCACACGGAGAGGCCTCTTTTGCGAGAGGCGTCCCTTCCCTTCCTGTGTTCTGTGTGCCTGCCATTGTGCCATCGCAAGTCCGCCGGGCAGGCGGTGACAGGCGGAAACTGATTTAAATAACAATCTGCTGCCATCGAACGACCTCTGCAATTTGCCGGAAAATGAGTACGGTGTACGGTGGAAACCACGCTGAGGATGGCGGGACGAGGGCACGAAAAGCACACTGGCAGGAGCTGAAACAAAAACCTAAAATCAGCGAAACGATGATTTTCCGGTCTCGTTTACGTTTCGATTTTGTGAATTGAGAATGGGAATTGTTTCCCGGGGTGATATGCGGAATGGGGAGATGAGATGTTAGTCGGTGCTGGTTGCATTTGTTTTTTTTGTTATGCTTTTCCGCTGCTTTGTTGTTCATACAACAAACCCCAAAGCTCCGTTTTGTGGCATAAGCTGACAATTTCTTCTGTCGAACAGAACAAAAGAAAGACGTCAGAGGGATCGAGATTTTCCTACCGGCAGGTCGATCAATACACGTACCGTGCCGGTTGTGCTAACTCACCTGTACCTTGGCATTTGTGTGTGTGTGTGTGGGTTCCGTTTGCAATCGTCTACACTCGTCTCGAAAAGGACCTGTGTGCTATTAGACGAAATCTGAAGACGAGCCATACCTCCAGAAACCTTTTCGGCTAACAATCGCAAGATCATCAAATTCTCATTTACCTTCCTCACATCTGCCGTTTTGTGGGAGCCATCCCGGGACTCCCGGGAGCCCTGCCACGGTACACCGGGAAAGGAAATTGGGTTGGCATGTGTACTGCCGGCACACCAGATAAAGCACTGTGCCCAATAATAACATCCCCGATAAACTCACTCCGGTCACGGCTTAGTGCGGGCCCCGTAATCTTTGTTTAATCGAATTGTCTGTTGAGCTGAGCCGTACCGAGGGTTGGCATTTTTGTGGATACATCCCACCCGGCCACGTCCAACCCGGGTCCGATTGCGAACGAGGCGGGTCTGGTTGGTTTCGATACCCACTCTCGGAAGCCACTAAGTGACACTTGATACTCGAGCAACTGGCCAATAAACGATCTGCTCGTCGGGTCTCAGTTCTCCCCGAGTGTCTACAACGAGTGTCATCCTGCCCGGCGTACCGATCCGGTTCTATTTGCACTGCACGCTCTCCTATTAAGCTGAGACGACAATCTTATTCATCATCTACTTTTACGAACCCGTGCTGTGGGCTTTCCCGACGACCGAACGTCCAACTCTTCAGCTCCTGCAGCCTGTTCCAGTCTCGGCCGGCAGGATTGATGTGCGCTTCTTAATTTATTCAAATTTGATTCTCTAATGCCGTTATTATTCAAATGCTCGTTATTTATAGGCCCGAACTGTTCAGCGTTCCCGCTGTACGTTATCGCAATGGTGCACAGAGAGAGAGAGAGCAGTGCCGGTCCTGCAGTCCAGTTTTGCCCTGCCGCCCCGCTCGTAAGAATGTCTCCCCGTGAACGTGGGCTGCTTTCGAAATCGTGAAGCGCACAATTTATGAGACAAGATTATTAATTGCGTAATTTGTTGGCTTCGATTGGGCGCGTTGGCAGGATTTCCTTTGGATCACATTTTTGCGCGCTTTGCTCCATTTCTGACGAACCGGGAAAAGGAAGGAAGAAAACAAAAAAAAACCGTGGTAAAGGAAACGCTCCGGACAGGGAGCTGCGTTATGCCGAAACGTCAAGATGCCGCGCTGATGGCATCCGTTGTCATCATCGTCGTTGATCTAAATCGTGACGGAATGCTTCGTAGCTCTTCTTGTGCGCTTCCTGGGCCAGGGTGGCGTTGCCACACGCTTCCCCGAAAGAAGCCATCCATCGTCAGGCTCGATAATTGGGCAAGAGTGTGCGCCCGAAGGCGCACCGAACGATCCACCAACGGGCCTGCCGGCGGAGCGGTACGATAATGATGACATTGTGTTGACGATGAGTGCGATAATGATGTTGCTTTCAGGGAAACTGTCTCCCGTTCCGGGCACTGGGCACTGTTACTCTTCTTTTATTTTTTGTTCTCTTTTTCGTTACTCTCCTCCACTTTAGGACATCCATTCGCGTGGAATGGTGAATAATTATGGCATTTTCAGCGACAGTGGCAATCAAACGAACGTTGTTGGCAAAATCGCGCGCCGGTCAGTCAAGTGCAAGGCCGGTGCTGAGGTAATAGCGACACGTACGATGGTATGATGGGTGCTACCAGCCGGAACGAAGTGGTAGAATTTTTTTGCACCCGTAAACACCAAGCGATGCTAAGACGCTCACGTTTATGCGATATTTTTACTGCCCCGCATTGTTTGGCGTTCGTGGAAAATATGTTAGGTTTAAAAACATTTCCCGTACCAGGAACGGCGTGTTTGTTTGAAGATTATTTTGGGCAGATTAAATAATGTGATGTGATGACCTTTACAAATATTTGTGGAAAATGTTGGAACATATTTGTGTACTTTTGTTTCCTGGCTGGACGATTAGTTGTTTGTGAGCGCCTAAATGTATGCTAGAATGTGCAGTTTGTGTTTTTAATGTACTCATTTAATTTTAAATATTGTTTGCATAAATTTAGGCGCACAGTTCACTAAATAATTTAAAGAGTAGAATGCTCAGTTTAGGGAAAATAAACGGCTAATTTATTTTGCCAGCCGTATGTTATCAAATTGCATATTTCAAGAATTATGTCAATATTCAAAGAAGGTCGCCACCGGCTCGACATTTATGGTCATCTCAGGGAAAAACGGACTAGAATTTATTTATACCAAATAACAAGAATCGTCAGGCTTTTTGCAAAAGCTTACTTGTTAACCTTCAAATAATGAAGTAACGGGTTTGCTCTTATTAAACCAAGGCTAACATAAAAATGTGCCTTTAACACACACCTTAACAAAACAAATTCATAACTTTCTGACAAATGTCTTGTCCACAGACTTGCGCTTCAATACTTCCCATACACTCCCTAAATACACACACCTACAAACCCCAAGGATACTAACCACATCACGTGGAAATAAAAAGCATTCATCAGCGTTCCAACAATGACAGTAAGAGGCTACACAACGACAAATGTGCCACACCCGCACAGCGCACAGGCAAAATGTTCATCTGTCGCTGTCGTATCAATTAAATTGAGCATGAAAGCCAAACCATCCCACACACACACGTTGACGCTGCAGAAAAATGGCTCCCCTTCGCAACGTGTCTTTTTTGTGCACACAATCATACATAAACACACACACACACACACACACACACACACACACACACACACACACACACACACACACACACACACACACACACACACACACACACACACACACACACACACACACACACACACACACACACACACACACACACACACACACACACACACACACACACACACACACACACACACACACACACACACACACACACACACACACACACACACACACACACACACACACACACACACACACACACACACACACACACACACACACACACACACACACACACACACACACACACACACACACACACACACACACACACACACACACACACACACACACACACACATACACACACACACACACACACACACACACACACACACACACACACACACACACACACACACACACACACTCTGAACCACCCAAAAGAAACACACAAACACTCCTTTTGTCGGCAAGCATATACACACAGAGACACAAGCACACGATGACTTAAACGAATTCCTGGTGCAAATGAACGGAACACAAAATATGTGCAAAATGGAAGGGACGGAGTGTGTGTTTGTGTGTGAGACGAAGGAAACGAAACCCGGTCGAGTGGAAAAAAAGGAAACGTATTTCTAACGTAAAAATCTCTGCAGTCACTTTTCACGTCCGTGTGAAACCTTCAGCTGACTCATGGTGGGGTAAAGGGGCGAAAAAAGCACACGAAACCTGACCGGAGTACTGCCTTCTTTACTCACATGCCAAGCACAACGGCTGTGTGTAAGTATGTGTGTGTGTGTGGGCAGAATATAGAATGTCCGTGCTGGTGTGGTAGGCTTTAAATTTTACCATTTTTTATGCCCGTAGACTCTGAGCTTTCGGCTGGCCGAAAGGATACAGGATATGTAAGCGTGGCTCGCTGCTGCTGCTGCTGCTGTCAGCATTTGCAGCACTGTCTTCCGTAATAGGTGAATCCTTTAACTCCATCGAATGGGGTGAGTAAACGAAGCAGGCAGTAGCCGGGGACAGAGGGACAAGATGAACCGTAAAACTGTGCATCCAAAAGGGCACACACAGAGCCATAGGGGTGGAGTAGGAAAAAAAGGACGAACCAAACCAATGCATGATGCAGTAGAGCATCCATCGTGAGTGATCCTGCAGTATGTAACTCTTGTACCTTTCTTTTTTTTTTGTCGGACTGCGCCTCCATTTATGCTACCACACAACTACACACGTTTAGATGTGTGTCTGAATAGGGTTAGTGAGCGCGTGTGTATGTGGCTGAAAAGAAAATCTGACCAGTTTTCTAGGTCTTCCATTCATGGCACGATTCCCATCTCAATTTGCTGCCCCTTGAATCTGCCTGTAAAGAGGTTGGCCGACCGACCAGACCAGTGCATGTCTGAGGTTTCAGATTTGCAGGTCTTTAATTCAGCATGCAGTGCTCACTTCAACCTCGATCCATTCCGTACCGAACGCGTGTCGTCTTCCCTAGTCTTTCCGATAGCTTTTTTCCTGCCTTCTTTGGGCATGCGATGGAAAAACAATCGACGACTTGGTTGGTGTGTTCGCATGTGAGGATGAATGAAAGAAAGGATTGGGACGACTCATCACACACACACACACACATACACATTCTCGATAATGAACCAGTTGACCTACACGTTTAACCAGAGATTTGTTGGAACAAAATTTCAGTCCAGCCAGAACCAGAGCAACCATCAGCAAAACGGTCAAGAAGGCCACCGCCGTCACCACTCCACCGGAGGGAATTGGAAAGAAGGCAATTTTGTGGCATTAATTCGAGGTCAAACGAGAAAACGATTGGTGCAGTGATTTATTCCTTCTCCATTCCAAACAGACCGTTCACAGCGTGACCCGAAACGAAGAGAGGGAAAGTGGGACGAGCGTTACAAAAGAACGTCCTTAGTGTGTGTTTGTGTGGAATAATTGCACAGCCCAGGCAATTGTTGGACCGTTCCTACCCCCAAAGCAACACACTCAGGCTCGGACCGGAAAGTGTCGTGGAAGCGCATTCGTTAAATTAATCCCGCATCCTCCCCGGCACCCAAGGGACCGGTAGATTATATTTGGTTGGAAAAGTTTATTGGACAAATTAGCTTAGGTCATAATTTACTGCACTCGCAGTTACACACACGCACACACAGTAACTGGCAAATGGCACACATACCCGGGGTTTAATTTTCGGAAACTCGAAAGCTGCTCTCATCGAAAATGTATGACTTCCAAGTCCAGAAGGGGGTCAAGGGTGGCTTTTGCTTGCTCTTTTCGAGAAACAAAACGCTACCGCCACACCAAAAGCCAAAAGCTGCAGAAAGGAAGAAGGAGGAAGGAGTGTAAGAGGTCGAGATTATTTTGTAAAACCAAACACTCATGTAGGGCTGGCCAGCTGGACAGCAGCCCAATGCCCATTTGGAATCGTGAAAAGTGTCCTCTCCCAGTGTTCGAACTGGTCCGACTGGAACAGACCGTGGAGCATAGAACGCAGACACAGTAGCAAGAGGGCTCGGCTGCGGCCCCACCCGGGAGCAACAACTCCGGCAGTCGAAAAAGGGATCGTTTCATAACTAAGCGGATCAGATTATCCGAGCTGGAATTAACACATCACTACTACGACGACGACTAGCCGAACAGATGTTAAGTTGTGGTTTTTCTTGTTTTCTTTTTACAGAGCGCGTCCATGTGTGTGTGTGCTCTTTGCAATGAAAAGCTTTGGAAAATGGAATGGCGGAGTGGGTTTCATGGTTTCATAAATTCTCCTACAAACTTTCGCACACTTTGCACAAAATTTATACCACCTGACCCTTTTTAGCGTTGCATACATTTAGGGGTAAAGGTTGGCTGGACGAATGAACAGAGAAAAAAACACCACACGTCTCACATAACACACCCATTTTGCTGCCATAGAGAGGTATAGTAAAAGGTCGATTCGTCTTCTCATATCCTTGTACGCGTGTGTGTATGTGTGTGTGTGTGTGTGTGTGTGTGTGTGTGTGTGTGTGTGTGTCAGGAGCTCACACGGGAGGACGCGCGCAGCGTGTGTAAATCCTTTTCGACATAACAAAGTTGCTCTACCATAAGCTCGTTACGCTCGTCCTCGGTGTGCTGCCGAAGCAGGTTGATGAAAATTTCCATTTTTACGTACACAAGCGACTTCATTTTTTTCTTCTTCCCTTTATTCATCATCATCTAACGTCGGTGAGCCATCGGCATTCGGCTCGTGTGAAGGTTTTTTTTGGCTCTGTGTATGTGTTTTTTTTACGAGGTGACAAGGTAAGGACAGGTACCGTGTGCATCGCCGACGGTAGACGATGCATTCCCGGGGTAGGTTGGAGGCTCGATTCTTGAACCACACAGCGATACAGTGCGCTATAGTATCGCACCGTGCCGATGCCGTCGGTTCAGAGGTTGAGGATGGCGTATTATCTGCACACCCGTTCCGAAATGCCAATCTCTTACCCGGACAGCCCGGTGAGATAGTGAGCCTTTGAGCGGTACGTGGTCGCTTTATGGACGGGAATGATCCGCCCCGGGAAGACCTTGAGTACATACACACACAGAGCACACGTGTGAGCAGCGTCGACGGTTCGTTTAGGTTACTTACAGTCAGCCTTATAGTAGCTGATGGGTTGGAAATGGTGCTCAAATGAAGCCGACGACGACGGCGAAGACGACGACGACGATGATGATGATGATGGCGATGTTCATCGTACGAGCTACGGCTAAGCATGGCTGGAGGTCGTGTTCTTATGGCGCTAGCATGCATTTTATGACTCGTGATGTGGAACAGGGATTTGAAGATACTAAACATGGACGCGATACGTTATTTCCCTGTGGTAGGTACGAGTGCAGTTATCTGATGTTTCCACAAGCCACGATGAGTGATTCTTCGAAATCCAAACTTCATTTAATACAGTTGAATTTTTAGGTTGATGGAACCATATTTTTTCACAGAATGCATTCAATTCTACAACTAATAATCCTGCTGCTAACAGCCTACATTTTCAAGCATTACCAACTAACGCTTAATCCGCTTCGCCGTTAAAAGTCATCCGTTCTATCTAACGCGCGGTAAAAGAAGATTAAAAATCAGTCTTCACATCGCAGCGTCTGCAAATGTGATCGTAAAAGTGGCTCTATCATCTATACGTTCGTTATAATGCCGGTGCTCTGATGCCGGAAGGGCAGCACAGAGGCTACAGACTTACACGTCGTTGCTGCAGCAGCACACCGAGTGCGAGGAAATAAACAGGATAATTAAAGTACCTCCGGAAGGCGGGATTCCTTTTAGTGTCTTGCTGCTTCCGGGATGCGTCAGTAATGACAACTTCATCTGCCATATATATATTTAGCTAAGCTTCCTGAGTAGAAGATAAGCGATAGCTCCACACCTTTGTGGCAAGAAAGTGTGAGCTTTAGCTGTGCTGGCATTACACGCCGCTCTTCCGGTTTGTCATATTCTACTTCAAATACTGTCACACGGTTGTCGATGTTTAATCAACTTTCCACGAACTCCCCTAGCCGGAATGTGAAACCTGTGGCGCGAATGAATGGAGGTGAACATTCCTCGTTGCAGAATGTGTCATGTCTATCTGTTGAAACACACTTTTGAAACGTGATTGTGGAACTTTTCACGCGTTCCAGAGTGCATGGATACAAAGGGAAAATAATGCCGCAGCTACAAATGGAACCTCGCCAGCCTTTGTGATATACAATTACATACTTTAAGGCAAAGAACATAACAAGGGAATTATGGAGTTCTCTGGAACCGAGAACGAAACATTCCTGGAACTACTTCATCAAGAGCAACCTTGACACGCTTCCGTGCAAGCTCATACTTAGTTGATGGTTTTCTGTGAATTTTGTCGATCGAATTCTAGCTAGGTTAAGTTTAGAAAACCGCATAACAAACAATGCGACTGAAGCGGATCGTAACACCGTGACGGTGGTTTGTTGTCGAGGGTCCTAAGCATTTGAACCAAACCACAAGGCACAAAATTGGATTAGATTAACAAACAAAACAGAAAAAGAAGTTCTGTTCGCTTACCTGCTCTTTTAATCATTTGTGATCTGAATGACAATCACTAAGATCACAATAAGGAAATCGTAGAACAAATTAAATTCTTCGGTTTAGATACTTATTTACTAGCAACGCAAGTTGATAGGAAGACTAAAGAAGTCTTAAACTAAAGCACCATGCTAAAGAGGAGATGTGAACGATGCTCATTTGCAACCAACACACCCGGCACGATAAATGTGCTTTAATACCGCCAACCAACAGATGGTGCACATAGACATATTTTACATCTTAAGCACGGACTGCTGGCTGTCTGTCTCCAAAGAAGGCGTTATGAAATGAAGCAATGTAAAGAAAAAGAAGAAAAATTAGGACACCGTCTGGTGTTGGTGATATACGAACGTATGTAACGCTATTCCTCTTATCCCTGGGGACGGGAAAGCATAAAGTTCGTGTCGTTTAATGTAACATTAACATGCAATACTGTTTGATTTCAACGAACGCCCAATGTTCGGTGAGCGAACCGTTAAAATCTACTTTAATGAACAGAACAAAAAGCACTTAAGGGGAAGTATCGTCAAATATGTATCTGAAATGAACCGTTATTAAAAAAAATAAATCTTTAAAAATCATTGCAAATTGCATACATTTAGGCGCATGTGATAAATGAAGTACACCTTACGCTATTTTAAAAACTCCCAAAAATAGGCAACTTGCATTACAACTGTTTGTTTTTTTCCTCACTTATCTTTTCCAACCTTACTGAGCCTTAAAACATACTAAATGAAAACACACAAGCCCATGAGTGAAAAGTTTATCACATCGTAAAACTGCGTGTTGCTCAATTCACGCGTATCGATTTTGCTGTCAGTCAAGCTTTCATTTCCCATCCTACCACACGCTCATGTACAAGCCCACCAATCATTCTAACGAAACAAAGCCCTGAGCCATGATTTGTACCCTCTTTACGTTACGATGTTATTCTCCTCTCCTACCTTTTCTTTGCCAAAGTCAACAGCACCAGAAGCCGCTGTCGTTTTTTTCTCCATTCATTTGATTTAACACTTTAATCCATAACATCTCCCACCCGTTCGCCCGTTTTTGGTGTACGAGCAAACGCCGAAATGGTTCACTCCGAGTCAAACCAGTCTAAATCTGCGAGACGGTTCTGACGGTATCCGCTCGCTGTGTTACTTCCACATCGCATCGCAGGGAACCATGTAAGTAAAAGGGCACCATCACACCGTAAACATCGCAGCAACGCGATTCGTGGTCGTCCTGCACTAACCGTGCCCACGTTAGACGTGTAAAAGGTGAAGCAACAAAAGGAAGAGAGAAACAAATGCTGTGCCCAACCCGATTGTGACGCGTGTTGGAAAGACAAGCAACGCGCGAAAAGCGAAAGCACAACAATGGTTGATTTCACCTATGAAGCGATTGGCTGCTTTCTCATCACGATGAACCGGGTGTGAGTGTAAGCGAACGTGTTGCCAAACAAAACAACAAAAAAGTAGAGCCTGCAGATACGGTGGCAGAACCATCGCCTAACCGGTAGGGAAACAGGAACCACTTTAATGCTTTCCTATCTCGCGCGAACGAGCAACCATGGTGGCAGAGGCCGTGTGCTGGCCCATGCTTGAAGGAGGAAAAATCGATGAACAAATTGGTTAGCATAGTCTTTATTTACATTTCATCCCTCGCGCCCAGTCACCCAGCTTCGCTCGGAGCGATTCGATCAATCTCCGTGCCGCTGCTACCTGTATGACGGAGGTGGCTGGTTTTCCGCCACGAACAGGGGGGAAATGGATCCGCTGCTGGTAGCGACATGATTTGTGAAGGTTTGCCGTTGCTATCGACGGTTCCGGATGGTGGAAGGCGGTTTGTCATGGAAACGGGTTGGGAAACGTCTTATGGAAAAGGGACGCACGATAAAATCCTTTCCAACCGGACCCCTTTTCACGCCGTCGTCTGTGTCCCGGGCCTGGGGTAGCTTGCATCAATAATGTAGCCCCGATCAGGTGTGTAAACCGATGAATGCTGCAAGTGGGTGCTGTCTGTGTTCCATCCTTTTTGTTCGCCTGTCCGTTTGTGTGTATGTGTGTGTGTGTGAGTGTGTGTGATTGGGTTTGTGAAAAAGATGAAATGTGAACACTGCTTGCTCTCGAGAAAGGTTGTGAAGTATGCCGCTCGCTCCAGTTTAAGTGTGTCTGTGTTTACCTCCTCGGCCCGACAAGGGTGAGAAATACATCCGCTCTTTGCCTATCGGTATCAGCATAACACGCACGGACGCGATACACGATACACCTTAAGCGGTTCTTTGTTCAGCCTCCAAAGACCAGACCAGAACCGTGCGCCATGGCTTACATGGCCGGCGGGAAAATGCTTTCAACTCGATCGCCTCGGTTGGTTCCCTACTTCTGCGCCTTTTCGAATGTGGTGAATATCTCGATCTTCGTGCCAGAGCATCTTGCCCAGGTAGCAGAGCCGAAAATTCCAACGCAAACGAACGAACGAAAGCATATTTAAGCGTTTATCCGCTGTTCGACCTTTCACTGTTCGCAAAGAAAGCATTTCTGTTAGGGTTCCGTGTTTTTTTATGCTGCACACAACATACTCACTCACAAAAAAGCGGCATTCCACCGGCGAACGGAAAACGAACAAACGAGATGATGGAATGTGCGGAAACGGATCGATCGAAGCCCGCTATCAGTTGATATTGAGTTCCAATTATAACAAGCTGAAGAAGTTTAACATCGGGAAACCATTTTTTGTCTACTTCTACTACTACTGGAGCTCGAATAGGAAAGCACAACAGAACAGACAGCCTTGAACGTCATCCCTCTGGGAATTGGGTGTGTGAGAGTGTGTGTGTGAGTGTGGGCTTGGATCGTTTATTTATTTATTTTACTTCCTTTATTTACCTGCTGGTAGCAGACTCCGTTACGATTTATATTTCCCCGTCCCCACGGTTGCGAATCGATTCATTGCGTTCTAGGTTAGGATTCAACGGGCTTAGCAGTGTACCTGGTACGCCAGAAGTGCCAGAGAAACATAAATAACAAGCAATTGTCAGGAAAACGGAAAGGGGAAAGCGGTGAGCAGTGCTTTCCATTTTGAAAGTAAATAAATAAGATTCTCGTTAGCTCAGTCGACCAGTGGGGTACATCACAACATGCTGCTGCTGCTGCCACTGCTGCATCCTCCTGTGGATGGTGTTTTATCAATCGTTTCTCCATTTTTTTTGTTCCATCGATATTTACAGTTTACCTTGCCGTGTTTCGTTCCATTCCTGTTTTGCGTAAAGCGTACTTAACAAACGTGCTAACTTTTTTTCTCAACTCTCAATTTTTCCCATTTTCCGTTCTGTTTGCAGGCTACTTCTGGCACATAACGGATTTACATCTGGATACGTACTACACTACCAAGGGCGATATCTTTCGCAGTAAGTATACTGTTCCCCATACCATTTTTTCACTTCCCTTTTTGTTGCCCCGTGTTGACAATCTGCAAATTCCTGTCCATGTTCTTTTCCGTCCGTTTTTGCCTTTTCCTTTGGTACCTGCGTGATGCTTTCCGGGCTCGCGTGTTTTCTCCCCTACCGTTGACACAAATTTCACGCACAACCCAGGAATAATGGTGCGCTGAAGTTGTTCCCAAGAAGGACGCTCCATTTGTATGTGTATGTGTGTTTGCTCTGCTTCTACACACTACGATAACAACACTCTATTTGCCCTTCAAGGACGTCGGCGTACGGTTTCGGGGTGTGCGAGCCACTCGTTCAAGATGCGTACGAACATATGCAAAACGCTTTCATGGAATGCTGGCTCGGGCCACTTGGTAATCGAAGGAATTTGGAAAGCAAGTGGAATCCCATTTTGGGACGGTTGGATAAGGCAAGCATGCCGATACCAGGATGTGGGTTTGCGATGCTTTATTGCTTTTTATGTGTGATTTAAGGGACAACAATGGGAACGGAACCCGGCGGGAACGATTTTGCGAGCCGTGCCACAAGTGCCTGAGATTGTGTAAAGCTTGCTTGCTATTTAGAATGATTTTAAGTGGTTTATTGCAGTGCAGAAGGTGGATGGAACGGATACAGCGCGGGAATAGATTTGAACAAACAATCGTTCGTTTGTAAATTAAAATTAAAATTAAGTAAATTCAAGAATAAATTGGTATATTTTCCATTAAATATTCATTTAACAAATAAATAAATAAGTTTTGCCCTCAAATCAATTGCTGTTGAAACGCTTTATGCAACATAACCACACCAAAAAATCCATCCCTAACAGCAATTAACGCCCATAGTTTATTGATTTCCCACGTCTAAACCAACAAACACCCACACGTGCACACATTCAAAATAATAATTAAACGAAAAAAAAACTGTATAAAATTCAATTTATTAAATCATATTCAGGGTGTTCGGGGCGCGCATTCATAATTGAAAAGCTAAACTAATAATGAAACGGTGGTTTATCCACAGCACAGCCCACAGGTCCCAAATCTACCAGCCACCAGGCGTCCCCACCGGGCAAATCAAGCAGGGTGCTGCACGTGTAGCAAAATTGACACTTTTTTAACCCCCCTTTTCCCGTTCAATTCAACAACATTCGTTTGCCACACCCCACCTACTCGATCGATAATCGAAAAGGGGTTGTTTTAAATAGTGCAGATTAAATCGAAACGATACACCGCTGACATTAACACTTCAAATTAATATCGCACATTTGACCCCGAAAAGAGGACAGAAACACACACACATACACACATATACACAAGCAAAAACAAATCGTGAGCTAAAATAGAACCATAACACCATGCCACGTTCATATTTAAATATTAATCTGCACTTCAAGCTTCGCATGCCACGACAACCGCTTTATTAGAGCAATTTTGCAGCAAATTGCATCCCACCACTCTCTGGAGGGGGTGGAGGCGATGGTTGTTTGAGGTGGAAATGAAATTTCCATTTCACCATAAATCCCAAAGCTTCCCTTTTACCCTACAGACCATTTAAGAGACGGCCAGTCTTCGGTTTGGCAGTAGCTAGCTTAATAATAAAACCATTACACATATAACTACTTCCGAGTGCAACACAGAAGTCGCATGGTTAGCTACACACACACACACATACTCACATACTCACACTCACGAGATGATAAAAACTCTAGCTTTACTTTCAACCCACCGTCAGCTAGTCGCAGCAAGAAATGTACTCGATCCGCCCCGGGGGGGGGGGGGGGGAACAAGCCGCGAGCTTGAAAGTCGGTGGGATAAAGTTTTGTCAGCCTTACCACCGACTCATATCTCTTCTGGACAGCGTGCGCTAGACCCGTTCTCCGTGCCAATGTCTGCAAATCTCACCGGGCTGACCTAATTTGAGTTCGAGTTCGAGCAAAAATAGGGGAGTTTGGTTTTTGTCTGGGTGGAACAATTTAGCAAGCGAAATGAAACATATCTCCACTTTTGCAACGGCTCAAAGGCACAAGGAAAGGCTGTCGCGTTATGGGTGGACGGTATAAAAAACACACACACACACACCCGTTGAACAGCAAAAAAAAACAAGGGACTAGTGGACACCATTGTCAAAACTCTGGTGCGCCCTGCGTGATTGCTGGTTTGGACTTTGGCAACCCGAAATGCGACTGACTTTATCCAATAAAGGCAGGGCTGGGGCCGAGTTTTGTTCCCTTTTTTGTTACCGGCTCACCCACATTATAGACCCCATCTTTGGGCCGCTCGTTGATAGAAAAAGGCCCAAAAATTCAGCACACGAACGAAAATGGGAGGGAAAAAAGAAACAAAAAAAAACCCACAGCTCAGCTTTATTCCACTCACATCCGCGCTGTTAAACGAGCGGGGACAGCTACAAGGCGCAAGGAACTCGTACGACGTGTGTGTGTGTATGTGTGTGTGGAAGGTGCCTGCAATCGTTCTCAGTTGCAGCTTTGCCAGCTAATCCTTTTGCATTGTTCGTATGGGGGTTTGGATTTTGGATTCGTTCTTCGTTCCCGCAGAAAACTTTTGCCCGACGTACGAGGGCGCCCACTGTATCTGTCTCTCTTTGCCTCTTTTAGCTCGTTTTTTCCTTGAAGCAGCAGCAGTACACTTCCTTTTTCTTCCCATTCACGCTGATTATTCCGTCTCTCCCGCAGGTTGCTGGCTTAACGAACATCACTCGAACACAGCCAGTGCCAAGCGCCCGGGCCCGTACGGAGATTACATGTGCGACAGCCCATGGAGCCTGCTGGAATCCGCCACGCAAGCCATGAAGTCCAAGCAAGGTGATAACGTCGAGTTTGTCCTGTGGACTGGGTAAGTGCCAACTGGACCATCAGTGAGGGGGGGGGGGGGGGGGGGGGGGTTGGAATTTTTCTTCCCATTCTGGTTCTGTTCTGGTCGCTCCTAAAAATTGTCCCGCAGTTTTGGTGCGAGAAAAGCACCATTTTTAAGCATTTTTTTGTCTTCCGGAGTTTCGCTTTTTTATCAAGCAGGGCAGAAATACTTCTTTTTTTGTGTATGTGTTGGTTGGTTCTCTGTTTTGGTGCCTTCTGCTGACCATTTCGGGATGGCCGTTACTGGCCATAAACTGCTTTTCGAAACGAGGCAACGATCGAAAGAAAGAGGGACACCAATGGCGGGCAGGACTGCTGCTCGACCAAACTTTAGTGCGCGTGATTTATCGACAGTCGGTACAATTTATGATGTCTTGCAAGAAAAGCACCCCAAAGTGGAAGAAGGAAGAGGAAGAGAGAGAGGTAACCCAAGAGGGTGCCCTCCCGTAATCTCTCTCTTACACACTTGCCCTTTTTTTTTGGGGAGGGTTTTGTGATATGGTTTTTTGTTTGTGTGTTGGCGTGTTTGGCGCGACCGCCACGCTTACACGGTTACACAGTTCGATTTTCCGGGCAGATTTTTTTTTTATTTTTATTCCAGTTGCTACACACCAGGAGAGTGAGTGTGTGGCAAAAAAAATACGGGAAATGAATCGAAACCGGTGCCCTCCGACCGGGTATGTTATTAATATTCGCCCACAATCGCTATAAAATCTCGACCAGTATAAATCAAATCAATGCCAGTGCATTGGCAGGTCGATTCGGCACCACAGCTCTTTGGGGCTAACGTTTGTTGCCTGCTCAAAATCTCTTCCTAAGCGTTGTTTTTCTCCAGCACTCGAGCAGCGCTCTAAAGATTGGAAAGTTTTTCTTGCCTTCCGGGAATACGGGAAGCACACAAAAAAAGAATGAAATTTTCTCTAAGGAAGAATGAATTTTCTTTTCATATTTTACCCCTCCCCGACTGCTTCATCCACCCCATCGCAATCGATGGAACGTCGCTTTCGTGCGACTTTTTTTTTCAACGCCGTCTTTCCATCGATTCAAGCATAACCGATTTTATTCATTTGACCTTCCCAGTTCGCTTCCCGGTCCCATCTTTCAAGCACCGTATTTGTGCACTTTAGTCGCATGCCTCAGCGCAAACGACTTTGAATATTTGATCAGGAATTACATAATGCCGCGCGCGATGCGGTACGCGATATGAATGATAACAATTTTCCTCCCGTGTGCGTTCCCGCTTTTGTGTAGCATTTGGGTGAATTATACCCGCCTTAAATGGGTGGGTAGGGTGGGAAGTGTTACCATTTTGTTTGGGTGCGTTTAGAAATTGTAGCGTTTAGAAAGATGCTTGACGCTGCGTGTGGCGTTTTTTATTCCACTTGTGCACGCACACGATTGTTGACAGCTCGCCTATGACGGCAAACGCGTGTAAGCATTCGATCGCGTTAGCCCTTTTGTGTCGTACCTAGGGGGGGCGGTGGGGAATGTGGAAAAGAACCAAATGAAAAAGAAAAAGAACAGTGCGCCTCACAACAGTGACGTTTGATCGAACGCTTGGCTGCTTCTCAAACGTATCGCGCTGTACAGGCAGGAACGTAACTGGCAATCCCGTCGCCCATTCGTTCGGTTTTGATCCCGCTGGCCTGTTCGGTTTTCGAGGAAGCGTACAATCACGGGCGGGACAAAAGTTCAAAGCGCTCAACGTGCTGTGTGGCACGAACGGTGAACGTGATGGCTGAGCTGTGTTTGAGGGGAAGTAACAGCAAAGGAACAAAAGAAGAATAGAGGGGGGGGGGGGAATGCTCCCAGATCCCGTTCTGTCTAGCTCGTTATCGGATTCGTGGAAGAACTGGCTGCATACCATCGATTACATCCGAGGTCTTGGGTACACTCACCGCCCGATGGTGGAGATGTTTATGAGCGCAAAAAATTGAATTATCAGTGCCGCGTGACAAACGCAAGCATGGATGCAAAACGCAAAAAGGTGATCTTGTGAAATAATCATTACGACGATACCAGAGAATATGGTTTCATGGATCAAACATTTGAACGTGAGTCGACTGACGAGTAAAAAGAAAGGCCAACCACGACAGATCAATCAATCTGGTGCTGAAAAATCTCAACCCAACCTGGACAATTAGGGTTAAAAAACAATTGCCATGTAGCTTGCTTAAGCCACATAGCTTGAAGAAATTTTCATCTTTAAATATTATGCCTGAATAAATTTTCCAATAAATCATAATATTTAACGATGAAAAACAGCGATCAATTGCACCTAGCAATACAATATTTACTTTACTTATTTACGCTTGAATAGTTCATCAAACACCTCTTCCTTCGATGATATGCTCTACTGCACCAAATCCTCCGCCTAATTGAACTACACCATCAGCACACGGTATAATCATGCTTCAGATGATCACATGTTCACTCTGCCACTGTTGGAATGTGGCTCCCCATAACGACTACGGCTGCCAGCTTCAGAGTGAAGGCTCACTCGGGCTTAAAGAATGCTTCAAATAAATATTCCATACATACATCGTCATTTCCCAGCGCCATGTGTACCATCCTCTCTCCGCCTCCGTGTGACTGTCTCGCCATAGCTTCGACTTCGATATTTGGTTTTTCATTATCCTCGGAATTTGCTATCGACCGAACTTTGCAGCGGAGCAAGATAATGGGCTGTTCCGGGGAAGGTGTACGAAAAACGTGGAAACGGGGAAATAAATCCTGAGTGTGTATTCCATTTTTGATAGGCAATTTTCTTCCCGTACACAGCCGGTAATTCGACCTACCCTGTGTACCAGAAAAACATACTCACACTCACACATACACACAGAGATAGAAATTCCGTTGCTTGCGTAAATGCACGCATGTGAGAGCGTCGGTGTAGGAAGGACTAAAAACAACAAGGATTTGGTTTGAGTCGATACAACGGAACTCCTCTAGCGGGTGGTGTAGTGAGAAGCAAAAGCAAAAAAATAGGCACATGAATTGTATCATTTCGAAGAGAAAGGCTTTTCCAGCTCTTCGCCGAATTGTGAAAAGCGGCAAAAGTTCCCTCCCTTCGGCATGCTCGCTTTCCTGCTCGTTCCGAGGCAAGACAAACGCCAAATAGAAGCGCAACCCCGGAAAGCTCGAAGTGTTTCAGCCGAACCGTTCGGCACACATACGACGCAAGACTTTTTGAAATACGCCTCTTCGATTCAAGGTGAAATTCAATTAATATTAAATGATATTTCTTCGGAAAGCGAAAGCACACCGGCAGTGCTCGTTTTGCCGGTGTACTTTTTCGAACCCCTGTTTCCTGGTTAGTGCTTTAGGGTTAGTGGAAGTTATTGGGAAATAGCTGTAGTAGCGCAGCATATCAAAATCGAAGCGGAATGTATTCTGTTTACCTTTTGGCGCAATCGGTTTATTTTGCTCGCACAAATGAATTTTGTGATTATTTATTGATTTTAGCTCAAGCAAAACTGTATCACCGAGCACCGAGAAGACATACAGGTTGAAGTGAAACGCGTGTGTGCGCAGAGGTACGGGCATACGACAAGGATGAAATGAAATAAGTGGCAGAAATTTCATCTTCATTTATTTTGTATAAGCCTAACACGCTCACAAACACAGACACGCACACACCAAGTATAGCCTCTTAATGTTATCATCAGGTTTAATATCCCGCCGTCTATCCCTGGAGATACATTTTCACCTTCGTGCTAGAATGCTGCTTGAAAATTAATCTTGGCTCAGCTCCAAAAAACCCCGGATGCAATGAAATCATAAAATCTACTCTCAACTGGAGCCGGTGCTACTATGTGCTGCGTACCTTTTTGCCATCAACCGGGCACACGATACTCACACCCACTTAACGAGTCTCCCAGTGAGACGTTCAAGCATGATGTCACCTACGTTAAGGTATGCGCTGTACGTCTTCGAGCCCTCGAACATTGTGAACAGGGGCGTTCACTGCGTAGCGTCACAGATTTTTCTTCTCCCTCCATGCTCATGTGTTTTAAGAACCAGCCCGACAGCAATAGGGGTAGTGATGGCAGGTCAAGACTAGGGCTATGCTCTGCCACTCAGTACTGCTGCAGTGCCATCTTAAAGCAGCCAAAGGGGAAGAGCTTTCAACCCACTCAAACAAGCAATCTCCACACCAAACCCGGCTTTAAAAGAGTCTATTGAACCTAGTGGCCTTACCGCCTGGAGGATGTTCTTCCTTCAAAACACAAGAGCTGCTCTAGACGAACGCGCACGAAGAAGAGCAACTGCATTGCATTCCTCGTTGCTGTTTTTTTTATCCGTCGCGTTGTTGCTCCAAACGATGTTACTCGCACCTTTGTACAATCTTTTCCATCCACGAAAACGATTCTCCACCTCCACTCTTTTACCCACAATTGGCAACGTCATGGGATGCTCAAATTCTTGTTCTACCGCATCCGCACACAATCCATTCCCTGTCTGAGCGTTGAAAATTGAGCCTTTATATATGTATGAACATTCCCGCGCTTGTCGCAACAGGAAAGGCACTATTATCCTTATGCAATCATCAGTAGTAGTAGTGCCCGGGACATCTTGCAAACCCCGGGAGAGTGGGGAAGCGTTCCGCTTCGCATTAGCGAGACATTCAGCGAGCACTCCAGAAGTTCCCTCTCCAACCGGGCCTGGCAATTGTTTCGACATCATCGGGTTGTAGCCCGAGACTGATTAGGTGCCGGGTGTAGTCGGTGCGAGTTAATTAAAATATTTTAATTAACTTGCGGCTGCTGTTCGCTCGCACGCATTTATGGGCTTTCGTGCAGGCAGTGAACCGGGGTTTGGTATGCGCTTTTTGGTCGATGGGGCGCGGGTAGGGCATCTTGTTGTTGCGTCGGTAGGCTGAAGTGATGATGCGAAGAGGGCTAAGGCTTCATTACCTCATCATGCGAGAAAGCTTTTCGCTGGAGGATCGCTGGAGGTGGTATTATTAGCCGATTATGGCTATGCTGGATTATTTCGCTACTGATGCTTGGCTGAGCTGGGGAGGATCAATCAATCTTGAGCGATGAGCTAGTGATTAGATAACATAATCGATTGCTTGAAGCCAAATAAGATTTAAATAGTGAATAAATAAACTGTTATTGGGACTTGTGATATTGAACAAAAATTATATATTCTGTGGATTCACTTTTCGGTGGATATTTCCACTTAAAAACATATTTTACATTCCTGTGTTTGTATACCAATATCCAAATTGAGTTAAATTGCATAAAAAATGCATTGAAATAACATATCTGAACCTTTTTTGATTATTCTAAAAACTGAAAAATAAGCCAGTTTTGTGAAGATGAAAGTTTGTTCCTTAATCTTCAAATCTTCACCATTTTCAATGATCCATTTTGTTTTTAGCATCCTACTTTAACTGTCAAAGACCATGCGCCTCCATCATTCACAAACCACCATGCGCCTCCAGCCATGTGGTTTTTATATTCACTTATTAAATTCTGTGCAACGGACTTATGTTTAGTTGAACATTAAATAAAACTTATCTACCCTCATCATCAAACCATATAGTATCCCATTTTTAAATGAAGATGAGGCAATTTGATAAGTATTATTTTAACGACATTGCTCTTCTGCTATCATAAGGATTTAAAATCAATCCAATTCGTGTTATCCCAATTGAAACATAAAAACTGTAATTATTTACCTAGCTGTAAGGCAAACTTTAAGAGACTTTTCCTAATTTAAAAACACTCACTCAATTCCAAATAAAAAAAATGCTCTGTAATGTACATTTTCTTATTCTACGCCCGTAAAGGCACACCTGAGCGCTCGGACAAGTAAAATCCATTTGAACATTTCATCCAAACACGCCGATTGGAAACATTTTCATTAAATCTGGCAATCAAAGTGTTTAATTTTCCGCACAAGCAGCAGCCCCACGGGTCGAACCGCCAGCCAGTCGACGAGTGCAATTCCATTAGATCTCAGTAAAAGTTGCAGTTGTCCGCAGGAAGTTTTACCTTGTGTTTTCGCTCTCTCTCTCTCTCTCTCTCTCTCTCTCTCTCTCTCTTTCTTTCTTTCTTTTTCGCTCTCTGGCTCTCCCTCTCTCACTGTCTCTTTCTTTCTCATTCCGTTCTTGGTCCCATTACGCCCACGGCCACCACAAACCCACACCAAAAGTGGCTACGTTCGATCGAAACTTGATGAAAAATAAAAGCTTCAATGACATAGAAATAACGCCATTCTAACCGCTGGGAGCAGTGGACGGTGGGGGAACGTTTTCATTTTCTTTTTCCATACCCTTTCTCTTCTGGCAAGATATGCTGGCTTTCCAAAATAACAGAAGAAAAAAAAACATAAGGAAATTGGTTTAAGTACTTACACTCTAACGGTGCCGAAGTGTACCACCGGCAACCGAACCTTTCAATACTTTTCCGTCCATTTCCTTGATGCTTACCGATCGAAGGGCGTGCGATAGCCATGATGTTCGGATCGAATACGGTGTCTGCGTGTGGGTGGGGTATTTGTGGAGCAACAACGAGTGCGGTCAGTGGTTCGTGAAAGTTTCCCAACTGTTACAGCCCGGCATCCCCCAACGCTTTTTTCTTACCTTTTTCATTTTCTTCACTTGGATCTGGGTGGGAAGCAACACTGCCTCCCATTTCATTAGAAATGCCAAAGGGAAAGGTTCTCTACCCATCTCTCCGTCTAACAGGAACAAGATTCTGCAGTGAAATGAGAGGAAGGGAAAAAAAAACAAGAGCGCTGTGGCATTGGGAGGAAGCCATGGTAAATGAAATAATTTCTTTTGCATTCGATTTTGATTTCGACTTACTGAGAACACCACCGTCTGCGGGGGCCCAAGCGGAACCGGACGTTTTGGGAAAGGGAACGGCTTGGAGCATTTGGCATAGCAGGGCTATGTTTACATTGCGTTCGAAATCTGGCAGCTTCGGTTGCGGTTGAACGGAAAGCAATCATTCCATTCGGTTCTAATTAAATAGCCAATTAAGTACAAAACTCACTCACTTCTCTCGAAGGTTTGAAGGTGCTGGACCACAAGTGTACGTAATGGGTTTCCAAAGGCATTTGTTTCCTTTTTTTTGTGTGTGCAATGGAACGATTACCTGTATTTTAATGATGGTTATGTTATTGAAATGATGCAAAGTTTTGATATGTTTGAAGTCGGGTTTTTCCATCCCTTTTCTCTTTAAACAGGTTATTGTTTGTTCCTGAAGCTAGAAAATGAAAGCCATTCTGCCAATATCAATCGCTTTTTCATAAGCGGCCCAAAGCGGTGGATAATATCGTCTTATCCGTTCGCATTTGCGAGAAAATGCTTACTTTGAGCGAAACATTCCATTCGCTCGAAGCTGATATTTTCATTTAAATTCTTCACCCGACACATTGTTCGCTACAAAGCTCGCTGTTTCTTTTACCCTCCATCCGCACACCGAACGGAAGCATACCGATCTGCACTGATCGAAGCCATAAGAATCGGTCTTCCAGGCAGGATCCATGTTTAAACGGCAACGAGACGAGATTCAGTAAAATTAATTTGAAGCTAATTATGTTATTTTACCCCCGCATTCAACGCTTTCCCGCTCTTGAGCGCGCTCAATGGGCAGAAATTAAATTCCTATTCCATTTCCGTTTATTGTAATCTACGCGACGGTGGAGAAAGAGTTTCCGCGGGGGCGCCAATTACAGCACTACAGTGGATCACAAAAACGCTGGCAAGATCCGTTCCGAGCGGGCAAAGAAAATATTGGCAAACGGCTTCCAAGTTGTTGGGCAAAAAGGCACGCGAAACACGGCGGAAGACGGCCACACTGTAAACCATCTTAAAAATGGCCCATCGAGGCAAGGCAAGGTGAAGATGAAAATCGGTTGAACGGTGCTTCTTTTGGCTTCCAACCACTGCAGTGGCACTCGAAGAAGGTTGAATAAAACATTACCGTTTCTGATGGAGGTGGGCTCGCCAAGTGGGGCCCCTTTTTGGTTGACCAGCTTGCGGAAACCTAGTGAAAGAACGAAATACGTTCAAGCCTGCTGCTTGAGAAATAAAATATTTGAAGGAAAGAATCTTTTTTTTCTCGTTGGAGCAACGCATTCAAGCAGCTATGCAGCTAAAACCGATGAAACATTCATTCGCTTCGAATTCTCGGCTGCTTAACATTTTTCATCGTATTTTATTCGCAGGTTGTTATTTATTTATATCGGTTTTGAGTGTCGGGTTGTGGAAACAGCACTCTACTTTTCTGACAAAAAATTTACGCCCAAATGTATGCAATTGAAATACAAAAGTGTCCTACTTATAATCAAACACACAGGAAAACAGTTTCCAACAGTTTTGTTTAATTACGAGCCACTAACATAAAATTTAAGTAAGTTGCTTGTCTTCTATATGTCATTTCTTCACCACGGCATACACCAGCCATTTAGTGAAGCTAATCAACATTCACATCTTTCCTTAACTGTCTTAACCATGCTCCCCATTTGTTCCTGTTCAAAGGCTTTCCAATGAAACAATTTTCAATATATTTTCCATCCAAGAACGAAGGACTTTTCTACCTTCCTTTTTTCCTACCATAATAACCCAACACACCGTCTTTCTACACGGTCATGCTGATGTGGTGGAAAATTTCATCAGCGATCAGCGGCTTCCGGGCTCGAACAACATCACGAAAAGCTAATTCTGGCATGTCACGGTAAAGGATATTTATTGAAGCTTAAGCGATTGAATCTTTCCATTTTTCCATCAGCCATCGAAATGTGTGTGTGTGTATGTGCAATTTCGACATTTTGGGCCTTCGTTCACGTTCCGGATCGTTTCGATTACAATCCATTGTACAAGCAGAGCCGATGGTGGCCACACACACACACACACACACAAACTTTACAAAAGGGTCGCATCAGGCCGTCCGTTCGTTACGGTTCGACAATTTTTAAAATTCACATTCAAGCCTCATTGTCAATATCTCACTTTGTCCACCTTTTTTCTCGATTGTACCGGGGCTTTTTTTGCCGCTCATCGTCGTCCATTTGCTTTCCTTCGATTACTCGGAGCCCAGGATCCACTCGGCAGCTTTGTTCGTCCCTGGTTCCCGGAGAGTGAAGTGGTTTGCTACCTCGCTCAATACTCCTGCTAAGGATCGAATTGTTACCTTCCTCTGCTGCTTCCCGCATACTCCCTCACCCCATTCAATTCACATGGTCAAGTCATGCCGGCACAAAATCTATTGAAGCTCATTTCCATATTTATTCACCAGTATCGTACCACCGTTCGGCCGGCTGTCGTCGTCGTCCTCGTTGCTGTCGTACCATTGTTCCGGCAATCCGGTTGTTATCCGGTTCGATATTCACTCACTGTGCTTAGTCTGCTTTGCGGGAGAAGGCGTGTGTGTGTGCAAGAGGCAAGAGAAGCAGCAAGTAAAAACACACACACACACAGTCAGCCAAACGCAAATGAAAATTGTGCCGTTAGGGACAGGTTTCGGACCTTCACTATGGTGAAGGTGTCTCTGGGTCGCCGGTTTTAAATTTATGCTTTCACATACCTTTCGATCGGATGATGTATTTGAAAGTCTTTCGCGCAAGCCATTTGAGCAGCCTTGCCGACGTATTATTTCTTTAAGGTTGAACAAAAATTTTAAAATCATTTTCAAGCACACCCTTAGGCGACACCACCGCAGCGCACACCACCACCGATATTGTATCGAGTGAATCTGAACAGTCATTTTTAGCGAATGCCGGTACGTGCTATTTGCGCTCTAATGTGAGTTTTTTTTTTCGTTTCCTTCTCGGAGCAAAAATACAGTGCCAGGGTGTCCCATTTCCCTCCCCTGCTGCCATTTGAATGATTTGAATAAATTTCATGCCTCACCACCCTCAATAAGATGCGGCAAAAAGATTTGGTGGGGGGGGGGGGGGCAAAGAGAGTGGGACCAAAGCCGACGAACACCGTTCTACCAAACCGTTCGTGATCGTACACTCATTTCCATTGCAAATGGCTTTTGTGTCGTCAGTGCGGAGGGCAAGGCGCGAAGCGTCACCACAGGCTGGTGGTTTTGATGTGGAAATCTATCTTATCCCTGTCCTCCTGCTTCTTCTGCTCTTGCTCAGCAACCACCAACACGACCTGTCCTTGGGGTTGGTGCTGGCGTTCAGGCAGAAAACTGTCATCTCATGGTCGTGATGCTCGTGCTTTCGCGGGTGTGCATTTGTTTCCGTACGCTTCTTCATCCACACATCCCGCTACTTCCTTCCTATGCCTTTGGTGCTGTCAAGCAAAGAATAAAAAAAACAAATGCTCCGGAAAATGGTTTCTGTTTTAGGCAGCCGCTCTTCTGCGGAAGTACACAGGAGTAAAGTCACAAAACAAGTGAATTTGCTTTCCCTCAAACTCGCGTTGCGCTTTCTTTGGCCCAGCAGTGTTGGCACCGCCAAGTGGGGGTTTGCGTGGGGTTTTCATTTAATACGCAACGGAACATTAGCTGCTTCCCGCTGCCAAAACTAAACGAAGCGTAATGATAAGCGACATAATCATGCGTCCGGTGTTGGTGGTTGACAGTGTATTGGGGTTTCAGGCTGTAGTAGAATCTCTTCGCTGTAAAAGCGGGTAAAATCCAATTAAGAGCGAAGAAGAGTGAAGAATTAAAAGACTAGAAATTTTCATTTATGATCGTTTCTTGACACTGTTTAAGGAAAATTATATCCAACAGATGTTCCATCAACAGGACATCATAGCTTTTGATAAAACGCATAAATTTAGGCAATTATAGCACACATACCATACACATACACATCCATTCTACTGTATGCTTCTCTCAGTGTTCTTTTCATACAAGTAGTGTTTTGTGTGAAAAGTGTCACCCATTATTATGTTGAATGTGTCAAGTGTTACGACCTTTGTGGTACAAAAATAATTATATGCGTCACCTCGGTCTCAATCGTCACATATTTACTTCACACACACATTTTCACTCTCTCTCCCTCTCTCTCTCGTTTCTTCTCCTTCAGTGATGGACTTTCTCATTCTGCCAAGCGAATGCACGAAACCAAGCGATTGGACGTGCTGCGTAACATTACGGAGCTGATGAGCCGAACGTTTCCGTCACAGTTTGTGTTTCCGGTGCTCGGCCACGAGGACGGTAGTGCCAACTTCGAACAGCTCGGCGACCTCTGGCGCCACTGGTTGCCGCTCGAGGCGGTGCAAACGTTCGAAAAAGGTAAGAGCGCACGCATGGATGAAAGGGATACCATTACACAGAACACGCACGCACACAAGCCAGCACCGAAAATCCTCAATTCATCATTAATTAATTACTCACTGGTTGGTTTTTTTTGTTTGCTTTCCTTTTTGTCTCTCTTCAACCACTCCAGGTGGCTACTATACGATTGAGCAGACAAAGAGCCGGCTGAGAATAATAGCTTTAAACACGAACTACATGCGACACGACGCCAAGTACTCGCAGTCGCACTCGTCCGCGGTGAAGCAGCGGCCGGACGGGTCCTACCACTACCCAGCGGGCGGCCACTACGGGGACCACCACATGGGCAAACACTACCACAGCCGGGAGGGCAGCTCCTCCGGCTATCTGTACAGCGACCGGCGGAACGGATATAGTAGCAGTAGTAACCTAGCGGACAGTGGTATCGGTGGCCACGCCAGTGCATTATCGGGATCAAGCAGCCACGAGTCGGAGAAGCAGTGGGAGTGGCTGGAGGAGGTTCTAGCAAAGTCGAGTAGAAATAAGGAAACTGTAAGTATGCGACAAACTGTTTTTTATTTGCCGTTTTGCACGAAACGTTTGTGTAAATAGTGATAGCTTTTTTCGTTTGAAACAGTGTTCGCTGCGGTTTGTATGTTTTGCCTTTACGCGCTGCCACAGCAGACCTGTCAAAACAGTCATTTTTTCGCCTTTCTGGAAGCTTCGCAACAGAATTTCACGAGTCTTATACTATCAATCAATTGTAGAGGCGTGAAGTTGCTGTCGGAACTGTTAACGCTTGACATTGTCATTGACATTGACAAGTGAGCGTTCGACAGCGCGTTTTACAAGCGGATGAACGAGGCACAGTTTGTTTGATCTATGGAAATGAATGCAGTGAGAACATCAAGACCTTTGTTAACCTTTGTTATCAAAACCGTTTGTTTGAACTAGTTTTGCTAAAGGAATGTTGATGAAATAAAATTTTAAAAGTCAGCGCCTAAAAGAATGCTATCAAGCGCCTAAATGTATGCTATTCGATAGCAAAAACATTTTATCACTATGTTTTCCTTCTCATAAACGCCTTGCAAGGCGACAAGCAACCAAATATAATTCGATATAATGATATTGTAAATTAAAATTCCAACTAATCTGAGTTCAATTGCACAAAACTTCACCAAAGACTTAAAAGCTCAAATACTCCATTAATTAAAGGTTGCAAATTCCACCAAAACCCAAAACACTCAACAAAAATCCGGGAATCGTTGTGGGGAAAGTTGTTCTGGTTCAACTAATGCCAAAAAACTTCACTCAATTTTGAACTTTGAGCTTTTAAACTTGAAGGTAAGCGTCTTTAAAGCAGTTAAAGCAACACCAGCTGTCGAATACCATGTCAGCTAGCGTGTATCTGTGTAACACGCATCGAACAGCGAACTGCATTGTCACTGCTGGACCGAATGAAAAATCGCCACGCGAGAAAAAAAAGGGGTAAAGTGCACACCAACAAACTTGCACCGTAATGAGTATCGAAACAGGGCGAAAACATCACCCACAGGCGGCATGAGAACGGTGCAAAACTTTCCCGGTGGTGGCGGAGAAAATTAAAAAAAAAAAAAAGATCTCCACCGACGACAAAGCCAAACAACGCAGAAGTTTCTTTCCAGTTCCGTTCAGGGTTTGTTTTGCCGGCTGCTAGTGTTGCTGCATCAGTATCAGCAGGCGAATCCCCTCTGATCCCGAAGCCCATTGTCTATCCAAGACGTGATATTATTTTTCTCCACTTACGGAGCTTGAACGGTTTGCCCTTTTTCTTGCTGTCCTTCCGTTACACTTTGTCGTCGTTTGTTGCGTTGTGTTTCGCCTGTATCTTTGTTGCTGCTGCTGCATCCTCCAACCGGTGTTGCATCCTCCGGCAACCGGCAACCGAAAAGGATCACCATTAGTGTCCGTGGTGGGGTTATGAGATTGTTTTCATTCTTTTCTGCCTTTTTTGTGTTCTCTGCCAGCCAGAGAAAACAAAAAGGATGTTACAGAGTTTTCATCCCTTCCAGCTGCCCTTCCGCGCCAATCCAAATGCATCCTGAACGTCACGAACGGACAAGCAAAGCGGAGCACTTTGTTGCAACACGTGAGGGATGGCGGTTTTGCGATAGGAATGGAAGGAAAATTAAAATTAATTAAAAAAGTCCACCAGCAGCAGCGGCAGCAAAGTTCTGCTGCAAAATGGGGATGAGCGAGGGCGTTGGGTGTACAGTTCCGAGTGTAATCTTTTTCGCGCTGTTTACAGTGTTACAAACACACACATTGAAGAAACATTTGCCCTTCGCCAGGGTTTTGTTGCTTTTAATTTTGCCTTTTCTTTCCGGTGCAATCCATCCTTCGACAAAAACCACCGCGACCCGACACCATTTGGCCGTCTACATTTGCACAATCTGTGACGACGCAATGGCGGTAAGACACCCGACAACCGTTCGTTTACGCGTTGCCAAGGATACCTCGTGTTGGAATCCCGTTCTTAGCTGGTCGTGCTCGTGGGATTTTTTGTGTTTGCGGCTCAGCCTTACATGGC
Source organism: Anopheles gambiae (assembly GCF_943734735.2). NCBI lineage: Eukaryota > Metazoa > Arthropoda > Insecta > Diptera > Culicidae > Anopheles > Anopheles gambiae. The sequence continues at coordinate 90,364,192 of NC_064601.1, forward strand.
TGTGCTTTCTGCTTTCTCCTACCAAAGCGCCAACGATCATTCGACCATCCTACCAAGGCTACCGCGAACAGCAAGCGCTGATTTTGCTCATTAAAGAGAATCGTTTTATGCCCGCTAGCCGGTGCGTGTGCTACGGCTTTGTTCGTTTAGGTCACTTTAGGCCGGTGGCGGTTTTAAAAATATGGTCCTCTTTACTCAAGACACACAATCTAAATTCATTACAAAGGTTCCGCTTGGGTTAGGGGGTTGCTTTGGGTGCGTACTCTCGCCTGCGCCCGCAAATAGGCGATGTTTGCAGATCGTACAAAGCACGATTAAGGAATTGAAAGGGGGAATTTAGGTATGGGGGACGGTTTTTTGTTTGATTTTGTATGTACCACGCAACGAGGTTTTCGTTTTTTGCCTGCGACCAAATCCCTTCCCATTATCCACGCGGTTGTTAATCTGTTGGTTAATGAAGTTTTCAGAATTTGTTGTGTATTTCGCGTTCGCTCCTATGCGCCACTGTGTTTGCGCTCTTCCTTCCAGCAACGCGTGTTTGCCGTCTTCATGACACGAAGGAAAAGCCCATCCTTTTGTTTCCCTCCATGTATACACTTCCCTTTTTTTCGGTTAAATTTTAAATCAGTTCAGGCTTCCTGGTACCGGGCTGGAAAGACGAAAACGAAAGAGTATGATGAGGAAGAACAAAATTAAAAACACACAACTGCGAAAAGGTACGCCCCAGCCGCAGGCTAATGGTTAAGAAATGTTTCTTAATCTGTTGCCCAAAGTCCCACAGGCCGGTGTGCCGGTGTGTTATGAAGGCAAGGTGTGGTGGCCCTTGCCGTTTTTAATGAGATAGGCATGGGTGAGATATTAAAGATAGAAGGGCAAGGTGGGCGCAAAAAATAGGCCCCTTAAAGCAGGCACTGCGCCACAGAAAAAAATGCCCTGATGGAACAGGATTTATCAACTAAAGCACCCGCTAAGACGGTCTTCATTGCTTGCCTCAGTCCGACCGACAGCTGCAGACGACAGACCAGACCGGCCTCGGGGAGGTTTTTTTTTGCAAGAATGTGCGTAATGATGATACCGTTGCAGGCATTGGCGCAGGTAATGACGGCAGCAGCGTAGGTACACGCCCCGGTAAGGGGCAAACGGTTGGCCAGCACGGTGCGGGAAGTAGGTGGACCGCTGGCCGTTAGCCGGTAGCCATTAGGGAAAGTCGTTAATTATAGCACACCCACCACCACGGCGTGGCTGAATGATGAAATTCGTCCGACTTTTGTCCGAAGAAAGATGTCGAGCTAATGCTAGTTTCTTAAGCCCGGGGATTTAGTTCGCTGCTGCTAGACGACTATTGGGATGGGGAAGTTTTGCAACAGTGGAGTCGTTGGTGGACTTTTGAGCGCACTTTTGGCAGTGAATTAAGTGTGGAAAGTTTTCATCTCGCTCGGGCGTCTGCTCTTGCTTTACTTAATTATGAGTGTAGCTGATGAGTGTCCTCACTACGCTGGGGAAAGTGGGCGAAGGAATGGGGCGATGGGCAAAGATTAATCCCAAACATGTTCCCATTAACGCGCTGGCGCTGGCCTGCTGTCAGGTGCGGATTTGGTGTCACCAACGCGAGTATCGCGCGACCATTAAAAGCTTGAGCCTGATTAAACCAAATCTTTAGCTCCAGTTTTATCGTGCCGGCATGCTGGTTCCTGGGACACGCCGGAAGGGCGAGCGACACACCGCGCGTGTGAATCGTTCATTTTGTGCAAATATTTATCTCACCACGTGTGTGCGTGTGTCGGGGTTTCCGCGTAAAGTGGGTCCCCCGTTGTCACTAATTGAGCTTTGATCTTTGGTGCGTTTCGGGCGAATCCCGGCCACGTCCACCATTATTGGGACCCTTGGGGTGCTTTACTTTCTGTGTTCGCACCCGAGAATGGCGCTCCATACCTTACTCCCCCCCCCCCCCCCCCTCATGTGGACGACAGCCCATTGCTGTAACTCAAAACAAAACCGACACGCGGGGCCAACACCGCACGAGCGTGCAAACATTATTTCAGTTTACCGTCGACGGTACGGTTTGCGGTTTTGCGAGCGCGAAAATGCGCGCGCTCTGACCGTGCAAACATAGATAATTAGCGGACAAAACACGGCGGTGGCGGTGGTGCGCAAACACGCGGGTCAGCTTATCTGGAAGCGCTGTGTCAGGTGAAAGGTTTGACACTTTCACAAATTGTCGAACGCTGGGAGGTGATTCAGCGTGGCCGTCCGCGGAAATCTACATCATTCCTGGGAGGCTGGAGGAATTTCTGGTCAGGCGTTATTATTTACGCCTGTCGTTTGTGAGGATGGTTCTAATGTGTTAAATATGTGTAAAAATATTGCAAATGTTGTGGAGTTGAAGAGAAATTTAAAGTTGGAATGAAATATTCATGAAAATTCTTTTGTAGTTAACCATCTCCTCTGAAATGTTGCAGAGGACATGGACGGTTTGCACAAATCTAATATATCGTGACCCTTCAAAGTACGTATTACGCTTTTAGGAGCTTTAATACAATGAAATATTTATGACTTATTTTATGAACTTTTAGTAACAATTATCTTGAACTAAATTCGATGCAAGGACATTTTATGTTTACACTTTGTTATCACTAGCTAAGCTGCTATTACATTTTAACTAGGGTAAGTGTACCTATTATGGCTATATTATGTCATCAAGATACCGATTTTACTGCTGTAAAAATAAGTATTGGGTTAAATTTTAAAAGTGTATATGTTTTCTAGAAGCCTCTAATGTGTTGAGCACGAGAGTATTTTTTTTTTATTTTGACTCAACGTTTAGCGAAACAATACAAAATTTTGATGAAAAATTGCATCTCAAGTTACCAATTATGGCTATAGTATTCCTAGCAATTCGCCATAGCTGTACCAATTGTGGTTGTAAGCCAAAACTCGTGGATATTTACACCAAAAATCAATTTGTTGTTTAAACTCAAATCAAGTAGTAATAAGTTCACTGCAGGTAAATTAGTAAGTGAACACCATAGAATAAGTAAAATTAACAGTTTCAAATCTTCGTTTTGTATCACTATTTTTATTGATATCCACGCTCAATTAATCGTACAATTGATGGGGCGAAACAGTAATTTACCCCCCTCCACTGTTATATCTGTGGCTGAAACAAGTTCTTCTAAAATGTTGGGGACTTATTCTACTGATAACACCGTATTTTAACACACTTTATATCTCCTGACAATTCTTCATATTTATTCATTTGGAGCTATACCGAAGCAAGCTACCATTTCAGCACGAGACACAGAGGAGTGCAAATCAGGGTGGCCTGTTTAAATTGGTTTAAATTGTACAAGCCATTGCCCAACTATCTTGAATATACTTCTGGTGAATTATGCGCTAATTATCGATCAGAGAAGAATAAGAGCGCACTTGGCTATAGTACGACACGAGCGGCGTTAAGATTACACCTTTTTTCGTATGAAAGTCATTCAAGACTGCGATATTTCGATGGAACTTATACGATGCTATATAATTTTACAAGAAAATGATTTTAAAACGCAAAAAAAACACTTTATATTTCGAAAATAACAACGAGACACCCCAATTTGTTCACTTGTAAATTAAGCACTACGACCAAAACGACAGTTGTCTGCTTTGTTGACAGTTGTCCATGGTGTACACCGATATTTGGTACACCGAAGGTTAGTTGTACCAATTATGGACCTACGGAAACAAGGCATATTTTCGATTGAATTTAGGTAGATTTTGATGTGTAGTCGTTAAAAAACTAATATTTTGCACCAAAATGATGATTTTGAGATAAAATTATGGTTAAGTGCTTGAAAATCGCTAATATCGTACAGTGCGGCTCTTACCAAGATACCAAAAATCTTGGCAACACTATTTAAAAGGGTGATATTTAACAAACAACAACATTTAACAAGGGTGAAGTGAGCAGTACGGAACTAATGAAGCACAAATGTGTTAAAATGTTCATATTTGAATTGAAAAATCCTTCCGTGATTTTAGAATGCAAATAGACTGTTTTAGTGCAAAAATAGTGTTCGTTATAGCCATAATTAGTGCTATAGCCACAATTGGTACACTTACCCTAGTGGCTTTTTATTTAGACTATCAGTGAACAATCCAAAACTCAAGTAAAAAATATGAAAAAGATGCATCTACATTTGATAATATCATTTTACTAGATGGATTGTAAAGTCACTGAAAGCCAACCACACAAGTGAGTACAGGCGGGCCTTGACCGACAACGATTTTTGAGCCAAAAAGAAGAAGAAGGATTGTAAAGTGAAATAATAATTTAACTATAATTTAGTTGAATTAAGGCACTTTTCCAATATGAATCTAATTCGAGACCACATTTTTAACAAGAAATTGTAGAACGAGAAGAGATTTCAAACTGAACGAAGAGAGACTTTGCCATAGCAATCAGTAATGCTGACAAAATATCACAAAAGAATTCAGCTCGTCTTTAGGCAGCTCATCGTACCGCTGATAACTATCGTGATGGGCAGCATAACGATGAATATTATGTTTATTGTACCGTTCAAATTACTAGCACCGTCGTCAGTGAGCGCTCATCATACCGGAATGTCAGTTGCTTGTAGAAAATGATACCGCACTTCCTTAGCATAGATGTCAGGCGAAACCGATTCCTTCAGGGTGTAATACCAAACCGTGCTGTGCCATTTGTCGTCGCGTCGCTTACCCGTAGGAACGCAAAGTTATGCCAACGGAGCAGCACGGTGTGCCCGTCCCCCGCAGGCATGTTTACCGAATGGAGGGGAAAACTTTTTGGCCCACCCTGCCCAAAGTTCCACTGTCCGCATTTCCGATAAATGAGCGCCGCGACGCGCTTTCGAAAAAGTACCTACCAAGCGCCCCAACGCTGATGAAACTTTGCCAACTGACACTGCAGACGTCGCTAGCAGGCAATTCGGGAGAGACTGGAAGACCTGCCTGGTCGGTTGCCGTTGCCGAAGGGACGCAGCATGATTTTGAGCGTCAAAACGTCGACCGCGCTGCTGTGCAGAGGGTGCTACCGATCCGTGTCACACTGTCACAAATCGAGTGAACTTTCCTCTTCCGGCCAATCCCAAATGTCGGTGGCTAAAGCGGGGGGGGGGGGGGGGGGGGGGAAGAATGAGGAGCACGGGTTTGCGCTTGGGTTTGACTAAATGATGCTGCGAAAAGTGTGTTCGGCTCACTTTTGCGTCGCTTCGAAAGTCGTTATCGTTGGGCGAGGTCTTTTCCCTGTTTTCTGTGTGTGTCTGCTTTATTTCTATCCCGTTCTACTTCGACACTTCTTGGCGGCAGTGTTTTTGTAGCATCAGTTACGCAGCCAGCGATCGAAGCGATCGCAAATCTGTTTGTTTTAAAATCTCCAACCCACGGTGGGGCGCAAAGTAAGCGCCCCGGTGGACGGTGTGGTAGAAATAATTTCCCAACCCAGACCCAAATCTCGCCAATGACGAGGACGAGGCTGACGCTGAGTGAGTGGGTTTGCTGGGGCTGAAAAAAGCTGGAAGTAATCAGCATCCTGCCCGTAAGCTGTCCGGTGCAGCTGATAAAATTAAAACTAAATTAAAAATCGATTAACGCCGCTATTAATGGGAGCAGCTCGGGCCGAACCAGCCCAGCCCGGTACGTTTTATGTAGCCGCTTCCAAAACCCCTTCGGCGGATCGGAACAAAGTTTTCCCGTTGAACGCGTGCGGTGTTTTGCTTGCTGTAAAATTAAAAGCACGAGCAGAACTTTTCCCATTGCGTTCTTTGGCGCGTTCACTGCTTTTTTCTTTGCTTTTGCTTTGTAAGATAATTGCGCTCTGGCATACAGCCGAACAGTTGGCTGCCCCAGTTTGTGTGCGATAAGAGATAATGCGAATCGTTTTGGCAAACACGTTAGGAAGGGTGGTTAAAAATTTATTGCGAAACAATGGATCGGATGCTTAAGATGGGAAAGATAAATTAGATGACTCACTTTCAGAAGTTGAATTAGCAGAATTAATGGAATCGATGGTTCTCTTAGTGGATTGAAATATACTTTAAATTAATGCAGGTTGGTATTCTCTCCTCGTCGCTCTGAAGCACGCGTCTAGAACGAACGCAACCTACTCACAGCTAATAGACAGCATTCAATTGAATTTCTAATTCAACTAACCTACCCATCGCTCAACAAAACGTGCAGCTATGATGGGCTGCCTACGCCACCGTACGGACAAGCGGTTCGCTATTCAATTGCTCATGCAACATCACGAGCGCCAGCGGCCGGACATCATTCATACTATCTGCTCTACCGAGAGCGTCGTCCAAGCGAGAACCCGTTCCGGGGCAATCATCATAATCATCAATCAGCTCGATGGGATGCAATCCAGCGCCATCGTAGCCGAGACAAGCGTACCATGATCGGAATTGCCAACGACGATAGATACATACCGCAAGCCGTAAGCTGGCCGAGATTGGAGCGTCATTCGATGTACTATTTATTCGATGCGGTTATTGCACGTACGGGGTCATTCCGGGTCATAAGAAGCTTCCCGATGTCCAACCGATGGGTTATTCTTGTTGTTGCTACTCTTCGTTCTGCTGCTACTGCAAAAAGCAAAAAATGCTCACGAACGGATAAAACAAAAGCACAACACTGATGCCGAAATTGATTTACGAGCCAATTGGAGCGATCACAATTCGGCAATCCGTTTATCCGCTCGGCGATAGATTGCATCGATTCTATTCATTCTCGCAAAGTGGTGCAATCCCTTGGTGGTGTTTTATTTTCAGTACAACTAATCAGATTGAACGAAGGATGCTTAGGGATTAGGAAAAAATTTCCAATAAGATATAAACAGCCTTAAAATATGCAATCCGCAAGACAAATACCCTTCCAAGACTGCATCTCAAGGCAATTGTATCCCACCTATGTAGTTTATCAAAGTATTTTCAAATTCAAAACAACAAAAACTTAATAAACGAAAATGCCATTGTAATAAGATAATTTCTTCTCAATGTCATTAAAGCCACAAAGTTCTAGTGATTGCTCTGCGTTCCTTGTTTTGAGTTCGCATGAATCAATTTCGAAATTGCTTGCTGCCCAAGTCCATTTTCCGAACCTTCACCACCTTCAATTTTGGTAATCCCGCTTCCTCTGACATAATGGCGCTGTAATAACAATTTATTTTTTCTCACCTTTCCAACTCCTCTCCTCTCACTCTCTGTCTACAAAGGCTCAAGGTTCGCGCGACAGTTTCAATTTATGTTCCATTATTTGCAATCTCCAGACGAATGAATAATTGAATCTGTGCGCTTCGGTGTTTGCTGCGGTGCCGCACCAAAGCGCTTGCCGACGCTCTAACTTTGTCATTTGCCACACCCCACCCACCTTTGCACCTGCCAAACCCAACCCCCGCTAGTGGTGGTTGTGGTTAAGCGCCCGGGTTGAGAAATATTGGTTGGCTCGTTGGGAATTTGGCCAGAGATTTACATCTTACATGCATTAACAATTCAACCGCTTGTCACAAGTGTGGCGAAACTGTGTAAGCCGGCCCGTCTCTTGCCCTTTGCCAGGTCAAAGCGGTAGAAGAAGGGCAGTCTGATACCGAAAGCTTACTGCAAACTCTACGCTATGTTTGTGTGAAAGTATGCGTGTGTGTGTGTTAGTGAAGGAAGGTATTTTTGTTGATGTTGAGTAGGACATCTGCTTCTTCAAATCAATATCTCGAAACCTCTTGCCGGTAAAATCGCATTAGTTTCGAAAGCCCCGGTTGGTTGCCCCGGACCCCACCCGCCCCTTGGACAGCACTGGTTAAAGGATGGATGTCACCGGCACCAACGTTTGGCGGGCCGCTCTATAATTCATCATCCCCATGTCGAACGAATCGACCAATCTTTCGAATCCATTAGTCATACCGTCGCTTTTCTCGGATGAGAGGCACTTTACAGAACTCCTCTCGTTCGAATGACTTATCCCCCCCCCCTTTTTTTCTTTGACCATGATGTGCTTGTTGTTTTTGTTTGTCTTTTTGGTCCCCCAGCATTGCTTTCCAGCCCACCATTGGGTCTGGGAAGCAATTTCGGAAAGCTCTTTCCGAAAAATCGTCCATTGCTACGCACCTGGCTTTTAACCTGGCTGTGGTTTTATGACGATTTTATGACAATCAATATCCAATTCCTCGAGATTGTGGTTCATTTATGTGGCTAACAGAGCCAAAACCGGTCCAAGATGGTTGACTCGCTGGCTACCTGGCTGTCTGATTTGATAGGTTTCTGGGTTCTCGGTTTGATGCAATCAAAGCGTTTACTCATCACAAAAAGTGGAAAGGCAGGTTAGGCCGATGTCGATGGTGAAAGTGTTACGGTGTCGCTTTATGTCTGGGCCGGACACAAACTGCTGTCCCGAGTCCCCACGGTACGAAAGTGGCCGAAAGCGTCCAATTTGATGTCTTAAGTTTTATGGCTTCATAATTGAATTTTTGATACCGCAGAATGGTTTTTCTTGTTTCATTCCCAACACACACAGACACACACAAACTCCATACTGAATCAAATCACTCAACGTTCTGCTTTCTCTCACTCTCTTGCACACATGCGCAGGTATATATCGTAGGACACATACCACCAGGCTCGGACGAGCGCCACATTGGCCACACGGTACCGTTCGGGCATTCCAGCTTCACCGAGAAGAACAACGTGCGCTATCTGCGGCTGGTGAAGCGATACTCATCGATCATCCAGGGACAGTTCTTCGGCCATCTACATTCGGATTCGTTCCGAGTGGTTTACAATGAAGTTGGTAAGTGGAGCTTATGAAGCTTTGTCAAGGAAATGCAATAAAATCAGCCTTTCCCGGGTAGTGTTGTTCCTCTTGGTATTGACTTTTCTTTCCTTCTGTCCCTCTTTTATCAGGAAAACCTGTCTCCTGGATGATGATTGCTCCATCGATAAGCCCACGGAGAAGCAGCGAGTCCAACAATCCCGCCATGCGGCTGTACAAATTCGACACCGATACAGGGCAGGTAAGGCAGCGCACCCGGGGCGACAACTTCCACAAACAGACACAATCTAAACATAAACATTCTTCTTTCCACAACAAACTTCGTTTCTTCCCGACCGCCCTCCCGGACAGGTCTTAGACTACACGCAGTACTATCTAGATTTAGAGCAAGCGAACAAGCTGGAGGAAGCCGTCTGGCAGCCTGAGTACAACCTTACCACCTACTACTACGGTCTCAGCGAGGTGTCCTCGCTGGCCCTGCACAATCTGGCCGATCGCTTCAACAACGCGGACGACGCGCAGTTCATGAAGTAAGTCTGTAGCTTCCTCCATATATATATAAACACAGGAATGTTTGGAATGGTTTTCCCGCTCCCGTTTATCCTGGCTTATATTTGCAAAAAGATTTCCCGTTTCTATAAACAACCCGGTACGCTTTATTAAGGATTTCCGACCGAAGATATGGGACACAAAGTTTCGTGTAATCTTGTGCCCGCCCTTGCAGCAAACTCCTCCAAACAGACGTGCTCCAGCTAAGGCACGGGCCGGGGACATTTTTATTTCCTGTTTTTCCCCCACCGCCAAAAACGATGTCATAAAACAATGTCAGATTCGACAAATGTTCCCCTTGCCAGGACCGCCGTGTCCTCGCATCTCGCCGCACGCAGCCATCCGTGAGAACTTTGCACTATTTTTAGTTAATCCCATTTACGATTCCAATATTTTATCCGAGTGGAAGCGGTTGGAATCCGTTCCGTGTATTGGTGAACGACCGGGGGACATGGGGACAGATGACTTTCGCAAACAGAGCACGCCGCCGGAGAAGCTTCTCACGAGGCGTTGGTTGGTGTGTTTGCTGTATTTATGTTTTTGTTGCGCCTCGCTTGGAAAGGTAAATCCTTTCCCCTTACGTTTGCTACCTTTTCTGCGGCCCCATTGCTGCAGATAGGGCAGCAATGGCTTATCGGCGCGAACGATCGTACCTTGCGCGGGCGTTCGCGACCACCATTTACGCCTCGGCTCTGATGAGACGTTGGTGTAGGTGTGTGTGTGTGTGTGTGTGTGTGTGTGTGTGTGTGTGTGTGTGTGTGTGTGTGTGTGTATGTGTGTGTGTGTGTAGCTTTCATATTTGTTTGTTTGTGACCTTAGCTTTCAGCCAGTCACAGAGGCTAAATGTTGGATCGTGGGTTTAACCAGGCTGCCGGTTGCCACCTTCGAGCTTACGGCCGTTGCTTAGCGCCCGCCCGGTGTAACTTTCGCCCGGCCATTGAACTGTGGCGCTAGCGGAAGCCATTGCGTAGGAACCATCCCTCAATGCATAAAATACAACAAAGCCTTATGTGGTGAATAGGTTTGCGAGCGGATCGAGCGAGCCTGGGAATGGGAAGTTTCGTTCGATCGATTCTTCAAGCCCCGAATTCCCGAATGAGCCTTTGAGCCTCAAAAAACTCAATGACTGGAAGAGTTCTTGCAAAAGGAAATCCTCTTCGGCATTCCATTATCCGTTCCATGAGACCGCAAGGGTGTGTGTGCGCAAGTGTTTACGTTGGTTGGTGGCCACACTATCGATATTCCATTTACTGTGTGGAAGGGAGCATCTTCCTGTGACCGGCATAGATTTCCCGTTCTTGACAACAAAAAACGTAGCTTGAGATATGTTTACTTCTTATTGGAGGTTCTGTTCCCTTGCCGATCCTTTCGGTAACTGCCTGCGTGCAAGTGTGTGGTCGCATAAAGGAGCAATTTTGGGATTTGCTATGGCTTATTCAGATTCAAATCTCTTCCAGTTTTTTTTTTTCTTCCCATTTTTCGTGTGTGTGTGTGTGTGCCTGTCAATCCCGAAACCCAATTCCGATTCCTAACGAACGTATCATGATGATAGCAATGGAATAGGGCGTGAAGCCAGCAGAGTGAGGGTAAAGTAATCTAGCATTTTATTTGTATCATTCATCCACACGATCCGGTATCCAGTGGGTTGCTTTTCCTCATCGTTGTCATCACCGTTGTCCACGGAAACACCGAGGACCTTCAGGAACCCTTTCACGACTGCCACCAAGACGGTATCGAGCCAGCTCGAGCCAGCTTCTTGGAATATATCTAGAAATCGATGGGCGTTGCCTATCCGGGGAGCCCGGTGTCCGGACCGGCGTGTCCCATCATTGCTTATCTCGCACAGTGATTGAAGTTCGAATATCCTCACACACACACACACCCTTGCCGGACCGGCATATTTCATGCCCACCAAACTCACGATAGCGTTTTCCATCCCACCGAGCACGAACATGTCATTGCCGGTGTTAGTTTCAAGGCCTCAACCTTCCTCGTTGCCTCGTTGCCTCGATCCCCGGCAAACCACAACCCACTTGAAGGGATGGAAAAGTTTTGGCCGGTCGCCCTACGCAACAAAGTCTGCTGCCGGGCGCATTTCTCGGTGGACAGAAATGGGTGTCGACCGGAATGGGGTGGAATGAGGCTCGGTTGCCATCTCGCCCACTGTCCCACGGAATTTGCACCCTACGCGCGCGCGTGTAGCTGACAAGCCTTTTGCCGTTTCGGAAAGGATCGCATGTTCGCAGATGAACGAAGGAGAGAAGGGTGAAGAGACAGATGGAGAGAAAGAAAACGGAAAGGAGTTAACAATAATCTGTCTTGTGTGAAATCAGAAAAGTTTTGTGTGCGTTCTTTTTTTTTTTCGCTCAAAAGCTCCGTCCGTGAGTTGGGTTGTCATTTGCAGTGAGTCGTTAGGCGTTCGTTTGTCGTTCGTGGGTCGTGGAAGAGTTGCTCGTCTTGGCAATGGAATTTAATATCTTCTGTCACCTCAGTTCACACACTCTCGTCTTGCTCTGCTGTCCTCGGTAGGCAAAGGTTATTTAGTACAGACCACACAGAGCACCACTTTTCACACTCTCTCACAGCATGGATTGTTTATTGCTGCTGCTTTGATATTACGCTAGTGACCGGAGCTTTTAGCAGGATATTTTCTAATGAACTTCAAAGTATGCTTCCGGCTTTGCGGGACATGATTGCCAGTTGGACGACTTTTTTACAGGGTTACTTAGGAACAAACAGTGGCTTGATGTTTATCGAATTTCTTGGTCATATTAATGACTGCAACTCTTCAATCACCATTTAACCTTTTTCTTTTTAAATTTTTTGGACTCCTATTTCAATGAACTTTGAAAACTTTATTTTGAGATTGGTGTCAAATTTATTGAAATCCCATAAATAAAGAAATAATTGTCCTTTCCCAATCATCCTAATTAACTATTTTCCCTTTCAACTCTTCCTTCCACAGGTACTACAGGGCGAACTCCGTGCGCCACGCGACCAGCACCTGCGAGGGAGTCTGCCTGCTCAACCACTACTGTGCCATTACCAGGCTGGACTATCGCGAATTTCGCAGCTGCCTGGAGACGGCGGCCAAAGCGCTGGCCTCGAAAAATGCCAGCCCCGCGGGACTGCTCGGTCCGAGCTTTGCCCGCAACCGGTTGCTCATCGCCACCGTGCCAGCCGTGCTGCTGCTGTGTCTGTTCGCTTCCAGCACCATCAGCTCGCTGGAAGTGGTCCGGATTGCTTTCGCAGGCCCGTGCATTGGTTTGCTTCGCTCGGTCGCTTTTATTGTTTCGTGTTGGCGCTTCGCTGCAGGCTGCTGGATGATGGCGATTGGTCACGTCACGCTGCTGCTGGCCTGCATCGGGGCGATCCGTGACGCTGCGTTCGTACCGCTAGTAAGTGCATTCTCCTGTACTTTTCTCTGTTTGTCTCAACGGTGGCCGGCAAAGGTAGGGTCCGCTGGGATGATGCGCCAACTGAGAGCTTCTACGGTGAATGGGATGAATGAGAAAAACACGTACATAGCGTTCAGTTTGAAGTAGATAATTTTTCGTACCAGCGTCTGTTGACATGTTCGTTGAATGAATTATCTGCGAAATAATTTAGTTTTTTATTTTGGTAGTAGATTCATTATGCTCTGTTCGATATTCAATCTAACGACTTAATATCCTATCAATACGGTGTGCTTATTTGTATGTTTGAAGCTTTTTTTATACCCCAATTAAATTTCCTTATCATCTACACTAAGTTGTTCAACTAAATGGGGCAAGGAGGTTAACAGATGTGTGTTACATTATTGCAAACAGTGGAACTCTAGTAAAAAGTAAACAAATGAATGTGATACATAATAAAACAAACAACAACAAAGGAAAAGAAAGACAAAAGCATCGTAAAAACCACAAAACAGCCAAAAGCAGGATCATCCATTGTTGGCTTCAAGATATGTTGATTGACAAATTCTATAGCAAAATCAAGCTTAGCTAAAATTTTATTGCGATTTAAGTCGTCGCTCAATACTCACCTTTCGCCGGTGGGACAGGTTACTTGCATTCGCGGAAGAATAAAAACCCCAAACGAAGCGATAGAACGAACAGCACTCTTGTTCCCTGAAGCATCTCGTAAAGCATGCATCTTTATTACTTTCTTCCTCGCTGTGTACATACACCCAGAGACTAAAGGAAAGGTAGGGCATCGTTTTATGTTTTTAAATCCTCCCCCGATTATGCACCCAATAATGAATGTTACGCTCTATTACCTACAAATTAAAAGGGAAGGAAGAAACAAAACAAACTACAGGATAATCAGGGGATGCAAGTTGTAAAAACGCAAAGGAATCAACATTCGATTCTGTTGCCGTTCTATCGTTGATTGTTTCCAAATGGTGTGCTAATGCCCAGCAAACGTGACAGAGAATGCACTCATTGGTAGGTTAATTCAACTCCGACAAAGGGATTACTTTGGACGGAAGGGAAAGGCGTTAGCTCTACTTCCTACTCAACTATGGCCATTAGTAGCAAAACACTATGTCTCAGCGAAACACACACACTCAAAAAAAAAGAACGATATACGCCCGTCAAGCGACGCATACATAGGTAAAAGCCAAATTTTTCTAGAGCTTTGTGACCCCCCCAATTGTGGAATAATGAGGGATTGGGTTAGACGAGGGGAAGGCAAAGCAAAACCATCGCGCGTTTTACATCGCATTCGTTTTACCCATTTGCATCACAACTTAAATGTAAAGAGAGAAGCAAACAAAACAAAAACAAAAACACTCAAACTCACACTCAAACGCGCTCCACAGGACTCCTGCTCATTGTCGCTGGTACTGGGGACGACAACCCAAACCAGCAAACGGGATGGATCTAATAAATATTTTAAAACACACATCCAAACTTAGTCACTAGTTAAAACCCCAGCGAAACAAAAAAAACAAACACATTATCGTACTGCAGAGAAAATGAGCGAACATTTGGAAAGCGAACAAAATAAAAAAAAACAATAACGCAAAAGAATAAAGTGAAAACCAAAAAAAACTAACCAGGACGTGAGCAGGGAATGTTACAGTATAAATAAAAAAGAGAGAGAGAGAGAGATGAAGAGAAAGAGATAGCGAACAGAGAAAATGTGTAACAAGTCAAAAGTAACACAAAATGTAAAACAACACAAACAAACACGTTGGAATGGAAAACAAGCAAACGTAAGCAGAAAATGGTAAAGCAAAAATAATAACACCCTCTCTCTGTCACACACATACACGAAAGAACTATATACAAACATTACGGCGCATGATTCAATGAAATTGATCAATGTAAAAGCTACACAAGCAGCAAGATAAATAAGATCTCAAACGATAAATGACAACAACAGCAAGAGAAACAACAAGAAAGAAAAACTGAATAAAGTGTACATGTTTTTAAATAAAAAAAAGGAAGCTGACAAATAAACAGATTGTTTTGTCAAACGAAACCGTTTCTTGCCTTTTACTTTTAGTTATATTAATGATTTCAGTCGAAAGAACACAATGCATAATGGTTGGGGATTCTTTTAGCATCGTTAAATATTGGTTAATTTTACTAGAACTTTTATGTAAAATAAATATTTATACTTTGGAAAATGATCTGTGTCCTCTTGAATCATCGTCATGTGCTGATCATTACCAACGGGTTATTCATTGGTCCCACTATCGAGTGGTTCTTATCGAATAATAGGAATTTATAAACTACTCAGAGTGTTTCTAATCGGTAAATGATGTTCATTGTACCACCTCACCACATACACAATGGGAGCATACATTCTCAACACATCCATTGCATGCTTAATTGGCTCCACAACGTACACACCGAAAAGATTTTCAAGGCACATTGACTAGTAGTTATTAATAAAAAAAACTATCCGTCCTAGGATATGTTCCGTAGTTCGTTAACAATTTTAATTATCAAGCTCTTCCATAGAGGATCGTCCCACAGCTACATAACTTTCATCATCTCCAATGGATGTAGAGCATCCTGTCGAATGGATGTAAAAGTCCATCTTTGCCAGGGAAAGAGCATGAGCTACTAATTAATTTTAATCGTTGTTCTTTTCATCCTTCTTTTAGGATTCTTTTTTTTGCTTCAACTTTTTCCCCCCGTTGGGTGTTTGACGATTGACTTAAAGTTACTTTGTTCGGCAAGCAAATGTCTTAAATAAACCTTTCCCATAAGCTGAGCTTCCGGCAAGATGGGTGAAGATTCTTTTGTCAGCGGCGCCAGATAAACGCTACTTCATTTACACAGGGCGAACCTTTGTCCCGAAGTAATTTCCTTATTAAAACATTCACTCTTCCCTGTCGTTGTGTCCCTGTGCTGTGCACCAGCACAACCACCACGTAAGTGCACCAGCGCTCCGTTCAATCTACAATCCGCTAAAATAATAGCGACAGTGTTGAAGGTGTTAAAAGTGCTCCCTCGCTTCGAGGCGGGCACCATATTGCACCATTTAATTATCTGCTCGCGCGCGAACATCTTCACACTATGACCTACTCCGCGTGTTGCCGAATACCTTCTCACACCTTGCTGGCAACGTCTTTCGATGGTACGGCGGCACAGCGGTTTGCGTTTAGGAGAGATGAAACTTTTTGAAGTATTTTCGCACACTTCCGGTACCCCGACTCGCTCCCCCATATTGACTTTTCTTCCGCGTTGTACCACTGCCGACACACACACACGCAATCCAACAGGGCCAGATGCAAATGAAGCATTTCCAAGCTAAGCTAGCGCACCAGTGGAATGGCACACGGTACCGAAGCACTCAGACTGCTGTGTGACAGAAAACTTTTCCCATCATCACGTTTGATCATTAGCTTCCGCCGATTTAACCGATGCACACCGATGCTCCCCTGCGTAACGGATTGGCACGGCTCGGTTATATCCGGTAATACCGAGAATTCCGAAAATTGTCGAGTGGAGTAGCATACCTTGCCGGCAAAGCACACGCTCTATTTCGCTTCAGCATTCGCAGCCCCGGATATAACGGTTGCAGTTAATAATAATTGTCGAAATTTAAAGTGACATCGAAGAAATGGTGCGGTGGGAAGGCGCGTGCAGAAGCTCATTTAAATTTTTGCTCCCGCTAACCCTCCACTGCACTGTCACCATTTTGAGCCGAACGGCGGTAGATAATGTGGTTGAGAACGGGTTTTTATTCATCGCATACATCCGCCCATACTTGGCGTACCGTTGCGCATATGCGAGCTGTGAGCGGGCGGAAAATTAGACGATTCTCAGGAAGTCAGCACAAGAATGTGTATGGATGGCAATGGTGGTGAAAAGTTTGCTAAATTTTGCCACTCGTTTAGAGTGAATTGCACGGTATTCTGGTGCAATTTGCTGAAGCATCGGTTCGGTTGCGTCGTGTCGTTACCATAAACTTTCCCGTTAGCACCATCCGCTAACGTCCGCTGCGAGTTGATACGAGCAGATTATTAGTTATTGAGTGTTTGGAAAAGTTTGCCCGATAAACTCAAACACGAAGGTGCAGAGGCTGCGAATGGAAAGGGAATGATTATGGATGCGATCGGAGTGGAATATTAATTCTTAAAATTCTTTCATTTACATGCCAAAGCAGAAAAATTTTAAAGATTGCGTTTCTCAGAAGTACAGAAATCATTCAAAATTTTGTTGAGTTTAATAAAGTAGTACTTTGAAATACATTCTTCAAAAATGTATTCGTGTAAGTAATGTAAACTCCCCCTCAGAGGTGAACTTCCAATCAGAACAAACAGATTTCACCCAAAACATAAGCTTTTGCTCGAATTTTCATGGTAGGTCCACTCCATCCACCTTAAAATCTGCAACGCAGGATCTCCTTCAATTCAAGAAACACTCATTTTCGATCAACTCAACGACCGGATGGGTCTCTTTCTTCGATAAAACACACCACCACCACAGCCACACACAAACAATAAGTAACAATAAAGCGGATCTTGAATTAAAAATCATTCCAGCCATAGCAATTCCGGCATCAAGTCTCCAGCACCAGCATACACCATTTCAGGCAAGAAGTAAGTTTTGGTGCTCTTTAAAAATAGCTTCCTTTTCCTTCTGTTCGTTCTCTGCCACCGCTTTACGCGATAGTCATTGAGACAGGAGGACCTCTTCGCCCACTGGAAAACAGCACTCATTATCGTAGAATTTTACAATGTCGAAATTGAGTCATCAAAAAGTGTTCAAACAACGGGCGCACGGTTCCCGCCGTTCGTTTCGCCCCGACCGGTATCATTCCTCAGCGTGGCGTGGGTCAACTCATAACGAGCATAACGAAGACGATGGCATGATGGAAGTGCTCTTTCTTTTGCGTTTGCAGCATTTTTTGCAAGTGCGGTTTACTTTAAAGCGCTCCGTGTACGTAACCAAATACCATTCATTTTTACACTCCTGCTTTGGGAGGGCAGAAACAGAAACATGATCGCAAGCATATGACTTTAAGATTTCACCTTGCACATTACGCGTTTGGAGGGTGCAGTGGATGTCGTTTACCATTTCGTAAAGGTATGTATTTGTGCGGTAGAAAACAGACGTTCAACATTTTCCTCGTTCACCCTGAACAGAAGGATTGATAAAGCGCTTCCACTCGCTCGTCCTTACCGCACGGCGGGAGCTTTTCCATCGTCAGCTGAATGTCAAGTGAAAGCGTCTCCTTTGCTGTGAGTTTTTTATGAGTGTCTACAAATGGACAAGCGAAGAAACTCTCCAAATTTTCCCTCACTTGCACAAGAAGACGAATACTTTCACGTTTGATTACTGCAGATAACTCGTGCGCCCGGTTTGGGTGGCCAAATGCCGGCTAATGCCGGATGGCATGGCGTGTACCTGCAAAGAAGCAGTAAACAGAGCGCAAAAATGCACAAAACGATGGCTCATTTCGAGTGCTGTTAGCATTACGAATACGGTGATGGTGTTGTAAGGGTACCGATGCCGGCGGAAAATTGGACAACTGTGTCTCCAGTAGTTATCTTGCGCAAGCTGACAAGCGACTTGGCCAGCAGATGGTTTTCTTTTGAGTGCGATGAATAAGAAAGGGGGACAATTTATGCTTTCTGCTAAGGAGCCTTGGTTATTGGATTGAAACGAGCAAAACATGATGATTCTGCGTTTTGGGACAGGTTGGTTCAACAAACTGCTTTCGCCGCAATATTGGGCGAAGAAATGCTTGACAAAATGCTAATCTTAACTAGTTTTATTGAATTCAATTAGTAGTCAACTCGAAAGAGACTATTTTTTGCTTAGTTACAGTAGTTGCCGCTAAATTTTGACTCTAACTCAGCTATTTTTGTCTCGAAGGCACCAATTTTTGACAGCGTGTCACGATTTTTGCCTCGAAGGCATTAATTTTTGACAGTGCGCATCAATTTTTGCCTCGAAGGCATCAATTTTTGACTGTGAGTCAATCGCTTCATTTAAAAAATTTTAAGTGATTTCTAAAACTGTAAGCTTTTAAATGATTGAAATTAAGTTGAGCAGTGAACAATTTATTGATAGAATTTAAAATTAGGCGAAAGAACTCAGTTGGAGCCAAAGCCTCTATAAACTATTCCAACAATAGAATTTAAAATAAAACAATTGTTTGCCAATTTTGGAAGTTTTAATGGTGTGAAAAAAATTGGCATGTATTTTCAGCTGTAAACAAAAGCTTTAGAATTTCTAAAATTTCATCATTTTTTCTCAAGAAACAATCAATTTACACAGTTTTAGTATTTTTTTATGAAATTTAAGATAAGAAATGTTTTAATCTGCTTAAATACCTTGTAAAATTGTCATGATTCCTACAAGAGTCAAAATTTGATGACTTACAGACAAAAATAGGTGCGTTACAGTTAAAAATTGATGCGCACTGTCAAAAATTGATGCCTAAGAGCGAAAATTAGGTGGCAACGACTGTATTGAAATAATCAAATTATTTAAGTAAATCATAATTTTAATATTTTTAATTTTAATAAAATATTATTTTTTGTTGGGGATTTTGTTTCATACTCTTCAACAAGTTGCATTAGCTCACCCACACTCTCTTATCAAATCAAACACACTCAGGAACGTTGTTGCTCCCTGAAAGCTTACACTGTCCCCGCTATTTTCATAAACAGCTTAATAAAATTATTGCACGGCCCATTTGATCCCTGGCCGCAGATAATTTCCAATCAAATTACACTCGTTATCCTTCCCGGATGCCAACCCCCAGGCCGAGGACCGGGAATTAAGCGAAAGATAATTCGTTCAACATTCGGCCCCGGCAGCCATTGACAACCGCGACCGCAGCAAAGTTTGTGCTTCCGCGACGCTTCAAAGGCAGAGTGCAGGAATAAACACACAAACCAAAAAAAAAAAAAACATCGAAACGAACCACTGGCTGAAAGGATAAACCGTTAATGGGAAGGACTAAATTAAATTAATGGCCTATGGTGCGCTTCGTGCGCGTCATCATTCCTGTGCGCTGTTGCTCCCGTTCGCTTAAACTTTGATCATGGTTTATTATTTGGCTTTCGCTGCCGACGAACCCAATGAGTGTCTTTAAAAACTGGGGAGAAAATAAGAGTGTGATTTCCCACATTTTCCCTAGTAAAACAAAAAACTGCCGAGACGAGCGTTTCTGCTTTCGCTGCATTAGAAGTTATTTCTCGATTTTCGTGCTCGTATTTAATCATCTCGAATGCTTGCGTACACACTCTTCTACTCCGTCTCGAGCTCTCCCCGAGCGCGAGAATGTCGGCACACGTTTTTAATGCTTGCAGGCGGCTTTAGAAAGTATCCCTTCACGTTGTTTTTTTTGTGTTGCTGAGCCGGTATTGGTTTGGGCTCGTAAAAATAAACTTTAACAGCTCTCCGGATAATTTCCCAAGCTGGGCCGAGTCTCTGTACGCTGCCCGAGTGAAGCAAACCCATCCATTCTTTCCACGCCGCTTGCTTTTCGGCCTGAACAGGAGGGAAGTGCTCCATAAACAGAGAGAGAGAGATAGAGAGGGAGAGACGTGAATGCTCCCGGGAGCACAGACTTGGTCGGGAAAATTGAATGTTGACGACAAGCTGCCCCGTGGGAAAATCACACCGCAAAGCTTGTGTACAGAGAAGGGAGGTTTTGCATCAAAGGGCGAGGGCATTGAAAGTGGCCTCGAAAATCTGTAAAGCCCCCGGTTTACCCTACACGCAGCGAACGCAGGGAAGCGAGTAAAAGGGGGAACGCACACAAAGGAAGCGTAAAAATTTGTCTGTTTTCAATTTTCCTTTTGAAAATAGCCTGCAATGGTGGTGGAAGAGAGAGACAGAGGTGGCGCACAAAACTTTAAGAAAAAAGGAAGAAAACCCCCCTGCGGAAAATACAGTCCTGGTCGGTTCCGTTCCTTTCGGGAAAGTTGGCGCATTCCACGGACTTTCGGACGAATATTACTTCCCGTCTGGCTGGGTGCAATTGCCCCAAGACCACCGAACACCGAACGGTTATTGGCAGGAATGCTCGCACTCCGCCTCTTGCCCCTTCCTACCCTCCCCGAAACGGATGAGGATTAAATCCATTTACAATGATAATAAAAATTTATTCCAATCTCTCCCTCTTTCCTCTGAGTGCGTTCGAAGAATTTTATGCTTTTCCTTTCGATTGTTTTTCTTCCTTCTTCACGGCTAGAAACAGGATCGAAGCACCTTTGAACAATGTCTTCTCTGCGGAAAAGCTATTGAGGCGGTGAACGGGAACGAAGCTATGCCAGTAATCAGTGTGTAAGCTGCAGCTTCTGCGGGAGGGTGGCTAACGTTTTAAATTAAGCGCGAAAAGACGAGTCGAGAACTTAGGATGTACGTTTGGGGAGGGTTGCTTAAGTGAAAGCCTAGCATATTAACGGTGAAATATTTTGTTTTGCTGTTGGTTTTAAATGGCAAAGGATATTAAAGAGATCCAATATATTTTTACATGGTGTTATTTTACACTGTCATACTTCAATTAATTTGATACACAAACATCATAAAAAACTAAAGAAAATAAAGTCTGTAAGTAAGTACACAATGGTTTAAAAAGGGTATGAAAATCATAAAAAAGTGGAGGAGTTTGACAAAGATAATTAAAGAACAATCGTAAAAAAGAATAAACAAATACTGCAATTATATCACTTTGATATTTGAACTTTTTTTCAGCTTGGGCTTGGCTTTCAGTGACAAATTGATTCCCCCCCATAGCAGGACAGTCAGTCCTACGTATGGCGGCGCGGTCTATTTGGGGATTGAACCCATGACGGGCATGTTGTTAAGTCGTAAGAGTTGACGACTGTACTACGAGACCGGCTATTTGAACCTTTAAACCTTAACAATTTTATGAATAAAACTGCTCTGTGTTGTGCAAAAAGGTATGAAATTGTCTTACACTACTTCCGAAAGCATTCTTTTTCTTGCCTTTTTCCCCCTATTACGAAGAACCCGCTCCAAAAGGGCAACAATTTCTATAAACAACCAAACTACCAAAGAGCATAACTTATCATTTTGATAGAGAGCACTGTAAACTATAAACAATCGTGCAACAGAACAAAAGGATCCTAGGGCTCCCCTCGGTTCGGGTTTATTGCGGTTTTAGCCTGGCCGTCTAGTTCCTTCTCCTACCTCAGTTCGCACCGCTCATCATTCCAGGACAGTCCTTCCCGGGCCCGGGGCAAATCGAGAATTATGTACTCTTCCTTCCTCATTCTACCGCCACCACCGGTGGTTTCGGATTTACAGGAAAGTGCTTTCCGTCGTTGCATTCCCCTTGTTTCACCGTGTTATTTGTGTGTGTGCGTTGTCGGAGCTTTGTTGCACTCTTGCAACAAACCAGCTAAATCTGCGCGCCCACAACACATAGCTGCACGATTGAGTGCAGCTTGTTGGTTGTGTGGTGAAAGGTGTGTGTGTGTGTGTGTGTGTGTGTCTCTGTAGTAGTAAAAAGTTGCAGCAGCTTTTTGTGAACACAAGAGACTGCAGCTTACGGCTGGGACGGCACTGTATCTAGTGGGATGGACTCGGGGGTTCATTCCTGTCCACCGGAATCCAACAACACACGCGAGCGATGTGATAAATAGAGGCAAGAGAATTAAATAGAAAAAAAGCATGAGTGTGTTTGTGTGAAAGAAGGAGAGAGAACTAGAGCCGAATGAAGAAGCCGGTTAGAGAGCGTTAACAGTTTTAGGTTACCTATGGGATACATAAATAATACTTTCAGCAAACTTTCAGCAAGATCCTTCCGCATCCGGCCTTCGTATCGTAACCGTGTGGGAGAGGCTGGTTCGTCCTCTTGTTATCTCCTGGATCCGTATTCACCCGTGTGCTCAAGAATACACGTGAGATTCTGTAAGCGTTACATACACGATTATGCATGACGATTTCCTCGCTTCGTTACGGTTAAGCTTAAGCTTACACTCGGAGACTGGCCACAGGTTTGTTAAGAGACGTTAAAGTTGTTGATAAAGTCGCAGGCGTGTGGTTTAATTCTGTCAGTGAAGAACGTTGGAAAATTGTTGCTTATACTCACTCCCTATTTTGGAGTTCGTTTTACCTACTCAAAACACACACACTTAACCTGTGAAGTAGATTTCCCCATGTCAAGCACAATGCTTCAACGACGCCAACCGAAACAAATAATTCATAAAATATAACCATCCCTCAAAAATCTGTTCCACAACGTAATGAAATTCATCCTTCCAACACCGAACACCATATTTACGTGTGTAAACTCACTTTCACCAATTGAAATGGGAGCAAGCTTCTTTATTCCCCACTGTTCGCTTCTGGGACGAAATACGAACCGCTCGGAATCTCCTCGCCACCATACCAAACCGCACCGTTTTTGCAAGATGCACATCCGGTGCCGCGTCTTTCCACCGCCGAAAGGCAACAGCAAACGGATATGAAAATGCTGCTGATGACGATGATTATGACGGGATGGGAGGGAGCAAAACCCATCATCATCCACCGAAAGCCATTCCGAAAGGGGGCCACACTAGCACCCGCCCTAGCTGATGAAGAGCGCATCCACAAAGCGTAATGATGAGGTGATGAGATTGTGGTAAGTAGTGGCTATACACCGCACAACATAATGCTGCCAGGGGGTTTTGTTTTATTTCTTTTCCACCGCCATCCACCGCGTCCATCTTCCACACTACATGCCCGGGACCGCTGGCTGGCTGCTGCTGCCGCTGCTTTACAGCCGTGGTGGGGTGTACACAATAAGAGAAGAAAAAAATACTTTCTCTTTAGTCGTTTATTCCCGCCGGTGCCGGTGTACGCGATGCATGGTTCTACTCCCGGCGAATATTTTACCGCTGGGAACCATAATCCGCGCTGCGGACCTCCCAGCCCATGGTAGGTAGTTTTCGATGCGCAAAACCGTACAGCATCTCAGCAACACAGTATTTGTGCGGAATGGAGCAAAGCAAAACCAGGCAGCTGCAGGTTAAGGCAGATAACATGCAAATAAACTATATCTTCCTGATACTCGTGGCGAGCTGGGTACGCGATTCCCGTGCCGCGATAAGGTGGCAGAACGATGGTTGGCAAAGAATATCCGTCCGTGCAGTTGAGCATTTTTTAAGCTTTCATTTGCTCGTTTGGATAGGAAGGAGAGAAATAGCAGGGGAAATGCACACGAAAAAACAGGAAATAAAATTATTCTTAAACCACGATCAGTAAAGCGTGATAAGTGAATTGCTTTGTGAATTGGCTACTTTTTGCCTGGTTGAATGAGAAACTGTTCACACCAATTTGCCTTCGCCGTTGCAGTGGGCTGCTATTGGCGATGCAATTGAATTCAGCAAACGAAAAGAAATGAATAGTGTTCAGGCTTTCAGCTTTAAATTGGATAAAAATGGTACAACAGCTTTTTATGTTAGACATTTATAGTTCATCATATTATGAAACTTATCCTGATGAGAATACATTAATTGGATAAACAAAGCATTCCACAGAAGGCATTAGGCGTCAGTTTAGTTGCACTCTGGTTTAGCTATCGAACAAGACATCAGGCTTTTTATAGACTCATATGAAGCTGCACCGTCAGTCATCTCAAACAAACAAGACAAAGATCGTCTAAAAACTGTAAAATTCCTTAGTTTTATTGAGTCTGGTTCGATAGCTGCCTTAATCATCTTCGAAACTTCCATGCATAATGATGGATGATTTGCAGTTGCTTTTCTTCCTCTTTTTGTAAGGGCTTTTCGTAGTAGTTTTATTAGCGGAACACTTGTTTTAGGAAACTATTGGGACTTGTTTTAAGTCTGTCGTTAGATAAAATGTCATAAAAGCTTTTCAAAATCTTTATCGATCTTTAAGGTCACAATACCCCGATTTTTGAATACTTAGTCCAAAGAGAGGGGTATGAGGTCTTAGTTTTAGATAAAGGGTCGAATTACGCTTTAAACTTGTACTGAATGCTATTACTGTCGATAAAAATCAATCAACTATAGATGATTAAAAGCTGACATTTTATCACAAACAAACGTTGAATCAACTTACGAACAAAGGTGCAGTTGTTGAACATAAAGAGTTAGCAAATAAGTATAGAATATACCACTGAAGCACAGTGAAAATCATAGAGCAAAATCATAACCATACCATTCAATGGAAAATATGCACGATGCTTTGAGCTCACTCTTGGAGCCAATTTTATCGCCCATCTGTAACAGCGCAATGCACAAAAGCTCCAGACACACGCACACATGCCGTACATATTCTCCCGCTAACCTAACTGGTGCTGGAGCGACTGGGTGTGCGGGTGGAGGCCAATTTTACATATCACTCCAGCACACGAATTACATTTCACTCAATTGATTTCATTAAATGTCGCAAATAATTCACTTTACGTTGAATAAATTTCCATTCATCGTGTGGCCACTAGGCGCTTGGGCTTGGGACGGGCACGTTTGCGGGATGCATCCCGCCGAGTTTTCGTTCGCTGCCGTGGTCGTGTAAATCATACAGGACAGCAAAAACCAGGCTCGGCTGGTGTGTAACGGACCAAAAGCAACGTGAATAGCGCTGCGCACGAACAAGCGAACGAACCTGGGAAGAGCACCAGCGGAGACCAGTTTTCCCTCCATGCGCCCTAGTGCCGTGCACCGAGTGTGCTAATATTGACGATTATGAATTTCAATGGTACGTAACTGGGAGGTTTCACCGTTTTAATGCATTGGACGGACGAGTGCACTGGACGGACTGGACTGGTGATCCTCAACCGCTCCGATCCGATCATTTGGTGAGCCTTCTCGGGCTCGGGCGTGAAGCGTTTCGCGAAGCGACACCATTTTGAAAGCCCCGGGGCACGCCCGAACAATCATTTACCATTGAAGCGACATTGACTTTTGTTGAATAGTGTTGTGAAGGTATGGGGGAAAAGAGATGAGCGCTGGTGGTCGTTGGTGATGCTCTATTAAATGGTGTGTAAAATAATGTGTACAGTGGATTGATGGTTGCGTTGTGCCCGATGATGGGTGTTTGGACATGATGTGATCTATTGGAAAAGCTCACTCAATTGAGCAGTCGTTTAGAAAACTCTATCATTTTTTAAATTGCCTTTGTATTTCGCTTGATAAAACCACTTCAATACAACAATCACTAAATAAACTTTCCTTCACCAAGAAGCGCAAAAGCAAAGTCACACAAATCGTCAGCACCGCGCCCTGTTAGGAGTCTTATCATTGCTCGCGTAAGCATTTGTGTAAACGTCTCAGCCCCCTGTACAGACGATGGACAGACAAGTGGACAGCACAACAGCTACGACAGCCATCGAGGAATGGGACCATTGTGGAAACAGAACTTAAATTACCTTTGTTAGTACAAATATACACACGCTCGTTGCGAATGCGTTCTGCTGCGTTCGCCCCTGTCAAGGGCTGGTTCGCACAGCACAGGAAATAGTTGCTTGCTGACCATTTACCAAGCTCCTCCTGTCGCCCCAGCGCTTGGGTACACATTTTGCTGACACTTGAGGACATGCGACAAATGTCAATAGATGCTGGATGGTGCAGTATCACTGTGTGCCTTGCGACGGTTTTCGACGCGGGACAGGAAATTTGTCATAATTCCCATCAAACCGAGAAGTGCGTAAGGTAACGAGATAACGACGCAGCCAACGCCAACAATGTCCGGGAAAGGTTGGCTAGGCCACCCTCGAACGATCTTCCCGTTGAAGGCAGAAGAGGTGGAAGCAGGCCCGCAATAGAATGTGCACGGCAAACCCATCCCGTACCCGTTTGCTGCCAGCCTGGCTGTAACAATGGTTGAATTTGCAGTGCAAATTGTAGTGTATCGCTACACTCGATAATATTGAGCAAAGACGGTTAGTGCAATTACGGGCCGCACAAAGTACAAAGAGTGGTCAGCAAGTCAGCGGACAAGACAATACACCGATAGAAGGCCCTCTTCCCTATCCCAGTCTGTGTACGCTTGCCAGAGCGGACAGTAAAGGAGTTGCCTTCCTCAGCAAGCACATGCAATTACAATAACACAAAACAGTGGTGCAGAAGTGCTGTCCCCTGTTGTGTCACTGTGGGCAGTGGGGGTGGGTCCGAGTGTAAGTGTGACTTCCGACCCGGATATGTTCGTCGGATGATGTGGACACCGGCTTTCAATCCACGCACGTGGTCGTGGTTGACAACCGACAACCAGCAGCAGCACACGTCAGCGATTGTGTGCATCATCATCACGCCATCTGGGCGGCCGATAAGGGAGAAGCTAAAGCTCATGCACCTATAATAGGCTGTTAATCGAGGTGTCTGGTGCATTGTCAACTCGTCAGATTGTTTCGCTTCTTGCAAAGGGACACTCACGGGCCACGCAGGGAGAAGGTTCCAAGGGGGTAGTTTTATTTACCTGCATTCACTTAATGTCACCTACAAGACACTGCTGCATCTATGGATGGCTCTCAGCTTGTGTGTGCGTGTTCTTCTTTATAGATATGGCAGCACAACTTTAGAAGAGACCAAAGTACACAACCGCAACTTAAAACAACAGTCCTCAGACGTACAGGCGACATCCCTCAGAGTAATGTTCCTTTCCTGGAGCACACTGTGGAGTGTGGTTTAATGCGTGCAAATGTTTACGAGTCAGTACGGTCAGATGGTAAAGTACACTGGACCCGGAGACTCTCTGGTGTAAAGTAGACTGTAAAAGAGAAACCATTAAAAGTACACACATACACAGACAATGCAGCGAGCGAGACAGAGCGACAACAATGGCACGAACGAACGAACGACCGAGTCATGAGTCAAAAGGCCACTGTACTGCAGTTTGATGTAAAAATAGAAACGCAGCCGTAAAACAAACACACTCTACAGCGAGGGCGAGATCCTCCAGCTCCGAGGTGTGAACTGGAATGTTTAATTCCTTGGCCAATCAAAGCCGATCCCAGCAGTACGATGATTTATGATTTTACATAAAAACACCATTAACAAGTCAGACAATGTGTGTGTGTGTGTGTGAGGGGGGGGGGATTTGTTTCGTTTTTTACCAGTGTTTTTTTGTGGTTTTTAGCTGCGATCTTGAATTTTAGGAATTTTACTATCACCGTTTTTGAAGATATAAAACCTTCTCTTGGTGTGTCTTTTGACAATTGACAGCTCTTCGAGGTTGGCAGGTTTTATATCTTTAACTTTAAATAAAATAAAGTAAATTTTATACTTCAACCGTGCATTTGTGTGTATTTTTTTTTCGCTGGACACTAAGCCTTATGCGTTCTTTCACTTTAGTTGATTTCAAGTGTTTTTCTCTATGGAAGTTCTCCTCTACTATTTGGCGTAACGTCTTACGCGGACATGCTGGCCTATACAGGACTTTCAAGAATTTTTTTGTGCCAGCCAGCTGGGTAGTCAGTCCATGCTACAGGGGAACGATTCATTCTAGAGCTGAACCCACGATGGGCATGTTAATAAATTGTGCAAGTTGACGGAACCGCCTTGTAGCAATGGAAGTAATGGAAAGTTGTTGAATAACTCTACTACTACACTGCTACTATAAACAAGTCCTCTGCTTCGACTGAGAGTTGAACTCCAGCTGTATCCGTTGCCGTCCATACATTAAAATGACTGCACCAACCCGCCAACACTCAGTTGCTTCTGTACAAACAAAAAGAAAAGGAGCAAAAAGTTAAACACACCGTGTCGACAAAACGTAAATTACTATCCTTGCTCACTACGACGTCACTAATCATGGCTTCTCGTCAATGAGCGCCGGTCTGCTTAAATACGATAGGGGTCACCGTCGAAAGCGAGAAACTGCTGGATGTGTGTGTGTAGGCCCTTTCTCCCTCGAAAAGGTACCCATTACCATTTCACATTCATCAAAAACGCATAAGTGATCCAACACGACCAACAAAAAACACGCAAACACACATACACACATACACACTCGTATGATGTGACATTCCTTCCGCTGGTAATAGCCGGGTAGGTTGTGTGTATGTAACACTACCACCTCTTGACGCTCCATTTTCCCGACCATTGTATTTACTGCATATGTAATCAATCTCCTCATCAAAACCCAACGAGGTCACATGACGACGATGGGTCGCTCGCCACTGTATATGGTTGCCTTCTCTCTTTCTCTCCCAGCTTGATCCCGACGATTCCTGGGTAGTGCACGAAGCACCTTTTCCACCTCGGGGTCTTCACCGTTCCATTGCGCCAGTGAGGCTTGCTCCTGGGCACGATCCCCCCCGAGTGAACGGTGAACGCGGATTATGCCCCGGGTGCGTTCGTTTCGGTGGCATGTCGTCGGGCCATATAATTGAGTCATTTGAGATAACAAATGCTGTTAATGTACACTTGCAATTATTTTCTAAATAATGCATCGTTCAGCGCTGCGTACGGTACCTTCGTTTGGCTCGTTCCCAACGTTCCCCCAATGGGTAGGCGTCTGGTAGGGTTCAGAAGGGTCGATTGTTTGTCCGTCGAAAATGAGGAACGAACAGCAACTACAAAAAAACGAGCATTAAAATTTACAAGAAAACATATTCAACATGCATGCATCGTTGCTTCGGCGTACACGGTTAAGGAAGGAACGGTTTTACACACACACACACACACACACACACACACACACACACACACACACACACACACACACACACACACACACACACACACACACACACACACATTCTTTGTACACGCTTGTATGCACGCTGTACATGGCAGACCGACAGCTGTCAAGCATCGGGATCGTTTGGTACGATTTGCACCCGTCTAGATTAACCAGCGCAAGGAAAGGCGAGAGAGAGAAAAAACACAGCAAAAAGCTACATCTTCAAGTGGTTAAGTGGATAATTTCTTCCACCCTGCAGTGCACTTGGGTGAGTTGCCGGCGAAACAAGGAATGATTAACTATATCACGACAGCATCGACAGCATTGCTTCAGGCCGGCGGGCGATAGAGAGAGTGAGTAATTATTAGCCAGTATAAAAGACGGTGTCAGGATGCAGTTAAGTGAGAGAGATTTTTGAAAGCACAGTAAAGAGTCTTTAGTCTATACAGGTAGAAATGAAGGAAAGAATGAGCTCTATGAATAAATGATTATTATGACCTTTTCTGTGCAAACAGCATTTCATGTCGTTTTGAATGTACCTGTTCTTTTATATCCGTCTGAATGATTTATTATTTAGTAAGGACGACCCGGCCGTAATGCTTACAAGTCTGAATTAGTAGTTTAAACTTTTATCACTTCTATTACTAAACTCATCGTCAACTGTATCCCTTATTTAAAAAAAAATCATTATTAATTCGCGCCCATTTTAAGAACTTTGCTGTGTCATGATCGCCTTTCTCAAAAGCGCGCATGTGGACTTAATAGAATAAACAAAAGTGGAAAGCAAAACCACTTAAAGTGCGAAACTACCAACTGCACAGCGTACCTCATCCATTCACACTTGGGACTAACACTTTGGCACCGCTAATCCATTCACACAGGTCACATACTAATGAACAAACCACCATCCATTATGATACGCCCGACAGGAAGCTTAGCAGGAAACCTCAGCAACAATCCTCCGGAGAGCCTCCCCGTGCAGCGAGAAAGCTTTTCCTCTGCCTTTGCCGGTAAAGTGGACCGGAAAAGCTGGTGGAAAGTTTTCTGTAGAACCAGCGGGCAATGCCACGCACACACACACACTCTCTTACACACACTGCCGCTGCCAAAAAGACGCCGAAAGCCGCAAGAAAGTGTGAAGTTTCACTCGCACAAAACTTCACATTTTATCCTAAACCGCCAAACGCCGCCAAACTCTCGGCCGCTTAGGCATGCGAAAGTTTTGCCGTACGCCCTGCCGCTTAGCTTTGCTTACAACGGAGCGAATGACAACCGGGGATGATTAGGTGTTAGTTTTTGCATCGCTGCATCCCCAGAATGGGCGGGTGTGTGTGTGTGTGTGCATAATCTCGTCTTCGAGGCGTTACAGTTTCCTTATCCGCGGGAATTTGCCGCCCAAGCAGTCGGGCTTAAGTTTCGCCTCCGCTTTGCTTTTCCCACTAATTACCAGCCAAGCCAGTCGACGGCGGCAATGGATAACGTGTGCGCCATTAAAAGCTTTGCGTTTGATGGAAAAACACCGCAGCACCGTAGTTTGACGTTGAGCTGTTACGCGCGGTGCATAACTTCGGGCGGAATTTAAATGAGCGGAAAAGTGGGCGAGCGTTTCGCCCGCCTGCGAAGCGTTGCCTCTTGTACGCGGATGGGTTTTCCTGCATGTGGTTCATTGCTGTATCGGAACAAAAGTGCAATAAACTATTAATAAATAATTAGATTTTATGAATACATAGCTCAAGTATTGGGAATAGTTAGAAGAAAAGAAGGACTTTGTCTCTTTTTTCGCAGTCGATCAAATACTTTGGAATGAAAAATGTAATTAAAACAAAAACAGACACATTTTTCGGCATTCTTTTAAACATTGCTAATAATTGTATTAAAGTTCAAACTGTTTTAATTTCTTCAAAGCTTCTAGGTAAGCTGCACATAATTTGCAATAGCTCATAAGCGTTGAGTGCAACGCATTTAATATAGCTAATTGAAGCATAACGATAACATAAAGTAACACATCGTTAAAGACCTTTAAAATCTCGAGAGCTTAATCCGGTATTATCTACTGTCGTATGTGTATTGTGGAGAAAAAACACATTCAGACATCGCCCAAAATCCATCCTCAATGGCAACGGTACTCATGTTTGTCACGCCGTTGGCTTGATGCGCTCCGCTTCCAAAGCGGCAAACGTTTGCATAATAACAATAATAATCATTACAATATTATTTTCGTGCCGGTCAACACATTAATTATGCAAATTTTAATTTGTTTTCAGATTTATTATTGTCGAAATGAAATGACAGAGCAACACAATACGCGCGCTTCAGCCTTCAGCCGAGCACAATAGCGTTTCCGCTGGGCAGGCAGACAAGGTCTCATAATGGCGAATCCATTTCCCTTTCTCGCATCGCCCACAACCGGTTTTGGTTCGTTTGTTTTGATGCGGTGCCGGATGTGAAGTGAATTGGTCCGGAAAATTATTTCGACCGTGTGCTGTGTGTGTGTGCGCGCGTGGAAACTGTAGCCATCCTTTGGGCCATTTTACGGGTATAGGGGGAGGAGGAGTGTGTACCCTTATGCACACGCGAATGCTATTGATCAGTGTATTCAATTTATCGATGCATATTTCAGCGTTTGACCTTGCCGAAAAGTGACTAAATATTGCCAATCAATGCAGGCAATGTTTTTGATTTATATTCTACTTTTAAGATTATTATTTAAATTACGTTATTTGTAATTTCACCAGCTTTCTTTGTGATTGCTTCATTGAACAGCACCATTATTTGCAATGTTTGCGTTTTAATACTGCTATGAACGATGCACGCCAAAAGCACGAAAATGCAATTCAATACCCTTGTTCACTAGCTTCTCGTTGAGAGCCGGAAAAGCCCCAACACTCTGTGCACGCTTATTATCGCCACCATCCAATAATCCTCGACGAGAGTGAGGAAAAGATTTTTAAACGGAGCGTGCTCCATTTCCGGCATGCAAATGACAGCTTATCAAATTGCAACCAATATGGTTCGAACACGGGGTTGAGCACTGCCGAAGCATACCCGATGCCCGAAAAACCTCGCAAGCGCTCTGATTTCATCGCAACATCATGTTACTCGATTTTAATATTATTTTTACAACCTCTGCTCTCTACACCCGCCCGCTTTTTCGCTCTTATCTCATCCTAACCGCACAGTTCTAGAGGTGCAGGGATGGGAGTATCCTTTTTGCGCATAAAATACTTTTAAAGCGTGATGGCACAGTGATGACTGTGAAGCGGAAGAAGGTGAAAGGTACGACATCAGATACGGCGTGTACCGATAAGGGATCACAGGGTACCAAGATTGAACGACAGGGAAAAGTGGAACGAATCACACACACTGACACACACACGCACATGCTCAGGCACGCAGGGCACCCTTTTTACAAAGGATCAGCAGCCTAAGTAAATATTTAACTTTCAGCGCTCGAAACAAAGCCAATCTCGTGCGCTTCGATGCACAACGCTGCAACGATGAAACCACACCGCACGGGAGAGGGGCAACGGTGGCACGGGAAAACCCCCCAAAACGCTCTTTTGTAAGCCAGTGTGCACCACCGAGCCGTGTTACATCGGGCGGTGGATGGGTGGAATATTGTGCCCCTTATAATGCTAAGTTTGCCTGCCCTTTTCTTTACCCTATTTTATGGCACGAAACGCCACACTTCAAGCGGTGGTTTCGAGAGCATCCATTTTCAACCGGCAGCCCCGCTGTTTGCACCGACACAAAGAGTGCTAATTGATCTTTGGGGACAGAAAAGAATGAAGCAAACAAAAAAGCCCGAACTCATGCTGTGAAACTGCATAATTGAACAGGTATTACAAAACTGACGCTCTTTCGGTTTATAAAAAGGTCATATTGTTGATGTACGAGGTAAGTGTTATTGCTTTCAATCATTACGTGGTGTGTTCCACACGACCAGAGTTGCAATTGCAGCGCAAAAATGCTTTATTCTCATTTATTGTAAATATGGAATTTTAATGAACAGCAAAATAATAAATGTAAACCTGTCCCGCCCCATTTTGCGAGCGAGCCAATGACACTGAAATTTTGCTCTATTATTGTCCCCCGTCGCGAACGACCCATTTTCTTCGGCGTGCGACACACGCAGTCGGGATTGGGTGTTGATTTGAATGAGCTATTTTTGGTGCCGGCCCTCTTCTTTCGATGTTGTCTGACGAACGCGCACTAATTACGGCCGATGACACTTTTCCCTCCCTGCGAGTAGCGTGAGTCGCCACAGAACAGAACGTCACCGGCAAGGGTGTGCCAGTGTAATAGCGTTTCAAAGACACGGTACTGAGTGTTCTTGAGTGTGTGTGTGTGTTGTTGTTTGTTTGTTAATTTTATTCGTATGCAATGAATTGAATGCGCTTTAATTTTGCAGCGTGCAAGATGAACGCTTCGCCTCCGTTCGCAAACAGGTGAGAATAAACTGGTTTAAGGTCTTGTTTCTCTCTCGCTATAAAACTCTTTCGGTGGTTTCCCTGTGCTGATTTCTCTTATTATTTTTTTTTGTAGGTCTTGCATTCTATTTTCATCTCGCATGTACACCGAAATACCGTTAAAGCAAGGAAAGTTATGGCTGGTCACAGTGCCTTCTTCATGGTTTGGTCTAGACTTGCCTTGGCTTCTTATGATCTTGCCTATTTGTGACTAATTGGAATAGTGACAAGACAGACAATACGGCGTTAGAAATAGTGGGTTCATACGAATTTTGTAGGGATGGCGAACATCAGATTGCATATAAGAAATTAATTGTTACTAAAACGTTAATGCAATTATACGGTTGAAATTTTTTTTTATCATAAGTATAAAACAATGTGATATTAAAGAATCTGTTGAAAAACGACTTTAAGTATTACTTCTCATCCTGAACTGTCAATGTCAATACACAGGAAGCAGTTTTAAATATAATTATTTAAAAAAAAAACGTTTAAATGTAAGTTAATGCAAGTATTTAAACGACATGATCAATACTAACACCAAATGGAATCAATTATTGCAAGAATACATTAAATAAATGTGTTCTTGCAAATGAACCATTTCATTGCAAACAAAACCAATGTAACATTTCCCTACTAATTCTTTCCACGAAAACCCCATTTACCCTGATGGAAGTGAAAACATATTCCAAGCAGTAAATGAACTACCAAACTTTTAATGAATCCTGCTCAACGGCAACACAAAGCTAACTCGGAGCTAGCAGCTCAAGCTCCAGTTTCTCCACCAACGTCCGACATTCTCAAACTTTCGCAAGACGCCGATAACGAGATGATACCGATAAGCGATGATGTAATGTGAGTCTCGTACGGGCTTAATCAACAGGTTTTAAAAACCTACAGCCGATTGCTTTATAAACTTCATCGCTCTACAACAAACACACGCACACACACACAAGCCTGAAACAGTTACGCTAAAGTTCCGCTACTCTCCGCACATTTGTGTTGATTTGCATTAGAAAAGTTTTTTGGGGCAAACAAATATTTCCGAAGCCGAAATAATCATTTCCTGCTCATCATCTGCAAAGCAGCCGCAGCTCAAGGCCCAGGATGCGTCCTGTAGGATGGAAACCGACGGCCGGGGTTCCTGCAAACCCGGGAGAACGAAGAAACTTTCAAGCTTAAATCCTCAATCGACGCTGGGCAGGAGCACGCGGTTAAGCAGATCATAATAAACTGCCGCTGGTCGATGATGTGGTGAAAGTTGCCCAGCAACATGAGGTGGTATTGTGTAGGTCCGGGGAGCGTTTCTTCAGGATGCCACTGTTTGAGCATTAGGTGCGTGAGCAACATCATCCCACCGTCCATCGTCGGATCGAACTCATTTTCTGGTGTGGTTCGGGGAAGTAAGCAGCAGCAGCAGCAGCAGCAGCAGATGCGAACGGTAAACGTTTATTTTCGCACAAATGCGCTGGACGAAAACAATCGCAACTTTTCTCATTATTAAACCCGTGGTCGCTTTAGGTCTGTGTCTACCTCTCGCCGTTGTTAACACTCCTTCTTCGCTCTCTCCTTCGATCGTCTAATGTTGGGCGGCATCTTGTGGAATGGTTGTTTTCGTTTCCTTCTTTCGTCTCATTGCACATCCGTTTGTTTGGGGTCGTAGTTTTCATTGATGTTCACGCATTCGGGTGGAAAATTTGCAGTAAACTTTTATGCCTGTCCATTGTCGATTGTAAACAACTCGGCGCGCAAAACAAGCTGTGCTAGCTTTTGTGCATTTTTGTTTTTCCATTTCACCTAAACATATACATTTGCAAGGATTTGTGGCTTTCTTTGGGCAGCTGTGCTTGACCAATTCTTTCTTCATTTGCACAATTCGATGCTTTCTTGCATCGGTAAAATGCCCTAATTTTACCCCATACGAAAATTGCCTTAACTTACTACTCTGCTCTTCAATAAGCTTCACTTCAAATATTACAATAATATTATCTAATGGAAGATACAATTATTATAATTTTCACCGAACGACTTGGCAAACACACGCCTGGGTTTGCCTGGGTGGGAATTATTTTTACCCACTAGTGGTGGAAAAAACGAAAGGAAAAACGTGAAAAACACCTGTTGTATTGCGCGAGCTATTTCGCCTTCGGTTCCGAAATTCCATTCGAACCCGAGCGGACAACAACGTTTGGTAGGCGGATAGATTTCAAGCCGTAAGCCGCAAGAACCGCGCTTGTGTTTATTTAAACATTGGTCCATTCATTGGTCGAAGGGTGGTACGTGTCAGGCACGGCGTGGTTGGAAGGAACGGGCAGTCTAAAATCGCCCGCATTGCAAAGAAAGTTCACGACCATTTTTCAACTTCTTCCGTCGTCTTTCTGTCCGGAAAATCAACCACAACCACGTTCCAAATTTTACACACGCGCGCACACACACACAGCGACCGTTCAGCGCTGTTGTGTTATTGGCTAGGACATGGTGCCGCCAGTTATAGCCGTGGTAAATCAGAAAGAATATCTAACTACAACAACAATCTTTTTTTGCGGTCACAAACGACACACTGTGGTGGAGATTTCGATTTGCTAAATATACGCATCCGATCGATGGTACGCTTGAGCAACGCAACGAGGAAAGTCTTTTACAAATTAAACGTTAATCCATCGGCCTTTGAATAGTTTTGAAACAGAAAGTAATTTAGGTTTAAATGTTCATTATCTGAAGCCAGTATAAATAACTCAACAACAAAATGAAGTTGAAGAAAGTCATTCTTCCGTGTTCTGAAGTTATGAGAAATTATCTTTAAAGGAACCAACAAATGTTGCTGGTCTTAGACTTACTTTTATAAATAATTAAAATAATTGATCCATTTTAAATTAATGAATCATCAAAACTGATGTATAAACATCAAATCATTTAAAATAGGTCCATTTCTATAGCTGTATATTTCTCAAGATGCACAGCTCACAAGAACCTCTCTCAACAATTTCCTAATCGATCTGAAAATGTTCCTCCAACGCACCAATATTTCACGGCCACGTCACACCAAAACCGTGTGGGATGTGGCGCAAGTTCAAAATTCTACATCCCACTGCTCTAACGCAACCGCGCAACCGAAACGATATCTGTGTCTGTCTGTCGAGAAATTATGCGCATGAGAAATTATGTCATGAAAATGGAGGCTTTTGTAAGGTATTTCCATAGAAAAGGAGGTAGAAAGAATTAAAATATAAATATTAAAAATATATCACAAAAAGTAATCTTCTTAACTTCAATTGATGTTTAATTTTTAGATACATCATTTTTCAATAAAGTTTTAAGAAAGCAGCTCCACAATTGAACAAACTTTTTGTACAACCCAACAAGTCATTTGGCAACAAACTGTCGCGTTCCATCCACACGACTGCGCATCGGCACAAACTATAACAACACCACGACGAAAGTAGTGTTGATCTTTGACCTCCCCTACACCCACGGCTCTCTCTCACCCGAGCCAAGACAAACTGTGAAATACTCACACACACGTCTGGGTCGATCGAAAGCGAGAAATATAATGTAACTACCATGAAGTAAACCGACCCCCACCATCCCCATAAAACCGATCGCGAAACACACAACCTCAACTATTTGCCTGTTCGTACACCATCATGCGGCGCACACACATGCCAAACTTGCCACATTCGATACTGCGCATGAATATTTGTATCATAATCCTTCAACCCCAGGCATCTCCAACCCGGCCCGGAGACGGGGTGAAAGGGGAAAGCGCAGAAATTTATTGCCAAGCAGGATGGCGCAACTTAATCTTGCACAGGCCGCGCAACGCGAGCGAACGGGACGGCAACAGTACAGCCACCGCTACCGCTACCCCCCCAGCAAAGAAAAACAGATGAACGCATAAACGAGGCAAAAGGGGGGAAAATCTGCCTTCGGTTTTGGGGTTTGAGATTGTCCCGACCCGTTATCCATCGGTAGAGTCGATGCGTTGGTCTGGGTGGTTTGGTGTTCCGGACGTTTCCTCCACAGGTAAACTGGTCAAGCTTATCAATCCGCCGGGCTGAGTAATTGGACAGGTTTTGGTGCTGGAAACTCGGAGGCAGAGGGTTACATTCCGATTCGCAAACAAGTGTCAGTGTTGCAAAAAACAACAAGAAAAAAGGGAACACACGAGAAGTGTGCAACACGAGCACGCGGTGCATGAGTGCGTGCAAATTTTCGTTCCATTTTCCAACCAAACGGTACGATCGTGTTGAAGTGTGAGAGCAACTGTGTACTACTGCGTGTATGTGTGTGTGTGTGTGTGTAGTTGAGTGAGGTTGGAAATATTTTTCGGTCCAAAATTTTTGCCTCCACTTGACACAGGACGGATACTTGAGGCAGCACCGTTCCGTGAGCTCTTATCTTTGATAGTGAAGAGGATTTCATTGACAGCCTGAGTGCCTGGGTGACATAGTACGTAAAGTGATAAAGTGTTCTTTTTTCTCTCTCTCTTTCTGTTCGTATTAATATTCGTAGCGTTTTCCAGCACAATTTTCCATATTCAAAGTGTGTGTGTGTGTATGTGTGTGAAGTGGTAATGAATAGATAGGAGCACTGCTCGTCTCCACGCAGGTTGTACGGAATTTAGAATTTCTATTTTAACCCACGGTAAGTAAACGCAAATGCTGCACGCCGCCTCTAACAAAGTGTTTGCGAATAATTTCCATCTCGCCGGTTCAAAATTTGCTATTTCGAAATGTGTCTTCAAATAACCGATGGAATGGAGCGTATCAATCTATTTTTAAAACGCATTCCCTTACTGAAAATCGCTTGCTGCTGCTGATGATGATGATGATGATGCTCGCGGTGGTGCCCTAACCATGGACACCGTTACCGTATCTTCGCATGGGGACGGTCGCGCACCTGCTTGTTCCTTTTTATCCAAACCTATGTTACTGACACCGTTTTGCCAATCCGCCAATCGCGCAACAGCTCCCGCGCTAGGGGTTTGTGGGCCGTTTTGCGTATGTTGGACCGCGCGTGTCGAACGTTCGGGCGCGTACCATCGCCGTTGGCCGTAAATTTGGCGTAGGTGGACAGGCGGCCAAACTAAATTTAGTCCAACCAGCACCATGATCACACAATGGAGCACAGCGTCGTGTCGCTGGTCCACAGAGGGATGGAGGTGGGGGGAAGCAAATTTTGTAACATTAATGTTGGCGAACGGTCGCCACCCATCGATCGTCTCACCGCGACCGGTTGGAGGCGTATGGACAGACTGTGAAGGGCTTACAAATTAGATATAACAAAACCATGAAATGGATAAAAGCCTTCATGGAATTGTCGAGTTGCTGTATAGTTATCAAATTTCCCTTTTATACATAATGATATCGTGTTCATAGACAATTGTAGTTGTATAAAAATCCTTCATATCTAACAAACACTCATAACGAGTAATACAATCCCCAAAACTGGAACACAGCAACACTATAAGGCTATCCATTCCTAACACGATTTTGCCCTTGGAAAAGCACCCGTTCAACGTGCTGACGTTTCCCCCCCCCCCCCCTACCCAGGAGCAACAATGCACGCCATCGCTCTTCGGGTTTGCTGCAACTAATAATCCTTCACTCTATTAGGTTTTGCTGCAACTACCACTCTGCCGCTCCAGCCGTATAGTGTTCTAGATTCGTCAAAACGCTCCCAGCCCAACCCAGCTACTAACAAAGAGCGAGCCAAAACTTGATCACTAGAATGCATCAAAACCGGGCACAATGGGACGGGAAAAAAAAGGAAAGGTTCAAAGCAACAGCAAAAAAAAACAGAAAATATTATACACTCCACCTTGACTCCCGCTGCTGCTTTCACTTCTTCTCGTACCTTCAACTCAATGCTCCTGCTGCTCTTTTCGGCGATGCACCCCAAACCAAGAAGAACAACCATACCAGTACGTTGAATTGAATTTAAAATCTACTTTGTCAGCGCATAAATTTCGAAATTGAACATGCTTATCCTACTACACGCTCCTCTTGTTAGCCTCCGTATCCGATCCGTCATGCGGCGTCTACGTCTGCGATGTGCCGTTGCCATTTTGCTCATCCCTTGCTCGAAAGGGGGGGAACGAATTTTATCACAAAAACACTGCTAAAGCGTAAAAAGATTGTATGGTGGAGGGTTATACAGACTCTACAGATCTGTCACTTCAGCTGCTGCAGCTCCGGATATGAGTCATGTGTGCATGTATGTGTGTGTTGCATCTTTTGAGTGGGAAGAAAAAATGGATAAGAATCACTGTTCTAGATGTGCATTTTTGGGAACAAAATAAACTATGTTGAGTTTTCTTTTTTTTCAAGCTGACGGAAATTGCTTTGTAAGACGCAATTTTTGTTTGCAATTGGTGACAACTAGTTTAAAATATTTCAATTTCACTCAATTTCTCAAAAGTGGAAAGCAAATTTCAATTGCAGAAATTAAATAAAACAAGCTGCTGCTGTCTTCTTTGCCTCATCTCTATCATAAAATTCTAGTAAAGGTTGATCAGCGTTACTTTCCAGCTTTGATGATTTTGCTTAGTTTACATCCATACAATGGCAACCACATCGACTATAAAAAACGCAATGCCGAAGTAGTTTTTAGTGTTTTGAAAGATTTGGAAAAGAATGATACAAATTACAGTCAGAATTTAATAATTGAACGTTTTTCCGTGGTCTTCTATGACGTGTCAGTAAAAAGTTGCGACATGTCCTGGTCCAGAGAACTGTTTAGCAAGCCTCAAAGTCAGAATAGAGGTGGCTTACTTTAGGTGGCCGCCACTGTAAATCCGGCTGTATGAAAACGTAGCGAAAGCATGCATACAAAAAGTAACTGAAACAAATAACCTTCTTTTATGAATAGCGGGTCATGCCGGCCTATACAGGCTTTTGATACTTAGTACCACTTGCCGGATAGTCAATCTTTGCTTAGGGTGACGGTACATGGGATGAGCATGTTGTTAAGATGTCCGAATTGACGGTAGTACCGCGGGATTCCTCAATGAAACAAGAAATAAAAATAGGAAAACTGGACTAAATGGTTCCTTTAGTGAGTGAGATTCAGGTACTACTCAGGTCCCGAAATATAAAAGGGAACACTATCAGGGCTTAGAATCAGGATCTGTTCCATGACTAACATGGAATCTTAATTAGTTCAACGATCAGTGTGGGGTTGAGGTCCAGTACCGGAAGGTATATGTTGCAGGTTCTGCATTAAGTCAGTTCCAGGACTGTTATGGGTTCAGTGTAGGTTTTGGCGTGGGTTCGGGATCAATTTCAAGATCGGTATGCTTTTTGGAGGCATTATTCCGGTATATATATACAATTTCAGTACCGGTAGGCTACATGTATCAATAGTTGGGCAATTTGTAGGGGTACAGATGTGCTTTAATAAATTTAAAGTGTCAGGAAGGTACATTTATTAACATTTAAACACATAGCAATTGGAATATGTTTTATCTTCGCAATCACAACCATTTTTACCATAAAATACCACAAATTTACGACAAAAAGCATATTTTTGTGACGCCTTCGTTGTACCTATAATGGTGGTATGTTTCCTAAAATCGTTGTATTGTACTACTTTAGTGTTGGTAAACAAAGATACCTCAAAAACTGTGTATAATATACATGGAACTTAGTTTTGAAGCTGTTTTCATATTACTAGTAAGAATCACATCTATAATATTGATTTCTTACATAATTGGACCGTAAAAATGTATAAATACGAGGGCTAAAAATATTGACTAAAAAACTATATTAAGACTGTCGTCTACCCAAGCCAGGACGAGTGTGCTTGATTCGAGGTCGATTTTTCACTCAGTTGGATATGCGAATTTTGATAGATTACTTAAAGGAAACTCATTCGGGCCGGGCCAAATTAAGTAGTATTCTAAAACTTGCCTTAATAATCTAACTGATACAATAATTCAGAAAAGCAAAAAACTTGCATAAAATGGGACGAAATTAATTGGATTTTTTCAAACCACAACGACGAAAAATCAATTTTCTTGTCATTTATTTACGTAATCACTCATTCCAATTGCAATCAATCAATGCTGCATCAATCCAACAAGTCAAAACTATCGCTCCAATTTATTCAACAAACTCAATCTCCTTCCACTTCGCATCGAAGCACATTATTACATGTCCAAACCCAAAACTCCCACTGGCCCTGCTGGTGGCTTTCTCCTCCTCTCCCGCCAACCTCCCGCAAGACCTCATCAGCAGGGCTCACTTTGCCATCAGATTATCAAAAACCCGTACACAGTAATGATTCCGGTTCGGTGCACAGCTCTTTACAAATGAATCGTCCCGAAATGCCAACTCCCCAAACGGGTCACCTAAGTTCGGGCTAATGCATCTAATGCACGGCATGAATGGATCGCGCGGCATCCGGGCCACCGAAAATGCAAATTTCTATCAAACACACACCGTCACACACACACACACACACACACACACACACACTGCCAAGCATATGCACATACAACGGTATACACACACAGATAAGTGCACGCACCTGGCGCACGTTGACGAGAAAATGCAATCAGCGACCCAATTAATCGAATTTCGAAATTTCCAAATTTGTTCCGCCGGTGTACACCTTTTGTTGCATAAATCATGCTCTGGACGTCCGTCGAATTGGGGGGCCTTGTTCAGGGCGAGCATGTATCACGGTATGAGCGGGGTATAAGGGGAGAGCATTTTGACAGAAGCGCACCGCAGGAGCGGTGGCGTGAAAAAGGATGTTCTCAAGCGGAAGAAAGCTTAACCCGTGCGAAGCGTCACTGTCGTCATCTTGTTGCGGGATGGGCGAATTGAAACAGGGGCGCTTGACAAAACGGTAAAGATGCCAACCCATGCGTCCGGAG
Organism: Anopheles gambiae; assembly: GCF_943734735.2. Taxonomy (NCBI): domain Eukaryota; kingdom Metazoa; phylum Arthropoda; class Insecta; order Diptera; family Culicidae; genus Anopheles; species Anopheles gambiae. The sequence continues at coordinate 90,406,938 of NC_064601.1, forward strand.
AGGGTACAAGGCAGTAACAAAAGGAGCCGCCTCTCCCTTGGCTCGCCCTATATTACGGACAGATTTGATAGAATCATCGAGCCGGACAGCACCTGTGTGCACGATTTATCTCCCGCATTGTGATTTTATTTCATTCTAAATTCATCTGCAGCGAAGCGTGCTTAAAATGGGTGGAATTCGAGCAGAGTGCAAATACTAAGCGCTCATGCACGCACCAAACCACGTTGAAATATTCACACAGGCACACATGCATGTACGCACCAACAACAACAAAAAAACGGAAGATAAAGGCCTGCGGAGGTAAGTGATCATCGGAAATCGGAGATCCAGCCGGGCGATTTCGATTCAACCCTAAGCGAACGCTGACCGTGGAAATGTTGATGGAGAAAATCAGGATATCCGGTAGCTGGAACGGTCTCCAATGATGATGATGATGGTGATTCGTACGAAAACCTGTGCCGGTAGGTTCGTGCACCCTTTCCCGCCCGGCACCGGGTAGCACCAAACCGCCACGCTTGCATTTCGAAATCGGAAAACCAATGTTCCAGTCGAGCGTGTGAGTTGTGTTGTCTGGATGCAGTTCCGGCCCCCTGCAACGGTGGATGTGCAATGTGCTCTTCTCAAAACCCCTTTTCACAATAAATTCCCAACACTCAACCCTGGGAATAGGGATGATGGGCCGCACGGTCTTATTCGACTGTAAAATAAAGCCACCGGACATCTACGCTGACCCCCGGTATGGTCGGAATCCAGCAGCAGCAGCAGCAATAGCAGCAGCACGGCTGAAGCCGTCGAAATTTATTATCTTCCATGTCCCAATCGATGCAGTGTTGCCGAGGGCTCCGAGCGTACATGCCGGCACAGTACGGTCGGTTGCTACAGGCTCGGCCGTACTGCTGTGTGCGCATCACGCATCGTGTGAGTGAAGCTATCTCCACCCTCCCGGCATGCGACTGCTGCTGCTGTTGCTGCAATGGAGCAGCTCGGTCGGTGCAATTCCTCGACCGTGTAATTGTAATTGATAATCAATTTTCTAAATAAATAATTTTTCTCTCCCATTGTGTGCCCGTACTCCAACTGGTACCGGTTAGCCGCTCGGTGCGTGCTTTTCACTGCGGAACGATAACTGGGATATGCTGAAGGGATAAATCGGTGCCATTTCTTTTCTTTTTTTGCCTAAGGGTGATGAGGAGAACTGAAATGAATCAAAACGATTTAATTAAAACTGTATGCGATAGTGCATTGGTCCGTTTTGCTGGCGTTACTAACATAACGTGGATTTTGTGCATTGTGCAAGTGAAATATTTTGAAATAAATTTTGAATCGTTTCATTTTGTTTCAATTTCTGTCTGAAATAAATTTTATATAGTTTCTGTTGAAACTGCTGAAACACAAGCTATGGTATTTTTTCTGAGAATTTTAACAGTTGCTTGAGCCACAAAGCTTCTAAAATTGTACAGTTTGGCATTCAAAATCTCCCTTCTTCTCATTTCGGTACAAAAGCATACCATTTTGTACTGCGCATTGCAGAGTTTCAGGCGCTAGAGCTTAAAATGCATACCTTTAGGCGTTTCTAAAAACAGTTATTCATTCCTCGTAAAGCTGTGCCTAATGGATGTGGATGTTTTAGTCAAAACGACACGAAAATGGTTTTCCAAAAACTATGAAATGCTTTTCCCAATACATTTGTCTTCCCAGAAACAGGAGCATTGTTTTCGAACGTCAATTCATGGAACGCAATCCAAATAGTTGTACATCACTAGCACACGTAGCTGCACGGTGTACATTTATTTTTCACTAGCACATCACACACAGCAGAAAAACTCCTCGAACCCCATCACCCGTACCAATGCCAATATTTTCCCTTTTTTGATGGAAAGCCAACACAGCCCCGCTCGCCGTACAGAAAGAAGTTTTAATTAGAAAATCTTTAGCCAAAAACTCCTTCAGTTGCATATCCCCCAAAAACACTTTCATCATTTCATCCCGCACCTGCACAAGTTGGGAGTATTGGGACTAACGGCAGGCTTTGTAGACGCGAGGTACACGGCCAAGGTGGAACATAATACAATGGCTCCCATCCCCCCGTGGTTGGATGAAGGGTTGGATGATGTTTTCTCATATTTTGCATTCCATTCTGCACCCGCTACAAGCGCTACATCCGGATTGTGGTTTGCTATTTTCCGCGACTACTTGCGCAGCTGTACTTTCCCTGCCTGGGTCGATGATTTCATCCGTTCGCTGTACCCTTTTGACCTCTTCCACCGAAAGCATCAATCGTTTGGATGTTGGCCACCGCACCTTCAGGTTCAATATTTGTTTGACCATGGTTTGGCAATGATGGTGGTGAAAGGAGACGAACGGTAAATATTCCACCCATAGCCTCAATATCGAGCTACCTCCTCCTGTCGAAAGCAAATCTTTCCCACACATAAATTTTCCGACGCTTGCCAACATGTTGGCGAGATGAAATAAGGGCTGGTGGTAGGAGGGATACATAATCGTATCACCTTCCCAACCTTCCCTACGCAACTAACTAACCGCCGCATCCTTTCAAACATCCGGATTTCGGTCACCACCACCGTTTGGCACGCCGAGCTAGCGCAAAGCTAGACCGCGCCGCCATGATTCATAATGCATTTAATTAATTTTGAAATTTAATTTCATTCATTCCTGTTTCGCTCCTCCTAGCTTCACGATCCAGCCGCCCCTCCTGCTCGTAAGCTACACCGTCGCCTTCATACTTTTCACCATTGTTTCTTCCAGTCGGTCAGTTCACGGGTGGGGAAGCGTAAAGCATATGCATACATGCTACTCACTGCTCCAACTGTATTTCTATGTGCACATATGTGTGTGTGTGTGTGTGTGTGTATCGGTGCACTAACATATCTTTTGTGCGCTTAGTATAACACGTCAAATTCTATACGTAACCGAATAACCCCCTTTGCAGTTCGCTTAGTATCTTCTTCGCTTGCTCATCATCAACACGGCTGCTGTTTCCGGCAAGCATGAAACCTGTTTCACATTCAAATCATTTCGAACCATATATCTCGTTTCAAAATCTGCTCCTTCGCCTACATCAATCCTTTCCAACACGTAGGTACCTAGCCCGGCGTCGGTGGTAGCAAATGGGTTTTCTTCTGATTGATTTGGCTATCACGTTCAATCAATCCCGCTTGTTTTGGGGGGGGGGGGGGGGGGAAAGCATTACGTTTTCATACGTGAACTTTTGATCATGAAGAAATCACAACTCGTGCGGTGAATGCACATGCGGTACCCCACACACTCACACACCCACACACACATACACTTAGGCAACCAGTTTTACGGTTTGCTGCGGGCAAAGCAGACGAATTGTCGGAATTGAAATTCCAATTAAATCATCCCGGCCAATCTTCACCTTCGTCAGTCGCCGCGAGGAGGCAGTCGAAACTTTGGTCGCATAAATCTTGCTTTCGATTTGAGAAAGAGCGAGAGAGCAAATGGGTTGTGTATTTTACTAAACAAAACAAAGGTTATAACATTGTGCCATTATTCATCTACTTATTTATGACTTTAGCTTAGTTGCATTCAGCTCCTTTCTTAGCTTCTCTTTTCTTCTTTTTTTCGATGAGCTTAAGGTGAAGCTTGCACTAATACACTTCCAATTAATATGTTTAGTTTACAGTACTATTGAAGCATTATTTCATGATTCCTTCTTATAACTTTTACCTCTTTCTTCTGTGTAATAATTGAATTAATCTAAAACTCTTACACTTTAATTATAATTTCAATTATGCACGCTTGTGTAGTATCGTTATTAGCAAAATGGAGCAATTTAAGCAATTAAATTAACGGAGTAAATTCATCTGTTGTTGTTTTTTTACACAATGTTCACTCTCACGACACACTGTAGAGCCTCACGACACTACCCCAAGACATCACACCCCGGTTGGGCAAGAAGACATACCAGGATCGACCGGTTCTCGGTGGGGCGCCATAATTCAATCACCAATTTGTTTAATTTGAGCGCAAATCAAATTGAAACGAAGCAGAGTTTCAACGAAACGTTTTCGCCGATTGATTGCAACGTTGAGCTCAACTTTTGACACCTCACAAACCTCCACGATGGCCGCGATGCAGCGCCGACTGGTGCACAAGCAGTTTAACTCGCCGATCAATCTGTACTCGCAGAAGAACATCCAGGAAACGCTCGACCGCGAACTGAAGCTCCTGTCGAACGGGGCCGTCGGGTAAGTGTGGGACTGTGCGTTCCTTCCTACGTTTGTGCTAACCATTACACGTATCGCGGCGCGGGCTCATCGCTGTCGCCTTACAATGCGTCCCTTTCGTGCGCTTGCTTCTTGCTCGGAACTTTATTATTTGATGGTTCTGCGTGGCAAGTGCAAGGAAAAAACAAGCCCATGCACACTCAACCAAACCGAAGCTCAACACATTTTTGTTGTTCCATTCCGATGCTTCTCTAACCTGACTTCTGCAGCAGCAAGGGCAAACCAGCTGCGGATGAAACGGGGCGGAGGGAAAAAAGGCTCTACCGCGCTGACCGGCACAATATATAAATCACGTCCGGTAAATATTTTTCTTTCGGGTAAAAGAATTTTAAATTTACCGAACCATCCCGATCCAGCCAGCATCCAAAAACCATCTCCTCTCATCTTGTCCCACTGCTCCCAGCAATCCCACGATGACTGAGTTCCACTGCTCCGGGACCCGTGCCCTGCCCGCGTTGGGTCGCCTTCAATTTTTTACTCGATCCCGATGGTTCATGTGGCGCAAACCGCACGGCTATAACGTTGATTATGTTATTTTCCAGCCGTTCCCAACAAACGGTACAGTTCGTTTTTTGTCGGAAAACCATCATCACGGAACAACGGGTGGGTCTGAGTGAAAACAAAAAAAAAAAACACTCACACACAGAACGAGCCAACCAGTAAAACCACCAAAAACCAATCCAACCACCGGGGTCGGGAAATTCGCATTTCACGTTTCGCGAATGGTTTATGTGCTGAAGAGGGAGAATTCAGCAGGCTCTCGCGGGGAAGGTTTGGAACAGGAGCAGGAGTGTAATTTTTCACCGATTTTCCACGGTACGTGCGCTCGTAGTATGCCAATGGGAAAGTTTTATTTCGGTAAAGTTTCGGTGTCGGTGCGCTTGTCGCACTATGCTGGTGGATGGTGGTGGAAACCCTCTCAACTAAAGGCTCATTCTTTCGGCAACCAGTTTACGAGGTGTAAGAGTATAAGTACGCAAAGTGTTTTAAGCAAATGTGTTAATGGTTTTCAAGAAATTCGGTTTAAATAAAAGAATAATAATTAAAGTATATTTAAATTAAATGCTCGCATCAAATACGCGATCCAAGATACATCTAGCAGTTGATTTCAAACCATACAATTAATTCAAAATATTAAATAATATCAAAATGTGTCCAATCAAAACCATGACAAACCTCAACAAAAGCCGTCTCACGAGTGTAATTAACATTTTTTTTCGCAACCCAATACAAGTAGCACAGCCCAAGGAGCAGCTCAAATTACCCTAACAAGACGACAGTAATGTGCCTGATGAAAGTAGCCTAGGATTAGTCCACCGCTCGACAGGGACGTGCAACAAGATTAGCCCCTTTCTCTTCCTCCCTTTCCGCACGCAGTCGGTCCATTTCGATTAGGAAACGACACCAACGACCGATGCCAATTCGACATGCCTTCAAAGTCGTCCGTGAAGTGCCCGAGTGAACGATTTCGCTCACGTACACACTCACGGCTTAATCACAGCACCAATTCACCAGTGTTGTCATTTACTTCTCGGCGCTGTGTTTACATACTTAAGCACCATCATCATCCTCCTCATCATCATCATCCTCCACACCATCAACGGCGTGCCGTTTGCCCCGTTATCATCCCCACTAGCCTTGAATCCAACAGGAAGGGAAAAGCTAGACAAGCGAATGGACAACACGGGGAAAGTAAACACTTGTACCCGGGTCCGGTCACCCTCCTCTTACTGACTTTAACCCATACGAAGTTGCACACAGACACACAGAAACCGGTGGAGGAAAACGGATAAAGTCAACTGACACTAACGGTAACACCTCGGAACGCCGGGCGAACGAAAAACTATTCCACCATGTACATACTACCGGTGGTATACACATCGATCAGAACCGCTCAGCCGGTTACGACTGGCAGGCGTTCGGGCTAACCGTGCGCTTTTGTGTCTTCCCGGCACACTGATTCAATTCGCTCGCTCGCAAACAGGGATGCAAGACCCATCCTTCGGTCTGGATAGCCACGCGCCCAATCACCCAGAACTACTACCACGGCAACGGTGCACCCATCGTTCGATGGTGATGAAAAGATGCCCCAGGAGCAACGAAGAGAGCGCGAAAGTGTGAGAAAAAAAGGGAAATATTTCATGTATGCTAATTAATTAGTGCTGCAATTAATTCCATTCTTGCTAATTAGATTTGAACGTGAGATGAATGGAGCCGTATTTTTTCTCGCCCCTGTTGAGCGGTAGCCAGCAGCCGAACCTGTGTTTCAGCTTTCTAGAACCTTCTTATCCAAATAGCCGGCCTGCTGACTTTTGGCGCCCCATTTACTTGGCCGTGGGCACGGGCGAGCAAAGAAAGCATCGGTCCCGGAAGTTGCTCGGCCGGGCTATCATTAGCACTGTTTCCGGACGAGCCAGTCCCGGCTGAAGGAAAAGAGAGAGAAAGAGAGAGCGAACTTTTTCGGTTCTTTTTTTACCCTTGTCTCGCCCTGCTCCTTCGCACTCTCTGTATTGGAAGGTCAGAATCAAACCGATCTGTTGAGCGGCGTGGTACGCGTTGTGATCCCGGCCCGGGGTCGATGGAAGTAATCCTCGCCTCCGGTACGGAATTTATGAAAAGAAAATGAATCACTGAGAGTCTGCCGAAGCCAGCGCTGTGTGTGTGTGTGTGTGTGTGTGTGTGTGTGTGTGTGTGTGTGTGTGTGTGGGTATGGAAGATCCTGCACGGCACGGCATCCTGATTAGGATTAATGGCCAGCGCCGGAGGGTAACCGTCCCCTTGGTCCGCTCTGTCTGGGCGAAGAGGCGGGCGACTCATTAATGCAAAACATTGCCCGGTGTGCGGACACGGACTGACTCCGCATCGGCCGGAAGTGTAAATGTGAACGACGATCGTTAGTCTGTCACCCGCCCCGAGGGGTGAGGTCGGTTTGGGGTCGTCTCGCTTCCGAGAGATTCTTTCCAATTGCAACGTGAACATTACCACCCACTCTCTCTCTCTCTCTCTCTCTCTCTCTCTCTCTCTCTCTCTCTCTCTCTCTCTCTCTCTCTCTTCCTATCACTGTGTGGGTGCGTTTGAGTTCTTCTCACTCGCTATCTTGATGAAACAGTGTCCAGCCCGAGTCCTGGGTAGGTCGGGTAGGGGGTCGGGTGTAAACGTGGGAAAGGTTAATTAAGTTGCACACGGAAATTTAATCATTAGTCACCAAGCCAATAATGTCTTGTCCTCGCTTGCTAGAGATTTCCGCTGATGCTTCTGGCGTGCCTCTGACAAACGAGAGGTTGAGTGACGACTGGCAGAAAAAGAAAACGACAGTTCTATGTAGGTCATTACAATGGAGAACTTTTTTGTTTTGCTTTGGTTTTGGACGGGAGTTCTCGAAAGATAATGACAAAAACCAAACTTACGATGAAAAAGCAAACAACAGGTTCAATTTGATGTCGATATTCTATTACACTCCGCATCGCTGTGTGTAGTACCCTAGAAACTCCAAGCTTTAAGGATATATCTTTAACAGGATTTGTACTTGAACTCCCAACAAAGAATTCAAGAATTGCTCCAACAACCCAATACCGTTGTTTCTACACGATAAAAGAAAAACAATCAGTCCCTTCTTTAATATCATTTCGGTTGCTAAATGATTTATCTAGTAGCTCTGTTCTATCTCTAATTTCCGGAATAGCTCGGAACGGGGGTAGGACATTCACGATTCTCGGATGACGGAAGCTGACGTTAAATGAAAAGAAGCACGATGCAGGATCGTTTATCGTTCTGGGCAAGGAAATTGCTAGAACATTTCTTCTGCAATAATGGATCCGGTTCGTCAAACGTATTATCAATCATAATGTGCCGCTGCAGCTCAAACTACCCGGACTGATGGAGAAGTGGAACCGGAAATAGAACTTCCCGAGAGCGGTAGGATGGAACACTTTCGGCTGCTCCACTCACCGGATATGGGGAAGAAAGTCCTAGGAGGTTTGATTAAAAATTTAAACCATTCCATCCAATTTGATAGAATTTCCTGAATTCAATTGTTCTTAATAGATTGATCTGATACGGTTTAAGATTTCCCGCAATCTTGACAACCATTGCTAGCTTAAATCCATATACCAAAGAGAGTATCTTCGTGGAACAAATTACTGATATTGAGTCATCATTACTTGCACCACTATCAGCTATTACTCTCGCCTGTTAAATCCCTCTTTTACCCCGCGATGCAACGATGCACTTAAGGGCATTCTATTTTCTTCGCATCTCTCTCTCGCATAGCCCACAACGAACCGAACGACCGATAATAGCGAGTAAAGCTCATGCTTGTGCATCATCACTGCACAGCACAGATAACATCATCCCCCGCAGCAATGTCTTAATGTTATTTTCTTCTTTTTTTTCTATCGTACACAAACTGCACATCACATCTCTGTCTCGTCACACCGAGCAGCGAGCACAACAACCTGACCTATCTTTACCGAACCGGGTGGTGGCGATGGGAGCAGAGGTTTCTGCCATCGCTATGAATCAGCGATACGAGATATACCGAAACGAACGAACGAATAAAAAAAACGAACAAAAACCAATCCACTTGTGTCTAGCGAGGTTTACAAAAAATAACAACATGTTGTACAAAACGGAGATGTGCAATGTGCAACGCGCGGCCATACACCGCGTTGGAAGATGAATAGGGGAAACGATTAGTCATGGTACTATTATTAGAACGCCAAACAAACAATCACCCCTTGTCGGCCCCCTTGTTGGATGATGCCAAAGAGGAAAACAGGCCGGCTCGGAAGAATATATTTAAAAATATATCAGCAAAGCAAGAGCGACAACGGTAGCAGCCGTATCGCGGCTTGCGGCGATACGTGCACGGAAGGAAACATTACTCAGCCGATGCGGCTCCTTTCCGGCTTTCTAGAACCACGGGCGTATTGGATATCTGCGCGTGGAAGTGACCGCGCGCTTCAAAATAGTGCCCACCGTGTGACAGGTTCCCGCGAGGCGTAGAATATCAGCCCCGTGCCCGTGAATATTCTACGCGAATAATGACTAAGCGGTGTCGGGCGAGTTCATCACGACCAGTGCTCTTGAAATCAGCTGTCCAGATGACGGTTGACGTTAGTTCGGTGTGCTTGATGACATTTTTTAACCGTTAAAAGTAACATCCTCCAAATGAAACTCTAACTACATTTAAGGACACTGCTCTGCTCGAGTAGCGGCGATGACACACTAGGAGCGGGTTGTGTATTTTTAAAAACCTGCACACTTACATCCCTACTGTACGCCAAGTGTACGCCGATTGCTACTCGACCCTCTCCCGTATGGTTATGTGACGTACAGAGAGCTGTTTTTTGCTTGTTTCTTGCTCTAGTACATATGCACTCTCACCACCTACACCAACGCTGCTAATGACTTTAGTTCCTATCTTACAGCCCGCCCCTTCTTGTGCACTGCTACACATGCGATTGCGGGTGTGGTAAATTATGGGTGAGTAAATCCGTCTGACGGGTTCTCACTCAAACCGATTCACACCTCGGTTTAGCTTAGATCGACCAACCCAGGCCCGGTCTATCGAAGCCGATCGCATTTTCCGCGAAACGATCCAACGATCCGGACATAAAGCAGCAGCAGCCGCCGCTGAGCTCGCGAGTGAAGCCACTGGAAGTTGGTGATTTTTTGTTCATCCAATCACATCTCGCATACATCCCCAACCACGACTGGGCGCAAAAGATTGTGTTTCTGAGGTGCTTCTGGGTGGATTTTTTTCACGCGCGGTCTTCAGTTCCCGGTTCGTTTAGTTAGATTGAGAAGCAACCGCTCCGTACCCGGGGAAGAGTTGTGGTTCGCGATTTCGCGAATAGATAGTCCCTTCGATCGAACGTGTGAACGAGTTTAGGGCAGCGATTAACGCATAGTTCGGATTGTACGCGAACGGCTTCCTAGAGGGAAGTGACTGTTGTGCGCGTTTGTACGAAAGTGTTGTGTTGATTGTGGTCAGTGCGGACTAAGGTGCTTGTGAAGATGATGGCGTATCAGCAGCGAGTTTCTCAGTATCGTAGCCCCAGGAGGTAGGTTTTGCGAAAGTCACATTTCCGTGAAAACCATTATTTGAACGAGACAAAAGAAGTGACATGTGAGCTTTTATAGTTCTTGCTAGCGACTCGAGAGAGTTTGGAAGTACTGTGCTGCAATTGCTGCCACGAAAATTCGATTTAATTCTATGAAGCAATTCACTAAACTCAAAATCTATTCCATAAATTCAATACAACAGTAAAATACCAATACCAGGAAGAATGCAAGAACGTTTCTCAATATTTACCGGGTTTTGTATGCACGAGAAGCGCTTCAGCTGTGGCCATAATTCAAAGGAATATTGAAAATGGTTTGCATATTTGCCACATAGTTCTTGGAATATTTGGGATCCGTGCTACCGTGCTTGGAATGTTTTGCCACAATTCCGTTGAGCTCGACAGCTTTGTTTTGATTGCACATGCCGAGTTAACAACTTCTTCTGCAGCAGAGTTAGTGAACCGTATATAAACAGTTTTTGGAAATAAATCAAACTTGCTTTAGTCCCCAACCCTTCAAGCAGCTCAGTATGCAATCGAACTCATCAAGAGCTGTTATGCGTTGTGCAATGCGATGCGATGCCCAATGGGGGTGCTTATGTGCCTGAAGTGCTGACATAGCATGACATCAAACAACTGCTCTCGAATGCAAACTGGTTGATAGAATCTCAATTTGTGTTGAGCAGTGCACACACGTCTACTGGAGCAGAGAGGACGATCTGAATTCAGTATTTAATACTTCAAGAGCCAATTTACTTCGCACGATGTAGAGATGCAATTTATGAGTGCAGTGTTGAACATCGTTATCTAGCCGGGCGTACGTGGTGCCGTAATTATCTCTGCAGTTTTTTAATTGGAATTGTCGTTGACCGTTGGGGAGCATTGCTGACCGAGCTCATCTTCATCAGCAGCCCCTGAAAGCTACCCCCGAAACCATATTGTTAAATGCGTAAGGTTTTGCTCCTAGAACCTTTAAATCTTCTTAACGTTCCTACAGCAACAGCTCATAAACGTCTGTGCGAATGTTAATATTTAGACCTAGTAGCGTCCTGTACATTTATCATACAAAAAGGAGCCCCAAAAAGTCTTCCCTTTGCTTCCTCCTTCAACCGAAATCGTCTACACAGTGTCCCAGTCATTGGGCCACCGACCGCATGTGAAGGTTTTAACAAAATTGGATTATGAATCGTAATTTATGAAAGCGATTTGTTTGCGGAAGAAAGGTCGCCATGACGCACGACAGACACGGAAATAAGGTACCACTGTCACACCACACCGCATCGTTTCGAGGGTACGATCCGTCCCTTTTTGCCGCTCCCCGCGCGTCATTATGTGTGTTTCGCATTCGCTCAGGTGACTTTCCCCCTTCCCAGACCCGGTGTGCAGGAGATGACGAATTGCTCGAGCTTTGAAACAGATTTCAGATGACACTGGGAAGCAAGTCGCTACGCAAAGAGACGTCCTGTGCTATTGCTCTTCGGTTCCTCCATCATAATGACCAGCACGTAGTGGACACACAAATGAGGCGAAGGCCTGTAGAAGAGATTAAAATGGCTTGCATTTACATGGCGGCCAGATGAATCGTCCAGCGCGCGGTCTCCCTAGAGGGAACGTGCGCGCTTACGGTTGATAATGTTGATGGTAAAAGGATAGGTCCCAAACACCATACCCAACGCGCACACAGGCAAAAACCGTTCACACACACACACACACACACACACACACACACACACATACACACACCCAGCACAATGAGGGAATGAGGTGGATTTACTCTGAGAAAATTGCTTTATTATGTTTATGAAGACGAATCACCGTGCACCGGTTTAGCAGCGGTTTGCGTGCTGACCGTGCGCCGGCCCAGCTTTTGAGGTGTGGTCAACCCGGTGAACCAGAGGGATGAATTGATGATGAAGTAAGTCCGGACAATTTCCAGTGCCCACACACAGTGTGGTCGCTTGCTCATTGGCAACACGGAAGAATTCAATCCCGGGATTAGAAGACCTTTGCATGCTTCTTCGTCTCCTCGCCACTCGGTTGGAAGAATACCTTACCGATTCGTGGACAGTGGTGTTCCATATTTTCCAGCCCCAAAGTCCAAACGCACATGCAACACAAATCGACCATCCGGTGTCCTGGTGTATGTGTGTGACGCTCTCTTCAACCCCACACTCCCCCAGGGGAAATCGGTTCGAAGTTAATCGCCGAAAAACAAATTACGAACTGCGTTATCATGCTCGAGTGTGAACCTGGTTGTGCTGTGGTATTGTTCTTTTACGACCTATTAAAACGGAATTTATGGTTTCCATGCTAGACCAAAAACTGGCCAGCTAGTAGCAGCAGGAAACCAGACCGAAAAGACAATAGCCCGTCTGCCTACACATGTTTGGAGCTTTTTCGTGAAGGTGGTCCTGGGCAGAGAGACAGAGAGAGAGAGAGAGCGAGACCGAGTTGGATGGATGATGGCATTGTGCTTTCTCATCGGATATGTATGGATCGGGAGTTGTACGTATCGGGGCAGAAAACTGTTAACATACTGTGCCGACAGACAGGGAACAACACCCCGCTTGATGGGTGTGATTTTAAGATAATGTTTAGCTTGATTGACTCTCCAGAGCAGTGCGCATTGTTTGCTGGGAAATGGTTACGTATTTGGTGTGTAGATCGGTGCCTCTTTCTTGGTCGTAAATTGGTGTCTAGCGTTAGAAAGATGTCCTTGCTACTTTGGTTGCTAATTCACAGTGACATCGTCCTCGATAAGGTTCATTTGAAACATACAGAATGGTGAGAATAGAAGAAGATAAACATGAACTTGCTGTCCGGTGAATTATTTTCACTAGATGAAGAATGCTTCACGGGGGACGGCTGCATAATAAATCAAAAATCATTTTATCGAGCATGTGCCGAATGGTATGACCTTATGATGGATGACTATTTTTTTTTTAATTTACAGGTCATTTTTTATTTATGAAAACACGTACTGTGTCGGATTCATGTTCGTTTTACTGAATTTTACGCTATGCGACTTCATCAGCATATTCAAAACGTGTTGTAGACCTTAGCTAGAAGTTGTTATTTGAAAGATAAACTCAAACATACCATCAGCCATTGTCAACCCCGAGCACATGCTTCTGTGCGAACTGAGCGTGTGTGTTTGCTATACGAAGGAACTTTACCTTTAATTCCAAAGAGCTATCATGAGAGAAAGCGAGAGATCGAGAGACCTAACTTTGCTAAATGAACCTCTTCTACGAAGCAAATAATTGCTCACTCAGGCTAGTAGTGCGATGGTATCCGATAATACAAAAGAACCACTTTCGGCCAGTGCCCTAACTAGTGCTGGCAACCGGGGCCAGCTCGATCGATGGACAAATTCCTGTGCATGCGGGACCCATCGGAAGTAAATCCTGGTATGATTTATTGCACATAGACACAGCAGCAGCAGCAGCAGCAACAGCACGTTTGTAACCTTCTCATACGTACTCCGCCGCATCTCAACGACCTGTCTCGTTCGGTACGAGGGGTGATTAAATTGTTGCCAGCACACCAGCACCAAGCCTCTCTTTGGAAGGTTGGTTTACTTTAGCTAAACCGTGGCCCTATCCTATGGTGTAAGGGAGAAGAAGCCGGACCAACTTCCGTTTTACGGTCACGAGTCACGAGCCCCGAATCTTGTCCCACTTTCAGCTTTCACGCCGACCGGACCCGGAGTCGGCCAGCGACCAGGGCAGTCGTGTGGAATATCTAAATGTTTATCTTGATGGATTTATATCTTCATTCAACCGTTGCATGTAATCCGTAATCGTTTCTGGTGAGTGCAAAGATCGTTCCATCGGAGGATGGCTGCGGATGCTTGGCACTGGGCGGCTAGACAGACACGCACACGCTTGTTGCCGTATGAAGACGGAGCAGTTGCAAGGGAGCTCCGTTCTTTTGTGGAACAAAATCATCGCTAGAAGGGTTAAAGCAACAATGCAGCTTTGTTTGCAAAATACTCCCCTTAGTTATATGTTATCAGTTAATTGATAACACACAAGATACACATCTTCGTCTCATTTGACACAATCACCGTCAGTCATTTGAAGGTTTAAAGATCTGGGACTAATTAGTGTAATAGTAAGAAAGTAGTAAATTTCATACAAAGAGGGCTTGTCCTGTAAGAGGTCTGAACCCACGACGGGCCTGGAAGATAGTCTCACGAAATGGAAAGCACAAACTTCATCTTCCATTGCGCGCTTCGGTCTTAAAATCATCCAGCAATAGACACAAAGCATACTCTACGCAGACTCTCACCTTCATCTCCATAAATCGATCCTTCAACACAATTCCCCCACAGTCGCGATTCCACGAATGCGCCTCGCCCCCTTGAAACGATATGCAGGGCCAAGAAAATTGTCATGTTTGTAAACTAATCCGACAAGTGTCTGATAAAGATTTATCGTATCAATGATTTATAGACTGCAAAAGCAAAAGCACAACGTGCCAAAAGTCCTTCCTCAAAACTTTACTCGAGTACTGTACCTGCCCTTACTGCTACCGCCGTCTCTAACATCGCCGCTCCTCCGGCTACCAGTTTCTCATTCAATGGAAAGTTTCCACTTCGTTCGCAAAAGTTTTTGAATTATTCTTCACTCCTTTACGACCGGTTCCCCCACCACTGGGTTGGGGTTTGGGTGATGCAGGGAGCAGAACAAGGCCGAATCGGAACGGATTGGGTATGGGGTTGGGCAGAAAAGCATACACACATGCCTGCAGCCCCCCTTCCTCCTTCTGCAGTAGGAATCGATTGCGCAAAGAGAGCTTCCCACGGAAAACAGGGGGAAGCATCTAGCAGAAGAAATATATCACTTTACCCGAACCTCATAAAGGGAAGGGTTATTTGCATATGTTGCGCACTGTTTCACACCGACCAAAAGGGAAACTGGAGCGGCCGCTACCCGGATCTTTCTCCGTCGCCCAGTGCAGAGGGGACCAACTTTTGCGGCTTCCTCATTTTCCCACTGGGTGTTGGCTGGCACTGGCGTCTGGCACTGGCCTTGGTGGCGATCGTTATGCTGTATTAAAAATCTACTAGCTCTCGGTAGACTGGTTCCCACTATCACCTTTCAAATAACAATCCCACGACCCTTACCTAGCAGACGCAGTACCAAATGGAACCTTTCAATCGTCACACACATGGCCCAGAAGAAGGTTTGCAAGTGGCGGTGGAACAACTTGCTCCAAAAACATTAAGACACTTTCCGACCCGTGCTACAGCAGGGCTATGAAGAGCGAAGCGCACACGTGCTTGCACACTCCAAGCGAGAGGACATCTTACCGGGAGGAACTAATGTTCGTATGTGTGGAGCATGTGTGCCTGCGTGTATCAGTGTTTGACGAGCACGAGGTGTCTTCACCGGGCTGGAAAACGAGCAAACTTTCGTCTGTAAATTAGATAAGCAAATATTTTCACCCATCTTTCTTGCAGCAAAAACGGCCCACCATATTTCCCACGTCCCAATTTTTGCGTCTGTCGCCCTTCTACTTCGTGAAGGAACATCTTTTTTCCCACTCCACAGCGCTAGGTGCGACTCCACTTGTCCATTCCGAAGGAGTTTTCCTATGAATAAAACTTTTCCTAACACATTCCACTCGTGTGGGGCCCTTACCTGCAGGACCAAACGGAGCCAAAGCCTTAACCATCCACTGCGGTGCCGGTAACTTTCCAAGGAATGTTTTTGCCGTGTACAAGGAGGGGGGAGACCCATCTCACCACCAAGCCACGCGTGTGTAATTGTGTTTGAGGATGAAGTTTCTACCCCGTCTGCTAGCTGGCAAGGTTCGTCGTCTTGTTGCTAATGTAATCGATCGTGGATTTGTTACGCATAACTAATTGAGAAACGGAGAAATTACCGTTACTCCAGGCGTGAAACGACAACCGGGGAGGGAAAGTTACACCGAGAAGTAGTTTAATAATTCATTTTGTTGATTGTTTCTTTCTCCTTGGACTCTGTTTGATGGTGCGTTTATTTTGAATTTGGAATAGAAGATTTAATTGGAAATCTGATCACAAACTCTCTGCACATACATTTGCATATTATTGCTGTTTCTGTTTATCTTCTAACATTTGCACAAAACACATACCCAAATCATCTTGTCACACAGTCTGATCTTACAATGAATAAATCAATTTCCCGGTGCAGATTCAGCTTCCATGCATCTGAAATCCTGCATCCTGTCCAGTGTGCAAACGTGAGATCAACTCTACACGCCACACCGTGGGGAGTGCCGGGCGACAAATGATTGCGTCCGTCACAAACTTCATCTATTTTGTAATCTAAAGATTAGAGGCCAATTTCGCCCATAAAACCACACGAGTGCTCCTGCCCTCTCGTGTGTATGGGTGTGTGTGTGTGGTTATAGTTCTCCTGTGGTCCGGTTTTTCAATTTGCATCAAGGACAAAACCGAACCCACGACCGTGTTCACCAAGTCCGAACACCGACGCAAGACACAAGCGGACACGTTCCTAAAATATTTTTGGCTCATCCCAAACCGAGAGCAAACCCCCGGCTCACCCACAGCGAGCAAACGGACCGTGTGTGGGTTGGCCGTCTGTCCTTGGGCTCGGGATAGTGCAGCCTAAAGCGTTGCAAAGCCCCAAGCATACCGCAACCCACTACGGGTGCCGTGACGAGGGAAAAAGGATTCATCCGGAGAGCGAACATTGCCACCAACCATACCAATCATGCACACAAACACACACACACACTTGGTGGCGGTCTCCAGATTTGTAAGCCTTTTTCGTCGGGTGGAAATTTTTGGCCAGCAGGAATTGCCTTTTCGCCGGCGTTATTTTGACCGCCGGACGAGAGCAACATTTCAGCGCCCACACAGACAAAACTGGGGAACCGTGGAATTTGATTTATTTGGTGATCTTGGTGCGGTCCAACATGTTTTTCACAGCTCAAGGCAATCTCGACAATCTCGGAGCGAGTAGCCGCCGCCGCCGGTTTGTTGAACCTCAAAGCTGTGTTGTGCTATTTTTGTGACGGGGTTCTTTAATCTCGACAGTCGACGGGGATTGTTGCTGCAGTGCCTGAAGTCTGTGCTGATAAAATAATTCTTCGAGTGTGATTACTGTGGTCGTAGGTAATGCTGAGCTGTATGAGTTCTGCGGGGATTGCACACACTGAGATGAGCTGGGATAGGTCAGCATCTCTGCTAGATGCAAAGCTTGTTTGATCCAAAGATGGCTACTGACGGTAACATAACAAGAGTACGTTTTAACTGTACGAATAAAGTGGATTGTAAATCAACATAACTACATCATAACTACTGTAGCGCCCTCTATTAGAACTTATCTAACTATTTGCTAGTTTAAGTAGATTGATGTTACAGACAAGAAAGAGATGCCAGAAAACGCCAAAACTATGATCAAATGATGCATAAATCAACTTATGCTAGACCAAAACTAAGTTATCATGCAAAACCTTATCAATTCCATAAGCAATAACTGTATCGCTCCACTAAATCATGTGTGGCACCATGAATTATACGAATCAAACATATCGATACATCTCCTCTACAAAGCTCCCTTCACTAACCACCCATCCCGTCTTCCAACTGGTACACCAGAGTCCACTCTCGTTAGTCAAACCGTCAATTGACAGCACGAAAGTCGCAGCCCGTGAAACAATTAGTATGCAAATTAATCGTCTTTCTCACCGCTTTCCACCACCTTCCAGAATCGACTTTGATGACCCATCGACGACCAAGCCGCCGAGCCTGGCCAAATCGGCCGTGCTTGCCGCGCTCGAGGAGGAGGAACGCGAAAAGTCGCGCGGCACCGGTAAGTCCTAAATCGACTCTGTCCTACCGACAAGTTGCAACAAGTGACAACCTTACTAATTTTCTAAAAAGGCGTCTATCATAAGACCGATTCCCTGCGAAAGAATCACTACGACCTGACCCTGGTGTGAGTGTGTGTGTCTGTAAATAAGTGCTCGTTTATCGTGGATCATACGTGCCAGCGTCTGTCTCGGCTCTGTCTCACTCTAATACAATTGTCCACCCCCTGTTCAAATCACTAATTGGCTGTTACTTACTGTGTGCATCGCGATCACTTCCGTTGGGCGAATCGCGGCGACACTGGGCTATCGATCCGGCTAGCTGTCCGGCCAAAGGTAGATACCAGTGTCCGACCTGCGCACCATCAATTAACATAACTCAATTTGTCCAACTTGCTCCTTTTTGCCCCGTTTGCCATGCCCCACCGAATGTACCGATGCTCATTTTAGGAAAGATCGTTCAGCTGCTACATCTTACGGCGGGAAAGCATCTTGCCCCCCCTTCGCGTTTCGCTTGTATGTCGCTCCTTCCCACTAAGCACTGATTAGACGCCCGTCCGCCGGACAGTTTTAAATAACTTTCCGTTCGAAATCGCTCAATCCGATCAGCCCCAGTGCGAGCTTCGCCACTGCACGAGGAAAGCTCAATTGCGTCCGCGTTATCGGAAACCCATCCGGGCTTCCGGGGAGGGTTTGAGCCAGAACCACCAGCCGGTAAAGTACCGCGCGGCCGAGATACGATGCTCGTTATCTTATCTCGCGTTTAATTGACGGTAATTGGATACCTGCCTTGAGGGCTGCTGGCAGCCGGCTGGCAGTGCCGTGGCTAAGCGTCTGTATGGCTGTATTCGGTTCCGGCTACACATCGAAAGGGCCAAGGCTTCTAATCTGCTGTGAAGGATGCAAGCGGACACCACCACCACCGTGTGGTTCTTCCCCGGTAGAGCATCTTCCCGAAAATGGCGGAATGGTTGCGTCTCGTTCTCATTTGCGCCGCCGGTTTTGCCAAATGGTTCACATCAAGTCGGTTGAGAGGCGGGAAACTTTCAATCCCCTTTGGTCCTTGGTGCCTTGCCCGACCGCCACAAGCCAGTTCAATCAATAAGGGTGTCCGTGCGTGTGTGTGTGTGCATGTGAGATCCACCACAGTGTGGTGCGTGCTGCAAAGCGTCTGCTTAACAGCCGCCCTTTGCAAACGGTCAAAGCCAACAGTCATCAGACAGACAGAACAGCAGCAGCAGCCTCGGCAACAGAAGTGTTAGAGAAGAGAAGAGGCTTAAGTGTCGTCGCCTGCAATGTACAGACAGTTGATTGATTTCGCACTGTTACGTCCCCAGGGTGGAAGCAGTGTGAACGGAAGAGAAAGAGTGATTAGAAACAACCACACCGAATGATGCATTCGATGTATGATGTGGTTTTCGGTAGCGTTTGCCGACTGTGAGCGCGTTTTCGGTAGCCTCAATCACTTTCGATCAACGTCGATGGTCATCAGCTGTAATTGCACGCCCACGTCAGTTGTAGGCATTGGTGGAAAATTGAATATCATACGATTCGTTTAACACTGAAATGGAATCATTGTCATTGTCCTTGAAATGGGATACAAATTGTACTTCAACTGACCCGAACAGAATCCTGAATGTGACTCCAATTCTTGAACATGATCATAACTTCAACATATTACAACACTTTTCAAATGGGGAACTGTTTCAACAAACACTTAAAAACAACAGTTTCCTCAACTCTAGCAACTCTGGCAACATTCTTTTTTTCACTGACAAAGGTTATTCTCAATGTACTACACACCAAACTCAATGTCCCAATGTCCCAACGTCTCCCATTCCATCTAACAGCAGAGTTTGACGAAGGATCGGGCAACCCGGCAATTGACAGTTACTCGATTGTTTGTGATATTGATTAAAGTTCCGGTGGTTTTAGGTGACTCCCTGCTCCTGGAAAGGACCCCGTTGGCCAGTGTACCGAGCATTCTCGGTACACTGAGCGTTCCCGGTACACCACGGAGACTGACGGATGGGCGTTCCTGAGTGATTTCCGCCTACCCATCAACCGGTCCGGTTGGGTATTATTGATTGATGGATTTTGCAGGCACTCGCCTCTTCTCTGACTTTGACTTTGATAGAAAAATAGATAGAGCGACAAGAGGTTATGTATACGGCCTAGTTGTTCGGGCTGAAGCTTCAGCTATTGGGGCGTCAAAAAGTTGGTCACCCGAGAGCGGGATGACACGGCGTACCGTCGAAAATGTGTCAATCGGGTGCGAAAAATATGGTGGTTTTAGTTTTCAGTTTTTAGCGAGAATTTCAAACTTTTCTTTTTGCACACTTTGCCTTATCATGCAAGCGACCAAAAGCGTCAATCTCTCCTCTGCAGTGGAAAAAGACGCCTACAAACAATGCCACGCTATTGTGCATGCTTCAGCTCTAAGTGGCAGTGGCTCTTCCGCATAGCAATGCCGCACGATTCATTAGCAAAAGTAGGCAATGAAAGCAAAGGAACGCGGCAAAACGTAAACTCCCAACCGCTCTCGAACGCTTTTCCGCCCAAATTCTCTATCGCTCGGTGTGCGGAGGCGTTGAACCATTAAAACGCCACCGTTTTGTGCGATACGCGCTGAACCGTTCCACAGTCGCGCGGCGTTACACAGGCTACCCGAAAACAAAACCAAACCGGAAAAATGGGGGAAAAAAAGGTTCACTCAATTGAACCTTATTAAACCCCTTTAATTATTTATGCCAGAAAGCAAATCGCCGTAACGATCGCTGACGCGGGCGGGACTCTTATTTGCGCCATTTTTTTGCGTTGTGTTGTTTTGTTTTTCGTTCCTACCAGCGCCACGATTAGCAGCATTTTATTTTAATTGCTTCGCGACTGGCACAGCCTACGCCTGGTCCAATCCTACCGCAGCGGTGAAGAAGAAAAACAAAAACCCACCTCCCCGACAAACGATAATCCATATCCGTTCCGTAAGAAACCGAGCATTACGATGCAATGAAAAATGTAATTAGAATGAAAGGAAATCAGATCGTGCCGGCAACGGATGGCGGTAGGCACGTGCTGATAAGCTGGAGCCAATTCTTGTTTCGGCATTAATCGCAGCAAATGAGGTCTGACAGAGAACAAGCGAAAGAAAGAGTGTGAGAAAGAGATAAAGAGAGAAAGAGCAAGAAGCATACCGGGTAAAAGGGCACAAAAAGGGTAGAAAATGATAATTATGAAACACTCCGAGCTACCTACTCATAATCCATTACAAGGATTGGCTTTACAAGTGGGCCCGGCCAAGCGAGATGCATTATCGATGATGCTTTTTGGTTCTTTGCTTGAAATGATAAGGGTTTTCCGTGTGCATTTTTAAACGAAACGACCATTATAATTATCAAAAAAGCAAGTTGGGGATAAGTTTTGTTAAAAATGTTGCCCATCTTGTGACATTTAATCATTAATAAAACAAAATTATCATACCAAATGTAATTGACGGTGCACTCTTCGAACGACGGCGAAAACCAAACAGTACGAAGTTTAATCAAAAACATGAAACCAAACATACGTACAATCGCACACCCCTTACAGAACTGTTAAGCAAACAGAACAGCACAGCACGAAACACATCCACGAGTTTGCAGAATCATTTCGGGCGCACGGGATTTTTACACTCCCTCCTTGTTTGCTCGCTGACCAAGCAATTCGGTTTATCTCGCACCGTGTAACATCGGTTGCTGGATAAGGCACGAGAATTATACTGCTACTGCTGTTGATGATGATGCGTGAAATTGGTACAACACTTGTTAATTACTTGCGCGGGCCCCTGTAGCTTCTGTATTGTGCGCGTGAAGCGAAATAGTGGAAATGGGTTGGAAAAAAGAAGATTGCCCAACGAATCGAACGGAAGCGAATCGCACGAACTTTAACGGAAGCCGTTTAATCAAATCGATTATCGCGATCGATCGCCAACGGGTCGCGGGCAACAGAATGTTCCAGAGTGGGGGGGGGGGAGAGAATGAGGTACAATCGGAGGAAAACGCGGAACGATAAATGTGATTGGAATTTTATTTTCTGTATCACTGTGGAATTGCTTTTCCGCTTCTGCCGGGCGAGGGATTTATTTTAAGGCGAAAATCGCAATAGACACATTAATTCGATTGTTTGCTATTTTTGGAGATTGAATGAGTAAATACATTAAGGCTTATATTTGTGCTATAATACGTAACAAAAAAAATTATTTGAAAAATCCCTCTTATATCTCAAACTTCAAATCCACCCGAATGCGTTCACTTCAATCAATCATCATTGCTCATTGCTCACCTCGACTGGCAAACCTACCAACAAACTGGGTCAACCTTTCGGGCGAAATTGGCCACCAACCCCTTTTTCCCCCATCTCATCTTGGGCGATTAATTACGGCAAAAAGCTCGCGGGGAAAAAGTCAGCCCAACCCAACGGGGAGAGTAGGGGCGGATGCACTGTTGCAGTGTGGCGAGATAATCGAGAAGGCGTCGCTCACAGTAGAACGCTGCTTTGAGTGCATTTGAAAGCACCAATACGTGCCCATTTGTGCAGCCGTATGTGAGCTCCGGTGGGAGAGTTTTTGTGTTTTATCAGAGGGTGATTCTATGCTCCAATCCCCCGCCAAGCCTACCTCCATACACTGTGTGGCGCCGGCTGGCAGGGGTGGAGCGTCGGATCGTTAATTGCTCATTTGGAGAGGATTTTCTGGACAATTTAACAACTTTTATTGCAAAATCCCCTTTGCGTGCGTACGGGCAGATGGGAATTAATTACACACTGCCTAACTGTGTGAACAGCGTTTTAACACATTGTAAAGTATTGGCGAGTTCTAACTGCGTGTGTGATCCGAATCGGTGATCGTTGTTTCATTGTGTATACCTCTCTCATTTGTCACCATACGATACGATTGTAAGGATAAGGATGTTAATAAACTGTACGATAAATCACTCCAGCATGTGTTAAAGTGTGGTGTGTGTGTGTATTTAAAGACAAATGTTTTGAGTGCCTTGTTATAGTGTTTTAGTGCCGTTATCACGCGTGTTTGTAAGGGTATTTGTGTTCGCCATTTCCAACCGGTATGTGTTAGACTTTTTGTACCTTTTTTTCTTGTCTTAAGCCCCTCTTTCGTCGGGCAATGGGAACGAATTTTGATTAATTACATGTTACATTATTATCGCTCTCGTTCCCTATCCCCGATCGGCCACTTCTCCCGCCCCCCGGGCACCAACAGCCGTTGGACGTCAGAGCCGCTCGAGACAGCCGGCACGAAGGACGCACGAAGCGGCCCCGTCCATCGACCGTGAAACCGTGCTCAAGATTAATCGTCGCCCGCTGCAACGACGCCACCGGTCGTGCGACAACTTCTGGCCTCCGCGGTCACCGGCCACCGACCGCCAACATCCCTCCCCATCGGCCGTGACCGATGCGCTGCCGGACGCAGATCAGGGTGAGTTTGCAATCGACAGCCGCCGGTACGGTAGCCACGACAGCATCCACTTTGACGAGAGCATCCGCCGGCAGCACAAAATTGACCCACTCCGCACACTGTACGACCGGGAGAACGTCGTGCTGACGGACTGGGGGCAACGGCCTCGCTCTACACCGCCTGCTGCTTCCGCGGGCCACCAGCGAGAGGATAAAAATGATAATCATGTTTACGGAAGTCCCGGTACGACGACGACGCAGGTGAACGCTCCGTGTCACACTTCCGCCGGGCAGCACGATAATCGTACGGCTTTGCGAGATGATTACGGCGAGTGCGCTGCGATGCTACCGGCAACGTCCCGGGACACCGATTGGCCGGCCGTGCATGGCAATTGTGTGCCGGGACAGAACGGTGGCGATTTTCAGCCACGGAAGGAAGTGCATCCCCCAGAGCCGCCGCCGAGACGGTACTACCTGCCGATGGATAAGATAGTGAGCGGTGAGCTGGAAGCTATGCTTCGCTTGTTCCAAGACACACCAATTACACCAGAACAGCAGCAGCATCATCGTCGCCTCGAATCACCCGGTCGTCGCAGCGCCACGCCATCTCACGGTGGGAAGATGCAGCTGCACGAGCGCAGCCACTCGGTGCAGGGATTCGAGAGACCTTCGCAGCAGCCCGCACCAGCTACCCTGCTGCAAGACGGCATTGAATCGAAGCCCCCGTTAAAGTTGAAACCCTGCACCGGTGGCCGGACCACACCGAGAAGCGCACTGCAACGCCACCCGACCGTGACGGACGTTAGCTGCATCGAGACAATCGACCAGCAGCAGGTCGATGCGGTTGAGGCGAATCACGAATTCAATTTAAATTCAAATACGGGCTGGAATTTAAATATTGATCGACGTCACGAACCGGCACCGTGCACCAGCGGGCAGGGGAAACCGCCGAAACAAAGTTACTCCAGCGCTGCCAGCGCCACACCGTCGGTGACGTGTGTCGCTCCCGTGGCGGAGACGGCGGTATCTATCGGGGCCGATCAGCTGACCACTAATTACTTCGACAAACAGGCGGACCCGTCAACGGTACGTTTTCCGGTTGCCAGCAACTGGAGCTCATCGGACGCACCAACGGGCCAGCGTACCACCGCACCACCCTGCTTCCCAGTGACCACCACTATCCCCCCCATTAGTCCACCAATCGAACGACAGCAAGACCACAAATTTGACAGTAACGTCAACTGCACCGGTTACCACCGGTGTTGGCCGTCGGTCGGCGAGTTTCATAATTACAATGAAAAACTAATTACAGACACGGCCGACGAAGGGGCGGTAATGGCGGTAATGGAAGGTGGCGGTCCACTCGACACCGGATCAACACCGCAACCGTTGGACGAGCGTCAGATCACCGAAAACCGATGCCAGTCGCATTCGTCAGCATTAAATGTATCAAATCAACCAAATCGTAATTGGATTAATTTAAATTCAAATCAAATTTATCACCAGCAGCAGCAGCAGCAACGGTGGCCATCTCCAAGGGATCCGGTCGTCTGTCAGCGCATGTCACCGAGCGAGCCTGGCGGAGTTGGGTTAGCCGATGCCTATCATCACCGAGCTGCGTCGGTCGGGCCCGGCGAGCGTCACGGTGCCAGTGGCCAGCTCGCCCGGGAGACACATGTTGCGTACGGGACCACCACCACCAGCAGCACCACAGCGTACAACGAGCACGCTAATGATAACCTTCAAAGGTTCTGGCCAGTAGCAGCAGCAGCGGCAGCAGCAGGGATGGCAGCAGCAGGAGCAGAACAGCACGAGAACTACCAGCTCGACTGTAATTATGATAATAAAAGCGTTCGGAGTCATTATCGCCGTGAAGCATCGTCATCCGACAATGGGCAACTTCCGGTGGAGGGACCGGCACCACCACCATCGGCTTACCGTTATGTGACTCCATCCCCACCGCTGCCACCGTACCCGCTGGCAGAAGAACCGCTGGCACCGTCCGTCCCCTGGCGACCCCGGGCACGCTCGGGAAGTTCCGGTTCGAGCGTAAAAATTAATGAGATTTTCGAATTTCCCCCACCGCCACCGTATCCGTGCGATTGTGCTGCGGGCGATATGACCGCGATGGCCGGGGAGGAGGAGGAGAACCAGGACGATGAGCTGCCAAAGGTGTGCCGTAGTACGAATGTAAACGCTGCTGCTGCTGCTGCTGCTCCTACGAATACTACGCCGGATGACACCGGAAGGGATTGCTCTACAAGTGGTAATTATCTTTCCTAGCCTAGCCGGGAGTCGCGTAATGCGTTTGGTTTCGGTTGCGCGAAAGCGATCCGATCGAAGAAAGTGATTGGAACCGTTGGTTGGCTGGTTGGAGTGGAGTGGAGTGGTTGGCTTTTGGAGGTACCGGGGAAAAGCTTATTTTCATCTGGCAAACGATTGTCCGCTCGCATTCGGATTCAGATTCGGGAGGAGATTTCTGGAGATGATTTAGCATGAAAGTTGTGCCTGTTGCTAAGGCACTTTTTGGGGTTTTTTGGAGCATAAATAACAGGTTGGCAGGTTATAAGGAGAGAGGTTGAGGTTTATTATGATTAAGAGGGCTCATGCATTCCGAATGAAACTTTATTATACACATGGTTGTTCCGGATATGGTAGGATAATTCAAAAATTTGTCTAACAACTCTCATAATTTCTGCAAAAGATGATGTTTTGCGTATTTGTATGGTCAACTTGCCCAATCTCTAATATTGATATACTTTTCAGATATAAAATTACTTTTCATACTTTTCATTATTAGCTCTTATTTGGAATCTAATTGTAACACAATTGTAATCGTAATCTAGTTCATGCAACTAATGGTAGATCATTACTACTGCCCGTTTGCCTTTTTGGCACGTTCTTAAAGAATAAAAACAAGATTACTCATGATATTGGACTAGCCTGAGACTCTCTGTAATGTTGCTCATAATTTCAATATATTACCCATCAATGGGCTCCTTTCCGTTATAAGTTCGTAGGCTGAAATTTCCACCTGTCAGCTGTTTGCATTGTATGGCAGTTTTCGAGCAGCTATCTAAGTGAGTATATTATACAGGTGGGCTTATCCCAAGGTGTATGAATTAAGAAGGCTTTTTTATCGCTTCTTCTTCTGAATGAAGATTTTAAGAGTGTTTTGTGTATTTGTCAAGCCTCCAGAAAGCTTGTTCGGGCGAAAGTTTTCACCCATCCTGTCAAAAAGTGACGTTCGAATTTGGTTATAAAAAACATGCTATGAGACCACCTGGACTACATACACTTTTATTCTTGATTGCATCACCTGATCTCTTTAATTCACCTTGGGATAAATGTAAACAACACCTTGTTTTGACATTTTTCGAGCTGGTACTCGAATTTAATTCTGGCTTTGAGGCTAGAATAATCTAGACTGAAAATTGCAGGCAAGTTTTGTGTGTGGTTTTGTATGGAGTGTTTACATGATTTCAGCCTCCAACTGTCAAACTCCATACAAAAAACTGACTAGAATCGTAAAGGGCCCCAATATGGGATTTAAATCCTTCCAATAAAATCAACACGAGCCTTAAACGAAATCAACAAGTATTACTGGACTACGTATCTTAACAATTCCTGCAGGAGGCTTAAAACGTGATATTCTGGATTATTGAAGATGTAATTATAGATTCTATAGCAGGCTCTAGGCAGCTATTCTTGTAAAAAACATCATTTATGTACAAAAAAAAACACATTAAGTTAGAGGGAAGAACTTGAATTGTAGAGTCCAATTCTATATGGATTGGGCAAAACAAACATTTCCCCAATGTTTGTTTCTACCAATAACGATACCGTTTTCTATCAATAAGTTTCAAATTTACATACGAACAATACTATTTATGGCAAACAAAGAGCCTTAATGGAGCTTCCAAAGTAAAAGTAAAACAATCAGCATCCTTTTTTTGTCGCCGTTTTATCGCCAAAACTTTCCCGCTCAGCGCACATCATCTTCCCCAATGGATGCAAATATTTAATTAAACCAATATTTCCTTCCTATCGCACCACCGTGCCCGATGGCCGATCCCAGCTCGCAGTTTGCATCCCGCTTTATTTATCACATCAATCAAAACCGTATCAAATAACAACGAGCAAATTTGAGCGGAATGGAATTAGTGGGGATAATAAAAGTGTGCGTGGATTAAAAATGCTGCTTGATTGTGTGCCGTGATTCATTCCAATAAAACAAACTTCACGAATGGCAAATAAAAGCGAAACACAAGCAACAGTACGGTCGCCCAACCCCCCGGTCGGTGGTTGAAAATCAGCCACGTACAAACAAAATCAGTTCGCGCACTAGATGACCGGTCCGGAGCATAAAGCAATTAAGGAACAACGCGTGACTGGTACTGGTTTCGGATGTTTCCGTGTTGACCGTTGTTGCTTTTTTTCATACATGCAATGTGTCGTTTATTACTGTCCCTTGTTATGAC
The DNA here is from genome assembly GCF_943734735.2 of Anopheles gambiae. NCBI lineage: Eukaryota > Metazoa > Arthropoda > Insecta > Diptera > Culicidae > Anopheles > Anopheles gambiae. The sequence goes on from NC_064601.1 coordinate 90,435,027, forward strand.
GACATAAAAGGGAATGGACGAGCGAGCGATGAGAGGGAAATTAAAAAAGTACCACTGAATTGTTTGGAATAACAATCAAGGAATGCATTTTATGGCCAGGCTCGTTTGGGCCACGGCCGCACATCAATTGAATGCGTCGAGTGCGCCGTAATGCCGATGAGTTTGAAGTGTGTATGATCGTGATGAAGTGCGTATGATCGCTGGGCAGGGGGAGCGAAAAGAATCAATTGATTCCTGGCGTACCTGTTGGCAATTCGGGGACCCATAATGGGGATGGTTTGATAGAGGAGTGCAATTTCTTGGATGTGAACTTCAATTGAAACTGTAAAACCAAATTTATTACCAGATATTTTGAATTGAAAAATATCACATTACAATACCAATGGTTATTGTTGGATGAAATACTGTAAGAAATATAAACAATTATGATTTGTTTATTTTGAATAAAACTTAACTCAAAAACAATTTTGAAAAACCCACGGTCATGCAGTTTCAAAGAGAAATCAATGAATAAGTGCATGTGCAATTTCTGAAGTCAAATTCAACCTACAAGATTGATTACTTATCAATCTAATGTATTTCCAAAAATAGTCCTTTTTAATGCAACTGCTACCCAGATAAAGCTGATAAAACAGAAACACTGTCTTTTCTGTTCCAAGAAAAAATCGCACCAGAGAGTCCTTTTTACTAGCAAAGCTCCGGGAAGTCACTTGACGTATGTTTTCAAATTCGAACGATATGGTTCTGCTTTCAATGTGTTCAGATTTCCCTTGAAATATCTAAGGAACTTCATTCAAGCCAATTCTACTGAAAACGGATGGCTGAGAAGTTGTGCAATTAAACGAATTCAGATGCACTTTCCTTGCACCAACATCATCCAACGGATGCATTTGCCCAACGAACGGTCCTCCATCACCAAGCGCCACGCGTCCAATCACTTGCACCCCGGGCAACATTCCTCCCGTGACCGTACGTTTAAGATTATAGGTTAAAATAATTGCAAAACCATTTGCAGACCGCTCCAACCATCGTGCAAGCGTCAACCGTTCACCGGCAGTAAACGTTGCAGTTGCCGTCAATGCGACAACTTTCCCATCAACGAACCCATCGCACCGGGACCGTTGCCAGCCAACGGTTGGCTCCGGTGCCGCTGGTGGTGATAATGATGTCAACGTTCATCCCACCCGCTGCCCAACACGCTTCGGCTCCGGTTCCCCGGAACCGACCAGCTGCACCCAGCGGGACGATGCACAACCGTACCGCACCGTTACGGGCGAATCGTTTCGCTCGCCAACGCCCCCATCCGTACCGGCCAGCAGTAATGTTGATGTTGATTATTTTAAAACAAATTTAACGGCTGATAAACCACGGGACGCCAGCGCAAACAGCCGGGCGCATCACCATTTCGACCACCGGTGGGCCGGTGCACCGCGGGACAAATCAATCGACCCTTCGCCGTGCCATTCCGGGGCCGAAAATAGCGCACCGGCACAGTCGGAACGCGGCACCGACGCCGTCGACACGCCGGTACGACCAGCGCGCATGATTAGTTTCACCGATGGTGAGTTTATTTTTGGCCCATTCGACGAACGGACGCTGGAATTTGGACGATTTGAATTATTGAGCGATAAACGGGGGCAGGGAGCGCAAACACCTGCCGCCCCCGGTCGGACTGGCAGCACGAACGAGTCACTGGAAAATGGCGCACCCGGGGACGCTGAATGGTGCAACCTTGGTGCGTATGAAAACCGGTCCACACGCCTAACGCTCCGAACGCATCACACTTTCATCACCAGTCATCTTCTCTCGGAAGGTTGAAATTGGTTTGCAATTCACACTGATCCATCCATCTGTCTTGCAGCCTTTGTGTGCCGCACACAAGTGAGGGGAAGATGAGTTTGTTTTTTTCGACGCGTTTCAAAAACACCCAACATCAACACGCAATCCAACCCCACAGCACGGAAAATTCGAAATTGTGTACATTTTACGGCTGATGAGAAATGAACCACCCGGGCCTCCGTTCGGGACGAGCCGCATTCCTTCGGGACCATTACACAGCTCGCACTACGCTGCCGTGCAGAAACATGGCCCTGAAATTTCATCAAACATTCTCCCTTCTTGCTTCCTTTGAGGCACAGAGGGCACACACACACACGGTGACACGGCAACGGACGGTGAAACATGAGACACAAACTTCTCCACCTGTTTTTGTGTTGTGGCTGTCGTCAGAGACACACACAGGACACGCGGGTGCGGGTCATTCCATTTCGATGACGATGCTGGCGGTGAATTGCATTATGGGGGTTTTGCGGCCCGCTCGAATGGAAAACCCTGTCAGTGGTCAACGCACAGCCAGGGGACGGCAGGAAAGGTTTTGGAATTCCAACTTCAATGTGTGTATGTGTATGTGTGTGCAATACCGTGGATTTGACATGATACAACAAACTACAGAGGAGAGATTATGGTGAACCATCCGAGGTGGAGCTAAATATAAAATCAACCTTCCACTAGCGTTGCTGATGGAATTTGTCACACAGACATGCTCATAGAGAGTGACAGATAGATAGAAAAAAAAAACTTAAAAATACAAGCTAATGGAGAAAAATGACACAAAAAAACTTTGACTTTCATAACCAAACACACGCTGACTCGTGACGCAGGAGGGCGACCACAGGACACTACAGTGCACGAGAACAATGGATCATACTCACTCCAACTCCTGCCCCAGGTCATCGGAAGTTCACTCACTCAGCTGGTGGGAGAAAGCAAAAAAAAAAAGAAACACGAAGCAGCTCTATATCGACTTTCATCGACATTAATTGAGTAATCATTGTCACCGAACCTGTCCGTCACCGTTGATTCTATTTGTGTCCCTCCCCAACCTTTGTATCCTCACCACAGTCCCGGGTTTCCCCCACAAACTACATCACATTTCATGGCTTTCTTTGTTTGAATTTTCCCCAACTTTTGCTCCACCCGCCCCTGCTGGAAAACCGGTTGAGTGCAGCTCACTCCCCTCCCGGCGAGTGTCAACAGTTCCGAGCTCCCTCGCCTCCCACCGACTACACCCGCTGGGCAAGGTTTGAAAATGGAAATATAAGCCCCCGCGCTACAACCCCTTCGCCCGGGCGCGATTTGACCGCGAACGAGCGGCAACAATCAACGCCCGCTTCCGGTGCACCCACTACCGATCCCACCCGCCGGCAAACGCGCGGCGAAGAAATTGAGGACATTTTTCAACAGCTTAACCACTCGCTCAAAGCGAACGCGGAAGACAGCGAGGAAAGTGCAGCTACGAAAGCGACCCTCGGCCAGCTGGTCGAGAACGTGCCGGTAATCGAACGCATACTGGATGATTTGTTGACCTTTTCGAAGCAGCTGCTGGAGCAGAAGCAGCTGCTCCAGGAGCGGCAGGAGTCGGCGAGCGGCGGCGATGCAGCAGCCGCGCAACAAGAGCCTGGCGCACCGAAGCTGCGAGCCGAGAATCGTGCGATGGCACCACGGGTCGAGATAAATGATGATAATTTAATTAATTTATTAGCCTCCGATAGTAGCGGTGGCGAGGAGGGGAACGAAATGACGCCAACAATCGACGACCGTGACACGCCAGAAAGGACGCACTCGGAAGGGGAGAGCAAAAAGTGTCGCGCAAACAATGGCGCGAACAATGGCAATCAGCCGGTCGGTGGGGAGCTACCGCCCCAGCGGGAGGACCCATTTACCAGCGTGGCCATCTTCAACTGGAACCCGCTGGACGTGTACCAGCAGCAGGGGCTGTTTATGATATATCCCCGGTTTGCGCTGGCTGACATGCGAGCCATCTCGCCCGGGCCTCCCCCGGGTACCTCCAGTCAGTCGGCACTCTTCCCACTCCCGACAGTGCCGGAGGAGATGGTCGATAGCGTCACGAATGCGGAGGTCCAATCGCAGCGCCGAACGGGACAAGACACTGGTGTAGCAGCACCGAAGACATCCGATTGGAAAGTGGACGCTTGTCACAATTATTGTCCGGCGGGTGTTGATCCCACCGTAACGGCTGGCTCATCCAACCGACAGTCCGGTGACAATGTAGATAAGATTGTGCAAATGAATCAGGTGTTACATTGCAACGAGCCGGACAACGTTCGCTGTTCGCCGGCCGCTACACCCGACAGCGGTCAGCAACGTGAGCTCACACCGACCGACGAAGGTACGTACCACTGAGCAAGGGTGTGTGTGTGTGTGTGTGAGTGCAATTGATGTGCAGTCACTTGATTGCCTGTGTGAAGTCCACGTGTTCGCAACAGGGTTGCACAGCTCCTGCCCCCTTCGTCCCGTTCCTAGTGACCTTTCCCAACTGCAATAGTGTGTCAATGTTGCCGTTGTGATAATATCCGATTACACTCTAATGTACGCCGGCGGGGTGATGAGATGAAGGGAAAGATAGGGGAGAAAAGAGATACAAGTAACAGAGCTGGCGCAAAGCTCACGTGCACCGACAGGCGTGTGAAATGTTGCCGTTAGTTAGTATGTGTGTGTTCAATTATCCGTCGTTTTATTGTTGCTACAACCATTACACAACCTGTTACTATTTATGAGTGATAATAAACGGTACAGTGAGGCTAATGTACGCTTCTACACAACCTTTTTTTTAATAACTTGTTATGTAAACTTGTAACACATTCGTTGTACGCACTTAGCAAAGGAAATAAAATACTTAAAACAGAAAACTCAAACAGAATACTTTTTTTCTTTATTGTAGTCAATTTTCATTTTCACAAACATATTTCTCATATGTAAATTTAATCATTTCACATTTAATTTATGAAAGAAAACAAAACAGATGAATTATTGTTCTAATTTTTCACGCACAGAGAAATACACACTCTGTAATGTCAATCATTGCATATCTTTAGGCGCAATCATAGTTTGCTTTTTTGATATCGGATATAACTTCCATGCGATGTCTAAAACGCTGCTCACTTAGATTTGCTTCGTTAGAAAGATTTGATCCTTGACACTACAGAGCCTTGGCAGGTACTCTTTGATAATAAATTGATAAATGTAGTTGTATATCAATCGTTTCATATAGCTTTTGAAATTTTGCATGGATCAGGGTCAAGTATGAACAATTGCTAGTGTTGTGTCTGTAGGATAACCGGATAACTCGTGAACTGAATAGTGGAGTGAGTAGCTGGCAATTTCTAGGGTGTTCTAATCATGAGCCTACGTGCTCCGTCAGCGATGGATAGCGATGGATTTTCCTCTACAATTCTCGCTCAAGTATGCACTATTCTATTTGAACTTTAGTTAATAGGATTTCTAGTCAAATGGGAAAATAGATGTAGTGCGTATTGCCTATGTGTGGGCGTTATTATCCATTGCCTAACCTTAAGGGTGTGGTTTATCTATACAATTTTTAATCAAGGGTGTGTTCTGCCTATCTCAAAATTCAACAGTGTCATTTCTGCCGAATAGTTTCAGGATATTACTCTTCCTTTTAACATTTTCACATTGTGATATGTTTATGTCCCATGAATCATTGGATTTTTAATCTTTTACCTTCAAAGCAGTCAACAGATTTTGGGACAAATGCAACAATATGTGAAGAGCTGTAATCAAAAGTTTGTTAAACTTCGTATTCATTTGATACAACAAAAAAAAACTCTTTTCACAGACAAATCCGCCACTTACTTGTACAGAAAAATCATAACATCCAAAAAATAGTAATAATAAAATAATCTGTCGGTTAATTCCGGTCCTGCTTAAAAGGAAAAACCAAACAAACAAATTTACTACAGCGCGTACGAATAAACTGACACAGAAAAAGGACTCAATGTACCATCGAATCAACGAACACGAAACCCAAGAGCATGAATGAGTACAGTAAAATTAAAAAAAACAGGCCCCCAGAATTTAAACACAACACGTTGCAAACGGTTGATTTTCTGATTCGCACATAAGCGCTTTCCCCTCTACACACTCCCACACAATATCCCACACGTGTACAGCTGTCTGTTTTTCCGGCCAGTGTAATTTTTACCACCAAACAGAAGTGGTCTCGTTTGTTACAACACACACACACACACACACACATTTGCTGTTGGCTGGCAGTCGCCACTTTTTTGTTTTGTAATGTTAATACTCGAAGTTATCTCCTCCCCCATTCTCCCCTCCCCTTATCTTCTCTCATTTATACATTACACATTATGAAGCTTCACGTTGCACGGCTTTGGTAAGATTGTTGTTTTTGCTGATGCCCTTCATCTCTCTCACTCTCACTCTCTCTGTCTCTCTGAAGCCCTTTTTATCAGCGCACACACATCGAAAGTACAACCAATGCCGCTGTTTCCCACTTCTGCTGCATCGTTTTACACCCGTGGGTGGATTTATTTTTCTCCTCTTTCCTCCCGGTGGACCGAGGAGGATGTCCAGGAACTTTGAAGCGTTCGTTTTTCGATCATGTTGCATGCATAATAGGCGATAGCACAATATTTGTATTACATTGGAAAAAAAAAAAACGGCAAGCATTTATTTATAGTTTCGGAACTGCCAAAACGGAAACAGCAACCAAACCACATGTGGAGCTTTGAGACAAAAGTGGCCCGTGAATGAGTTTGCGTGTAGTTTTTTTATCGGTTGTGCCATGAAGCGATGCATGAGAGAAACCTCCATTTCGAGCAGCGTTGCACGCCGGTACCGTCGAGAGTCACTTCAGCAATCGGAGCGTACATGAAGTGTAATGATTTTTGCATCACTTTGTTGTGTTTTGTTTTGTTCCTTTTTTTCCTTTGTGTGTTTCAAGCGGCTGATATTCGGTTTTTGTTACACTACAATGTTTCCATCCTTGCACTTCCGATTTCAAAAGATGAACTTTTAAATCTCTGCGCATCACTTATTTATACGCTACGTTTGCTGGGTTTTTACACACAGTGCACAGAAAAGTGCCAGCATTCGAGCTACGTGTGGGTGTGTGTTTGCTATAGATTAAATATTGATTGGTTAAAATTTGAAATGTATGGTCAGTGCCGTCGTTGCGATTGAGTTGAACTAGCCCGTTTGGTTCATATTGATTTACAGCACCAAAAACTAGAACGATGTTGCTGTGTGACTTAGCAACTATCTAATATTGACGCCAGTAGAATTGGTTTGTTCAATGGAGATACAATAGTATCAGATTTATCGCAAAACCACGATTAAAATGTGACTTTCCCTGGACCATGTTTGCTACCATGTTGTCTGCCGTAACAAATTATCTCTGCTAATCTTGACCGATCTGCATTCATGTTATTTTTTGTTGCTACAGCGCAGCATAAATGATCATTGTTGGGGAAAAGACGCCAATTCGCACACCATTTACACGTTCTATCTTTACTGCCGGCCCTAAAAAGCGGCTATCACTCATCAAGCAGTTAATCGTTCAGAGATTTTGAATATAAATAGGGAAGAAACGACAAAAAGTTGTTGCGGATGATCATAAAACCATGACAAACGATACTTTGTCATTAGGAAATAGGGTTCCCTTAAGAGACAACCTCGTTTGCGATGTTTTCCACACAAAAGACAAGCTATAAAGGAGTGATTTCAATCTCAATTAAAAAAAAAGTTCATAAACCAAATACCTTTTTTCATAATAATCTTACTCAAATTACTAACAGCACTCGAGCCTGCTGCTCTACGCATTGATGTGGTAAACTTTTGGCACACCTTTCTTTGCACCACTTTTATACCATTTATTTTTTTTAACATCATCACACACCTTTCCCAACTATGCCCAGTAAACTTTTCCAATAAGAAACCATCCGGGCAGTGCACCATTCCCGGTTCCGGGGCGTACATTATTCAGTCAGGCTTTGTTTTTCGTGCCACACTGTCACCTACACGCGGTTGCATTTGATATACCGAAACACGGTACCGCACGAAAAGCAAACAGCTTTCCCCTGTTTCCTGTTGTTTTTGTGTATTTTCTCATTGTTTTTTTTTGTGTTTTTGCTACGAACAACACATACTCACATTGGTTTAGGTAACGCTGAATGTGTGAAAGAGTTTATTTGTATTTTTTGTTAATGCTGTTGTTGTTGATGAAGTTTTATTTCAAGTAGAAAACACATTACTTTCCGGAAATGGTGGGTATTATTTATAGCTGATTGGCGTGAAGTTGAAGGGAGTGGTTTTGTTTCGCGTTATTTGCAGGTATGCAATAAATTTCGGATTTGGTTTATTGGTTTGAAAAGACGTACGCTGCGACGACGAGCGTAGTGTAGCTATTGGGACCAACTGAAGGTATGGAGGTATATTTTTATTTAAATCAATAGGCAAAATTTCTTCAAGGACTTTGAAGTCTGTTGATATTTTATAACAATTTGAGATTAACGCATAGTAAAATTGAACATATTCAGAATGACACGCAAATAAGAGAGATTCTGAAACAAGGCAATATATACGCAGCAAACCAAAAACGATAATCTGAAAAATGATTGCCTTCAAACACAAACACAAGACATAAAAAAGGTACTCTTCTCTCCCCCGATATAAATATAAAAACGAACAATTGTCTTCACAATTATGGTCGACTGGACAGAAGGATTCACTGCACCAATAAAACACATCTATTCGCCAAATCAACTCAATCAATAAGATTTAGTGTGTAGCATCATAAAAATTACCTCTACCGCCATTCCGCCAGCTTTCGTCAAAGTGGAAGCCATTAAACCGTCGAATCGAAATGAATTGCAGCATTCAAAGAGTTGCCCTAGCTAGCCGGTGCTAGCAGCCTTTCCTTCTCCCCCGGCCTTGGACAATCTGTTGATGTTGCATCTTTACTATCCGTGGACAAGACATCCATCCAGTTGGTAACCGTTTCTAGCAGTTTTATCATAGTTTCCGCGAAACCATAAACATTTCCTCGCTAATGGAGCTGCCGAAAGATGGATTGCGAGCTTTTCGCTTTTGCTCGTCAGCCAGCATCCGCCAAGCAAACGTATAAAACTGCCCAGGAGCTGGAGCCGCAGACAAAAACACTGAATCTAACTGCCCCGGGTCTGGCGCCACACCGTTTTACCGTCGGACACATAAAAACGGGAAATAATAATTTCATGTTGTGCTATTTATTACCTGGAAAATGAGCCACTGGAATCGTGATCGGCGTGAAGCGCCCGAAATCCATAACAGCGCGATGTTGTCTTTTTACGAGCGGCTCTATCTGATTCACGGTTTGTTATTCCCTGCTGCTAAGCATTGCCTGTCATTATTATGGCACCCATACGGATGCCATACGTTTTGTGAATCATGTTTCATGCTCTTTTGCGAAACCAAAAGCCCCACCCCTACAAGCTGCCCAAGCTACTTAAGACGAGAGAGTTCTTTAATTTAACACTGCCCCACTAACATTCCCGCATGGGTGGCAAACTTCACACACACAAAAAGAGATGGTGTAGTGTGGTTTTCCAGTTTTTTTCTTTTCTTTTATAAATCAAAAAGCAGCATTTTCTAGCCCGAAGAAGAACGTTTCCGGTGGGACCAGAAAGTTCTGTCCTGCTAAGTGGAAGCGAATCAGGAGCAGAAAATATTGACACAATGGGCAAAATAGCCCGAAACTCCCAGCGTGTGAGTGTGTGTGTGTGTGTCTGTATTTGCTTCCCCAGGATAGGAATTCACTTACCGATATCGAAAATAAAGAAAATGGCTGGAAGCATATCGTTCTGCGAAAAGCGTCCCGTCGAAACACGAAACAAGAAGCTCCCGGCTGCCCTAAGCACTCTTATCTTACTTCCAAGCACCGCACCGGACGTTCACACTCCCGCCCGCCAGCTGCCAGGCGAACCGTGCTGTCAATGATATCGAAGCAAGCGCCGGAGTCGGAAGTGACAGCGGGTAACCCAATTCCGGGCGACAGGGATAGGGAAGGCGAACGCGCGCAAGCTGCACAAGATGCACTTTTGTTTATTTGACCAACCGGGTGTAAGTTGGTCGCCGGCCAAGCAAAGGGTGCATGCGGTGCGGAGGCAAAGGGAGCAAAAGTTATTACAGCCGAGAGGACACCCATTGCCCAGTTGCGCCATACGGTGCCGGTGGAAAACACCAGCGTTGAGTGTGAAACACTTCAAACACTGAGAAAATCTCATATCCTTTTCTGCTGCTGCTGATGCTATTGCATCCCTTAGAAAGCTTCTCCAATCCACCCGTCAGTTCCAACAGGAAAGTGTGGTAGATCGTAAAAGGGGGCAAACATACAGACAAAAAAGTTCCAACCCCAAAAGAACATTCCCGGAAGTCTAGGAGCGAAATAGGAATATTTACAATTGTACAGCGAGGGATGAGAGAGAGAGAGAGCGATCGAGCAAGGCACGGGGAACGGGTCGTATTTTTCTTTTAGCACTCCCTTCCTTCCGGGCGCGTCTGTGGCGGTGTCACACAGTTCGCACCCAGTTTGAAATTCCACTTGTGGGAATCGTAAATTGTCATTTCATTCAACCCACGAAGCAATTTACCCTGCGTCAGCGGCAGTCGAAATATGCCTTCGGGGTCCGGCCGGGGCCACAAGCGCACACAAATCGTTCACAGATTGTCATATTTTATTATCATTGGAGCGTTTTCGACACGTTGAGTACGTACGGAACAGGAAACGCCTGCTGTCGCCATCTGGGGGATTCAGTGCTAAAACTGCCCAAGACAAGGTTCTGGTTCATTTTTGTGTCCCGAATTCTTCACTGACCGCAGCTTAATCTGTCTAATGATGAAGCGAATTCCTGGAAACCTTAAATAGAGAGACCGACAGAAGCAAACAAAACAAAATCGCAACCACTCGAACGCATCCAACCTTTAATTGACTTTAGCGACGTGCTTTACAGTTCATCGAGCCGGCCGGGCGCTCGTCAACGACGCAGCTCGCCGACAAAGATCAGCCGTGCAGCGGACCGAATGTCCTCTTAAAAGGCCCCAGACCAAGCCCAAGATAATGATATAAATTAATTTTCGAACGAAGAGTCAAACCCGCACGCCCGACGCGCGTCTAGTGCCCTCAACGCTTCTGCGGGCCTTTTCTAATTCGATTCGAACTTTTACCGGATCGCGAGCTCGCGATGCCGGTAGAGTAGCGTTGCGATCATTATCTCATCCATCGGGCCTGTTGAAAAGCTGAGCCACTCTTCCCGCAAGACTAAAAACGCACCGGGGCGGGTGAAAGGCGATCCCAGCAAAGCAACAGCACACTCCCAATTATCAGTCCAAGAGCCCCGCTGCAAAAGCTTATTATTGGATTTGTGTGCTCGCTTGGAGTTGTCGAGCGCGCTCTCGAAGGCGCCGTACGCGTGGTCCCTGGGTGCGATGGATTTTCTGGGAACTGCAAAAACTTCACATCATCCTCATCATCCTCATCAGCAGCCGCGGCAGCAGCAGTCGTGATGCTGCTGAAGCCGGGGTTCCACCATTGTTTTACGGTGCTGAGGATTCGATTGGGATGGGAGGTAGTAAGCTTGCGCTGGCTAAACTCAACCGACCGAGTCAAGTACAAACAACCAATCAAACTCAGCTCCCGACAGCAGCACAGCGGACTGCAGCGTCTTGCGGCGTAACAGGCCAAGTACTTTCTCCGCCGGTTCTCCTATAGGTTGTTTGAGCCCGTGCGCGTGTGTGTATACCTCCTGCACAGGCAGGGCTCGTAATGTGCACTGGCCATGGCATTCGTGTGATTAATAATTTCCACAAACAATCATGCCACGGCTGAAGTTTTCCATCATGCACGGTGGCCGCATATTACATGTCCACGAAGAAACGCTCGCTGTACGCCGCTCGCGTACGCCGGCTGACCATACACCAGCTCTGTGGGTGTGTGTGTGTGTGTTTAGGTACTATTATTTGTCCAAGTTTAGACGAACAAATATGTGAACATCAAGCGCGAGGGCAGGCCACGATTGGCAACGATTTACTACGCCAAACGCGGGGCGAGCGAACGTCCTAAGCTCAAAACAAACCGCCGCAGCACAACACACAAAACACTGCAAATGGGAAGCATTTTTACATCCCTTCCCTGTGTACTTACACACACACATTCACACATACACGAGCGCGTATTACCGCGAAAAACAAACGAGCTTAGCTAATGGGCTAGCAATAGTTCAGCTAGTTCCTGCTACAAAAAGGGAATGCCCGGCTGAAGAAAAACTCTCTCACACACACACACACACATAGTTGTGGCTTATTGGAAACGACCATCAAATTAATGATGGTAATTTTGCTTTTCCTTTTACTATAAATCATACCGACCGGTCTTGGAGGAGGGAGTTGGGTTTGTACCGATTGCGGCGAACGTGTCCATCGCCAGTCCAGGGAAGCGAAGGGAAAACTTCTCACCGGCGTCAAGGTCCTGTTTTTTCCCGGAATGTGGGACCATTCTTCAAAATTTCTTCAAAACGATGTTTTTAAACTCCCCTCTCCGCCACAGTTTATTGGTTTAGCGTTTAGGTGGGCTGCGTTTAACTGCTGTACGAGGAAATTGAGTAAGAGAGGAAAAACCATACCCTCAAACACACTCTTGTGGGGTTCGTGGCTTGCCCTCCTTTTTTTTTGTAAAGTGCCCTTTTTACCTTCCATATGACGACAATTCGTGTTCATGCTGACCAGCAGTCGGGGGTTTGGAGTACCGGTTCCATTCACCGCCAGTCTTAATGCGCTCGTACAATCAATAAACAATTCAAGTTCAACGAGTTGTTGACGCTGGTAGGTGGTTTGTTTCCGAAATGGCTTTAAGTGTAATAAAAGCATATTAAATTCAATTTGTAGGAAACAGCAGCGCTCTAATGATGCATTTTTTTCAATTCCTTTTTCCATTTCAGGTAAGTCCTGGGACGACTCTTAAATGCACTAAACAATTCCACACACCAGAGAAGTATTGACCACACGCAGACACTTGCAACTGCTAGACTTCAACTTCAAACAAAACCACCCTATATTGCTTCCAATCACACTTAACTCTTGCCAGATAGCATCGATTGATTCCAGCAAATCACTTCAATTTCACTTCCCACAGCGCTACGAGCGTGTGTGTGTTTTTTTAATGCTAGAAACTATTAAGATACGCCTATCTCGTGCCCTGATTTTCCTTGTTATTTTCGCTCGCCTTTGCTCGCACGCGCGCACACACAACCAAAACCGTTCCATTTCCACTTCCAGTCAATCAGTCAATCATTTGTCGTCGGGGTCACGTGTATTACAGCGTACTGGTCCAAAATGGATGAATTATTACGGTGGTGGTTTTTCCCCTTTATTTCCTTTGTTCTCCCCACTGCTCCTTGCGGTGAAGTCCAGCCAGGTTCGGCATTAATACAATCAACTCCCTTTCGTACCGAGATTGATCAACGTCAATCAGCTTCAGGGTCAGGTCGGAGGCTTTCCCTCCCCTCCCGGTGGAGGGTTAATGAGACTAGATTTAGTGGCCCTATTCAGCAAAGTTCAATCCGGGCGTCGGCGTCTCTTCTGTGCTGCGACCGTGTGCTGGAACCGTGTCCGAAAGCGGGGGCACGGTTATTAAATAATACAATTACCCAACGCCACCCTGCTGCGCTGGTATAATAAAACACAGTCCGATTATTCGGCTTGCTGATGGGGGTGCTAGGAGGGAGTTGTAGCTTTTTTTCCGCCCGTTAGAGATAGTGTGCCTGATAAGGAGGGAAAACTAACTAATTACATGCAGTGTAAATTATGTAGTGATTCGTAATGACAGATATCAGCACACTACAATAAATCACGGGAACGAGAGCTGAGCAAGAGCAGCGGTGGGTGTAGCACGATTTAGGCAACGGAGAAACGTGTGAAAAGAATGATTTGTTTCATACTTTAATTGTAGTTTAATTTTAAAAAGAACTCGTGGAACAGTTGATACAATAACGTTGGTTTGTTCAACAAATAGTGGGGCCCTTTCCTTACATTTCAGCCTGTCAGCTGTTTGCATTGTATAGCAGATTTCGAGCAGCTATCTAAGTCGGTATTATATACAGGTGAGCTTATCCCAAGGTGTATAAATCTAGAAGGCTGATTTTTATCGCTTCTGTTTCTGAATGAAGATTTCAAGCGTGTTTTGTGTATTCGTCAAGCCTCCAGAATGCTTATTTGAGCAAAAGTATTCAACCGTTATGTCAAAAAATGATGTTCAAATTTGGTTATAAAAAACATGCTGTGAGACCACCTGCACTACATACACTTTGATTCTAGATTCCATCACCAGATCTCTTTAATGCACCTTGGTATAAATGTAAACATCACCTGGTTTTGCCATTTTTTCGAGCAGATACTCGAATCTAATTCTAGCTTTGAGGTTAGAATAATCTGGACTGAAAATTGCAGGCTAGTTTTGTGAGTGGATTTGTATGGAGTGTTTACATGATTTCAGCCTCCAACTGTCAAACTCCATACAAAAAGCTGACTAGAATCGTGAAGGGTCCCATTGATCATTTAAATTGTTCAGTCTAATTTCTAGCTTATAATTCATTATTCTTACTTGTTTTAAGAATATTGGCACTGGATGGTACAGGTAAAGCGTGTAAAACCATACAAAAACTGAATCTCTATAACATTTGCAACCTTTATGCCAATCAATTATATATGCTTCATATAAACTATACAGTGTTCATCAACAGTGTACAGGCAATCTTCAAGATGAAAGCTTTTCCACCCTTGTTACGCATCATTAAAACCCACAAGCCGCCAACGAACACGGTAAAGCAGCCCGCTGGTACTTGCATTACACAAAAAAAACAACGCAATCAAAACGATGACTGCTCCCGCTGCTGGGCTTACATGACGCTGGTCGGGCATCATTTTACATATTGCATTTGCTCATTTTTCCCGCCTCGTTCGCTGCTACCTGATGGGAAGCCTCATTTAACCTCAAAATGAGGCACAAAACCTTAATGAGTGCAGAATCATCCAACAATAGACGAACGCCCAGCCCTGAAGGCTGGAGCGAGGCAGCAAAACCAGCCAGCCAACCGACGACCTCCAACAGGGCAAAATAATCCAAAAATAAAAACGTACCTCTCGCACACGGTTGAAGCCCGAGCGCCAACATTCATTAGCATCGATAAATTCGTTTGCCTGGGGCGCGGGTTTCGGGATTCGGGTTGCAAAAACTCGTGCCCTCCGCCCAGAGTGTATGCAATGGCTGGCATGCATGCATATCGGCGGCACAGTGGCACGCCGACCTGTGAAAGCTACGGGAACGCGAGCGGAATGCACAAATGCTTGCACCTTGCCAGCCGAGAGTCAGCATCTCTTTGCCGCTTTGAAAGTTCCAGTGCCGGGTGGGGCGGGTAAAGCACACGGGGTAACTCATTCTGGCAAGCATAAACGGCTTCTGCTCATGCTGCTGGAACGCGTACACACACACACACATACATGTGGCGCAATGAGCAAGAACCCTGGCGCACCCCGGGAGCATATTTATGACTTCGTCTTGACGGGAATGCTTGAGTTGCATTTTTCACCGGAGGTTCACCGAAGCTTGCACGGCATTCGCACCGGGCGGTAGCATCATCTTGCCACGTGTTTGTACATTCGTCCTCTGCTCGCACGGGATGCGCTCCCTGACGTGCATAAACATGCATGTGTTTTGGGATGGCTGTACGAGACACGGGCGAGCAGTTTTCGTTCGCCAGCGTAGAATCAATTATGGTGCGAATGTTTAATTAAAAAATATGTGCGCTCTCTGTTGTGAGCGCTGGAAGCGAAATTTAATTTGTAGCTCACAAGAAAAATGGTGTGTTATGGCAAACACACACAAAAAAGCACAAGAAAAAAGCGTCACTTACAAACACGACCATTTAACTTTTAAAAGACAGTTCGGTCGATAGAAAAACAGGTAGAAAAATATGCTCCACCGTTTAGGGGGCAGGATTTTGTCAAACCGTCACGTACCGATTCAGTAGTATCATTCGATCCAGCAACACAGCATTGCAGCAGCTGCATCTTGTCCTGGGATGCCTTCTCCGCCTTTTTTTTTGCTCTCTCATTCCAATGCTCATTGTTCACATGGCAGGCGGTGTACTGCAACTGCAAAGCATTTTTCTACCATATCTTCCCATCGTACCGAACCGAAACGTCTTTTGAAGTGTACTTGCATGCCAACGTCTTGTTCTTTTTTGCCTTGTTTTTTTCTTTTGCCTACCAAAACGATACGATCGCTTGTATTCCAAACGAAGCTAACCCAAGTCGTACAGCGTGAGAAAAAAGATGAACCGAATGTGTCCAAACACTCGGCTGAAAAGAGAGGGGAACGACAGAAGGATGAATCTGTTTTACGCCACATTTTGAACCTAACCGTGCCCGGCACGGCGAACGGCTAATACGTGTCAGCTGAGATTTGCACCATGAAAGTGTCATATTTTCTTATCATATGTGTGCGAGCTTTGCACCATGAAGAATTTTTACACGGCCAAAAAAAGGGATGAAACAAATATGCAAAAAAGTCGTTTGGTGCATCATTTTACATTTGCCAGTGAAGTGGTCGTAAAGTGGGGGCATTTTATGCAGATTTGGAGTCTGATTTCGAGACGCTTGCAGTTGGAAGACTGGCATTCATATTTGATGAATATAGGACATTTTTTTTAAATTGATGAAAATGTATGATTTCAAGCGATACATCTATCAGAAAGTAAATTTCCCTTTGATATGGAATATATTGAAATGAAATCTGAATAGGAATTATTTGATAGAAAGTCCAATAGAAAGTCCAAGAAACCACCAAACATGCTTTAAGAAATGTTTCAACCTATTGAAAATATTCACATACTTGTCAATCTTTTCAATGACATCAATTCCTAAGCTCAACAGATTATAGAGGTGTTATCTTTACATACTTATACCCTTTGCAGATATTCTTCTTCTTCTTCTTCTTCTTTGGCTCAACAACCGATGTCGGTCAAGGCCTGCCTGTACCCACTTGTGGGCTTGGCTTTCAGTGACTAATTGATTTCCCCCCATAGCAGGATAGTCAGTCCTACGTATGGCGGCGCGGTCTATTTGAGGATCGAACCCATGACGGGCATTTTGTTAAGTCGTACGAGTTGACGACTGTACTACGAGACCGGCCAAATGCAGATATTAAACTACAATTTTAAGGAACAATATGTGGTATGATGTGGTATAATTATTAGTCCGGGCCGGTCTGGTGGTACAGTCGTCAACTCGAACGACTTAACGACATGCCCGTCATGGGTTCAAGCCCCGAATAGACCGTGCCGCCATACGTAGGACTGACTATCCTGCTACGGTAACAAAAAAGTCACTGAAAGCCAAAGCCCCACTAGTGGTTACAGGCAGGCCTTGACCGACAACGGTTGTTGAGCCAAAAGAAGAAAAAGGTATAATTATCATTCGTTTGCACTGTTTTAAAAATAATTTAATAAAGATCTTTTAGAGAAGCCAGGCTTTTTGTCTTGAAATACCAACTTAGATTCCATTTTTTAATAATCCTATTAAAACTTCCTTCCACCTGGCAAACCGTGTTGTATGAAAACGGAAATGTGACTGTGCAATTGCCATTATTCTCCTGCTAGCCACACACAAAACACCGGTTTTGGTGCGTTCTTGTCTTTGTCTCACAATACTCTCTAAAGCTATTTACGCTTACGCTTCATTCGCCACTACCAACCCTGTAGAGCGAACGAGGAATCGTACAGGCGGAGAAAGCGCACTAGAAAATAGTACAACGCGAATGACATTTACCGTACCCGTATCTTTTCAATC
Source organism: Anopheles gambiae (assembly GCF_943734735.2). Taxonomy (NCBI): domain Eukaryota; kingdom Metazoa; phylum Arthropoda; class Insecta; order Diptera; family Culicidae; genus Anopheles; species Anopheles gambiae. The sequence continues at coordinate 90,452,745 of NC_064601.1, forward strand.
CGGGGCAAACTGTCTGGCTGCTAGACTGCTGGCACAAAACGGTGGTACGTACGAAAAATGTGCAACACGTGCCAGAGTACCAGAGTTACCTTCTAGCAAACGCATTCGGTGCGCATTGTGCATTCTCTCGCTTCCTGCGAATCCAACAAAAAAAACCAAACCGAGTCACCAAATTTTACGCCGGTGTGTGATGGCTCAAGCTGCCCGTTTGCTTTGCCTTCCCTGCGCTGGATGGATGGAAACTTTGGATTTTTATACCGACAACAAGCCCGACAGCACTTGCGTTGTTCCACATGCAAGTGCCGTTTTATTTTCATGCATTTATCGTATGCATCTTTGAGATGAACATTTATAGACTGGTATAGAAGGGACTAGTTCTTTTTTAATTTTCTTATTATTTTCAGTGTCCTACATCTGCTTGCTAGCTTTAGCTTCTCTGCTTTAAAAGATACCACGCTTGAAGAGCGCTCAAGAGCAAACGGAGCTGCTCGCTGCTCGAAGTACACAATGCACCCTGCCAGGGACGGAAGGCAGATGTGCAGTCGTGTGAAACATTAGCCGATAGCAGTTTGCTGTTCTGCTTGAAAGGATGCAGGCTACTATAGCAGGATATGCTACTTCTTTTTAGAAAAATTGTGGAAAAATTGTATGTTAAAAACACCTTGCCTCTGGGAGAACGGTAGTTATCATATCGATGAAATGGAAAAATAGGGAATTGAATATATTGTGTAAAAATCTCGCAGAAAAGTTCAAAACTTAACAAACCCCTTTAAAGGAAATCTAACCCTCTTTTTCCATTTTTTAAGCACCTAATCCTTCGTGGTGCAATCGCTGCTCTGCTCTCCACACGAATAGACAGCTTGTCACTGTTAGCAGCCAACCGGATGCCATACATTTCTTCCTCCCGCTCAGCGCCATTTCCAACTCACCACCCGCAGTGTAAAGAAATGGATCTTTTTCTTTCAACCCGATTCGATTTGCGGTTTGCCGCAACCGGTCGAATCACAGCCACAAAGTGTCGAACGTTCGTATCACTTTCGCCACCCAGACCTTTGTCCTCTGGTGGACGCGTGTGTAATATGGTGGAAAGATTGGATACTTTATCATGAACACGAACCAATAGCAATGGAGCAAAAGAGATAGAGAGAGAAAGAGAGAGAGAGCAGAATACAACCCGTGCTTAGCTTGTGGGTTCGTATCTGTTTCGGCACGACAACACCGCCCTCCGCCGTGTGATGATCCAGAGTATGTTTCGCAATTTTTCATCCTCCAATAAACAATTTAACGCCAGCAGGCGACAAGCATGAGCTGTTCGCTCCTCTCTTCACGTACACGAGTGCCGTGCGCTAAGAATACGATTCTTTGACGAATGTGAGTCTATTTTTCACCTGGCCACGACACGGCCACGTTTCCCCACACCCGTTCTCTCCGGTTACGAATGGGTAGGTCAACGACGTCTAAATAAAATGATGATTAAACTAAATAAAAGATCCGTCTTGTGATTGGTCACCATGGGCAGGCGCGGGGCACCGGGCCGAGCCGTCGTGCGTCATGGTTCGGATGTTGATGATGTGAGCCGTAAACAAATTGGTCATTTAAATTCATGTTCTCGCAGAGGACAACCATGATGATCCAACAAAGTACGGTACGCATGGGACATTGAGCAAGCCAAGGACAGGCTTGCGCTGAAGATCAACAAGACAAAGCGCTTCAAGGGCAGGTCGTTTTTCCGTGCCCGAACGTTCTATGATGCGGAATTTATCAAATTTAATATAAATATTTTCTTTGTGCCCGCAAAGTGGTTGATGCAAGAATATTGTTTTATTTTATGGCACATCGGGTAGGAAAATTAATCTGGCCACGTAAGGCAAACGCGCACGCCATCGCTTTGTTTCTAACGCAGACGATGGCGTTCTTTTTACATTTGCGCATCAAGAGCAATAAAAAAAATGGAATGGTACCCGAAAATTCTCATCCCAATCATTCCCGCATTTACCCAACGTATGCAGAAAAGCCGACATTCGTTCCGTCTCAACGTCGTCATGGTGTCGGTCTCGGTCTCGTCAACGTCTGACTCATTCACATTTATTTCTCCCCTGCGAACAAAGATCGAGAGGCATAAAAGACGCAAAAAACCGGACGTCACATTTCTGACAACCCTCGCTGATGGTGACTTATGGTGGATTTTCTTCATCACTTTCCATTGCCGGGCAATGGTGTTGGTATGTTGGCAGGCGGATACCTGGCGGGTACAATTTTTGACAGCGCATACACCATCACAAACACTACCACAGGGCCAAAGATCAGAACGATCGTGTGTGTGTGTGTGTGTGTATGTGTGAACGGTGGAAGATCGTCCTCCACCTCGTCTGATGACTCAATCGCCTTGCCTAACCGTCCCGCCACAGGTAGTGAAGCAGCAGGTATGCTTGGCATGCTCGTACGGCTCAAGCGTGCCGCGGTCGATTCAGTTTGTCGCGAAGTTTCAAGCGTTCGGGATCCACCGTGCGGAATTTGGTGTTTGCGTGATCCGTTTGCCACCATTTGGGTACAGTTTTAGTACTTGTTGGTTAGTTAGAGCATTGCATCGAATATTTGATTCGTTAATTGCTAAAATTGTGCTAATTTGTAGTGCTGTGAGCGTGATTTATGTGATCAATTGCATAAAGGTTTGTGAATATTCAATCTTTCTTGGTAGCAATAGTGCTTTTTGAAGTGGAAGCATTAATGCCAAAAAATGTGTTGATAATTTTGGAATATTGTTTTTGAGTTTTGTTGAATGAATGCTTCCATTTAACGTCCATTTTGTTTAAAATATTAATATTTTTTGGTGAATTTCACATCGGTGCCGTTGCTCATACGAAAAAGAAGGTGGCAAGTGTGTTAAAGTGCAAGCATTAGGGCAGAGAAAGCGAGCAGCGAACAGGAACAGAAGCGTTACTGCGAATTTACTCCCATCCATCGTCGGAGAATGGAAGGTGTGAATCATCACGTAGCTATAAATTGGGACGATACACAACTCTATGGAAAAATGAGCAAATTTCGTTTAAAAATAGAAAGTTAGATTCTCGGATACGGAAATTCAACGCATCATCGCACACAAAAAAATGGATTAAAGAAGAAGTGAAACCTGCTTTTACAATGCACAAACAAACGCACACACATACACACGCACAAGCAATCCCGCTCAAGGTCTACAGAATGCATGAGCATGAGTATGCATTCGGGCATGCTGGCTCGATTCTAAAATAAAACACGCCAGCACCGGTTACCGGCCGTTTAGAAGAGCAACCTCTTTGGAATGCGGTCATAACTCGGCCGCACGCTACTAAGTAGAGACACCGGGTTTGGCGAAAGGTAGACGAGCATCCATATTTTTGAATGCCGCCGTCCCATCCTGGCATTTACTTCAGTGGGTGTCTGGTTTAGATCTGCGCTATGCTGTTTGAAATGGGGTCACGGTGTGTTTTGCAAAGTATTTAGACCAACATGTGCACTTTTGATTCTGAAAAGTTGCTACACTTCATGATGTCTGAAAAAAAGCATCGCATTTTGAATTTAAAACTCATTAGAGCTTCAATATTTATCTCAAAAAATAACTGAAAGTTGTAGCTGATTGTACAAACCACCATGCGTCTCCATTCAATATCAATCATCATCAGGCACCATGCGTCTCCATGCCGATATCCTTACGTATCAATTTTCCATGGAAAGATTTGTAAGCTAGCTTTACACTTTATCCTAAACTCAGCTCATCACTCTAAGCGCTAAGGTGGCCACCAACTGATTACTGATGATTATCATCATCAACGACATTAAATTTGACAAACTTAAGCCGCGGGCTATCGACGCTGTCGATGCCACTAAATGGATACACCACTGGATCAGCAAATGAACGATTAATTACCACGATAAATCCCTGGTGGGCAGAAATCATAATCCAATGAAGCTAAAGCACTGGTACACTGGTGAAGGGTATGCAAAGAAGAAAGAGAGAGAGACAGAGGGAGAAGAGCGACCAGCATCATTAGCAGAAGCTTTAAAAACGATTCATTATAACGTTTTTCAATGAAAATTTGCTTACGTCGGTGAACCGGTCATTGGCCCGTTTGGATGGGCTGGGTGAAACGGGGATGCCATTTCCACCAGCCACCAGCTCGCTTTTTCAATTTTCATCACTTTTATTCAGCAATTTTACCAGCACAGCAGCAGCAATGGCCGCTTTATGTAGTGACAAACAAGCGGTTTTGTGTGCAACATGAAAGCGAGAGAAGAGTTTCAAAAAAAGGATAATTGCCCTCGAAAACATAATAAATTATCGTGTTCTAGCGCACAAATTAAAAGCGAAAAGTATATGTATCATAATGCAACCGGCTCACACCATCAGTCAAACAAAATGGGGGAGGAAAAAAAAGAAAACACGCTACGAAAGTGCACGACTTTGCGCAAAGAAAAACTTTGCTGCGGCTATTCAACTCGAAAACTCGCACGAAAGACGGGCCACACATACTCACGTACAGACCAAAAACTCACAAAAGCAACAACAAAATGGGAAGAAAATACACTCGAAACTGTCTTATTCGCAACTGGCCACGAATGATCTTATCGCTTTGAATGAAAGGCAAAGAAAGGGGTAGGGTGAGCAACAAAAGAAAACCCTCGAACCACACTGTGGGCGGGTGAAAACGGAAACTTCAAAGCGGAGACGCAACTTCATACAGCAAATTAAGTTTTTCAAAACTTGTTATAGAAAGTGTCTGTTTTAATTAAAATCGCATGAACCATCGCTCCAGACGCGGGTGAGTGAGAGTGAAAGACACGCGCGCAAAGTAGACTCTTCATGTCTGGGCTGTGCCGGCCCGCTGCTCCCCTGCTTCTCTGCCACCGAGTGCCTGAGTGGCGGGAATGGTTTGATATGACAAAAAGAAAAAGAAAAGAAAACCAACAAAAGCGAACCACGCTGCGAGAGAGCCTGCCCGACAGTCGGGTATGCACTTTACACACAAACGTCAACGGCAGTGCGGCAGTGGTAATTCGCGAGTTGGAAAATGGTGAACAAAAACCAACTCACACCATAAAAAAGGGAAAACTTCACCCCGTTCGTGGTGCGCGGACAAAACTTACTGGGTGAGCGGTTTGATCCCATGTGAATATATCTTTTCATCAAACCGGACTGGTTGTGGCAAAGTGTGCTGCAGTCAATGGATGGCCAAGGAGGGGGGGGGGGGACAGGGCGTTAGGATCGAGTCCTTTACCCGGTTTTGGCTTTAAGCTTTGACGGCTTAAGATGATGTGCTTATCCTACCATCTCAGAGAAAGGGATGGTTGAAAGAAGCAAAACCAAACGGGCTGTGTACATTGTGTGCGCGCTGGCAGGGCTGAACAACTTCTAGAGCGCGGCTCATCATTACGCAAACAAAAAAGAAAGACAATCTTTAAACAAAAAAAAACGCCCCACCCGACGATAACGCTATCCCCAAAGAAAAGGGCCACTGTTGGTGGCAAACATATCAGATGAAAAGTCTTTCACTCAAATCCCATTTATCTTCCCAAAGAAGTAGGACGATTTGTGGGTTTTGCAACTGTAGTACGCTTTGTACTTTTCCCTCCCGCGCCACAGCGTCCGCCCGTGCTCGCCCCGGTAGCCCGACTGGTGCTAGTGCTGGCAAGTGTCCGCTAGATAATTCTCGGATTTCATTCCACCAGCCGCTTGTGTGCAACAAACGAAAAGAAAAAACAGACAACTCCCCAGTCGGAGTACACTTTTAGCTCACTCACTCACAGATATATCAAAGCCGAGGCTGTAGCCGACGAGAGGAGATGGATTGCACGGCTCGGGAAAGCCGGGAATGAGAAATATAAAGCATACACCATCGCTAACTGACATGGACACCGACTCTGGCCTTTTTTGCGGGAGGGTTTGGAACGTTGAAGAACGCCAGAAGAGATGAATCGCTGTAGCAATTTAATTATTTTATTCTACCACTCTCATACATTTCTACAACTCACGGCTTTTCCTGTTTTTTTTTCTGTGTGTGTGTGCACATTCTTTCCTCTACGGTAGGTTTGAAGCGCGTTGCTTGGCCACCGCCAGCCGACGGTCCCGAGTACGAGGTACATCCATCACAGCAGAAACAACAACCGGTAGGTCAGCAAATCCCATTGCAGCAGCAGCAACAGCAGCAGCAGTTCCAGCCGCAACAATTCTACCACCAAACGAACCCTCAGCAGCAGCAGCAGCAGCAACAACCGGCTTATCAGCAAACGAGCTTCCCGCCGCAACAGCAGCACCCGCACCAGCCGGTGGAACGCATCGTTCCCATACAAAGGGTGAGTAAGGGTAGTAGTGTTTCCGGCTGCTGCCACACATCACTGCCGCGTCCGCTCCCTTCCTTTTCTGGCAGCCAAATTATGCAGATTATGTGCTGTTTGCGAATTATTTTAATACCACCTACTCCTCAAACGCTACAAAGAGAGGGGTAGAAAAAAGTTAAGGTAGAAAAAAATAGAAAACAAGTGAAATAAAAGCATTCCGTCGCTTGAGGAAAGCTAGAAACATGCTTTTCGCTGTACTTGTGTACTGTGAAACGCCTTAAAGTATGCAATTTTTCCTTAGAAACAATTGACGCCGTGACCAGGATTTAAATAGAGCTGCAGAAATGTCGTTATGAAGACTCTTGAAGGTACTGTTACTATTATGGTAGTCAGGGCTTAATGCGCATATTGACAGCTGCTCTTTCTGGTTGAATCCGTAGCGCGTTTCACCTTTTGGGTGTTTACTAAAACATTCCCATGGAAGAATTTTAATACCGTCGGATTTACCGACCACTCCAAAACTATCCCAAAGGTTACAACACATTCCACGAAGGACAACAATCTTCCCATCGCTCGCGATCGGTCCGGAACTGCGGGTAGTACTGTTGGGTGACCTCGGCCAATCTGACTAGCTGCCAACAAATATTGGTCCAATTTTGTTTGCTCAATATTTCATCCGGAACGAGCTGCTCGAGACGATTGCCTTTTTTTAATCTGTGGGAGAAGAAAAAAAAACTCCCATAAACGAACCACTTAGCGCGTTGTTGACATACTGGCACACGGTCAAAAGATCATCCACGTTCGAGTTGAATGTGAAGACGGATTTATAAATTATCCAACCGTCGCTTGCACTCTTTGGTAGGTCGCAGCATCGTGTTGAAAAGAGGTAAAACGCCTCACACCCATTTTACGAAAATACTGCTGACTGTGTCAAACGGTATTAACGGAGCGATTGAAAAATTAAGCCACCGTCCGAAATGATGTTTAACATGGAACGCCGACGAAACGTATTGAGCAACGTAGTTAACACGTCACCTGTCAACTTGACCCGATTCGGTCGGATACATTGACGTGTGCTAATTTAGGGCAGGGGACTTATTCTACGTTGTCAACGTGTTGCCTTCACGACTAGTTTACTGTTTTTCTTAGCGTGCTCTTTAAGACCATTTTTTCTGCTCTGTTTCTTTAGTAAAATAGAATAAAGGAAAAAAATAGGTTTACTACCAGAACCAAATTTCAAAAGAGAATGAACAAACACAACAAAGGCAGCTTACCAGGCTAGCAAATTCGTTTGACGCGTAGTTTTTGTTTTGTTCTACTATCACCTACTTGATGTAGCAAATTGACAGCTGTCACAAGACCACAGCGGTGCTGTCATTTTCATACCGCCCGCTGGTTTTTTTTTTTTTACCCGTTGGTACCGAAGCAGACCACAGAGCGATTCGGAGTTTTGATGAATGCCACAACGCAATGCCGAGGTTAACATCTAGGGCCCCGGAGTAGCAGGGGAAACAAATTGCAGTCACACATACCGACAAAAGCGCCATTGGTTCATGAATGCATTAAACCATTATGGTAATTTTAAATCACTTTGCTGCACAAGCGCCACCAGCGAAGACAAATTAATTGCAAGCAGAGTAAGAGCGAGTGAGATAGAGGGAGCAAGAGAGCATAACTTTTTCCGGAAAAGAAGCAAATATAAAAAAACAGGACCATATTTTCTCCTGCCAGCCACATTATGCGACGGCCACAAATGGCCGTTTCATAATTCCTTTCCAATAGCTTTTAATTGAATCTTATTCCCCGCTCGTCATTTTATTTTTTCATTCTCGCCTTTTTTGCACTCCCTTGAGCTGCTTCCCCGAGAAAAAAGGGGACAAGGCGTTGAATTTTTAATTATTTTTATTTCAATATTTAACCAAGCCGGGCCAGCTCGTTCCTTGGCGACAACGACGACGACAACGACGGTGCCAGCTCAAAAGCGCCCAAACGGTCACACGATTGTTTTCGCTTAAAATGTGTAAATGATTGTGAAAGCTTCCACGCCCGAGCTGGCCTTTTTTCGCAAGTTGCATTCCCGTTCCATTATTCCCCTTCATTTGCTTCGCCTTTTCGCCCGCAACCGTTGCACACGAGCGTGTTTGGCCTCTAATTGGCCCACGCTGCCCGGGGCGGCCACACTCAAGGCGGCACACGCAAGGGCGATAGTTAGTGTGACGTAAATCATTAGCATTGCAGTGCAGCTGTTCTGGCCTCGTTGCTGTTAATTTACCATCGAGAAAATTGCATCCGTCTCGCATTGGCACGGTGGAGGAGGGCCGAGCGGGAAAGGGGTATAGTAACCCATTTGACCATCCATAATATTTGTGACCCGGCTGTGCTGTGGATGAAAGGCGCTGGCATCAAAACACACACACAAACATGCGGAACAAAATGGCACAAGCATTGGCTACGCTTTTATCTATCCTTTTGCTGTCCATTCCTCCCAAAAAAAAGGGGTAAAGAGGGAACGAAAGACATGCAAAAACACACACTGGAGAAGTGGCAAAAAATAATCTCATCTAGTGTAAGTATTACACAGGCCAAAAACAAAGAAAAAAGAAAAAAACACATATACACACACACTGCCAAGCTCCTCGATCGGAAAATCCACTGCTCGCACCAGGAATGCAAATTTGATGCATAAAGTGCACATCAAAAGTTTGCCGCTCGATGTAGCCCGGAAATGGTTCGTGTCTTCCGGCACGGTGACAGGAGCGATGGTGGTGCCACCCTTAAATGACACCTCCATTGCGCCATGCGGGGTTTGTGTTTTTTAAGCGAAAAGAACTCACATATGCACGAGAAAAGCACGGCTATGGGAAGAGTAGCCGGGAATTACGTTAAACTGGAGTGGGATTTAATGCAAGTAATAGAGAATAAACGAGATTAAGCCGAAGGGTTTGGGTTTGCGAACTAGCGAACCAAAAGAAAACAAAATCACTTTTCGAAGGTGGGCCAAAGTGCCAAATGGAAATTTGGATGGAAAGTTCAGCTGGGTGCATTACGCTGAGCGCATAATTACGCTTTTGAGTGCAGTAGAAACTGCATTAACTGCAAAATACGGAACTGCACTAACAGTAACAACTGATCACTGGAAAATGGGAATGATGAGACTTGTGTTTTAACTGAATTTTGTTGCATTATTGATGGACTATTTTAGCCATCCATTTTAACAAGGAAATCATATCATTAGTTGTGATAAAAAGTGCATTAAGATCGTAATCACTTTAAGAGTATTTTTATGTGAAGATTTGCACATACAAAATGAGTCCTTTTGGAAATAGAACTTAATAAGAGAAAAGATCGAGATCGTCGAGTAACGACGATACAATGTAATGCTCGTAGTCGGGGATATACCAAATCGGGTATTTTCAATTTCGGGAAAAAAAATCCACGGGTAATAACGGTATTTTCCCGGGTAGATTGGGCTTTTTTTCAATCGCACAATCGCTATTTTCAGTTTTTGGATATTGGATGTAATTGGTATCAATGGCATGGCTAAGATAGAACGGTATCCAAAGAAAATTTGAAATGAGACTGTCAAGCGTGGATGCACGAAGTTTAAATGATTACAGGAGGACATAACTTAAATGTAGAACATTGAAAACATTAAAGCTACAACTCCTAACAAGAAGCGCTTAAGCACTCGTATTAGTGATGGGCGGGTCAACTCAAACCTACTGGGTCGGAGCCATCCGTACAGCAACCCGGAGTCGACTCGAAAGGTATATTAGGTTCAGTAAGTGCAATGATTCCGGTAGGTGCAAGACACCATAAACGGCTCCGAGTTGGTGCAGCGATTTCAGATCGGGTCGGGCCAAGGTAGGATCGCTTCGTCCCGTAAGTCCATCGAGTCCGGGTCGACCCGAACTCTCAGTTGGTGCGAGAAAACATAAGCGATTCCAACTCGATTCCAAGCATTGGTTAGAATGCCAATTGTACCGGATAAAACGCTTTAATTAATTGCGTTTCAACTTATTGTTTAAAAATAATTATCAATTCGAGGAAAAATTACATGGTCTTGATGATTGAAGAAGATGAAAACTTTGTGAAATGTCAAATCGTTCTTTTGACTGTTTCGATCGAACAAACCATTAATAAATCAAAAACTGATTGCACGACATCTTCAATGTTGAATCATGGTGATGGTGTTGAATCATAGTCTCGCTAGCAGTAGAATAACATCAATGAAATATTTAGATAAAGAAAGCATGTATTTGCCTTTGCTGCCAATAAGAATATGGAAAAGTCTATTTTATGTAAACTTATCAGAAAAACTTAAAATATAAGTGAAACAAAGCATTGTGGTATGTTTAGTCTTGTTACGGTCGCCATGTGGTATGTTTAGTGACTGTTACGTTCGCCATGTGGTATGTTTTGAGATAGTCACGGTATGTTCGATTTTGGGTCGATCGCAATGTAGTAACTTTGAACTCGCGTTCAAAGCCAGGGTGGCCTTCAAACATCGTTTAAGGAAGGTCATCGTTTGCCAAATTAAGCAGAACTGAGGTGGATACTGTTTCGAAGCGGACTTTCGACACTTGATCGTCCAGGCGATCATAGAAACCTTTAGGAAGTTTCCCTTACTGGAAACGTTGGAGTTTAGAGGCCTTACCTTGGGTAGGGAGACATAACTAAACTCTTTAAATGAGAAGTCGATAGATGTTGGATGGGCATTGTCCTATCATGTCAGTCCGAACGAATCTGACCTGCCATGATCGCAGTTGGTTTTATTCATACTCAAAAGAAGTTAAGGGTTTCTCACATTTAGTTCCGGGTTGTATGTTGGAAAGTTATTGTTTTCACTCAGCTAGTTACGTTTGTCTTTTGTTGACAAGAACGATGGTTCTTGTCACTAAGTTCCTGTTTTGGGTTTAATGCTTATACTATTCCTGCTTTGGGTTATAATGCATAAACTGTTCCTGCTTATGTTGTACGTTTCGGTTGGTTCTGTTAAGTGTGTCACAATTGTTTTTATATAAACGGTATGGCCTGAATTCTTCTGGTTGCGTTGCTATGGTATGATCTGATTTGCTGAGTGTGTTATAATGAATGTGTTGCAATGGTGTGATTTGGCTATACAATGTGTCTATAGCTGATAGTGTGTATTAAAATATGTTTTGTATAGCAGATATGCTACAGCATAAAAAATTCCAATCAATCAAAAATACCCAATATTTACACGGGTAAAAACTAAAAAGGTTAAAACCCGGTTATAACCCAAAAAATAAATATCGGGTAAAAAGGTATTTACCCTACGGTAAAACACTGCTCGTAGTCTATTTTTACGCATGGAGCCATCTATCTCGGGTCAAAGGTCACACCCTACAACAGCGGTCCTTCCGTAGCCCGTTGACAGTAGTTAACCTTGTATTTATTTAAATAGATAACATTTTTCACTGTTTAACAATCCTCTTTTGATGACATTTGCATCCAACCAAGACGATTAAATGCAAAAATGTAACTTGAAAATTTACGAAACGTATACATAGTTGAAATTATAGAAGAAAAATGATAACATACTGAACGCACTTGTTGGCTAAAAACGTTGCCAAAAACAGTATTATTGTTCTAAACTTTGTTCCCCAGTTCAGCAGCCAGCGCAATAAAAGGTTTTAAAACGATAGCCTTCCGCGAAAAATTGCCACTCTGCCTATTATTCCCTTTTATTTTGCATCCTTCTGTAGCACCAGCGTAGCCTAAAATTTCTAACTAACGCAGCCCCATTATTTCACTGCGTATCAGCTTTTCTTATCAGCATCCAGCAGCACACACACACACCCATTCCAGTCGCACCTGCCCATACAGAGGCACGCCGATTTTATGATCTATATTCGAGTGCTTCATAAAATTTATTAGCGGATCAATCGACACACACACACCCCGCCTGCATAGGAGAGTTTTGCACCTTTTATCACCCCGCCCGACACTGGTGGCAAAAGGTGGCCATAGCGATGACCTGTGCCGGCCATTTGCGGCTGTAATAAATTGGCCATTCGATCCGTCGGGGTAATAAAATCGCCCACCACCAGCACACACACACACACACACACACACACACACACACACACACACACACAAGCGAGACACATTTTCTGCTTATGGTGGGCAAATTTACTATTTTTTTATTGTGTCAGGAAGCTCAATTTTTATTCCATCGCTTCCGCACCCACGCAGGAAGGGTGTGTCAATCACGGGCCGCTTTTATGTTTGCTATCGATCGCAGAATTGCATCACCTCCGCTGCCCAGTGATGCTTTGCTTTTTGGTGCTCATCTTCTTGTAGAAGCATTCAAGCACTAAGTGCAGCTCAATGGACCCCAGCCGATAGCCATTGAGCTTCCCCGGGTTATGATTTTTTAGCGATTAAGTGATAAAATCGCATCGCATCGCACGGCAAGCGTTGCAGGGCGTTTTTGGGCTGACACTGAAACACTGCACGGGCCCGGGAACTTCACCGCCACTCGCGAGCAAAAAGACCGCCTCTTCAGATTTGACGCAACGCTAACGACAATGGCAGCCCGGTCATAATGCTGATGATGATCGTGCCACATCCCGCCCCACCGGGAAGGGAAACGTGAATGTGATTGTTCTTCTGCGAAAAAAGGGGTTCATTTGGGAAAGCACCAAGCAAGGGAGCAAACAAACGAAAACAAGTCAACCCCAGTGCCCAGTGCATGCTAACGATCTGTAGACATTCTTGCATTCGGTTGCAGCAACACACGCGGCGCTTGGTTTGGGCGAGTTTTGAGCGGATTGCAGTCATCAGCGGTGGCGCAGTTCCCTACTCTTCACAAGCTATTACTGCTTAACCGAACGCCAATTGCAAAAAGCGGGAAAGGAGTAAGAACTAGCACCGAACAGACTCTTGCCTGTTTATGCGGCTTCCGGTGGTTTCCCCGGTGTTTCCCCGGTACGCAGCTAGTGTTGCGACAGGTGCGACGGCAGGCGGTGGCGACAAGTAAACAGGTGCAATCTGTGGGGCTGTGGTAGGGCGTAAAATTTATGGCGCTTTGCGATTTATGGCGTGAAACAAAAATTTATGGACGACGTCCGTCGACCAGAACGCGATGTTAGATGGTTCGAGCGACCAGCTAGCAAACAATACCCACAGACATTCACACACACACACACACACGGACGGACGCGAGCAGATACCAAAAATCCTCCCCTTTTGCTTTTCTGCGCCGCTTTTTGTGCATCTGCCCCGTGGCGTGTGGATCGGAATCAATGTATTGGAAGGTTGAAAGTTTATCGTCAAAACCCGTTGGCTGCGCAAACACACACACACACACACACACACACACACACACACACACACACACACACACACACACACACACACACACACACACACACACACACACAAACATAAACGCTCACACGCCCAGGATAAGTTGTCGTGCAATAATACACACAAAACGCACAAACGCTTACACAAACACAGCGAAATACGAATCGCGTCTCACCTGTACGGTGGCTCTGGTTCGCTAGTTCTTCCCCAATTTCCCACCCAGTTGAGCCCGTGGATCTCTATCCTGGACAAATAGATTCACGTACCCGGGGAGCGAAAGGTGTCGAAACGAATGGGTGTGTGCACGTATGTGTGTGTGTGAAAATACGTCGCCCTTGTCGGCCACAGGAGGATACTTCAAATTCAAACATTTCAACGATGCTCGATGCAACGCTCGACATGCGACAAGTGGATGCGGGCAGTGCAATAACATTTGCCAGTACGGACACACACACACACACACACGCTTGGTGCTGATCCGGGAAGAGCTCTGTTCCGTGCTCACAGTGGCAGACGGTGTGCACAGTGCCGTGTGTCGACGCCGACCTGTTCTCCGAAAGGCGGAATTATTTGAACACCAACAAGCTACGTGACATGTTGCAAGTCCCGGGCAGCCCCGGACAGGTTTGGCAGCCCCTGCGGCCTCCGTTTTTTTTTTTTTTTTGCAAACGACGTAGGCAACGGCGGCACGCAACGCACTCGATGCGAAGGATCTCTTTCATGATTTTTTTGTTTCGTTCTGTTTTGTTTTGCTTTGTTCGTCACCTGCTTTGCTCCCTGTATCTGATGATGAGCGGATAGAGTTCGATTGAATATATTTGTTCCCCAGAGAGAAGAAAAGAGACATCCTAATAAAAAAGAAGGTATGGATTTTTCGGAATTGCATTGGAACTTTTGTATGTTTGATTAAAGCTCCTTTTTTCCCCCCGTAACGAAGGTGCTGAGTTTCGAGAAATGAAACTACACAGCTCACACGTTTCACTATGTTCATGCCCACACGTCTTCTCACACTTGCAAAAGGTGCATTGTGCATTGAACACACCGATCAGGAGGCTCGTTCTTTTCGCTCAAAGTATTGCAAATACTTAAATAAAACATTCTCACTCCATAGAAAACTTATCCATCGCTCGGGACCACCGCTTTGTTCGAACTACCGCAACAGGAAGCTTTTTAAACACACATCAGAGTGCCCTGCAGGCTGTGCATAAGCACAGCCAATGTCCTGTAGTCAAAAACAAAGCCCCACTTGCAGTGCACTTCAAATCATCGTCCACAGAGACTACCACAGAAATAAGTACACATACACACCCTTCCAGCATCAGCCAGCATCCTTCCACATTGTTCTTAACGATTGACTAACGGACTAACTTTCATCCGCCGAAAACTTCCACTACCTTTCCAAGCGGGTGTTGCACACTCTTGCATTATGGTGCAGCAGTTTGTAATTTCCCCGATATGTGTTCTCTCCCCTGCAACAAGAAATGATATCATTTTCCATTCAGTGCTGGGGCAAAAAAGTTTGACAGTATGTTTGCTGCCTCTTCCTGCACGTATCTTCTTCCCTCTGAGCACATTCTTCTAAGTGGCTGTATGTGTCGGGCTGGGGAGAAAGGATGCTTCATTTCATGGCCGTTTCCATCGGTTGGCATTGCCAATTTGTAAGAAAAAAGTGAGAATAAAACGCACCCAGAACACGTGAGCACACATTTTGCGCATGATTTACGATCGGCACGACGTATGTGTGTGTGCGCTTGTGTGTCGATACTGAGTTTTGCCAAATTTGTTCTGGGAAGGTTTCCCTTCTCAGGGTTTTTTTTCCGTGTACAGGTTTTGTAAGTGCACTTGGAGCTACCCTTACCCGTGCGAGCTGGAGTTTTCCCACGATCATGACGTACGCAGGCACGCACAAGCGAGCGAACGCTACACCGTCCCGCCCGAATGATAGTCACAAAATGCCGTAAAATGTTTGGCTCCGCAAAACGAAGACGATACTCGTGCTTGCGTGTGGCGAAAGTTTCTGCTCCTTCCTGGTGGTTTCGGTAATGAAAAGGCACCGTTAATGGAGGGCAATTTTGCAAACGCATTCACCTGAGCAATGTTGCGTATGTGTTTAAAGACAGTGAGACTATGGTGAAGACACAAAAAATGACTTTAAACACACGATACCGGCTCGGTAGTTGATTGAATGAGGATGAGTTATTAAAGGGGGAGAAACTTTTTGGGAGCGCTTCTATGATTGCGTGTGATATTTAGTTGCATATAATCATACTTAATTACCCAAACAAAGTTTGTTGTTTAAAAAAGTTTGCCCATAACACGGATAACTAATCGTTTAGTCAAAATTCTGTTCTTTTAGCTTGTTCTAGTTCTTATTGCTCATCACATCTCTGGGATTAGAAAAAGTTGCTATATAATGATTAGCTTACAGTCGTTGCCGCTAAACTTTGACTCTAATACACCTATTTTTGTCTCCGAGCCACCAATTTTTGACATCGTGTCACAATTTTTGGATCGAAGACATCAATTTTTGACTGTGAGTCAATCGCTTTTCGTATCCTAATTGTTGTTATTGGGGGCCTTCACGATTCTAGTTAGTTTTTTGTATGGAGTTTGACAGTTGGAGGCTGAAACCATGTAAACAATCCATACAAAACCACACAAAAAACTAGCCTGCGATTTTCTGTCTAGAAAACTTTAGCCTAAAAGCTAGAATTAGATTCGAGTACCTGCTCGAAAACACGGTGTTGTTTACATTTATCCCAAGGTGCATTGAAGAGATCAGGTGGTGGAATATAGAATCAAAGTGTATGTAGTCCAGGTGGTCTCATAGCATTTTTTTATAACCAAATTTGAACATCACTTTTTGAAAGAACGAGTGAAAACTTTTGCTCAAACGAGCTTTCTGGAGGCTTGACGAATACTCAGAACACTCTTTAAATCTTCATTCAGAAGCAGCAGCGATAAAAATCAGCCTTCTAAATTCATACACCTTGAGATAAGCCCACCTGTATATTATACTCAATTAGATAGCTGCTCGAAAACTGCTATACAATGCAAACAGCTGACTGGCTGAAATTTCAGCCTACGAAATTCAAACGGAAAGGGCCCCATTGTTGGAATAGTTTACAGCGGCTTTGGCTCCAACGGAGTTCTTTCGCCTCTTTTTCGTATCCTAAGGCACATTTCAGGGGTCTTGTTTACCTTTAATTAATTAATGTTTTTTTTTTGAATAGCTTCTCACAGTCGTTGCTACCAAATTTTGGCTTTAAGGCATCAATTTTTGGCTCTAAGGCATCAATTTTTAACAGTGCTCATCCATTTTTGACTCTAACGCACCTATTTTTGTCTGTGAGACATCAATGTTTGATTCTTGTAGGAACTATGATAATTGTTTAAGGTATTTGAGGAGTTTTTTTTTATCAATTTTAATTTTAAATCACATAAACAATACTAAAAACTGTGTTATGTGATTATTTTTTTGAGAATAAAATAATGAAATTTTATAAATTCCAAAGCCAATGGTTACACCTGACAATACAGTCGTGGCCGCTAAATTTAGACTCTAACTCACCTATTTTTGTCTCCGAGGCACCAATTTTTGACAGCGTGTCACGATTTTTGCCTCGAAGGCATCAATTTTTGACTGTGATTTTGTAAATCGCTTTATTTACAAAATGTTGTAATTTCTGAAAATGTGTGTTGTGAGATAATTGAAATGAAGTTAAATAGCGAATAATTTTATTGATAGAATTTAAAATAAAACAATTGTTTTGCCAATTTTGGAAATTTTAATGGAATGAAAAAAATTGGCATGTATTTTCAGCTGTAAATAAAAATTTTTGAATTTCTAAAATGTAATCATTTTTTTCTCAAAAATAATGAATTTACACATTTTTTGTATTTTTTTATGAGATGTGGAATAACAACTGTTAAAAATCTGCCTAAATACCTTGTAAAATTATCATGATGCCTACAAGAGTCAAAAATTGATGAATTACAGACAAAAATTGATGTCTTAGAGGCAAAAATTGATGCGCACTGTCAAAATTTGATGCTTTAGAGACATAATTTGGTGGCAACTACTGTAAATTACTTTTGTATGCAAAAAACTACTGTACTAAAAATTATTTAGAAAGGATAAAAGAATATTTATTGCATATGAATTTATATGTCATTGCATTGACATTATGTCGGTAGAATTATTCATTCCATTTTTGTAACACACAATTATAATAACCATAATGTTTCTAGTATGTTTCAAGCTCAATTCAATATGCCAATGTTTTACAAGAAACAAAAGCAATTGTATAAGACGAACGCATCCCACACAATTACCAACAATGGCGCGAGTGTCAAATTAAACCGTTACAAAACACCTTATAAACCTGTCCGCAAGGATCGAAACATGCGTCCTAAAACACCCACACACACACACGTACATACGGTACACTTGTCAACTGGCAAAATAAAAAGAACAAATCACATACATCATCTTGCACATTAAATTTGTTAACAACTACATTTTCTCGATTACATTTGCGCTTGTTGTCGGTTAGAGGTTGGAAAAAGTAACGCGCACACGTGCCGAGGAAAAATTATACTTTTCCCACCCTCACTTACTGCTCGCTATTATAATTCCACCCGCAATGAACGTCATCCAGTGTGGCAGGCACGCACCAGCAGCATCCGTGGCGAATTTCATCACCGAACATTTTTCGGCTAAACATATTTCATACGTGTTAGCATGTCATTTCCTTGCCAGCTCTCCCTCCCACCTTCAAGGATGGACAGGTGCGCCGTGCAAGGATATACATCATAATGTAAGCTATTGCCAGGCATCATGTGTTTGTGATGGGGAGAGAATGAAGGTAGAACACACACACACATTAACGCCTGGTCTGGTAGAAATGACATTCCACAGCTTGAGTGGCGTGCGTGCGCCACCACCCAAGATGGCGGTCCATTTCCACGCAAAAACACACACACAAACACATTGAGGGTGACCCATTTTTGCTTTCGCCGACGATTGAGAGCTGAAATTAACATCTTGGCACATTCTTACCATACCTTCGTGCTCGTAAAGATGCCACCAACGGCCGGACAAAACTCCGGACGAATGGTGCGCAAGGGCTTGGATGTGTGAGTAGGCGGTTTTTTGGCGGGAATTCTTTTGCGCCCACGTGACTCTACTAGGCGCAGTGTTGAAGGCGCAAAAGGAGATTGGGTGGGCCCTCATAAAGGTAAAAACTAAACACACGCGCACACTTGTCTTTCAAACGAAAGTAACACTAACGGCAGGCATAAAGTAGCGCCAGCCGTAGCACACGGCACTTAACGGCAGCGAAACAAACGCTTTCCCCCGTGGCCCAATGCCCGGCTCAGTAGGTGTTGATTATTTATGGTTATTTATGTGATGAGTAATTCTACGATGGAACGAAATGGTTTGTTTTTTCTTCTTGCATTCATCGTCCCCAACGAAGTCAACCGGGGGTTGTCCTGCACATGTGCGGGAAGCATTTTTCACCTGCAGCACAAGCCCACGGCCCACCTTCATCGGCTCATTAATGTGCGTTTTCGCACAAACCGGAACCGACTGTTTGAGTGATAAATTGTTGGCGCTTACAAACAGCATCCCTGATTGGCAACTCGCTCCGACCCGACCGTGTGTGTGTGTTTGTGTTTGCCCGCTGAGTAAATCAACCACAAAACCCCTATGAACAACATTACGGTTCAAACGGTTGGCGATGGCCATCATCAGCAGTGTGCCCCACGCGTAACAGTTCGGTTGCCAGCAGCAGCTGGAAGATTACCTGGAACTTGCCCGGGAAACTGGGGCCTGGAAGTCATCCAGGTGTGGCAGGCTAAAGGAGTCATCGTTGCCACACGTTCCCCCACCCGGTTTTGCCACACTAAAAACCACAGAAACCTACAGCGGCAGCCTCCAAGCCACACCAATCGCTACGTAAAGCAGTGTGCACATACGCACATTGCGTGCCAAACCTCCGCTGGAAACACCGCGCTGTACGCACCCGCTAGTCTAATTAATTACCGACAATGATTATTATTGACTGTTTTGTGAGGTTTACGCAATTTAAGCGCCTTCCTACCTTCTCTGGTCGCGTTGAGGCGCAAAGGATGCTAGCAACCGTAAGGGACCTGTTTCGATTCGATACACGCGTGAACTGCATAACGATCCATAACGTGTGCGTTTGTGTCGACGCGTCGAACGGCCAGCAGTTGGTTGGTTTCGATGGACGGAGCTTCCATCGATCGGAAGCCCAGTTTGTTGGCCCACTGTAGCGAAAGCATTTGATTAAATACGGTAATTACGCTTCCGCTTATCCTTCCGCAGGTTGTGCCATACTTGTGGAGGAGGGAGTCAGTTGTTTCTTCATTGCAATCATTCATAGTGCAAGGTGGGGTAGGGTTGGTAATGCCATTTCAATGTGCCGGCCAGAATGTTGCACTGCTGGCTGGTTAGAAGGTGAATTCTATGAATAAAACTAATTACATTATCTTCATTTTTCTTCGATTGCTGCTTGAAGAAACATAATTTAACCTTATTCTAAATTATTTATTGGAACTTATACATACGTGTTGGTGTTGATGATCTTATAAATAAAGACTTATATTAGCGCCTTTAATAGTTCACACGGTGTTTTAGGAGCTTTCAGACACTTTATTTACTCTTTCCCCGAAGAAATGAACTAAATGAGAAATGAATTGTTCTCTACAGCAGTCATTACTCCAACATGAATCCAACAGGAATTTCCATGAAGCATGGATGCACAGTTCATTTCAAATAAGAAAGGTTCGAGGAAGTGTTCCACAACTATGAGAACCTTGGAAAAAGCTCGCATGTATAAATTTCCACTTTTGTCAGTGGAAAGTTTATATTAGTTTTTGTATATTATCTACAATAGTGTTTATTTGTAATAAAATACCCCAAAGTTTTCATATTTTAGTTGATAACAACTTGTTTAGTACTAAATTTTGCTACTTTTATGAAGTCAATTTATCCAATATGCATTGATGCAAAGAGCTTTACAATGTTTTGTAATCGAAATCAAAAACATAAATAATACAACAACTTCAAAATCAATAATCGCTACACGGCCCAGTGACATTGTACTGTTCAAGGTTACCGTCAAGAGTCAACCGATTATACATAACGTCCCACAAAAAAACACACACACACGCAAATGCCTCCTCGTTATTTCGTACCATCATGCCGGTCGTACCAACAGTCATACACAGCCCACAGTTTGTAGATTTTCATTCATCACCGAGCACGCATCACGGCGTCCGCTTTTCGGGGGGTTAACCTTTGCCCCTAACGTTACCCAAATTCACGACCCATAAAACAAGAGCAGTCGCTTTTCCCCTTTCCCCCAGTAGACTAGTGGTACGAGAAAAAAAACAAACGGCTACGTATAGTTGAATGGTAATAAAAAATGCAAAACAACACAGACACGGAAGGCCCTTGAACAAAGAAAGTTCAAAAAGAAAATGTGGGTGGCACACAGAACGGGTAAGGGACGAACAAAAAAACAGACCGTCCATAACGGCACGATCTTTCTCTGCTTCGGCATAAACTTGACCGAAAAACGACCTCGAACAAAAAATTGACACACATGCAACCAACATGCAATAAAAATCATCTGATAAACCACCCTGCCGGGCCTGCCGCTGTAGTGGGGAGGCTCGAACGGTTGGCGCAGGAAGGGTTACATGCAAGGGCCACCCATTCGTGGTTTTTCGGGTTTTCCCAACTGTCGTACACTTTACACAGGCCTTACGGTACACAGAAGCAAGTGTGTGCGTTTCGAACGTTTCGTTTCGGTTTCACTCCACTACTCTATGAACCGTACAGAGAAGGGGTTTTTTTTTGTTTTAAGCAAGACGAATTTTCTGTTATTTTTTCCTTCAATTTACAGCCTAAAACAAGATCTGGCTCAGTTTGAACAAATGAGACATGTATTAACGATATAATTGTGCTTTAGGTGCACGCAGGAGACTAGTGCTGGGAGCTCTGAATCGGTCCTACCTGATTCCGATTCCGTGCTCGGAATCAATTCCGGAGCCGATTCCGATGCTAGAATCGATTCCGATTCCAGAGCCGATTCCGGAGTTGAATACGGAATCGATTCCAGGATCGGAATCGGCTCCAGAATCAGAATCGTCTCCGGAATCGGAATCAACCTGGGAACCGCAATTTGCTCCGGTAACGGAATTAGGCGTGACTCCATCAATGGAGTTAGTTCCAGAATGAGAATTAGTTTTTTTAAATGAAATAAGTCGGGAAGCGATATATGTCCGGGAATCTCCATGTGAATAGATCATTTACAAATAAATTTTGATTCTTTGCTGCTATCAACACGTAACATCATTGGACCCAAACGCCTATTCCTATGAAGATGCCGAAACCGACTCCGTTTCGAAGGCAGTTCTGATTTCGGGATCCATTCATTTGTCGGAGCCGATTTTAATTCCGGAGCCAATTCTGGAACCTATTCCGATTCCAGAGCTGATTCTGATTCCGACGCCAAATCCGATTCCAGGGCCGATTCCGATTCCGGAGCCGATTCCAATTCCGGAGCCGATTCCGATTCAAGAGTCGATTTCAGAGTCAATTCCGGAACCAATTCTGGAGCCGATTCCGGAAGCAATTCCGGAGACGATTCCGAAACCAATTCCGGAACCAATTCCGGAGCCGATTCCGGTATCGATTCCGAAAACTGATTCCGGACCTACTATCCGGAATTGATTCCAGAAAACTTCGGAGCTAGCCGGAATCGATTCCGACGGAATCTTAATTTTTCCCATCACTACAGGAAACTGTTACAGAAGTAAAACGCCTCAATGTATGCAATAATATGTTTGGTCTACCTTTCAGTGCATTAAAATTCTCAAACACATTACTATGTAGCAATATGTAGCTTTTGTCACGGATTGTTCTTACCCTTCAGAAGTAAATTAATAATAATAGAGAAATCTTCAATATCAATCGTTAAACTCCAATGATTTTATTAGACTAAATTGTATGCCAATGCTAAACCATTTACTAAACCCACCCAACTACGTGGAAATCAGCAAAAAAAAAGCTCTATAAATATTGCAACACTGAAACCATTACCTGGAAACGGGGAATGATATCATGTTTTTACACCATCCTTGTGCTGATCCGCAACACAGAATAGGGCATTGGCAACAGCAAAAAAGTAACTATCCGTATGTTTACCCGAGCGTACAAATATTATTTGAGCAAGCAGCATAGACATTTCGCGAACGTAAACATTCCGTCACGGACATCATCCCGTTTGTGCAAAAGAGCAAACCGAGAAAGGAAAAAAAATCAACACAGTTCATTTCAACCAAAAGCTTCGAAGAGAGAGAGAGAGAGAAAGCCACACAGCCCATTGAACAGCTGTAATGCTTCGGCGAAGATCGTGACGATCCGCGTAAACTACCGCGGTACTGCTGCCGAACACACTCGAACCAGCAGGTGAGGCAGCTCACAAGGCGTAGAAAGCGGAAAGCGACCAACCATCAATTGGCGAAATTGCTCCGAAGCGCCATTTTCACGCCCGGGAACTATTTAATTCCATGGCTTCTTCCGATTTGCTCGGGCGTGATGTTTTAGCACAGCTGGAGCAAAAAGTACCAGCAACATCCCGCAATCCAAACCCTCCCCCCGAGATTCACCTTTTGAGAGGCGCGGAGGGAAGGAAAATCAAAATGGGAATGAAAGAAAAACAGAATGCTTTTTGTGTCCCATGTGTAGGGTGGTAGGGAGCTGAATTCATTGGGCAGCTTTTTTGCTCGCGACGCGTCAAAAGGCTCTCGTGCGTTCACTGTTTTAGTACATTTTAGCAGCGCAAACAACCACTGCCGCTTTTTGCGCTTAATGTTAAGACAAACTGAGAGTGAAGAAACTACTTCCTTTAACCAACGTCACGGCCCGTAAATGACGCATTTGCCAAAAACCTGCTGCGAAACGAGCGCACGAATCACTAATAAAGATCGCAGCAGAAGAAAGCCCCCACCACACCAACAACACTCGACACTTTCGACACATGCTGGTGAATAATTATGCCATGCACACACACACACCGACATGCCTTCCTTTCATGTACACGTACCGATCCACACACACACCTCATAAGGCATTCTGTCTGTCCCTCTCTCATTAGCCCAGCTCAGGTCCTTTCCATCATACGCTGCTCTGGTTAGGAGAAGCTTCGGGTGGCGCAACGAAAGAAATTGTTTAATGTTGTAGCAAATTTTACCCTCCATTTAGCGAAAAACCAGCAAAAGAACCACATCCTCCATCTCCCTCCCTTCTCCTTGCCAGTCCTCTTCCCCTTCACTAACTCATCTACCACCTGTTTCCTTTGTTCCACTCGCAGTCGGTCGTTCGTACGCTCGTGCTTCGCTCGTTGGTTCGTACGGGCATTCATCAAATCGTATCCTTGTGGGTGAATTTGGATAAATTTCCCACCACCCCAAACCACCACCACCATCACCGTCTGCGAGCGCGCAAATGAAACCGTACACAAAGTTTTACGTCAAAATTTGCTCCATTAGTCTTCTTCCTACGGCTCCGTTGTTCCGCCGCTACCACCAGAAAAGGGAGAAAAGGTGCTGGAGCAATATCGCGCGCGATAAAGAAAAATTGTTTGTACACCACCCGTCCGTACTGTAAGTGTAAGTGATTATGTGGCTGTGTATGTATATGTATCAAAGAAAAAGCACCCACCTTCCCACCTAGCGCTGGTGTGAGCGCCAAAAAGAAACGTACGAAAAATGCCTCCCCACTCCTCCAAACCGGCGAGCAGTGGGCAAAGTGTCGTAAATACTTGTTTCACCCTACAAGTTTCGTTTTTTTTTTGTTGCTTTCTTTTTTGCTCGCAATCAGAAATATTAATTACCACACTTGTTGTTGCCATTTTGTTGCTGTGCTTTTGTTCTCTCTGCTCCCTCACTTGTTTGCTCTTGCCAGACACCAGCAGCAGCAGCAGCAGCAGCAGCACCGTCAGGGGAGGACTTCATTTCGATGTTCGACCATTTACACCCTTCGTTACGGTTGTTTGAAATGAACCGGTGCCGTTTCCCTCCGGTTTCGGAATTTTCTCCGGTTTCCAACTGGGAACTGGGAACCATGAAGCATGTTAGAAAAATGGGGCAAAGCTGGAAGACAGTGGGGCAGATGTGGCAATGAATCCCCATAATTAACAAAATTGGCTCACATATTAAAACTTTGCGCGTTCGAACAAAGACGTTTCCCCGACTGCATGGTGTTGGTGATGGTGACACTCGAGTTAAATGAAATAAACAAACACACGCAAACACTCCTCAAAAACTACTCCGTTTAGTGTGTTTTAGAAGAAAAAACACCGTAGTGCAGCAAAGTCGTTCATTTGGGTGGACGTTTTTGGTTTCGGATATCTTGCTTTATTTGTGCAATAATATTGGCTCTACATGAACACGCGACAAACTGAACACATTTTGTGACGGAACTACAAACGACAGCGTGGTAAAAATAACGAAATTAGCCCACTAGCATAGAAATACGATCCCGACGATCGATCAAGCAAGGCGAGCTGCACCAACCAAAAAACACACCAAACAAAACCACCGAACAGACTCTTCTGGTTCTTCATGGGTGATGCACTTTTATTTCATGCCTCAAAATTTTACACCATACAAGGGGTTGCCTTTGCTTGCCTTTTCAATCCACCCAGGCACCCATTGCCCCAGGGTCGACTAGTGACATTCATCTGAATACGGTTGCACTATACAAACTTTTCCCCGCCACTTTCGCCCAAAAGCGTCTAAGCACGGCAACGATGGAACCACCAACTGTGTCGGTGACTTTCTCGTCGCTTTTTTTTTTGTATGACAATTATGATGGTGGTCACCAGGGGGTGGGAAACAAGAACTGCAAAACAAGCTTAGGACAAGGTAAAACACAAAACAAAAAGTTCCAGCCCGCCGGGCAAACAGCCAACCATCTCCCCAAATGTGAGACAATAGCCATTTATCATAACAGTTTTGAGTGTGCTTTCGGGTGGAGCGATGAGGAGAAGGAGTCTTTTTCGCTCTCTCTCTCTCTCTCTCTCTCTCTCTCTCTCTCTCTCTCTCTCTCTCTCACTCTCTCTCCCACACAATCATTCGTTTGTAAATTTGAGATGCTCTGCTGGAACAGATTTTTATCTTTGGCCTTACAGTGAAGGGTATATACAGCACTGTTGTTTCATCCTTTTTGTGTGTGTGTGTGTGTGTGTGTTGTGTTTTGTGCTTCTGTTAGAAGCTTGTCGGTTGAGTGGTTTTGATGGTCAATTTTCTTATTGCTCCCAGGGTGGTTTGGTTTTTTTGGGGAGTTTTCTCTTCCGACGGCAGATGGTCTTTATATTGGTCGACCATTGTCAAATATGAGGTCCTCAGGATTCAGATTACATTTATTCGATATCAATAATCTTTACTTTATGTTTGACTGTTTACAAACTGCGTTATGAAATCAATGTCTGGGTATTGAGGTATATGATCATGTAGGGTATAAGGCCTACTCCGTCTCGTGTACTGTTATATTGAAGTTCTACCGAGCAAAAGCCAAGAAAATGGCTGGCATCCCGATTCGAACATCCGCCCTAATAACCGCGGAATTCTTATGGAGGTCTTGCTAATCTTTTATTCGAATCGAATTTCTCAATAAGAGCAATGTTTCATAAGAAATGAAGAAAGAACTTTGAAAGGTTTTTTGGAATTCAAAAATTTGTAAATTAATAATTTCCGAGTTTTTTTCTTTATTTTTTTTCTTTATTTTTAAATAAACGTTGAGCCAATTGGCCTCATTCGCCTCTTTCAATCGGTAGATTAATTCTATACTTAAAGTCTAACATTATTCTTTGCAAGCCATTTGTGACTTGCAGTTACCTTATACCAGTTTAGTCTCGGTTTACTTAAAGCTATCCGTTGATTTTATTTTCTGTTACAAATGTGGTTTTGGTTAGAGTTGTTTATAAAGGTTAGTTGTTGTTGTTGTTTTATTTTTTTACCAGGCTGTTTAGCATTCGCCTCTCGATAAAGGTTAGTGATACGAAGGAATTTTAAAAGATTACGCTGGCAATCCCTGTCTGGTGAGCAGCAGCGGGTTTACAGTGTCGAGGGCCCTAAGCAGTAAGAATTGTTGAGGCACCTTTGTACATGATTACGGGGGGGTACTCGGCATCCGTCTTTTATTATGCACCAGTTCAACTTAAATTTAGTTGCTGCCGGGAGGGGGGGTGCTTAGGGTTCGTCTGGCGCGGGGCCCCAACGTCCATCACCCACGGGGCCCTCCTTGCTAATACAGTGCCATATTCTATCAACTGTTATCGATAATGGACTAAAGATTCCGCGGCCCCTCATTGACGGGGCCCCCCGCAATTACTTACTTTGCTTACCGTTAAATACTCCACTGCTGGTGAGTGGATGGTGTCGATGCTGTGGTCCAATTTGCAGGTGATGCGTTCCGCAGTATAACCATGGCATTCGGTTAAGATGTGATGGATGGTGAAATTTCCGAGGTCTTAGCCTACGTGCTCCGCTAGCGATGGATGCGATTTCTCTCATGATTCTAATTGAATTACGCACAATTCCAACTGGGTTCTGCACAATTTAGTTAATGGATTTCTGGTTGTGCCACAACTTTGAGGGAGTGTTCTACCTATCTCAATTTCCAACAACGGGTGTATTCTAACTATTTCAATTTCAAACAGATCAAAACTGCGAGATGAAATGAATCGTTTGGAGCAGTGTTTCCAGTTTAATATGTAATAAATGGATTATTAGACAGCTAAGAGTTAAGTACAAGAAAGTAGAATTGCTGATCGAATATTGCCTCTAAAATGCAAGACGTGATCGTCAACACTACAACTAAATGTATTATACACACAAACACACTGTCAATCTTAATATTAAGATAAACTCAAACACTGACGCTGAAGGTAGAAGCACAGCTTACACTCACAAGCCTTTCATTACCTGTATAGCGCACCCGTAGCTCATTGAACTGTATTTTATTTTATTTCTTTCTCTTTTTTTTCTTCTCCCTTTCGACGTGTTTTCCCCCAACAAACAACCGTTCAATGCACGAAACTGTATTATAAATCTATCTTCATTCAACAAAACCATGCTTCCTTCCTAACGAACGTCCGTCATCGCCACTTCTCACCACATGTCTCTCATGCCCGTGGATGTGCCATTGTTTACCGGGGGTATTGCTGGTGAATGTTTTGCATCTTGGCTGTGTTTAAACAATAAAAATAAAACCGACCACATCGCCTGGAACCATCATCCTCATCCCGTCTCATCCTAACACCATCCACAAATCGTCACTGGCGCCCTGTTTTTTTTATGCAAAGCAGGCTACATCGATTCAATCGCCCAAGTCGCCGGTTAATCAGCTCAAGTACCCGGCGTACCAGAGTGCACCGCAGCCCGCGCATCAGTATCCCGGCGCCCGTGCACCATCCTCCACTGTCGCGTTCAGTGGTGGCCGTGCCGTACTGCCCAACAAGTCGCAGCAGCAGCAGCAGCAGCAGCAGCAGTACCAGCAGCGCGGAGGTTACGCCAATCAAGCCGCATCACCACGCTCTCCGGTGGTTCCGGTAGCCTCGCCGCGCTCGCCGGCCATTTCTAACCTCGGTGGTAGTGGAAGCCCACGCGGTTGGGCACACGTAGCCTCGCCGGTACCGACCAACCGTCCATCGTCCCAATTCTCATCTTCACCTTCTTCACCATCTTCACCCTTCTATCAGCAGCAGCAACAGCAACAGCAGCAGCAGTACCAGCCGGGGTACGCTCCATCCGGTCAAACCGGACCAGCTGCCTGGTACGGTGCGAGAAAGGTACATAACTACTGAAACACGCTATGGCGCGCTGAACCACTGCTACCACTGCTCCTCTGTCCTCGCAAAAAAAATCACATACCGCGCGCACGAAACTGAAAAGAAAAGCATAAAAACAAAACATCCGGTGGGTTCTTTGTACGATTTTCGTTTATTTGTGTTTTGTTTCTTTTTTTATTGTGTTTGTTTTGCTCTTACTGCTCTCTCACTCTTTCTCTAGTGTTTTACCATTCTTTTTACTGTAGTTTAATCTTTTGTTTGTTTGTCTTTGTTTCAATTCGTTGCCTGTACCTGTTGATCGGCAGACGCAAACTTCGTTTTAAACTTGTATCTTATGTTAAATGTACTTTGTTGTCAAATATATGTGCTATCTATCTTATTTTATTCTTTAAAATTTAACTCTATTAAAAATTTCTTGATCAATGATTTGTTGTATTTATATTATAAGTTTCTTTATTGCAAAGCCGTCCCTACTGAATAAAAAAAATAAGTTTCTTTATTAAGCATATATTCAAGCACTGACTGCCAATAAGCACATTTTAGAATAAAAGTTCATAAATTGCTGTACTGTCTATTCATAATGAATGCTAACACTAATGAATTTATAGTGTCAACAACCAAAGCGTGATAAAAAACATGTTTGTATGTGCATTTTATTTGAATTTCACATTTTAAGAGTGTTTTTATTAATTTACCAGCTTATTAATGTCATGAAACTCTACAAAAAACTGTTTGATCAACAAAAACATGAACGGATCAAAAGATTTGTAAATTTGTAATTCCAATGTAGGGTTTTCTGCTCACTTTTCGAATTTCTAATACACCACAACCACAACCACATTTGGTTTGTTAAAAATCATGATAAAGAACTAAGTCATTATTGGGTTAACGATAGATTAACATTAACATGTCACAAGCAATAAATAATTCTAAAACATTGGATAGTAAATAAGAAAAGCTGTAAAGTTAAAAAAAGAATTGTGTTTTATGCTAAACATTCAAAATCAAATAATTTAATTGTGTATACTTTAAAGTCTTAATACCAACGTAAGAGCAGATCTTGAATTGTTTCTTTGCTTCTTACATAAATTGCTTGTGCCGTTGAGTTTCTTCCATGCTCAAGTTGCCACTTTCATTGCTTAAACTGTTATGTTAAGGGTCTCATTCCTGACAAAGTTTACTTGAATTTCATATTATAGTAAGTAATCGTATTATAATCTATATTTAAATTCAAAATATATACATTTCATGTCCATTTCAAATATTTCAAACGCATCAACTCCGGCTTTTGGTTACTACTCCTTATCAAAGGCTATTATGTTCTGTACTGAATGTAATTTACTTATTTATGTTTAAAATTTTCAACAATATAAAAACATGCTAGTAACATAATCAGTTCGTTGAACATCGACTGGAAGAGGTCGTTTAGGTTACAGAATTTATTTTCTACAACATGCACCCCCTTTCGAATTATTACCTACCCAAAACAAACGAACACACCTTACAGATAAATATTGCTTAAACTACTAGCAGCACACATTGTTCTACCGTCCGGGTCAACTACAAACTAGCCTCAATGCCGCACACAAACTACGCACCCTTAACCACGCGATGGCAGCACCAAACAAAACCGCACGGCAAACGCGAAACACCTCGTTGCTCGCGACCACCCACCCCTATTAGAATGTGATGCACTCCGCAGCGCATCCTACTCCTTCACACAGACACACAGACACACAGACGGTGCGAATGAAAACATTATTGAGGTAAACAGACACACACACACACACACACACACACACACACACACACACACACACACACACACACACACACACACACACACACACTCGAACGCAGAAGCTCTCGAAAGCTGTCAACTGGCCTGCATAATGGCGATCGGCTTTTCCCAGGACGCGTCGACATAGTTTTGGTCACCTTCGCGCGCTCAGCGCAAAAACCCAGCACCCCATCCCAGCTGAAATATGTAGCGAAAGTTTGGTGGAATTTGCAAACGGTGTTTGCACCTTGCCCTACCCTCCATCTTTCGAAGCCGCGACAAACCACCACCGGCCACTTGTGCACGATTTTATGCGAAAACAGTTAACGCACAAAATAGTAACAGTTCCGGTATCGCTACCCGTTCGCTGGATAAATTATGCTGCGCTTGAACGGACGCGTAACATGGCCATTCGACGATGTTTTTCCCGGGCGCTGGCCTCGAGCAGTTTGGGGGGTAGCGCCCGCTTGACGTGCGTACCGTGCGTTGTCAATGCAGACGCGCGAGATCCTTTGTTTATTCCGATAACGAGATGAAACAGTAACCCGGGTGCTCAAAGCGGGCAAAACCCGTACGATCCGGGCCCGAATCGGGATCTGAACTCAACTCCCAACCGCGTCACGGAATTTGGCCACGGAGAAAACAAACACCAAATCCCGTTTTGCTCGCTCCAACGGAAAAGTGTCGCCTTCGGGGTGCTTGCCCACTGCTGCCGGGCTGCATATTGGAAAGCGCACGGCAAAAACCGGCACGGCCAATGTCCAGTTGTGGATTGGTGCTGTTTAGATCGCTCCTGCACCTTCCCCATTGCACAGTTTGTCACAGCAAGTGCATTCGATTGCGCACTAATGACGCACTAATCCTGCGGTGACATTCCAAGCAGGTTCCCGTTTCGCTGGCTGGCGGTCGCAGTGCTCCTCTTGCTTGCGAACTTCATATCGAGTATTTATCAAACATGAGGCAAATAAACATCGCCTCCGGTGGTGACCGGTGCTGACCAATGGTGACAGGTTTTTCCCACTCAGCACCGAGCTAGCCAAAAATCTAAAAACCTAAGGTTTGGCACACTCTTCACCCGTACAAATGTACAATGTTGGCACAGTGTTTTGACCGCCGAGCTTGAACCGCTTTTGCATAAACTGATCTGCCATACAGGCAAAACAGGCACTGAGTTTTGTGTCCTTAGAGCATGTCCTTAAGCTTTTCAATGATGCAGACATGCAGCGAAACGCACACATGGTTCGAGCGCAAAAGCGCTTTTCTACCGTTTTGCTGATTCCAGTTTGATCTAGTGTGTGGAGGTTAATTAAACATGCATTTGCTGGGAAGGATTGGTACAAAATAGAATGGCATATCATTAGGTGCATCATTGGTCGTTAGGTGTCTTTAATGATGATATGCGAGAAACAACGTGTGTTTTGTTTAAGGTTTTTAGTTGTGCAATCTCAAAAATTCGTTGGAAAAAATCCAATTTTCCCAAAAGCTCATTCAGGATGGAGACGCATGGTACCTCACGGAATCTGTGCATAAAGAACAAAGCAAATATTTACAAAAATTACACACTAAACACACAAATTCAGGCTACAATTAAGGTTTTTACACTATATAAGGAATTCTTTTGCTCTATTTTAAATTTCTTTCACTTTCATGTCAATGTCAGCTTGCAACTGTCTTAACATGTTTGATAATCTTATAGTATGTACAATAGTGTAAAGTTTGTGTAAAATGAACACAATCGAAAGCAATATGGCCTAGCGATTTTAAAGATTGTTACCATAATTTCAATTCATAATTATTTACGAATTCAACGATCACTTGTTTTGTGTGAGTGGTGAAGAACACTCTTAAACTGCTACAAAACAATCTCCTTATCAAAACCCTTATAAAAAATATGAACTAAGCTTCCCAGAGTAAATTTCAAATAACTGTGATCTTGAATCAAAAGATTAGTGATCAATAGATAATTGAAAGTATAAAAAAATCTAATACAAATGTACGGCTCAAATAAATCCTCCTCTATTTCACTAAATGCAATTACATGTAATACTACCATTACCCGGTTGCCAGTATCGGGCGTGTGCTGTGCTACGTCCTTCACGGTTTTAACCTTTTCAACTATCTCGCCCCTCTTCTACTCCTCTACAGCCCGAAGCACAACACCAACAGCAACCGCTAGCACCACAGTATCAGAATCCGCTCGAGCAGCAGCCGTACCAACCGCAGCCCACTGAAGCTTTCCAACCGCTGACGGCACAACAGCAACAACCACTGTACCAACCGGCGCAGCCACCGCAGCCGCACCAGCAGTTGCCACCGACACTGATCACAACCCTACGCAAAGAACCACCAATGTCTCAGGAGCCCGCTCCCGTCTATCAGACGCAACCGGTTGCTGCTATTTATCAAGGTAAGCTTCTAAAACGGCCTATGCGGCCGGGCGCATGGGAAGCGCAAGGCCGGCTTTGAACCAGTGCCGGAAAGCCTTCTAATGTTAAAGAAGGGAACCCGTGCGGCTGCTCTTGAAACGCTGCGATGACTTTGAAATGCAAATGAGTCGCATGGCTTTGCATCTGTTAAAGGAGTTAAAGTCCTTTTCAATGATTTAAATTTTATTCAAAAAAGAATAAAAATACCAAACATACAAAAAGCCTAAAATACATCGCATAATACATCACGATGGTAGTCGATTCTTCCTCGCTTTATACTACATCATGCACACAATGAAATCAATGAAACATCATCCACTCGGCACAAGTGCCACGATTGCACGAGCTGCACAAGGCCCATCTCAGCAGCGGCCCATCCAATAGGCAAAGCGAAAATGCATCTACTGCAGCAGAAAATTGCAACCGGCCGTACGATGGGCGTGCACTTGGGACTGCTGTAACGCTTCCCCCTTTTGCAAACGATACTTAACGATTTGTGCAGATTGTTACCGGTTCGAGCACAAGAGTAGAATGAGAATGGTGTAGGCAAAAAAAACTCTCTAAAGCGGGGTAGAGGAAAAAACAATCCAATCGATGCTTAATGATGACTGCCCCCGAGGGTGTACTGGGTTCCGAACATCCTGTTTGAGTTTTTTTTCCCTTCCGGTTGATGCGAAAACAAACGCTCGTGTGCAAATACCGCAACGTTAATGATCCGGGTGCATCGAGTGGTACTTGTGAAATGGTTCAAATTTTGCATCTTCCGCTTGTAAATCAGAACGGAACGGCTTGGTCGATCCGATCGGTAAAATTGTTCACTCATTTTAGGCAATAGAGTGTTGCATTCCTTCGGAAGCGGATGAGTTCAATGCTTTCAATGCTTTTGTATGAATGTATGTTAGATAATGAAACTACCGCTATCGCTACCAAACGTAGAAGAGATCTCTTTTTTAGTGAAGGTTGTTGAGAAACGTACAAGTAACGAATGCAATTGAAAGCTTCCTTCCTGTTTTGAAGCCCTTTTCTAATGCTACTCAAAAAGTTGATTGGATTTTTATTCATAACGCACGCAGTTAGACATGCAATTAGCAGATGGCATTAATTTATAATTCAAAAAGACAATCCTATGAAAACTTTCAGGATCAAAATAACAATTGAACAATTAAGGTCTACGTATACAACCTTTTTAAACAATTTCTAATTTTCAGATATCAAAATTTAATATCAGCTGGAATTGTTCTCACAACAACATACAGGGTTTCCCACGATTTATTGGTTTGTTCCCATCAATTTTTGGTGGGTTCCCATATTTTTTGGTGCGTTCTCACGAATTTCTGGCCGTTTCCCAGATTTTTTTTGGTCCAATTGTATTGATATCCAATCGGAAATCCAATCGGAAAATCATGGGAACTGATCAATAAATCGAGGAAAACCCTGTAATGCTAAAAGCTTTTTATGAAACCTGGTCAATCAAACCGTATTTTTTTAATTATTTTCAATATCCATTCCACTCACTTTTCATTTCTCTTGATAAACCTTTAAAGTTGACATTATGTAGTAGTTTTATTCTAAACGGATAGCTACTACTGGATGGATATATGGATAGTTACTGGATTTGCTTTTTTTTACCATGCCACAGTTTTCTTAGCTAAACCAGTAAAGCGAGTACAGAAACGATTGAATTTGAACCCTCCCTAAACATTTATTAAACAATATTGCTCAAGAAATATCATCATTAACCAGTTGAAGTATCAAAAAAAACTATACCAATCTCTAACACAACAATCCCATACGCTTCAATACACAATCGTACAACATCATTGCATGCCCTATCGACACGTGGAGAAATACATCCACTTAAAGCTGCTGTAAAATCACTGGATAAACAATCATCGATTCGAGCTCCACAATAACAACACATTTCTCTCACACGTCGCTCGTCACCGCACCAGCGAGCGGCCAGGGTCAGTACCGGCCCCGTAAAGAAAACAGCCCCATTTTAGGACAACGGCAGCACCATAAACCAAACGCCTGCTCAAAGGGGGGTCCACATCATCAGCAGCCTTTTCATCCACCCTCGAGCGGTGCAGGATAAACAAATCGTTTTTTTTTTGCTCTCTCTCTCGTACTCTCTCACTCCCTCTCTCAACAAGTCATGGATCATAATGGCAACAAAACCGACACTCCTGAGCAGGGCGGTAGGAAGGCACGAGAAGGCACTGGAAGGTGTGGCACGGCATGTGAAACGATTCTCCCGCGGGGCATTCCAATCTGTTCGCTTGGATTCACCGAAACTCGATTCAACCGTACAGGCACACACACACATTCACTTGTGAGCTTTAGCCCGGAGGCCATTTTTCCTATGCAATTTGTCGTTGATTATTTATAGATGTGATCGATTCCTTCTGGCATCACGGAAAAGAGAGAGAGAGAGAGAGCTCCCGCTGTTTCGATAATGCCCTGGGTCTGTTCATATTCGGCTGTGCCACCGTCCCTTTTTTTAGCCGCCCAACTCTTCGCTCAAGGGCGCTACGGAATATTATAATAAATGTGCCGTTTCCAGCAAGCATACAAGCGAAAGGCTCGCCCTAGAAGACGTTGTTGTTGCGACCGAAATCCGTACGCCCGGGAGCTGAGAAAAGTCGATCCTTCCCGTTTCCACCTTGACACGTTGGAGAGCCTATGGTTTTGGCCAAACTAAAAGGTGATTTGATAGCGGCGCAAAGTGATTCCTCAACTGCTTATATGTGTGCCTCCCCTCGTGAAGTGCTCTCTCTCTCTCGCTCTCGGTTTTGATTTACGATTTTCGGAAGCATTCCATTTTACAGTCTGCCGATTTCGTTATTGATGCTCGGGCTCTGGTAATAATACTTGAGGAGGTCGTCGCAAAGGTGACGTACCTGTCCATAACGGGCCGCATAAGTGCACGTCACCGAAGCACTGGGGGTAAAAGCTATTTCCAGCTCACACAAACACTCACTCACACACACACAGCATCGGCGGACACGCTTCCCCCTAGGGGAGGAAGAAACAATCCCATTTCGAGGTAGTTTCCGATATGAACGACCATCCACCTTTAGGGCGTGTGTTAGGTTTAGACCACCCAAAAACTACAACTCCCCGTAGCAAGATACACACATACAGCATGCCATTCTCTCCTCTCACGGATCGGTGAGCGTCCGTCCGCAGCGGTTGTGGCCAGCTAACCCACATATGCATCAGCGTACGTCCAATAAATCAATCCCTTTCCGCGGAGAAGCATAAGCTACTCGAGCTTTCGCAACACGTAAAG
Organism: Anopheles gambiae; assembly: GCF_943734735.2. NCBI lineage: Eukaryota > Metazoa > Arthropoda > Insecta > Diptera > Culicidae > Anopheles > Anopheles gambiae. The sequence goes on from NC_064601.1 coordinate 90,488,784, forward strand.
CGCATTTAGCACAAATAAACACCTACACCTCTCCGATCGCTTCTTCTCCCAATCCCTTCCCTAGGCGTGCCATTTTTAGCCACAGCACACACACACACATTTGGCAAACGCGCCAACATAGGCACGGCCAAGACCGACCGACCTCGTCGACGAACCGCATCGTACCGCCATAATCGTACGATTCCGAACAGGCCCCGGAGCCGATAACGAGCAGGAGCATGAGGGAGCTCATAAATAGCTAAAATAAATTCAATTTAATGATAGAAAGCTCTTTTCGCGCATCAAATATTCATCGCACCGTGAGCCCCCGTAAGTCGCGTTGGCAGATCCGGCCGGGTTTGAGGGCCACTGTTCAAACAATTCACGGCGCGCCGTGCCGAGACACAAGCCGTGGACCGGGGAGGAGTGCGATCGTTTTTGTGCGGTCACATACCGCTGATAGCTTATCCGTCACATTTCGATAGACATTCGGAAGCGCGTGAGATGTTTGCTAGACGGCTACAAATGCTTCGATGGATGCGAACTGTTGGCGAAACGGTGAGGCGCAGGGCGCGTACAAGGCTCAACTATTTGTTCGAATTGGATGGAAATTTGTTGGAGGTGGGCTAGTGAACTAAGAGCTAAGATTTCTGTTACAAATTATTTGGGCCCCAAATGGAGTGAATGTACTCGAATTAACGATGAAAAACAATATTTTACGGGATTTTCGTGAAGGATCGTTTGGCCAAAGCTACCATGCGCCTCCATCAATACGATACTACTCGAACAAATGGCTTCTAATTTGACCTATCGGTGATTTCAGCACAACAAAATACAAATATTGTACGGCTTAAAGTATACAATATGTCTAGCAAATAATTCTAGATTGTATGGACGGATTTGGTTGGACCCAGTCAAGCAGATACTGAAACCCAATCGAAGCGTTAAATGTGGAACAGTAAGCCACATGTCTATTATAAAACATAATGCTACTATAAGGAGAGAAAAAACGCGATAGTACCTTTCCATGCTCTTCACCATCTGTCATCAATTCCAGCTCCCTTCACCCTACCTATCCCGGTGAAAGACGAATGCTTTTGCGAATATGTCAAACGAGCAGAGACGCCACCGATCACCTTTAACACTCGCACGTGCATCTCGTGTAACCAGAAACTCGTTTCATGTTACACATCTGACCTTCTTAGCTTTTCAGCCGGCTCAAAAGTCGCATGTAAGCTGTGTGTGCACGGTGCACACTCGAAATGTAGCGAGCACAAGGGAAAGATGGCGACATACGACACGGTTTTCCGTTTTACGCCAGCCGCGCACCGTGCCAGAGGGAAGGGGAGTTGAACTTTAGCTTCCGTTTAGATGCTTTCGGTCCCGCACACCTAATCCCCGCTCCAACCCCGGTGGTACACCATTCTTTTCTTTTTCTTGCTTTCGCTCCTCCTCCCCTGTTAATGCAGTTCGAGTGCAGCGCAGCGTATTTGCAGTGCATCGCGTGTGTGCACCCATTCGATGCATCGATAAATGCACGAAAGCACGTCTTGTGCTGCTGCTGCTGCTGCCAATCCGTTTGTCGTCGGATGTCGTCGTTTGCATGCAACCGCCTCGTTGGCTTCCCACGACTTGACAAATACGACCTTCCTTCCCATCAATACGATGTAACATTGCATAACCTCACCACTCACAACAACAATGCCTGTGCCACTGTGGTTTGGAAACGATTTTTCGTTGTACCTTTCAAACAAGTTATGGCGCTTGTCAGCCAACCTGCACTCCGTCACACTGCTCAATCGACCTGCTGTTTCCAGCGGTGAAGATGTTCCACTCAACAAAAGCTCAACCAAATGCATTACCGATTTTCACAAGGCAAACGATCGTGTTTTAACAATCTCTTCACATACGCGTTATGAAATTGTTCTCGCGGGTGTTTTTTTTTTTTTTTGCATGTCAGTTACCTTTATTCTCACTCGTTTCTTTTTTTTTTTATTGCATCACACACACACAAATATGGCACGAAAAATGGATTTTCTAAAATCGTTTTTCCACGAGCGCATGCAGGTGGAAGCGTGCATAAATATCATCGCATTTGCAAAACACTTTCGGAATATTTAAAAAGGTTTACCAGCGCCCGCTGCCTAGTCAAGCCGGGCGCGGTATGGAAGCAAGCACGTTGAAAGGTAACAACACGATTCTTTTGCACGAGCGCCCCGTCTTTTTTCAGGCCAGCAAACGCCATTGCCTATTTCCCCGCAAGGCGAGCGAATGAACCGAACCGAAAACCGGCGCGCGTACCAGTGTGCATGCATGGCTGCACGAAAATGCCGTTCGCATCCTCGCTGCCCAAGTTTGCCCAATTGTCGAGCTTTGAGCTCGTTTGGCAAATCGGTTAAATCATACAAATGTAAATGAACCGATGGCTGACACATGGCTTTTGCCGTGGAGCGTTGTGGCGGATGTGCGTACCAAATGGTACGCCTGTTTCCTTTTTTTCGCAGGACGGGAGAGCAAAATAGGCCATTGGCGGCAATATTGTAATGGCATCGCACGACAGGCGCACCGGATTTATTGTAAAGTGAAATTTTTCTGAATTTTTATGAGCCCCATCGCCTCCGCAACCTTTCGGGCTTCTTCTGCCCTGTCAGGTTCTGAATGCCTGCCATAACAAACGTCTCACAAACACACACACGCACACGTGCAAAAATCTCGATGACGGCTGCATCGAATGAAGGAAACTTTACGAAATGGGCCCTCCATTTTTTGCCCTGTTTTTTTCTGCAAAATGGAGCAAAAATTGCTGCATGTTATGTGACGTGAGTTCAGGCAAAATACATTGCCCTGGGATTTTGTGTTGTACCTTTACTTTTCCCGTTACCTGCCTGTAAGCTCCTACGCAAGCACATTTTCGCGCATATCAACGCGCCATAAAAAAGGTACATTTTCCATACCCATGCTTCACTTCCTGCCACTTCAAACACAGTGCTTTCGTCGCGCGAAGCAAAAGATTTACGGCGATAAAAATGGCTTCATCAGGATGGTGAGAGGCTTGTGCTTGTTATTTTTTATTTCTTCTTTCTGTCGATTGTGTCAATTTACGTCATAGAAAACAAACTTTCCCTTGTGATGCATTGGGGCGTATTGATTGTCCCAGGAGAATGGAAAGATTTCACACTAATCAGACTATCGCGATTAGGGGGACGCTTGATGCTTCTAACTGCTTCTAGCTTCACGCAGCAATGTAACATATTGCGGAGCATTTAAATAAATGGAAATTGACGTTTGACATAGAATTTTCCGATATTGAACAATAAAACTGCAAAGTTTGTAGCAATTTCTAGGCAAGTCTTTGAAGATTTGTTTAAAGAACGCTACAGCAAGGTACAGAATTACAGTCGGGTCTCACTTAAGCATGTGCTTTCCGATGAGGTTGACCAAGTTTGAGCTAGGTTTAGTGAATTTTATTTTATCTTTTCCTTTTCTTGTTTATTTTGATTGTAAAAGGTTGTTTTCTTTTTATTTTGTACAAATATGAATAGCAACAAAAACATATTATACTAAAAATATGCAAAATTACAATGCCTTCATAATATTGCATAGCTTCAGGCGCTTAACAGTGCCAACGTAAGGTTTTGTTTATTTTTGCCGTTTTAGTATTTCAGTAAATCGTGAATTGTGTGTAATTTCACTGCTAAATTACTCTAAACAATAGCTCAATCTGATGCTAGGACCAGGATTTTCCACAATTAAGCACTTACTTTCCCTCGCCACATTAAACTGTTCACTGTTCACGCGCGGTTCGACAAAACCATTACGTTTGGCGATCTCCACCGCGCACGATAAATAAAATAAATCAAACCAAACCCTCGGTAATGGTTGCCAACACGCTGTTGAAAGCGCTCGATTGTTACGCGCTGATTGGAAAGTAAAATTTTTCCATTGGCAGAAATTGCAAATCGATTTTTACGGCCGTACACGCACCAAAATGCACGTTTGTTGTTCTTTACGATAATGATTCGCCATTCCGCCTAATCGCTAATGGGAAGAATCATTTGTTTTTGTTTTGTTTTTTTTGCTTCCATTTTCCATCCTACCCTTTCCTGCTACCCCTTTTAGAGCTGCTTGACAAATCTTGCGCTGCGCGAAAAGCGCCTAAATTTATGCTCGGGTTGAATTTGTGCACCACCGAACAGCGTAGCGACAGCGGGTTGATTTTATTGCTCTTGCGTCGTCCTTCCACCGACGTCGTTGGATAGATAAAAGCGTCGCGGTGCTTACTGTTCATGAAATTGCAATATCATTAGCGATACTTTATTGTAATTGCTTTATTTATTTTTTGAGAAGCAGACGGCCAACCCTCAACGCCGCACAACCTGTGCGTCTTTTCGACAAAATGCTCAAAAAACACTTCTTTTTCTCTCCTTTTCTTTGTGTCATCTTGCAGGAGGTAGCAATATGCGCGGAGATCAAAAGTGGCCCCCAGAGGAATACAAGCGCCAGTCGGAGGTGGATAACGAGGAACGCCGTAAGCTAGCCCAGCAGCCAGCGTTTCGTCCACGCCGCCAGCAGAAGGTAAGAGCAGGACGGGAGGGAGGGCAGCGGGTGGGCCACTCTTTTCGTGTCCCTTGAGAATGTTAACGAACTGTGCTTACAAAAGTTTGGTGCAAGTTTTAATCGAACGCCTTCCAATCGTTTATCGGGCACGGGCAAATCCGAGACTGCAAATCAATAACGGCGCACCGGTTTTAACGGTGTTATTAGTATTCAATTTAATGAATCTTCAGTGAGCTCGGTTTATCTCCCTCCTCTGTATCCAGCTACGGACAAAGATTTGTCACCGGCTCCAGCCGGATCGGGTCGCTAAGCTGTTAAATACAATTCAATTATCCAGGGCAGGGCTGGCTGGCTGGGAGAAACCTTAGCTGCTTAGCGGTGGGAAATCTATACACTTTCTTGATTAAAATCAATCAAAAGCGATTGATTTGATTGAATAACGACCCGCAAACAATGAGACGAATGGAAATTATTCTTCTCCACTTGCTGGAGGTGCTGCTGGCGTCGCCATTCAATCTTTCCTTTGTTTGTTTCTCATCACAATGCATGAAATTAGAGCGGAAATTCAATTAAATTTACACGCATTATCCTGCTAACTATCAGTTAGTTTGAATTCCACTTATGTTGTGTCTACGGCGCAGAATGAGCTCAATTTCACTAATAATTGTATAAAGCACATACCTTCTTTTACCACCAAGCACATTAAAGCCCACCACCAAACACTCACAAAATGCATCACACTTTACCAAAAATTGCTGGTTCATACCACACACCATCAAACACACCTTCCGCTGCTAAAACGGGTCGTTTTAATTGTAACATTCTAATTTAACACACTTCCCGCATCCTCCCACACGCACGCACACTAAATCTGAATGAATTTTAGATTTGCACTTTAGCTTGCCCCCGTGCTTGCAAGGGCAATCGCGCTGCTGCTACTGATGATGATGATGATGATGGTGTTATTTGGCTCCTAGTGTGGCCAGCAGGTAAGAGCGGTAATCGTGTCGGGACCGATTTGGTGTGCCTTTTTCGTGGTGGAGGCGCCCGGTAGCCCACGTGCTTGCGCTCCGGTCGGCAGTGTTTTATTACCTTTTTGGGCACCACTCCGGCCAGCAAAAAAAAAGGGGGGGGGGGGGTGGGAGGGGAACGGTGGATTACAATTGCAACTGTGGTGCCACGCTGTGAGTGCTTATGTATGTTTTAATTGAATTTAAGCAAGCTGGCAAACGCGCACCGCTCATTAGAAAGAAGTGGTGGAGTACGGGTTTGAGGTTGGGTCGTCATGTCGTCATGCTGGAATGGGAGTTTAAGCAAACCCCAGACGCTTCGTTCCCTCTCCCACATCCTGAAAAAAGTGGGTCGTAATAATAATTGCTGTACATTGAATGGGGGGACACCAACACCCCGTGCTACGTACGTACCGAAATCTATGCACCTGAGGTTAGTTGTAACCGAACCGAACCGGCACAGAGAAACCCACTGACATCAATGAAGGCTATCTAATTACCGGTAAAAATAATACATGCCACCACAATCATGTTCTGATGTTGTTGTTTCTAAAGGCAGTGGAAAGAGGGGACACACCAACCCACCAAGCGTCACAAAGGTGTGTACGCTCACTGTTATTGTACGCAGCTGCCTACGCAACCTGAAAATGGAACTACAACTTTACCAAGAGCAGGAAGGGTCACAAAAAACGTATTGTCCACGGTACATACATTCATTGGGACGCTTTTACAGCACCGCGAAACCACGCTGACAGGGCACCGCAAATAATGCCGATTGTCGGCCCCGCGGATGAAATTGCAAATTGTATCCCGGTTGCCTAAACCTCAGCCAAATGGTACATCTATTTTGTGGTTTGGCCAGAGTTGCAGAGGGCTGGTATGCTGGTTCGTTCGCGGCAACGCACGCGTCCAATGGTGGTGGCAGGTTGAAGAAGCGCTTTGTTTTGTGTTTTATATACGGGTTGACATGTATTTGATTTTGGTCATTTGAAATTGTTTCATAAAGCGTTCCCTGATGGTGATCGTATTGAAGTGCTATAAACGCATAGATTAGTTTAGTTCTACATAAATGTCCCATTAGATAAATTTAACCGCTTAGTTAGCGGTGTAATCAGAACATCAATTTGTTAATTCATCCACACCGCAAATGCTTATTAGGCTGGAAGTGAATAATATAAAATTGTTTTTCCATTCGTGCTCAAACCAACCATTCCATGACAAAGATTACCAAAACGGCCCCCAGAATGTATATAAAAATGTATGAAACGATCCAGCCTATCTTCGATCAGCCCACTAATCTTACCAACCAGCAGACAAACTGCAACCTTTAACACCATCTGCAGCAAAAGGAGCCATTTTCCCATTCCCATTTCTCTCATTTGTTGGATCGTTTTGCTGGAAATCATTCGTTGCTAGACCGAGAAAAAAAAACTGGTCACAATATTAATTAGCCAAAACCAACATAACCCGACGGGCCCAAAACCATCGCGCGCTTCATAGATTAAGATGCAAGAAAGATAATGTGCGGAAACGCACTTAATCTGTGAGGGTGTTTCTTTGCCTGTGATCAAAGGCAAAAAGGCCGAAAGAATAGCCATCCCACCCGCAAAGACAGATACGACGGATTAATAAGATTTCTCTTTAAGATAAGCAGACACACATGAACCTTTGAATATCCGGTAGTAGATCTTTCTTTAGTACCCTTTACTATCCGATTTCAGTTAAGAAATGCTTATCCTACCCCAAAAAACAAAACAGAAGTACAAATCTAATCCTAATTCCATAGAGTAACACCATCCAAAAATAATGTGTTTACATGCACGGCTTTCCCGTTCAATGAACTATAAAATTTAATCTTTCTACTTTACCTCCCACAAAGCAGAGCTCAGCTTGCAATTCAATTTGTTTTGCTACTGTGGGTGTGCAAACAGCGGGAGGCAGCCAATTATTTCGCCTGGATCAAATAATAATCCCAATTTGTTGCGTGGTGCTTCACTAACAATTTTTGCCACGGTTACCACGGTCGCCAGTCAGTAACCCGGCTACACATTAAGCGCATTATGCACTCGCGTTTGTGCGGAAATTTGTTTTCACTTCGGTGCGATAAGTGGAAAATTAATAACGTCGATCGGTTGCAATTTTAATAGACAATCAATTTCCAAAATTTTGCACAAAGCTGATAATTTTGTAAAAGGCTTCGTCATATCTAAATAATGATGTCAACAATGCAGCTATTTTGCTCTGTTTTAAATTTGCTCTGGCAACTGTCTCTCTTCTTGGAATCTACTACGAGCGCATTTTTAATACAGATGCAACTAATTTGATGAAATATTAAAATATCCAATTTCATAAGCGCTCAATTCATTAGACATATTCATTGTTTTCCCACAAACCCTTTTTTGAGCATTGTTTTGCCAGCTAGCCCATAATAATCAACCGTTCTATATTGACGAACGGAGTAAAATACACTGGAACCGTCTAGCTTTATGCAATCGAACTGCATTGTTGTAATGCACTCGCACAGTAGGCGCTGCTGGACGGATGGCATGTTGCGTATGAATTGCATAAACTATATCATCACCACCACCACCACCATCCCTGACCCTTGCCAGTCTTTTATACAATCAATCTGAGAGAATTTTACCATCATTATCGTTACGAACGATTATTATCATCATCAGCAGCAGCATTGCAGGTGCATCGTACCACGTTGATGGTGTAATGTTTCGTACCGTTCTTATTGTTGTCTGGTGAGGGTTTTTTTTGCTTTTGTTTCATTACACTGCCTCGTTATGCCGACATACTAAGTATGCGGAGACAATGGGCAGCAGGTGGAAAAATGCGTTCATTGTTCCGTCCATGCAACGTTGGGCCAGCGGGAAGAACATGCGAGAGGATAATTTAGCTCCAAATGGATTTGTTTTAGTAATGTGTGTACATGCGGTACATCGGTGCGCATCATGCCTCTTGGGTGAATGGATACTGTTACGCGTTTCATTCTCTTCCTGTCCCATTGTTACTTGATTGTATTAGATGGTGTAGCAACTGATGGTTTGTGTTGGTAATGCCAACTGAACAGAATGCTATGGTATTGCGGATTTTGGTTTTATTATTTGAACTATTTAAATGCAACTGTTGCAATGGAACTTTTCAATGAGGCATTCACTTTTTAAAAAAAAAAGCATTTCAATTCAATGATCACCCGTTTTTTGGGATGCATTGTAACAGCAGCTAATTAACATGCAGCTGACAATATTTCTCATTGTCATCTAGGCGTACAATTTAATTAATCAACTTATGCCCGTGTCGTTGTGTCTCTTTGTACTTTTGCATTATCATTACCGCATCATCATACACTTCGACCTGCCATTCGTTTCAAATCATAAAAAAAGACAACCAATACACATGCATAGACGCCGGATGCGTGCATGAACAAACGACGTAAAAGATCCTACACCATATTGCATTAAATTCAATCACGATCAAAAGGGGGGAGCATCGAAAAAAAAACCCCTCTGACTGACTGGGAAGCAGCAACTGGAAATCCACGACTATCGAGCACTGCGAAATGCGTTTCTAATTACGTGCCTTTCGCACGGAAACCCCTGCGGCAAAAAGGGATCAAGTCAAAAGCTTTCATCTAATAGAAGAAAATCTCTACTCGGGATGCAGCAAAAAACGAACTGGATGGAGTGGCCACGTGTGCGCTTTCACCTGGAAGGCACTCTTTCATCGCAGCTCTACCAGCTCTACCGGTACCGGGTGCTGCTGCTGCTGCATCGATAGAACGTCATTTGTGTTCTCATATATATGTATGAATAGCTTGCAATGCTCGCACTGCTTTTTTTCTCTTTTTTGTTCTTCAATCGAATCATTCCTTTCTGTGTAGTATTTTTTCTCTTTCAACCCCACGCTTTCCGTGATGATATTTCTAGCCCGCGCTTGGGATGGTTCCGATTTTTCACCTTTAGGTCACACTTTTCCACTGACCTTAATATATCGAGGATATCGGAGGCAGATCGGGCTGACTCGAACTCCACGGCACGGTACACTGCACGGTAATGGAAGGGCTGGCCATCACTACCTATGTATGCTCTGGTGCTACCGAGCTTTGGCATGTGGCTTTTGCTTTGACGGTCTGCTAAGAATTGGAAAGGAAATTGAATTAAAATCAATGCTAATTGAATTCAGCGAACGTTGTTGAGGGTGGAGAAGAAAAAAAATGGCCAGAGAGCGTCTATAGAGGGAGTGAAGTCTTTCCATTCTTCTCAGAGCACGGAAAGAAGATAAAGAAGAGATGAAAAGATAAAGAGAGAGAGAGATCACGGAAAAGAAGGAGAGAACACATTTTCAAAGTCAGTTAAATTAGCGATTTTTTTTGTGTATTAGACAAGATAAAGCAAAAAAAACATAATTTTAAAGGATACTACATTTTGCTACCGTTTTTTAAGGCAAAATTTGCGATTCGTGGATAGTTTTATCAGTTTTAATAAGATTTTTTGCATATAGTGTCAAAACAAAATGCTGCAAAATAAGAAAGAATTTATAGAAAAGTTTGAAAAGAAGTGAAAATCGGCAAAAATGTAACTACATTAATTATTGATACACTTTTGAAGGTAAAATTGACGATTATTACCTACAATAATTGAAGTTTTTACAAAACCTTCCCATCGCTGTACACACAAAAAGTACAAGCCCGTTTATTAGAGCGACGAGATAACCACGAACAAACGAGCTCGGTTGCTCCATCGGTCAGCAGCTGCTCTGCGTTTATGAACTGAATGACTAAACGTGAACGAAAGGACAAAAAGAAATAGAGCCATGAAACGATTCAACCTACTCGCACTGTTGTACTAGAGCTAGTGAACTAGAGCAAGATATGACAGGTGGTGATTCTGCTGATTCGTTGAACAAAAAAATACCTCCAGACATCTGGCGTTTACTGCCTTACAGTTCCCACCGGCGAAGGTTTTGAAGCTACAGCCGTTATCGTTCTCTGAGTACGGTCGAGGAAGAATACTGCTGTGTAAAATAATTTCTATAAATAAATTAATTTAATTTTGATTTTATTTTCCAACAATCTTTCTTGTCAATTCGGATTGCCGGTTGGTTTGATAGAATATTTTGGGCAATAAACAATGCAAATTAATAGCTTTTTTTATTAATAATTGAAAGGCACCCTTTTTCTCATCTCAGCACATTAACAACGGAGCTCAATTGCTGTCAAAATAGGGTTTTTTTGTGGTAAATTGACTGTTTTATTCAGGAATTTATTTCAAATTAGGCTCTACTAACATATTAAAACATGTTTAAATCGCCAAGGTCACACGGCCGACGTCTACCATAGCGAAAACAGTTTAGTAAGATGCAGCAGCAAAATCTCGTATAACGGTAACACCATGATGTCATGATACTAAGACTCAGTGAGGAAAGGTGAGCTAGAAAAATGATTCAAATTGATAGGAGACGAGATGGGGAAACATATTCATGCAGTTTTTAAGTACTTTGGGTGCCAGTTCTGAGAAATTGTACTTCAAAAGTATTACATGTTTCAAGAACAGTCGAGCTGGAGAACATACAGAGCATTGTCCAAAACACCAAACCAGCTGAAACCAAACTGATGAAAATGATTTAGTAGACTCTCAATATGATATCAGTTGCCATTTTTTCAATGGAACTTGGCCACATAGTCCGGAAATGCAATATTTCTACCAGAGAATAATTAGAACAAGTCTTGTAGGATAAGTGGATCAAAAATACGACTTTTTAAAGGTCCAAATGAGTTCTTGCATTGTGCCAGTAGTCGCCAATAGTCATAAATGCAATAAGAAACACGATCAGGAGATTTTTTGATTCCATAACCTTTGTTTTCAGACGCATATTACGCCAAAAGTCTGATAGACGAATACTTTTTGCGCACCAACCAAATGACTTTTTTTAGTTTTTTAAACAATTTAGTTATTATTGCATTATTTTAATGCATATTTTTAGCAGTACGTGTGTATTGATAGTTCATTTATCAAACTCAATGATTACTTTTACCACCCCATGCCTATTGCGGCCATAATTCGCCTTTTTCTGCAAAAATATTCAGCTAGATGAATACTTTTTGGACTGACTGTAGCTCTGTCAACTGTCTCTCTTCTTCGAATCTACTACGAACTCCCCTTTTAAAACAGATGCAACTAATTTGATGCAATATAAAAATATCCAATTTCATAAGCGCTCAATTCATTTGACATATTCATTGTTTTCCCACAAACCTTTTTTGAGCATTGTTTTGCCAGCTATCCCATAATAATCAACCGTTCTATATTGAGGAACGGAGTAAAATACACTGGAGCCGTCTAGCTTTATGCAATCGAACTGCATTGTTCTAATGCACTCACACAGTAGGCGCTGGCGGACGGATGTGCATGTTGCGTATGAATTGCATAAACTATATCATCACCACCACCACCACTATCCCTGACCCTTGCCAGTCTTTTACACAATCAATCTGAGAGAATTTTACCATCATTATCAATTAATCAATTCAATTAATTATTGATACACTTTTGAAGGTAAAATTGACGATTATTACCTACAATAATTGAAGTTTTTACAAAACCTTCCCATCGCTGTACACACAAAAAGTACAAGCCCGTTTATTAGAGCGACGAGATAACCACGAACAAACGAGCTCGGTTGCTCCATCGGTCAGCAGCTGCTCTGCGTTTATGAACTGAATGACTAAACGTGAACGAAAGGACAAAAAGAAATAGAGCCATGAAACGATTCAACCTACTCGCACTGTTGTACTAGAGCTAGTGAACTAGAGCAAGATATGACAGGTGGTGATTCTGCTGATTCGTTGAACAAAAAAATACCTCCAGACATCTGGCGTTTACTGCCTTACAGTTCCCACCGGCGAAGGTTTTGAAGCTACAGCCGTTATCGTTCTCTGAGTACGGTCGAGGAAGAATACTGCTGTGTAAAATAATTTCTATAAATAAATTAATTTAATTTTGATTTTATTTTCCAACAATCTTTCTTGTCAATTCGGATTGCCGGTTGGTTTGATAGAATATTTTGGGCAATAAACAATGCAAATTAATAGCTTTTTTTATTAATAATTGAAAGGCACCCTTTTTCTCATCTCAGCACATTAACAACGGAGCTCAATTGCTGTCAAAATAGGGTTTTTTTGTGGTAAATTGACTGTTTTATTCAGGAATTTATTTCAAATTAGGCTCTACTAACATATTAAAACATGTTTAAATCGCCAAGGTCACACGGCCGACGTCTACCATAGCGAAAACAGTTTAGTAAGATGCAGCAGCAAAATCTCGTATAACGGTAACACCATGATGTCATGATACTAAGACTCAGTGAGGAAAGGTGAGCTAGAAAAATGATTCAAATTGATAGGAGACGAGATGGGGAAACATATTCATGCAGTTTTTAAGTACTTTGGGTGCCAGTTCTGAGAAATTGTACTTCAAAAGTATTACATGTTTCAAGAACAGTCGAGCTGGAGAACATACAGAGCATTGTCCAAAACACCAAACCAGCTGAAACCAAACTGATGAAAATGATTTAGTAGACTCTCAATATGATATCAGTTGCCATTTTTTCAATGGAACTTGGCCACATAGTCCGGAAATGCAATATTTCTACCAGAGAATAATTAGAACAAGTCTTGTAGGATAAGTGGATCAAAAATACGACTTTTTAAAGGTCCAAATGAGTTCTTGCATTGTGCCAGTAGTCGCCAATAGTCATAAATGCAATAAGAAACACGATCAGGAGATTTTTTGATTCCATAACCTTTGTTTTCAGACGCATATTACGCCAAAAGTCTGATAGACGAATACTTTTTGCGCACCAACCAAATGACTTTTTTTAGTTTTTTAAACAATTTAGTTATTATTGCATTATTTTAATGCATATTTTTAGCAGTACGTGTGTATTGATAGTTCATTTATCAAACTCAATGATTACTTTTACCACCCCATGCCTATTGCGGCCATAATTCGCCTTTTTCTGCAAAAATATTCAGCTAGATGAATACTTTTTGGACTGACTGTAGCTCTGTCAACTGTCTCTCTTCTTCGAATCTACTACGAACTCCCCTTTTAAAACAGATGCAACTAATTTGATGCAATATAAAAATATCCAATTTCATAAGCGCTCAATTCATTTGACATATTCATTGTTTTCCCACAAACCTTTTTTGAGCATTGTTTTGCCAGCTATCCCATAATAATCAACCGTTCTATATTGAGGAACGGAGTAAAATACACTGGAGCCGTCTAGCTTTATGCAATCGAACTGCATTGTTCTAATGCACTCACACAGTAGGCGCTGGCGGACGGATGTGCATGTTGCGTATGAATTGCATAAACTATATCATCACCACCACCACCACTATCCCTGACCCTTGCCAGTCTTTTACACAATCAATCTGAGAGAATTTTACCATCATTATCAATTAATCAATTCAATTAATTATTGATACACTTTTGAAGGTAAAATTGACGATTATTACCTACAATAATTGAAGTTTTTACAAAACCTTCCCATCGCTGTACACACAAAAAGTACAAGCCCGTTTATTAGAGCGACGAGATAACCACGAACAAACGAGCTCGGTTGCTCCATCGGTCAGCAGCTGCTCTGCGTTTATGAACTGAATGACTAAACGTGAACGAAAGGACAAAAAGAAATAGAGCCATGAAACGATTCAACCTACTCGCACTGTTGTACTAGAGCTAGTGAACTAGAGCAAGATATGACAGGTGGTGATTCTGCTGATTCGTTGAACAAAAAAATACCTCCAGACATCTGGCGTTTACTGCCTTACAGTTCCCACCGGCGAAGGTTTTGAAGCTACAGCCGTTATCGTTCTCTGAGTACGGTCGAGGAAGAATACTGCTGTGTAAAATAATTTCTATAAATAAATTAATTTAATTTTGATTTTATTTTCCAACAATCTTTCTTGTCAATTCGGATTGCCGGTTGGTTTGATAGAATATTTTGGGCAATAAACAATGCAAATTAATAGCTTTTTTTATTAATAATTGAAAGGCACCCTTTTTCTCATCTCAGCACATTAACAACGGAGCTCAATTGCTGTCAAAATAGGGTTTTTTGTGTTAAATTGACTGTTAGTTTATGAGCGAATCCCATCAATTTAGGTAGATCGGTATTGTATTGTGCCGCATAAACGTGTTGACAAGGGTACGGAATAATGGATCGAAGACAGACCCATATGCACGTACATGCACCCAAAAAAATCGCACACACAATTCCCATCTATACATATTGCACGGTAAAAGATGTGCGTATTTGTGTGTCAGTGTGTCCCATCCCTGTTTGCTGTATTGTACTTTGACACCTTTAAGCCGAAACAGCGGAAACAAAGCGATGCGGATTCCTTGCTGGCTATTTTTTTGTTACAAAAGCCACAACTAACGAGCCAGGCGAGATTATCGGGATCGGTTTTGACATGATCCGCAGAAAACCCCACCCAAAAAAAAAACACACACAGTATATCCGTAACAAACGGGTTGAGCTTTTTCCGGAATGTTGGCCCCCGAAAGCTGCGGCCCGAAACAATAGCGTCGGAAAACGCACGGGGATGCGCTACGGGGCAAAGCGGCAGGGGCAGGATTTCCGCGCTTTCAGCGTATTTCCGCGATTGGGCCGTGGGCCATTTTTTATAATTTGATAGCGACCGCTCCGGCCTCGCTACGGGTATTGGTGAACAATTAAAAAAGGGAATGAACACACACAAAAAAAAACGAAACCCCGAACGCGTACCATAAAGTCAGAACACCAAAAAGCCATATTCTCTATCGAACCCCCCCCCCACCCCCCCCCCCCCCACTCCCAACTGCCACTGGAGCCTTCATTGCCGTATCTGAGTGGACACAGACACACACACATCAAGGGGAAAAAAAGGATTTCAACACTCTCGCGGAACAGCGGCCACCACCTTCCCAGCTTCTTCCTGTCCTGCAGGGCTTACCATCGCCGTTACGAATGTGAAGCACTTTCGGGCTTGGGTACAGGTACAGGTGGCCCTGTACCAAACCTGGTTCATCCATGCCATTAACCGAACACATACACATACACAGTCTTGAAGTGCAGTGTGGCAAAGGGTAATGCGACTCGCGTGTCCGATGTCCGCGTGCAAATTAATAGGATTTATCGATCTGGAAAAGGAACGCCACACGCCCGTGCTGATCCTTCTTACTTACTTACTTATCCGGCGCTACAACCGCTTTGCGGTCTTGGCCTGCCTAATCCTGCCTGCTGATCCTTCTAGGGAAGGGAATTATAGTGGTGCTTGTAGTGGGAAAATATTCTTTAATTTCAATCCATTTCAAGTTGCTTTATTGTGGCATTGCAAGGGTTTCATTGAAAGCAACGGACGATTGTGCGGAAAAAAGGCATTTTTTTTAATAATCAGGGTAATTCAATTCTAGGAGATTGCCATTAGTCTTATTTTTTAATCAATAATTAACCTGTAAAACAGCTTTTTACTTTAAAAAGTTTCATGGATTTTCATAGGACCTCGTTCAATGATTTATTTGCGCAATGCCGTTTCATAAAACATGTCTGCCACCCGTGCAGCGGTGCAGATTTGTAACTTCGACCTTTGAAAAGTGCATTCCTTTTTGCCACAAATTTACTTGTTTTAAGTAATGCAAAAATTGTATAACTCTGAGAAATAGAAGCACACTCAATAGAACTAATCAATAGATATAGATAGATGTTGCCCTAACATCAATACATCATACATACATCCGTCTCTGCGCTTGCTCCCTCGTTGATGAAGATCTTTCAGGCATCCCTGAGATGTGGAACCTTTCCTGTCACTTGGAAAACTTCCTGGATGACACCCATCTACAAGAAGGGCTGTAAGAATGATGCTTGTAAACTATCGTGGCATAACCTCACTCAGCGTGTGTGCAAAGGTGTTCGAAATGCTAATGTACGAGCCATTGTTGGCCTCGGCCTGCAACTTTATTAGTGTGAACCAACATGGTTTTGTACCCAGGCGATCTATAACGATTAATCTACTAGAATTTGTTAGCAAATGCCATAAATCTATCGATACCGGTTAACAAGTAGATGCTATTTATGAGGATATCAACTCAGCATTCGACAGTGTATCGCACTCCATCTTGCTAGCGAAACTCGACTTACTTGGTCTCCCAAACCTCATGATAATGTGGCTTAGATCGTACCTTACAGAGCGTCAATATTCTGTCAAGTTAGGCCCAATACATGTCAAGTCCAGTGCACGCATCTTCTGGAGTCCCGCAGGGCAGCAACCTGGGTCCTTTGCTGTTCCTTCTTTTCATCAATGACGCAACATTGATCCTTCCGGCTGATAATCATCTACTGTTTCGCAGATGACGCGAAAATTGTTCGTGTTATTCGTGAACCAGAAGACCACGTCCGACTGCAAACTTCTTTGCATGAGTTCCAGTGGTGGTGCAACCGTAATGCTTTATCCCTTTGCACAGATAAGTGCGAAGTTATCACTTGCTGCCCATCATTATATCAATATGCGCTTGATGGACAGTCCTTGGCGCGAAAACAATGTGTTAAAGATCTAGGCGTTTTGCTACAATACGAAACTATCATTTCTATCAAGGATCAGCTGGATCACGTAGTAGCCAGCAGCAATAGTGTGCTAGGACTAGTTATCAATATGACTCGCGAGCTTAACGATATACCCTGCACCAAGGCGCTCTATTGCTCACTTAGTCCGGTCGTTGCTGGAATATGCAAATATCGTATGGTGGCCAACTGCAGCGCGTCCGTTAGCACGATTGGAATCAATCCAGCGCAAAATTACACGATTTGCACTTCGCTCATGGAACCAAAGGTTCGTTTACCGGACTAGGTGTTTGCTACTCGGGTTATCTACCCTAAGTGAGCGAATACAAAAAGCCAGGCTGTCGTTCATCACGGCACTTCTCGACGGCCGTATCGGCTCTCCGTCACTACTGGCGGCCATCCACCTGGTACGTTCCTGCCAGGCCGCTCCGGACTCGGGCTATGTTGGCCCTTGACGACCGTAGAACGCCATTTTGGCTCCTCTGACCCGTTCCTACTCAAGTGCCGTGCTTTCAACGCCGTCAGCGACGCTTTTGAGCCCAGGGATTTCGCCGACTGAGTTTAGCGATCGTGTTTCTGTGCTAAATTCTAAACATTTTTGCGTTCTATGTTATTTTAATCCATTGTAATACATTCACTGTAAGACATTGCTTGAATGGTTCGAGAGGGCACTACTGTCCATCGATAGACAAACAAACATAAACATAAACATAACTTGAAATAGGAGAAAAATTCCCATAATCACTCAACGCACTTCAAAATCGAACACACATTATCGAAGAGTGCATCAACGACCATCGTACAAGCATTTTTTTATGCGTCACCTATGCCGTAATGCCGAGCACTGCAGAATTATATCCATAAGCAATTCAAACACTCGTGTTTCGATGCGGAAAAAATCGTCTCCATTGAAAAGTGACTAAAACTATTTCCAGTTCACTGGTCAACTTAATTAATCTCTACGGAATTGGATAGATGGAAAGGATATGTACATGTCCTTGTACATGAGTGTTTTTGCGCAATGTGTATGAGTGTGTGTGTGGAAACCGATAATCATTCCGCACGGGTTTTCCGCATGGCTGGAGGTGAAGCAATTTTTACATTCAGCGCATTTCAAGTGTTAACTAAATAAATCACCGTCCAATTGAACTGTGATTAGTGTAGCGAAGAGTGCAGAGGAGAAGGCGGGAGCGTATGTGTGCTATAATTGATATTTATTTTCTATTACGTAGAACCCCACCCGTTCTTAAAATAGATTCACCGTGTGAACGAGTGAAAGAGTCCGTGCGAAAAGTGCATTAGTGCACCATTGAAAAGCGGGGAAGCACACCTGTTTCTTCGCCTCCCCTGGACAGCACCAGCTTCGCATTACTTCTGATGACTGAATGTGTGATAATCCCACCGCTTAATCTTTATAATGAAACATCAATTTGATCCAGAGTGCTCCGAGAAATGAACTCTTAAGAAGCTCGGCACGATGTGTGGCCCGGTAAACTATAAAACACATGTAACCGCTTCACAAACACAAGCAAATCCGTTATGGGCAAGCTGAACGAGTGGTCCATTTATCAAGCTAATTCTCTTGCTTCGGCACAAAATTCACCCCCGGCAAACCCATCCATAACTGCCTAATCCACTCTAATGTGTTCTATGTTTTCCTTCTTTCTTTCTTTCTCCATGTTCACAACGATCAACAATACCGGTCGGCCACTTGGACAACTACCACTACAAACAAATCGCTCTCACCCCCAGGATTATGCCGACTTCTTCGCCAAGAATGCACTGAACAACACCTACCCGGGCTATCGGGCACCGCCAGGCACGCAGCACCATGCTTAAAAAGGGCACCCGTTTCCCGTAATCCCGTCCTCCCTGGGCTCGGGTGGTGGATTACTGTTTGAAGAACCAAACAAAATAGAAGCATGTTCAACGTGTGCATCACTACCCCGGCTGCGAATGCGTCTTGAAATGCTAGAAGCTTTGGAGCGTACCAAAACAAATCAGAAAAAAAGTATTTGCAAATGCTAGTTTAGAACAAAAGTGGGAAAAGTGAGGAAAGTTGGAATTCAAAAAAAAAAATCAGGAGTTCAAAGTGAGGGCGTTTTTAAGAAAGCCTAAAAGCAATCAGCGCTTATTGTTAAATTCTGCTTCAGCCAAAACAAAAAAACAACACCGTCACACGTATAAATAAAACAAACGAACTAACACAGTACACACACAAAAACACATTTTCGAAAACAACAGGAACAAACAACGAAACAAAACAAAGAGATAAGAAATAAACTAGAAAGAGTTAGCAATTACTAATAAGGTTCCCCCCCCCCCCCCCACCAAGCAAAAACACGAGGCAATAACGAGGGAGGAAAGGAGTGAGTGAGTGAGATAGCAAGTGGTTTTCAAAAGCTTTCTGCAAAGCGTTCCACAGCGTTTGTTTATAAGCTCTATTCAACTACTACTACTACTACTACTACGATCAAGGCAGAGGGGAAAGCAAAGCAGCAGCAACAAGTGTCTACTTCGATTAGGCAGCGTTAGCTTCCGTTTGCTTCCGAACAGTTTTGAAATCGGCAAAAGCAACCGCCATGATACGCGTGGAAAATGGGCGCATCAGTTGCGCGATGGCGCTAATCTTTCTGTGCCTTGTCGTGTGCTTTCTGTTCTCCGTTTCGATGTGTGTTTTGATTTGGCTCAAGTATCAGGTACCGCAGGCGAAGGTGCGCGTGTGAGAAGCTTCCGTGTGCGCTTTAGGAGCTTTTTGAGCTTTTTTTCTGTACTGGGTTTAAGCTTATTTTATTTAATTTTTTTACAATCGACTACGTTAACACGGAACATGTAACAAAAATGCAAAGTTAAGTTTATTTAAGCTATATTGTGCTTGTTATATTTATGAGGCGAACATTTGTATCTATCTACCCCCGGTGAGCGCTTAACGCTTATTATGATGGTTGAAACACGCGCACATATATATAAAGCCACACACAGATAAAACAATATAAAAACGTACATTAATAAAGGCTTATATTCGTTAAATTAATACCGAATTGGTTCGATGAATGTTATTGTTTCAACAAAGAAAGCAGAAACGAAATTAAAGTGAGAAAGAAATAAAAATTAACACAGCAGCAGCAGCAGCAGCAGGTGGTTCGGTGGTAACCACTCTCATTAAAATGAAGCCCCAATGAGGCCGAGAAACGCCCGAGCACGACACACATAATCCGGCCCTGGCTCCTGATTGCAAAAACCGGCCCACGTGTGCCCACGTAGCTGTGGCTTCTGGGGAGTAATTATTAATCGAAGTTTTAAATAAATTACAACCATTTAACGGCTTTCAACCGATGGAAAGAAGGAAGAATGAAAACTGCACAGAAGATTCCCTTTTCACACAAAAAAATAAAAGGGGGAGTTGTGTACAAAAGAGCTTTACGTTTGCTGGGCTGTTTTAACGTATTTTACACACAGCTGAGTTTGAGTGAAAGGCAAACAAGATGAACGCACCACACGGGGGCGAATCTCCGAGTCGCCCATTATTTATGTATGCATCCCAATACACGCCGCCCCGCGATTGTTTTCGCACCCGTTCGCATCCGGGAAAGCCCGCGTTTTGCGTTTCCCAAGCGCACGAGGGAAGCTTTTATTTACGCACGGGTATGGGATTTTCTCCCCGCACGAAACCACATTGTTACAGATTGCAAATCTGTTTCAAAAGGACTGTATATCTGTTTCTCTCTTTCTCTTCTCTTTCTCTGCCTGCCCAAACCCTTCATTCCTACACCTGTTATCGGTGTATCAGATAATCGATCCGGTGAAGCGACACATTAAACGCACCACCATTACCTTCACCGGCCACGGTAGGTTTCATAAACGGAAACACAGCCAGAGGAAGCTTTCATATTAATGCCGCCAAAAGAGGACATCGCTTTGTTTTCCCAGTACCGGGAGGCTTTCCGGTACCTCTGTCCTCCCAGAACTGGGTTGTCCACTGGTGCTGTCAATTCGGTCGCTGCGTTTTGCTTCCACGTCGTTATTATACATTGTTTTAATTTATTAAAATTGCTACACAAACTGTGACCGGTGACACAGGGAATTGAGGTGTGGGAATTGAGTCTGGCCATGTATGCCCCCCCGCCCCCTCCGAGAATGACAAATAAGCGTTGACATCCCGAAAAGCACAAATTGAAACGGACACTGTTACGGGTCAGTGATTGAGGCCACACAGCAAAACAGCCAGCCGGCGTGGGGATGGTGTTGTGATCTGTGGGCCGGTCAAAAGTCCAACCTCCCGACCACAGAGGGCTCAACCATTATCAGCCAAAAAAAAAAGAGCACAACCGTGCATAATATATCTATCTGGGTGCGTCGTAAATTTGCACTTATTGTTGATTAATTTGAACCGACTGGCGGCGAACCGACGGACGGACACACGGCGGGAACTAGGAACTAGGAAAACCCAAAACCGAGGGAAACAGGGATGGTGCAATGTGTGGGCAGGCGGAGAAGTGTGTAATAATAAAAAGATGAGACAATAATCATTATTCAAACGCTGCTTCGCGGGGAGAAGGTCACTGAGGAGAACTGACGGCACGCTGCTGGCACGCGCTTCGGGTGAAATGAAACACATATGCTTAATTCATAGTTTCCGCTTTATCAACAGACTTAGTCCAATTAAAATTACCTCCACCCTTCCTCCCGAGCACAACCACAAATGAGCTTTCCAGCACCGGCACCGGTCGGATCGTTCTCACATTCCCTCCCATATTTTTTTTGTTTTTCGCCACCACAACGATCTCATATATCCGATGTGAGTACGCCCGAAAAGCCACAAAATTACATCCCACACACCAATTGGGGGTTGGGGTGTGGTCCTCCAATTTTAATAAACCATATTTTTATGCCCACCCCGCACTCATTATCGCGTCCGGTTGACATCCTCTGCACAGTTTGCAGGAAAGAAAAAAACTGTTTTTGTGGTTTTATTCGGGTGCCGTAACTTTAAGTTTCTCTGGCATGAAATTTTCTTCAGAAACTAGTATTTTATCTGAAGTGATGAATCTCTTTTTTGTGTAAAGTATTCTAACTTTATAGGCTGGCCATAACTTTAACTGTAATGAAGTATGAACGTGTCGATAAGAACGTGCTGAAGTGAACACCCTTCACTCAGTGTCACAGCTAGTGGTGGGAGCTCGGAATCGGACCTACCCGATTCCGACTCCGTGTTCGGAATCAATTCCGGGGCCGATTCCGATGCTGGAATCGATTCCGATTCCGGAGTTGAATCCGAGGCCAATTCCAGAGTCGGTTCCGGAGCCGATTCCAGAGTTGGTTTCGGAACCGATTCCGGAGTTGAATCCAGAGCCGATTCCGGAGTTGGTTTCTGGAGCCGATTCCGGAGTTGAATCCGGTGCCGATTCCGGAGTTGAATACGGAATCGATTACAGGATCGCAATCGGCTCCAGAATCAGAATTGTCATGCCCGTCATGACTTAACAACATGCCCGTCATGACTTAACAACATGCCCGTCATGGGTTCAATCCCCAAATAGACCGCGCCGCCATACGTAGGACTGACTATCCTGCTATGGGGGGGAATCAATTAGTCACTGAAAGCCAAGCCCACAAGTGGGTACAGGCAGGCCTTGACCGACATCGGTTGTTGAGCCAAAGAAAGAAAGAAAGAAGAAGAAGTGCGGGAAGCGAAATAAGTCCGGGAATCTCCGTGTGAATAGATCATTTACAAGTACATTTTTATTCTTCGCTGCTATCAAACGGATCATCATTAGACCCAAACGCCTATTCCTATGAAGATGCCGAAACCGACTCCGTTTCGAAGCCAATTCTGATTTCGGAATCTATTCCGATGTCGGAGCCGATTTTGATTCTGGAGCCAAATCCGATTCCGGAGCCAATTCCGATTGTGGAGTCGATTCTGAATCTGGAGCCAATTCCGATTCCGGAATCAATTCTGGAACCAATTCCGGAGCCGATTCCGGAAACAGATTCTGGACCTACTATTCGGAATCGATTCCAGAAAACTTCGGAGCTAGCCGGAATTGATTCCGACGAAATCTTCATTTTTCCCATCACTAGTCACAGCACTGGCTAGGACTATGGTTATAATTCCCATAAGGCCTCAAATTTTATGCCAGAAGTGACAAAACTCTCTTCCTTGGATAAATTGTCCCCTTAGTTGTTATCTATTCTACTAGCTATTTTGCAGCCAGCTCAAGGTTATAAAACTGAAAAAGGCTGATTAAACTTACCAGGATGATCATTCTATTGGAATGACCCCCGGCACAAACCATCCTGTAATGTCCTTTTAACCCATTTTCATGAAAGACTACTCATGATGTTTTTGGGCTATGATTAGTGAATGTAATGCATGAGTTAGCGTAGATACCATGCGTTACGCTCATTTGTGTCACAAACCCCGTAGTTTTGTAGTTTTGATATGATTCAAAAGAGTAATGATCTCTCTGGAATACAACAACCGTTCCGAACTGACCACGGTTAATGTTAATTCGATTCTGACTACAATGTCGTCGTCCAGAGCCCAAGTCTTCCAGTGTCAAAGTCGGAAGTCGAACGCCAACTCCTAATGTCTCCGGTTGACTCCGATTCCGGATGACTCCAACTCCAAATGACTCTTACTCCGGATGACTCCAACTTCGACTCCGAATGAGTTAGAGGCTCAAGATGTCGCTGAATATGAGTTAGAGTGGGGATTTAGTTTTACCAATATTAGCATCATTTTTACGCTCTATTCCTCCTTTCCTGAATGATGCTTTGCGCACATTGATTAGATGCTTTGCGTCCGATGCTCCTCTATGGATACGAGTCTTGGACCATCCGGGCGGAGGATGCAAACGCTCTGGGCATGTTTGAGCGACGCATCCTCCGGACCATCAGTGTGTTCGAGCATGAAGCGTGGAGGAGAAGGATGCGGAACCACGAGCTTGCTGCTAAGCAGTACTGCAAACCGAGCATCCTGATGGTAGCGAAGGCTGACAGGATACGATGGCTAGAGCATGTTATGGGGATTCTGAACTCATGCATCCCACCAAGAAGGTTTTCGACAGCGATCCCCAGCGCAGGGGAGCATAGCGAACTCGGTGGCTGGATCAGGTGAAGCGAGTGTCAAGTGTCGAGTGTCTACATGGGCTGCAGCCAGAAATCAAGCATCCTGGAGAATGATTGTTGACCAGGCCATGTCACGATGACGTGCTCTATCGTGAGCAGACCAACAAGAGAGACAGAAAGAGAGAAAAATAGCTAATTCTCAAACTAATTTTAGTGGCAAAAACTATTAAGCCAATTTACAGCAAACAACACAACGTAATCTTCCCCTTTGCCAAACAACAGTTACACATTAAATCAAACGCGCCCTATCACCGGTTCCACCGGTGGTGTGCAATAAAGATCGTCTCATGCATATAATAGCTTACAAAATGAAATAATTAAATCATCACCCGTCAGACAAAAGGGTGGACAAACCCCTCCACCTTTTAAGCCTATTATTCGTGTTTGAGATTGAAACATCATCGTCATGTTCATCACCATCAGACACAAAAAATGAAATAAAAGCCAATATTCACCAGCATAAAACGCTATAAAAGCTAGAGGACAGAAACGAAAAATCCCTCCCGCACATGCAAAACGCACCAAAAAACGTACCTTTCATAAATTCGCTTAACATGAATTAAGATGACCATTGTGAACATGGGACCAGGTCCCTTCCTGCCCGTCACCGTCACCTTTAAAACAAAAACCGACAGCACCAGCAAAAAAGGGAGTTAGGCGGCTAGGCACAAAACAGAACGGAGACAGATAACACACAAAAAAATCGTAATAAAATCATCACAATCATCTGCGTACACATAACATGGGTTTTGTTGTATCCGAGGTTTTGTATTATTTTTCTCCGCTTTTCCCCTGTTTTTTTACTACGATGGATGCGATGAAACGTTGGAGAAAAAGAAATGTAACAACATTACGAAACCCCGACCGGCTGTGCGTGCCGAATTTGCACACGTTTGCAAGTGGAAAGGGAAGGGCAGCGAACGCAGGCCCTTTCCACCCCTCAAATCTCCCATAAAGGAACATGAATGGGTGAGAAAAACATATTCATCAGCAAATAAATATCAAATCGAGATTTCACTCCCTGCCTTTTCTCCTTTGTTTCTATTTTTCCCTTTCACATCCCTTGTTAAACATTCATCGTTTGCAAGCCGTTGTAAAAAACGAGCCAAATTTTCCATGGTTTTCCGTGGAGCATTCTATTTTTTTGTGCGACATCGTATTTTTAGCAACATGTTACAGTTTCTACACACACACACACACACACACACACACACACACACACACGCACAGTTACACGAAAAACAATTTAAAAAACGATGGAAATAGAATGTGCTTGTGTGTAGTAAGCCATCCAAAAATAGAGAAACGAAAATATTAACTCAACTCCGCTCAACACTTGTTCCCATCCCCGTACCAGACGTCCCTTGTCACTTCAGACGGCAGGGAAAAAGCTCCTTCTCCCTCCCACTCTCCTCGAAATCACTTCTGTATTGCTGTATTGCGAAACTATTACATTGTACAAGCGGGTCTGTGTGCACTCGAAACGCAAACCACTTCAACCGGAATAACAACTTCACAAGAGTGAAACAAAGTGAAGTCGCGACCAGCAACCACACTTCCGGTTGAATTCACCCATCAACGGACAGCCAGACAGACACGAGCTACAATTTACAACCAAAACGCATTGGTTGGTGAGTTGGAAATGTGTGTATAAACTTTGAATTTGTTTCGTTGGAGGAATTAATTTTGTACACTCATCGCCGACAACACGAGGTTTGTGTGATTTGTCAGCAAAATCCTGGGTTTTCCTTCCCCACATGGACTAGATTATTTATTCGTCCCACCGGCAGGCAAAATTGCAACAAAAAAAGAAAAACCTGGCCAAATGGTGCGGACATTAAATGTGTGGCGGTATCGTTTGATTTTTACCACCGGCGTAAAGAATCAATTTGTGCACTTTCCCGGTGTTGGTGTTTTATGTGCCAAGCGCACACGTGGATGAAGAAGAGCAAAAGCGATATTTTTGTTTATTAAATTAATCCACGATTCAGCGAGCGCGAACCATCATCATCCCCAACAACATCATGGGAAATGACGAATGTGCCTTCAGCGTTCAGGCAAACATGGCAAACACTGGAAAAAGTATATCATTTACACACACAAGCAGAGAGATTCAAAAATATATGCCCCTGCACACGGAAACAAGGACACGCGATACTGTCCCCGCGCTCGCTGCTGGTGGTAATGATAGGAATTTATTTTAACGATAATGAGCCACCTTTCTGCATACGGCAGGGAGAGAGAGAGAAAGAAGGAGCCCCACCCGAATCTGGCCAATGCGTTCGTGCGGAAACGACGGCCCAACAACAACAGGACCACCGCGAGAGCTGCACATGATTAAGTGCACCGGACACACGGCAGGGACACTGGTTCAAATAATCCCCGGCGATCAGATGAGTGAATACAACAACATCATTAATGCAGTAACGCTTCTCTCCCCCACACGCTACGGATATTCCAGCCCTGGCCATCCATAACATTGGCCAGTGTGTACCGTGCACATGAGCGACGCCGTGTGTTGTCGTCATCGTCGTCGATCAGTAGTAGTGCTAGCGCAAACGAAACATCGAAATCAATTAGTTCGACGATTTCAGCACGGATTATTTTTACATTTCACATGTTTATCATTCGCCCCCGTGTTTCTCCCCGCCTTCAGAGCCCGTGTTTCAGGGAAATTGCTCGGATACGCCTTTTTCAATTTGCACCAAGCCAACCAAAACATTCGCCCCAGTTGCAAAAACGAAACGGGTCGGGTTTTGTGCGAGGTTTTTGGTGCTTTCATTTTGAATTCAAATTTCTCCTCTGTTTCGGTGTGGCATCAAAACGATCGTCCTACAATAAAAAAAGAAGAAATAGATATAATTATTCGCATGATATCAAACATTCTGCCATCATTCAATTCACGACTTTAATTTATTCAAGAAAATTCCCTTAACTCACGCTGCTCATCCGCTGCCCTCGCTGCCACATCACTTTCACTCTATTGCTTGTTTTCATGCTGATTCCTTTTTTGATTAATTTTGCTAACACATTTTCAATTTCCAATCCAACGCATTCGCTTCTACTACGCCTTCCCACGAAAACCCCTACTACTCTAAGCCACTAAACCAGATGCCACTCAACGTTACCGCTCCTATCGAATAAAACGGTGAAGCAACGGGGCGCTCGCACAAGCTTGCGTTACAAACTTTAACTATGAATTAAAATTAGAAACTAAATCTCACTCCATTACTTCTCGGCCCGTCCTCTCACTCATAACAAACCGGGTGCATTTATAGCTGCAAAACTGACTATCTTTAAAACAAACAATCGGTTCTGGATGGATGAGACGGTGGTATGAAGCTAGGCCTGGGCCTCGAATGGCCTCGATTTCTAAGCAGTGCTGGGACAAAATAAATACATGTGTTTATGTGTCTTACAAGTTTTCACAACATCGCTTCTTATAATCAGCCAATTGTTTCGTCACGATTAAAAAGGAATCTATTGCTTTCTATGTTGTGTGTGAGTGTGTTTTTTCTTAAACTGTACAATAAAGCAGACCCTTCAATCGTTTAGTTTGTGTGCTTCAAACGCTGCCCAAATGCGTGTAATGCGTTTTTTAGTTTTAATTTTGAGACATTTCGCTTGCAAATCTGCTTGACCCGTGGCCGTGGTTACACATTAACAAATTCCTCGCAGCTAATTAAATAACAACAGATCCGTTCACGACGCTACATGACTTTTCCTCCTAACGCGAGTTGTTGTAAAACAGCCGACAGTTCCTGCTGAACTGCTTCCACTTCCTTCTTGCATTTCTTTTTTTATTATTACAAATAAGCTTTTACTTTCTTATCTTATCTATTTGCTTTACTTGTGGGACACTTTTCTTTATTTTTTAAGCTATTTTTGCGTGTTTCTGTTTTTTATCTTGTTTGTTTTATCATTTTGATTATCTCATATTAGGTGGTTGGTACCCTTGACTGTTTTTAAAATGTTACGCTCAACAAGAGACCGGTTCTTCTTTTCTTTGCCAGCCTTAAACATTTTAATTAGGGTTTTTGCTTCTTTTGCTTACATCTTGAAACTATGAAGTGTTCTTGTTTTATTTTTTTTCAATTGCAGTACTTATATTGCTTAGTTTGTTCGTTTGGTTTCGACCGTATGTGTATGTTATGTTATTCTTCTCTTTTTTATAATTGAATTTTGACCATTTTTATACTTTTATTTTATGAATGTTCTTGTTTTACTTCGATATTCTATTTTTTAGTTTCTTTTTTCTTCTTCTTTCCTCCCATTTATTACGCTTACTGGTATTACGCAAGCAAGCACGTCACAATACCGCGTGCCAACCGGTTTTTGTTTTGTTTAAGCAAACGGAAATTATAAAAATTATTGTAATCTATACTAAGCGCCTATCATCTATGTATTGGTATTACGTTTACGCTCCTGCCTCATTCAGCAGGTCTACTGGTAATAAGTTCTATCATTGTTCTGCCGACTACACCCCCACCGGTACCGATAGCGGATCAAAACCCGGATTTGATTTGATTGTGCAGCAATCTTTTACCCAGCTATAGATAGTTTCCCAATCTATCCGGTTCGGCTCGATTACCAGATATACACATGCTCCGGTTCAGAGATCGATCATGATCATGACGCCGAACGGTGACGCTACAAAAGATGTGCAGTGGTCGATCGATCCGATCCCGGTACACCAGAGCAAGTACTCAACATTACATCCCGGCTGTTGTTGCTGCTGCTGCGTTTGCTGCTGCTGCGTTTGCTGCTGCTGGATGCTGCTAAAACACACACACGCGCGCACGCTTTTCACGCAGAAACTGTTACCAAAAACACAACACACAGCAAACGTGACACTGATGGAGCACTGATTGGCTAGTTGTTTCTGATAGCAACATGATCAAAATTATTAGGAAAAAACAAAAATCTCCTAACAACTGGTAATACACAGAGAGAGAGAGAGAGAGGTATTTGGGTTATGTTAGTCGACTTGTGGTGCGTGGCGGGTGGAAAACAAGCTAAACATTTTCCTACATTTCTCTTCAGCATTTCCTACATTTCGCTTCTTCAGCAGCACACACTCATACTACCCCGTTGCAAAAAAGGAACCTTATAAAAAGAAATGAATTAATTTCTAAAATGGGAGCATAGTTTGTTTTTACCAAAAGAAACTATACTACTAGAAACAAATAAACCATTGTGTGCGAGGTTATTTAAAATTCAATCATATTATCATATGGGTTAGGTTGCGTTCTCGCCACTCCAAAATCAGTACACAAATAATAAACTAAACTCGCTCGATGGTTGATAAATTTGCCTCTTAGCATTTGATTGAACAGTCGGGTCTACCTACACACGCACATAATTGCTTAATTAATATTTCCCTTCTTCTAGGTGCATAAAGAAAACGATCCTCATCCTATCTAGATGTAAATTCTCACTCACAAATGACAAAAAAAAATCATAGAAACAGGGAAACACACTTCTGCACATAAAGCTATCGTTAATCGTCATTCCGTTTCAGCAGGTAAAACAGCAACGTGAAGCATACGATAAAGAATATCATTAAACATATCGACACGATCATGATCAGCGCAATGACCGTGCTGCGGGGGCCCTGCATTTCGGAACATTCCTCCAGTATGATCGAGCTCGATACTGGTAGTAGCGCACATAGTAGAAAGACAGATCGGAAAAAAAAACGCCATGCCACACATGCAATACAGTAATGGGGTAAAAAAGGTTTAAATTCATTCGTCAATTACAATACGCGAGCGCGGGCATTAGCACGGACAATAATGGGTGACAAAAGTACATTGAAGAAAAAGAAAGAAGGAGGGAAACAAATGGAAAATCAAATTAAGAGATCATCATATTCAAATCAGGATGCTTACACATTGGCGCGTAAATGAGCAACTTTGCTGCTGAAATCTTTGCAAAATTATTGATAATTCTTACTTCCCCATGTACCGAAATCAGTGATTGTGTTGAATTTGAGCTTGTCGTGTACAATAGATGTGTGTTTTCCTACAAATCGGACCATATTTCTATATGACTAAACGCGTCAGCAATTCATACTGTTTGGTGGCTTGGTATACTACACCATCTTGTCCCTAAAGTATAGTTTTTATCAGATCGTCTCTCTGGCCAGACAAAGCGCTACAGTACGCATAACACTACTAGCGCTCAATATAACGGGGTTTGCCCGCTTTTATCCATACACACGGACACAACACAGATCAAGCGTAATTGTGATACAAAAAAATAAACAATTCCAACACTTTCACGAGCTTATCCACTTGGTGAATGTATCGAAAGTTCCTACCGAAAATAAATGGAAGAGATTTTGATGCATATAAGAATGGAAACTTCTCTCTTTCTCTCTCTCTCTTTCTCTCTCTCTTTCTCTCTCCTCTATCTCTTGCTCTCTCTTTTCCAAAACGAACAGCATTCAGTAGATGCGGTGTGTAACCGCATGCAACAGCTCAAAAAATGGCAGATTGGCAGTCTTTAGGACCTTAGATTTTTATCACTCCACGTTACATGTGTGTGTGTATGTGTGTTGTTCTCTGTATGTGTGTGTGTGTGTGTGTTCATGTGTCTGTGTACGGACAATGCGGTGTAAAAAGCCGGAGTTCCACACGGGGGCATCCGGTGCTGGAAGCGTACATGTTAACGCGCGGCTCCCCCGCCCGGGGCAGGTGGGAGCACACGCCACGGTGTCACTACAGCGCCGTCTAAACAATTTCCTCCATACCTGGTTTTAACCGTGCCACCGGACTATCGGCCGTCTTCGCCGTGCGCCCGCTCGCTTCCTCGATCTCCTCAATTTCCATGCCGGTTTCCTCCTTGCCGGTCACCGCAATCGCACCGACAGGGTTCACTGTGCTCAGGCCCGACGACGACGACGAGCCGGTCGCTTTGCTCCGCTGCTCCTCACCATCCTCGTCCTCGTCCTCCTCATCGTCCTCCTCGATCAGCTTGCGGGCGAGCTTGATCGCCTCGAACTCGTTATAGTGCGCTTTGCGGCGTCGCTCAAACTCTAGCTTGCGCTTTTTCTGCTCCTCCGTCAGCTCTTCCTCCTCCTCCTCGTCGTCGTCATCGTCCAGGTCTTCCTCCGAGACGGCATCGCTCCGTGCGTCGGCCGCACGCAATCTGCAAAATCAATCATTATGCGTTTATCTCTCGTACATCCAAACCTCGATTGCAGCGCACAGTGGGACCCGTACCTTTCGGCGAGCAGCTCCGCATCCAATTGATCAACGTCGTCCGATTCTACGTAGTTGTAGGGCGTCTTCGGCTCGTCCACCTTCATGTGGCCGTAATCTTTATCGGGCGGGTGGTGCGTCTGCAGCACATTGAGCTCATCAAACTTTGCACTTTTCCTGTGCCTGAAAGTGGAAAGATAGGGGCCGCTCGATGGTCACAAAAAAAATACGGCACATTACAGCAGATAGCAGATATACACTCACACAGACGATGCCGCCGAATGCTTGTCGAAGCTGCTGGAGGACTTGAGGATGCCCTTGCAGGGCTTTTTCGCATCCGGCGAGTCCGAGCTGAGGGACATTTTGCGTACTCGTGTTTCGCCACTAATTTTGACGGCCTGCGCGCTGGTCCGCACCGGAACCGGTTAAATGGTTGGTAGAAAATATAGATATAGACGGTGATCAACCGATGAACACGGCCACGATCGTTTCGTGTGTTTTCGAAAGCAAGCTGAAAGCCTACCGAAAGAAAGAAACAGATGTTCAGTAAGTTTGGAATGAGCAGAGCAGCGGACGGAAGCATCGATCAAGTCTCATAAACCATTTCCTGCGCGTCACAGGGCAGAGGAGGGTCATACGGTCGCACTGCGCCAACCAAACAACGTGACTAATAGCAAACATATGCCTGCTGTTTGTCGAGCGTTATTACAAATCACATTCCATCATCATCACATCATAACAAATCGAACCCATCGAACCGCGGCATTCGACCACCGCCCGCCCTAATGATGCACTGGAGAATGACACCAACTGGACCGAGTGGGCACGGAAATGCGGATCTATGATAGTCTTACCTAAAGTGTTTGCGATCAAATTGCACTGCGCGGCAGCTGTATGACTTCACTTGCAATAATCCACTTCAGTTGTCCGGAGCGGAAAGATTACGTCTTAATTTTGCGGTCTTTCGGCAACCACACACATACTCGGTGGTGCTGCTGCTGCTTCTGTACCGCACGGTTTTGCGAATGTTTCTTTGAAGGTCGAGTATGGGTAGTGGAGTGGTAATTTGTATAACCTTCCTGAAACTTTTCTAGATTGTAGCACGTTCAATCTGCCAAACTAACCGGCAAGCTGTACAGAGAGACTCAGTTATACACTTTTGTTTTTGTCGCGAAAAAATTATCTTTTCTGCACTGATAATTTTACCGAAATACCGAAAGGGATCATGGCAGACGGAGCGGTAAGTACATGTGGATGACGTTTGACAGATATGGCCATTTGACATTCAAAGTACGCATTGTTGCTATCTCTTTCTGTATCTCGCGCTTAGATCAAAAATTAAATTTCAAAAGTTTTAAATTTCTTCAAAAAATTTACAAAAGCATAGTAATTAATGTTTGATGACAATTCAACGAAGAAAATGTATTATTTTATATCATTATTTGATGTATTCACCATCAACGCCTCTTTTGTTCAGCCTTGCTCACTACATGCTAGACATTTGACAGTTATGCTGGAGCTGACCCGCCAAAGTCGAGCAGATGCATTTTGCTCGAATTTGTGAAGGGTTGCATTTATGCAAAAATGAGCAACATTTTGTTTGTTTGATTTTCTATTTCAAATTTATTAAAAAATTTAACGATTCATTTATAATCTTCGTAATATAATTCTAAAGTCATGGAGGTAACGAATATCATAAACATCCATTTACTAAACCTAAATGTCTACTGCATCTTATTTTTTTTATTTTAAACTACTTTTCTTTACCTTTTATGCTCACACATACAGCCAATTTTTCCCAATAGACGATCGCAAACGATCGCAATTTTGGGGAGCACATTTGCGAGAGTCTCTCCAATCGAAGACGGATTTGTTTGAACAGCTGCGTATCCAAATCACACATATTATCGTGGGATTTACAGCACAGCATGTATCTTAGTTTTTATCACACACCGCCGCCGAGATGGCTTCGAAGAAGGTCGTTCATTCTACTGTGAATCGTGTCTCCTATGCTAAGTGCATATTTCGTGTGATTTTAACCTTAAGTTTAATAATATTACTGTTTAAAACTGTTGTTTACTACAGTGCGCTAGTCAATACAAAGCATGCAAATACTTTGCGGAACAAATCACTTACATTTTCAAACGGAACCGAGTATCAGCTCGCATGTGAGCTTTCCGAGCCGAGAGCGCTCGATGCCATTGGGCGTATCAGTAGTGATGAGTGTAAAATTAAGCTAGCTGATGCAGCTTGCAAAAATGTACTGGGCAAACTGACGCCTCGTGAGATAGTGAGTCAGTGTCCGCGCGGTAGTTATGTCCCGTACCGAATGGTGGGATGCTTTCCTCGGAGGAACCTTACACACGATACGCTTTCTAGAATCTTTGCACACAGCACGCCTAATACTTGTGTCAATTTTTGTCTGCAACGTGAATTTCGCTACGCCATCGTTCAAAATGGGTAACACTCCGACAAACAATCCCGAAAACAAACCTTTCATTATTCCCGTTGCTTGTTTTCTCCAGAAAAACATGCTCTTGTTGCGATGATGCACCAAATCAGGAGGAAAGACTTAACGATCGTATGTGCAACGCACCGTGCAGTGGAAATTCGGACCAGTTTTGTGGAGGGAAAATGACGTCCTCGGTGTACGAAACGGGACTGACGAGTAGGTAGCTGAAACACGTGTTACAATCTCATATACAAACATCCTTTCAATAATTGCAGAGCGTCCGCAACAACCATTAAAACTCTATCCAAGCCCAAAGGATAAACCCGTCCGTATTGCATTCCTGTTGATGTTCCACAAACGCAATCTGCGACAAATTCGCCGACTACTGCGAGCTATTTACGATCGCAATCACTATTACTATATCCACATTGATCCGGTAAGATAAATTTAAGAATCATTTTAAGAATCATTCAAAATTGCAACCAATCGTCAACACTTTCAGAAACAACACTATCTCTTCCGTGAGCTTTTAAAGCTGGAGAAGGATTTTCCCAACATACACGTATCCCGCCAGCGTCACACCATCACCTGGGGCTGCTTCACTCAACTGCAAGCCTTGTTATCCGCTATGAAGCACCTGCTCAGCCTGCCCTCGTGGAATCCTGACTTTATTCTTAACATGAGCGAAAGTGACTTTCCTATCAAAACGATTACCAAGCTAACACAACTCCTGACCGCCAATCGGGGACGAAACTTCGTCCTAATGCAGAGAATGGTAACGGTGGACGAGTTTATCAGCAGGGCAGGTTACGATAAGCAGTTTGTTGAGTGTGAAAATCGAATGTGGCTGATCGGTGATCGTGCCCCGCCGAGCGGTATTGTGACGAATGGTAGCAATGATTGGTTTTGTCTATCCAGTGACTTTGTACGCTACTTTTTGGATACAAGCCATGACCTGGTGGCGAAAATGATGGCCATCATGGAGCATACGGTACACAGCACGGAAAGCTTTTTCGGCCAAATGCTACAAAACTCTCCCTTCTGTGAAACGCACTACGACAGCACCTTGCGGCTTATTAGTTGGGTGCGTGGCAAGGGCTGCCCAAAGGGTCGCTCGGTCGAGTGGACGGGATGTAGCCCACTGACCACACGGCGGAGTAGTTTTCCCAATATTCAACGACACCTAACGGAAAGCATTTATGCGGTGCGAAAAATCAATCCCATCTACGATCAAATGATTGTGCTCATGATTGAAGAGTATGCGTACGGAAAGTATCCTTCGGGTGTGCCGAATCTGAATGCCTACTGGCAAAGCGTTTATCACCATGAGGATGCAAAGCACGAGGCAAGAATGAGTTCCGTTTTAAATGTTGCACACGTGCTGCTCTATATCAATGCGCAGGAAAACCAGTTCGAGCGATACGAAGTGTTGAAAGTGTTGGAAATAACACATTACTTTAATCGAAACACATTTGAAGGGTTTTTGATACGACATGCTGCACTGTTGAACGATCATCGCCTCGAGCTGGAAGTGTTTGTGAAGCCGAAAGACACCTTTCAGCCTCACCGGGCGGTAGTGAAACAACTGGCCAACTTTAAGCTGCAAATTTCAAACACGATCGATTGGGTCGATAATGAGGTAATCGATTTTGATCGAGTGCTCACTGTTGATAAACAGCCTGTGCTAATGTTTCAGTTTCCAAAATATAAAACCCTTGCGCAAACGATTAGCCATAACATTAGCGTCGAGTGGATTAATCCTCGCCAACGATTGGTTACGATTGAACGGTACACAATCGAGCAAGAACCCAACGTAATCGATAACCAGCCGCTTGAAAGCACTGCTCTGAAAACGCCCCTCGTTCCCGGTGTATGGAAAGCGAAAGTTTCTGTTAATGCGACCTATGTTGGAATGATTGATTTTCTGGTAGTCAAAAATAAGCCAATTGTACAAAAACAGGCTTCCACCACAACTACTGACGCTTGTGTTCGACCACGTGGTATCCTCTCTGCTGCAAGCACCACGTGCCAACTGAGCAATGCAGATTATGTGCTGCGAAAACAGTTTCGTTTTAGGGCAAACGTTGTGCAAATGTATCAGCTCGAGAGCACGTGCCTCGTGGATAGCGGTGGGATAGCGCCGGAGCAGTTTACACATAAGCCATTGGAACGGTGTAACTCTACACTGTGGAGCAGTTTTGCGCCAGATCCGAAAAGTGACATCCATTATCGGTGGAAGCAAAGTGGTTAGATTCTAGGCCATAAAAATGCAATTACCATTTGCATGGCATTGTGCAATTTTGAAAAAATAAACACAACAAGCAGTGTCAAACGTCAAATAATGCACGTTTCTTTGCAAATGTCAAATTGCACCTGCAGCGTGAGCCAACCGCCCCGAATGCTCTCTCCACCATGTCAACAAAGCTCGTGTTGTCAAAACACTTCGTTTGCTTCTTGTTCGCGCTCCGTTGGTGCAGTTTTCTTTGCCCTTTCTTCTGTTTTCTGGCGGTTCTCCAATATCTGGAGCAAGTCACGACGACGGCGGTTCTTAATTAGATGTAATTTGATTCTTCGCACCGATCCACGTAATCGTACGTCGTAGGCAGTGTGCTGGTTCGTCCAATTCTGTGCATGCGTCAACAGTTTTACTCGACTGGATAGTTAACACGTCTTCGCTTTTTTCAGGGTTGATTTTTGTAGAACACGAGCAAGTGAACGTAGCTGCCCTTCCTTTGCGCGCCACGATCATGTCCATCGCGGGTAGGTGAATGCATTGGTGCGCCCGGAATCGGTCCCTCCGTACAGTTCGGTAGCATTCTCCTGTCGCAACCCAGAGCAATCCAGTCTCCAATGCACACGCGATTGAAAGGTCCACGTGCAGTGTTCCCTCCAGCCTAGCAACCGCTCACCGTCCGTCTGGTAGGTGTGCAGGTGTGTTTTGAAAAACAGCGATGCAAAAGTTCCCTCTGCGCCTACTATGGCGTTACAAAGTGTTCGTGCTGATCGGGTTTATGATCGTGGCCGGGCAGGTGTTTCTGGCGTACAAGCTTCTGCGCATGCCACTATCCGGGAACGAATCGTCCGCGGAGCGCGATCTGAGCCGCAAGCTGTACGACAAGTACGTGAAAAGGACGGCACCCGGTGACAACGCGCCGCTAGAGCACCGGGGGAAGGACACTGCCGACGCAGCTGGGCGTCAGGGCCGGAGCGCCGCTAGGGATGATGGCAAAGCGCATCCAAACCAGCACGCACTTCGGCTCGATGAGCTCGACTTTGTGCCGCCGTGTGAGCTCACGCGCAAGGAAACAGTTTCCGCCATCCACCGTGCCAAGAGTCAATCGTGCAAGGCGAAAATTGTGGAAGTGGCGTGTGAAATACAGGCGGGGAAGTTTTACCCCCAGCGGCTGCCAACGTTCTGCCCTCGAGGGGATCATTCGCCGAATCGGGCGCTGGGATGCTTTCGGGATGAGAAGAATTTCCGGCTGCTGTCGGGGTACTATTCCACCTTCAAGACGAACAACTCGCCGGAAAAGTGCATCCGGTTGTGTCTGCAGTCGGGCTACCCGTTTGCGGGAGTTCAGTATGGGTAAGTCGAAAGGGAAGAGACTTACCGGAGGGGAAAAGGATATTTAATAACCGTTCCTTTTGCTTTTCTGTTCATCTTCTAGCTACGAATGCTTCTGCGGCGATGAGGTACCGAAAGTGTCGGCCAAGTTGCCCGACTCAAGCTGCAACATCAAGTGTCCCGGCGATCCAAAACAGGCCTGTGGTGGATACTTCACCATTAACGTGTACGAAACTGGCATACGCAGTACGTTTCGGAGCAACGCCGGTCATTCTGGATGTTTTTGAATAATGTTCGACACTCTTTTTAGAATTTGCCGCCCAAAGCACAGAAACTGTTCCGAAGCGTGCGGACGAAACGGTTCGCATTGCGTTCCTGCTGACGCTAAACGGCCGTGCGGTCCGGCAGGTTCATCGGCTACTGAAAGCACTGTACAGCCCACGGCACTACTACTACATACATATCGATGCGGTAAGTTAAACCGGCGGTTGCTATGCTTTTACACCACACACACACAGGCTTACTAAGATCGAGTTCTCTGCTTCACAGCGCCAGGAGTATCTTTACCGTGAGCTGCTAAAACTGGAGCCCAAATTCCCCAACATACGACTCGCCCGCAAACGGTTCTCCTCGATCTGGGGCGGCGCGTCGCTGCTCCAGATGCTGCTCTCCTGCATGGAGTACCTGCTGTACGAGTCCGGCTGGCAGTGGGACTTTGTGCTCAATCTAAGCGAGAGTGATTTCCCGCTCAAAACCGTCGACCAGCTCGTCACCTTCCTGACGGCCAACCGGGGTCAAAACTTTGTGCGCAACCATGGCCGCGAGGTGCAGCGGTTCATCCAGAAGCAGGGCCTCGACATGACGTTCGTCGAGTGTGACAATCGGATGTGGCGCATCGGCGATCGGGCCCTGCCCGCCGGCATTACCATCGACGGTGGTAGCGATTGGGTGTGTCTGTCGCGTGACTTTGCCCGCTACGTCACCGGGGACGGTGTGCGCCAGCGGGACGAACTGATCCAGGGGTTGCTGCGCGTGTTCGAGTACACCATCCTGCCGGCGGAATCGTTTTTCCACACCGCGCTGAGGAACTCGCGCTTCTGCCACACGTACACGAACAACAATCTGCACATGACGAACTGGAAGCGGCAGCTGGGCTGCAAATGCCAGTACCGCCACATTGTCGACTGGTGCGGGTGCAGCCCGAACAATTTTCGCTCGGAGGACTGGGAACGGCTGCAGGCCAGCCAGCACAAGAAGCTGTTCTTTGGCCGCAAGTTCGAGGCGATGGTCAATCAGGCGATCGTGCTGCAGCTGGAAGAGTGGATGTTTGGACCGTACCCGGCCGAGTATCCGAATCTGCACGCGTACTGGCAGAACGTGTACCATCACGAGGATGTTGCGACGGCTGCGGACGGCGCCCTGCTAAACGTGGCGCACAGTTTGCTGCGCATGAACGGGCGCACCGGCACGGAGCAGCTGTACGAACCGGGCCGGATACGGGAAATTACGCACTACTTCGAGCGGGACACGTACCGGGGCTTTCTCGTACGGCACGAAGCAATGCAGGGGACCGGCTGGAGCGAACTGGAGACGTGGATATCGCCCGTAGTGACGGCGAAAGTGACGCGCAGCACACCGCTCGCCCGCCGCCTGATCCATCTCGAGGTCAGCACGGAGTACGACGAAAAGGAGCAGCTGTCGCGCAACTTTCCCCGCATCATCGGTACGAATGCGGAACCGGCGCTCATCTTCCGGCTAGCGCCACCGCTCGAGACGGAGCGGGTGAAGGGTGGAAACGCTACCAACCATTCGCTCGCCGTCGAGTGGATCGATCCGGTGGGCACGATCGTCGCCGCTAGTCACTTTACGATCGAGGACAGCCCGACCGGACCACTGCACAGCTTCAACCACTTCCTGAAGGGGGCGGGCAAGCTCAAGTTACCCCTTGCGGAGGGTGTTTGGGGTGCCCGGCTGCTGCAGGGGAAAGCACTGCTCGGAGCGACACGATTTCTCGTCACGGAAGCTACCTTTAGGGAGGGTCGGACGGAGGAAAATGAACTGCTAGAACGCCATACCCACCGGCAGGTGTTGCCAGTGCGCCGTGGGTCAACTGCAAACACGGCCACGAGCAAAATTCGTGCCAAGGAGCGAAAGCAACACCCGGTAGGGCATTCGGGCGATCGGCACGATCGGGCCGACCACTGGCAGGAAGCGGACGACCAGCAGCAGGTCCATCAGCTGGACAAGCTGGTGTCACAGTTCTTCTCGATCCGGGAAACGTGTGCGGTGGCCGGAGCGGAGCGGAAGGAATTGGGCCGATTCGTCGATTGTAAATCAACCAGCTGGAGCAGCCTGGCCGCGGATCCAAAGAGTGATATCGACGTTGAATCGGTAACGTCGAACTAGCGTAGGGTGTGGGGGGAAAACAAGCGGGGTAATAGCTCAGAGGCCCTAGATATAAGCAGGGAAGTGTTAGTGCCATTTGTTTTTGTTTGTGTTGATTGTTGACCTGTCCCTTTCCTAAATCACCGAAACCTTCCAAGCGAACGCCACACGTACATATCGATAGGGAGCGTGTTTCCCCCGCTCTCTCCGGCCGGTCCCACACCGAAAAAGGCTAACCTTTTTAAAAGCTTTTCCAACGGAAACCAGTCAATTGCTTTTACGAATCCTGTTGCGCGATTAAGGAAAGACTAAATTCTTACTCAAAGACGAAATTTTCCTGTGTGTTTGTATGTGTGTGTGTTTTTGTAAGTGTGTTCTTGCAACAGTCAAAAACTGCCAATTGAACGAAGGTAGCTTGCGCGCCGCGGAGATGATGTTACGAGTGAGGGAGTGTGAGTGTTCCGTGTCTCTAGTTAGTACCTTCTAGCCTATACTCAAAATGTCCGCTGTCAACAGCCGCCTGTTTAGGAGTCAACTTATTATCAAATTATATATATACCTATCCCGTGCAGATACTACGCGTGAATAAAAAGAAACAAACCAAAATGCCGTTCCACGGGAGCGTGTGTGTGTATTTCGGAACTCATATCAGCAAGTCATCGTCGGGATCCTCCTCGTCAAGATCATCCTCAGCGTCCGGGTGGTACAGGATCTTTCCTCCTTCGGGGAGTGTTTTGAAGCTAAAAGAACGTTCCAAAATATTACAAAATCGAACGTAAAAAGGAAACTTGCAATACTTACAACTCAAAGGGCAACGTGAGTGCATTCTTCGCCGCTACCTCCTCATCCTTCAGATCGATTTTGAACGTACCCAAGCTGGCTGGATTCGGCGGTGGAGCGACCTCCATCGAAACCGCGGTTGCTTTGGTCGCAGCTGCTCGCTTTGCTTCCACAACAGTGATCGAATCTTTCAGCGGATCAAACTCGTAATACTTGTGCGTGACGGCTCCGGTGTTTTTCTTTACCAGCAGCGACAGGTGCTGCCGGTCCTCGAACGTTATCACACTGTCGGCCATATGCTCGAGGTAGGGTCGCAGAAACGGCTCCTGCAGCTTTTGCTCCACAATCCACACGAACACGTGGTCGACGGTGGCATCCCTTTTGCACTGGGCGATGTAGTGGAATATTTGGCGCGGTTCAAATCGACGCTCTAGCTGCGAGAGGATCAGCAGCAGGTATTTTGACGATTCGTTCAAATGGGTCACACCGGTGGTGATAGCTTTATCGCCGTACTGCTCGCTTAGCCAGCTGGTTGTGACTTTATTTGCGTTTGGTTCAAAGCCTAGTTTATCTAAAAAGTGGCAAGCAGGTAGATTAGTGCAGGAGACGAACAGAAGGATTGGTCTTGGTAGCCTACCGGTTATAACGATGACCTTTTGCTGTGGCAATGCCCGTGCACTGAGCAGCTCCAACCGTGTACTTCGACGGGTAAAGCTTACGGACATGTTTAACTACAGTTCTTACACGATTTGGACGTATTTTTACACAAATTTGTGCGTTTTTGATGACCCAGAAAGGGAACGTAAAACCATGCACTTTGTTTACTTCAACTCGTGGCGTTTGACAGCTGTTTGTTTACAAACAATGCTAGTCTCGGAATATCTTTTTTTGTGAAAAAGAATCATTTTTATTGATAACTGTTGTGAATTAAAACGTGGATTGATAATTTGTTGTTGTTAAATCAAAAATAAAGATAACAGATATCTCAAAACCGGCAAAATATCGGCTGTGATGATTTCATCAGTAAACGTGAGCAGATAGCAGTTTTCATAACATCAGATCTGAATACTGCTAGCAACCCCGATGAATCAACTTTCGAGGTGATTTTTATAGTAGAACTTTAAATTAAATCACCTCTAAAATTTGCAGGAATTAACGAATTTTCCGATTTTCCTTCCCAGCTTCCCACCAAGAACTTTTCAACCACACGATATAAACACGGCGCTCCGCGCAGCACAGCAAAACATCTGGTTTTTGTTGTTGTCAATCAAAATACCACACCACAACGCAATTGTTTGTCGAGGAGTGCAATCGTGCTTGTGCGTTGAACCTGCTTGTGGAAAGTAACATTGAAATCGTTTGTGAATCGAAACACGCAACCCTCACAACTATCATCATGTCTCTGCCGCGCAACATCGGCACCCTGCTGAAGGTTTCGCGTGCCCGCAGCGTACCGGCCGCCCTGTACCATCAGAACGTGCTGGAGCACTACGAAAACCCGCGCAACGTCGGATCGCTCGATAAGAAGGACAAGAACGTCGGCACCGGGCTGGTCGGTGCTCCGGCCTGCGGTGACGTGATGAAGCTGCAGATTAAGGTGGACGAGAATGGGAAGATCATCGACGCCAAGTTCAAGACGTTCGGGTGCGGTTCGGCCATCGCTTCCAGCTCGCTGGCCACCGAATGGGTGAAGGGCAAGACGCTCGACCAGGCTGGGCAGCTGAAAAACACGGACATTGCGAAGGAGCTGTCGCTGCCGCCGGTCAAGCTGCACTGCTCGATGCTGGCGGAGGACGCCATCAAGGCGGCGCTGGAGGACTACAACAAGAAACAGAAGAAGGGTGGCGAGTAGGCCCTCTCGGCGGCATCCATGCATTCGGTTCGGAGGCGGAGATGATTGTGTATGATAAGGAAGGCGATGTATTAGTTTGTATGTTTGGTGCAACTTGCTGTATGCTTAGTCAATAAAACTCATTTATTGGTGTTGAACAAGTAAAACAAAAGGGGTGAAAGAGTTCCTTTGTCGCAAATAAGCATTTTTGTGCATTTCCGGGGGCGATGTAAACAAAGTCAGGCTGTTCAAGACACCGGTAGTTTGCGGGTGTTTACGTAACGATAGTGAAGGAATGATGCATCGTTTTTCTTCGATCCTTTGAGATAGATGGGGAAATAATTCTAGAACGATGATTCATGATAAATAGTGCAGAACTATTTCATAATGTTGGAAAAGATCTGAAAGCTGATAATACTATCGTGAGAAAACAAGTGCTTAAGATACAATAATGCAAACATACGACTAAAGAATGGAAAATGCTAGTAAAACATTGTATTTCCCGTACAAAGAGCAGTGAACTTTCCTATCGCAAATTCTACTTTGAATTGCATTTTGCATCTTTCCCCCCATGCTGTTGTTAGCTGCCGTCTACACAAAGCTGGCCTTGAACTTGATGACTTTTTTTTTTTAAATTCAAATCCCCGTTTATCACAAGAAATATAAAAATGAAGTAAAATGAATTGAACTTTATCAACTTTGCATTCTCTTCAGCCAGTATTGCTCCAAATCGTTACCAAAAATATAATTTTTTAACATTTCTCAACATTTGTTTCGCGCCAAGTGTAAATTCCACAAATTGCGCTTCAAGTGAAGTGTTGAACCGTGTGCGCTAAACATACGCACCAACTGTCAACTGTCAAAACACAAAAGGCGGTTTGTGCAAAAACAAATCGCGCACAGCTCACGGAACGTGAAATTGTTCAAAAAAGTTGCAAAAAATGCATACAATCAAGCTTTAGTTAGTGTGATAACTTTTAGTGACACATCCCCACACCATTGCACAATCACAATTTAGTGCCAGTTAGCAGAAACGCACATCAATCACGTGTCGAAAAGTTCCGGAGTAGGGGAAGGCTTTGTTTGCGTCGTCCTTAAACTTCTTCCCCCTCCTTCTCGCTCGCTACGGCAATATCGATTGAATCTGCTCGGGCGAGGGCAAACACCCTGTCGAAGGCAAACCAGGTAGTCCAAAAGGGTTCGCTACTATTCCAAGCTTCCTGCATAAACGAAACGATGTCACACCGCGAGATACTGCAATCCATCCGGGAGGACGATTTTGTCGAGTACTTCCTGTTTCCTGCCCGCCCATCCGACCCGTCCGATGTGGAACTGGAGAACAACGAACACGCCCTGGAGCCACTGCTGCAGGAGGTGAACCGGTTGGCGGAAGCGTTCTGCCAGCGGTACATCTGGCATCGGGACGGATTTCGGGTCGTGCCGCGGCTGCTAAACGACACCCGCATGCTGATCGAGGCGGCCGAGGGACAGAATGGTACGGCAAATGGTAAGTGCGTGCGATGGAGGAGGGGGGACAGCATAGTGAGCGTCATGTTTGAACTTTGTTCGCGTTTTCTATTTTTAGCGAAACTACCCTCTCATCTGTACGGGATTTCCCACGTCGGTGACAACATACAGGATGAGTGGTTCATTGTCGCGCTGCTCTTTCACTTGACCGAGCGCATCCCCGGGCTGGTGGCGCGCGTTGTGGATGCGGACGGTGAGTTCCTGCTGATCGAGGCGGCCGAACAGTTGCCCCGCTGGGCCAATCCGGAAAGCTGCGAGGGGAAAGTTTTCATCTGCAATGGCACGCTGCGATTGGTGCAGCCCAGGGAGGAGGGGCAGCAGGAGTCGCTAGAGATACAGGATGCACTGGAACGGGTGCGTGGCACGGAAGGGGCAAAGTATTGCGTTAGCGCCGAGGTAGATCAATGCATACGCGAACGGATTCAGGGCTTCCCGGAGGACATTGTGGAGCATCACCATCGTGCGACGGTAAGTGTGCCCGTTGGTGTGGCGGCAGTGCTGCGCGAAAACCCGCAACTAGTCGCACCGGCCGTGCTGGCCTTCTGTGGGCGCGATCCGATCGATCTGAAAGCGTGCCGGGCGATGCGTTACTTTCCGCCGGAAAATTGCGTCAACGTTAGCGTCACCTTTACGAAGTGTTTGTACGCAATGTTGGCGCAGAGCCGGTACCTGCCGGACCGTCGGACCGGTTGGACGATCCCTCTGTCAACCGATCCGGCGTACAAAGCGCACATGCTCGGTGTGAAACTGGCCTGTGGGTTCGAGATACTGGCATCGCAGGCGAAAACTTCTCGCACGGACTGGGTCACGGATAAGGGGTGGAAGAGTTACTACGAATCGCTCAAAGCGAAGGGATACTTCCGGGACAATATCGAGGGTTCGCAGGAGCACACGAAG
Organism: Anopheles gambiae; assembly: GCF_943734735.2. Lineage (NCBI taxonomy): Eukaryota > Metazoa > Arthropoda > Insecta > Diptera > Culicidae > Anopheles > Anopheles gambiae. The sequence continues at coordinate 90,533,722 of NC_064601.1, forward strand.
CTGCTGGCGATTGCACGGGAATACTACGCAGAAAACCGGGACTCGATGCGTACTACACCGAAGATAGGGGAGGAAATCGTTTCCATCCTGAAGCGCAACGAATGGGACGTGGAGGAGCTGCGCCGGGAGAGTGCGGAGCTACCGCCCGCGGACAGCGACGATTGGATGAACATTTCGCCCGAAGAGCTCGACCAGCTGCTGACCAAGCGGTACGGTGCGAAGAAACTGTTCTCCCTCAACGGCAACAACGCGAACGCGGCGGCGGAAACGTTCACCTCGATGGTGAGCGATTTTCTCGACCAGAAATCGGAATTCGATGGCGTTGTGGTGGAGGACGATAAGGACGCTGAGCAGGCGGCAAAGGCCGTGCTGGCCAAGCTTGATTTGGGCCCGCTTAAATCACCCACCAAACCGAAGCGCACGAAAAGCAAGGGAGCACACGATCGACAGAAAGGTCAACAGAACAGCAAGAGCGCCACATCCGTACCGGATGCGGGCAGCACGATACCGCAGGAATCGCCGTTCCATCAGTCGGTGGACTTTGATGCGGGCGCGTTTGGGATGCACGTGCGCAACATGCTCGATCTGCTCATACCCGAGGATCGGTGGGATTCGTCGGACGAGTCGGAAATGAGCGACTACAGCCAGGATGAGTACGATCGCAACATAGAGGACATGTCGCCGACACGCACGAATCGGGCGGTCCAGAGCGAGCTGCAGACGTACATGGCACAGATGGATCGCGAGCTGGCGGGGACGACGATCGGCAAGAGCTTCGAAACGGCCATCGACGATGGGGAGGAGGGAGGGGACGAGGGTGATGGTGGCAAAAGTTCCGCACCGACTGCCGCGGGCGATGATTTCGACGACATTGAAACGTTCAAACCGGTCAACATCGACGTCAACACGCTGCGCAACATGATGGAAAGCTACCAGTCGCAGCTCGGTGGGCCCGGTCCGGCGGCCAATCTGCTCGGCTCGATGGGTGTACAGATCTCGAAGGGTGGGGCGAAGAGTGGCGAGAAAGGGGGAAGCACACAGCAGACGGATGTTTAATTGTCCTTCTTTATCAATCTCGCGCTTAAGGTGTAACTTCTCCCCCCCACCCCCTCCCCCCGTGTGTGACCAATTTTGTGTGTCATAGTATACAATGCTTACATCACTCCCTTTGTCCCGCCCCTACTCTCCTGCCAGTGCCAGTTAGGTGGATGTTGTTTTTCGAAATGAAAAAACAAAACATTCTACGCTTTTTTATCCTAAGATCGATGCACCACCCCGAAGAAATGTCTCACGAATTGCGTCCATTTTGCTAATGCATTTTTATCATAGGCGTAGAGAGTAGGTAGTATCAGTATGTAAGGGAATAGTTTTTTTTTTTTTTAATTAGGCTCGGATAGAATCCGTTTTCTTTTTATCCCGCTTAGCGTACGCGTATCCTCCCGAACTCCATGACCTTTTCCCCTCATTACCGCATTTTCAATCACTTTTGTCTCAATTAGATTAAACGATGCATCAGGCAAGGAACAAGGTTAAATAGGCGAAAGAGTTTACCCCACAGTTTAGTGTTGAGTGTTTAAAGGAATTTAAGAAATCGTATCTTGGTGCTGAAACGTAAATGAACGTACAAACGAACTTCAGGCTCCTGGTTGAGCAGCTGATAGAGAACGGATAGGCAAGAGCGGATAAGAAGAAGCAAGGATGCAATTAATTTCAATATCAATCACAATTACTGTATTAAGTATCTGCGAAACACGTGCAGTTCGTGTTTCCTCCTGGCTGCGAAGTCGTCGCTCATTTTACTTACACTTACTTACCTACCCTTTTAAGCTATTTTATAGCGTTTACGTACACTTCTTACCTCCGGTATTACTGAATCGACGCAACGCAAAGCTTTGTAGTGCGAGCAGGCGGTTAAGCCATCTACCAATCCCGAAGGATAGGCCATTTTTGAAACGGCAAACACAGTTTTTCTATGTACGTGTACGTCTACAACTAGCCATGGATGAATAATAAAAAAAAACCCCAACGCATTATGCCATGCTGCATTACGCAATTATGATGATATTAAAAAAAACATTCATTCCTTTATTACATTAAATTAAAGTTGGATTATTTACAGAGTGATTTTTTTTAAAAAAGGACCGGAGAGGACGGATTCATTCGTTCATTATAATTGGCCGTTTAATCGATTACCTTTATTATTATTATTATTATAGTTATCATTATCAACCGTCAACTTAACTGGATTGTGTTGGTTTCTATGCTTCTAATCAGGTTACGATTATTGCTTCAAGTTAAAATTCCCTACCAGCTAGTTAAAGTTATACTTTCGTTCGTATTCACCGCTTCGTATTCGTTCGTTCCGTTTAATCTTCTTGCGCGAGACACCCGAACACACGCACCACAGGCTGCGCTATGACCCGGCGGCGGTGTGACAAAATCGTTGCGAAATCATTTAATTTAAATGGTTAGTAACTTGGTTTTGCGGGGGGTTGGACGGCTGTGAAAGGATAAAGACTCTGGGGGTGGGAAACCAATTCCCTCCGATATAAGTTAGCATTAATGCGTGTAAAAGTAACTGTCACTGCTGGTTCAAGGTGTTTGGCACCTGTCTAGTATAACAAGCATTAAATTGTAATTCTTTTGCATTAAAAATCCTTTCACGATGATAAAACGTAAGGCCCCTCCTTTACATCTTCGCTCACAAACTCTCTGGACTACTGAACAATCGTAATAACGTGACACTCCTCAATACCGTGTAATGTCGCGATCGGAGTATTTGCCGCTCATTTTGCTAACGGAAAACCGATCCGAGTATCGATCGCGCTCGTCGAACCGATCCGTCTTGTAGTCGATCTCCTGCGGCGTGTAGCCGATGCTCTTCTGCCAATGCTTCGTCCAGTAGAGGTCCTCGTTCTTCAGCTGGGACGGTGTCTTCGCATCCCGGCACACGATCACGCAGTAGATCATGCTGCCGATCAGTGTGCCGAAGCCGAAGATAAGGAACACCACGCCCAGGATCCTGTGAAGGAGCGGAGTGATGAAGACATTGTTAGTGGATTGGTATTGGAAGACTTCAATGCGTCACTTACCAAACAAACAGTGGCTCCATGAACTGCATCACTATGACAAAGCCGAGTGTGATCAGGATTAGGCCAAGGTTTAGCAGCAGCATCAGACAGCAAACACCCTTCACGTTCGGGCAGAACGGGTTCGGGGCGGACATGGCCTCTACCTTGGCACCGTGACGCCGCGAACTGCGACCCGTTTTGGCCGTGCTGGCAACACTGTACACACTGCGCGGTCCGCGGGATTGATGCGTCCGGTGGGCACTGTAACGACTGGAACGGAAAAGGGGAAGAAGTTGCCATTAGTATTGTACTAGTTATGGGACTGATCTCTAAACCCATATTGACTTTGAAATTAATATTCCCTGAAACTGCTCCTGAAGCTATACCGATCTTGGAACAGACCGTTTCTGAAGTGCTCCACACTACATACCACATTACCGTACCTCATTCCTGTCCTGGAAATGATCGTGAGCCTATGCTGGTGATCAAATCCATAACAGACCTGGAATTGATACTGAACCTAGATCGATCGTGGAGTTGAGCTCCTGACCAGAGGGCATTGAATTGATTCATGAAGCCCATTCAGATCCCGGATTATATTAGGACCTCATCATGATCACCTGGAGCTGATTCTGAAATCATCCCGGTCATGCAACTGATGGCGAACCTATTAAAAATCCTGGAAATTCTGGATCTTGATCACATACTGGTATTTGAACTTCGACTGGTTTTGGTCCTGTACAAATACCGGTTCTGCAATAGATCTTGAAGCCATCCCGATCTTGGAACTGATCTTGAACCCATACAGGTCCTCATACATACCGTTATCTCAGATCCTTTGCGATGGTCCACAACTTATATCGATCCTGGAACTAATCTTGAACTCTTAATGCTTCTGCAATTTATTCAGAATCTATATCACTCCTGGAACTAATCCCAAACTCAATAACTCCTAGAACTTTTACAGAACTCATACCGTTTCTTAGAAGTGATCTCCAACCTATCCATTTCTGGAATTGCTGATGAACCCACACTGATCTTGGACTTGATCCTCAACCCATACTGGTCTTAAAACTGATAAGAACTGTATCCTATAAGTCAAGCAACGAACCTATCCTGCTTCAAAAACCGATTCCGTTACCATATCCCCCTGAGCATTGCGCTTACCTTATTTCCGACGGTGCCTTGTAAGCCGCGGATGTGACGTAGATATCGCTGCCCGTTTCACCGCCATGATCGTAGCTGAGCGCGGACGGTGCCCTCGGTGGGGCGCGCGTCGGTGGACTAGAGAGCGGCCGCGGGCCACCGTTGTTCTGGTACTTGTGCTCGGGGCGTGATTTGCGGGCCGGCGCAGTCGGTGGTGTGGCTCGCTCGTTCGCCACCGTATACTCGGACAGCGTGCGCTCCGAGGGGGCCCGCTGGCTATCCTCGCCATCGGTCGAGTAGCCCCGGTTGGCCTGTGCGTACGGCAGATCTACCGTATCGCGACCGTGCGTTGCCACATAGTGGTTACCCTTTACCCTGGGAAGACAAAGACAGTTGGATGTTAGTTGGAACAGTGAATAGCGCACATACGATCATGTCGCACTTACTTCTTCACGGTACGTTCGTGAATGTTCTTCAACATGTTGACTGTGGATGTTGAAATGATGGGGTGTACAGGAGGGAAAGATTGGAGATGATCCAAGCAACAACGGATGAACTGAAGCTAGATTACAACGTCTTAAAGCTAATGCCACTTCTTAATTTGTACACACAAGCACGCACACGAGTCGATCGTTTTTAGGCACTAAACTGTTGCCGCAACAAAACGGGCACGCGGATCAGACAACACGGTACGCACGCTGGCACATCGGAGAGATGACTTGGCAATGCTGGGTCGTTCGTTTTTTTTTCATACACACACTTTGACCCAATAATGGGAGACCACCAACCGTTTCGGAATCTCCAGTTTTCAGCTCACTCACTGTATCTCTTGTGCGGGCATTAGGATTAGGACTTTGGTGATCGTTTTTTGTTGATGCTATTTCTTGAAACGATCGTGCGTCTTTGATGAGTTTGTTTGCGTGTTTAGAGAAGATCCTAAGTTCTTTTTTTCCTCTTTTAAGAGCGGCAAATTAAATGATTCCACTGCTTCACAACAAAAACACACACACAGACAACACAACAATAATCACGATGATCTCTTCTCAGGAACTGTGGAACACACGAGAGAGCTCCCTTATTCCCAGTTATTCATATGCACGGCCGGCCATCATTATTATAGTCAGCGTGATCTGCAGCTTCCATTACGATCATCGTAACATCGTTCCATCATCATCGTCGTCGTCGTCGTCAGCCAGACCTCACGGTCATTATCGGTTTGGCAACATCCAAACCTAGCCTCTGGGCCAGCAAACCTCCCTTCCGAAAAAACTGACGGAGGATCACACTCTCGCTGTCGTCATTGGAATTCGGTGGTGTACGATCCAGTATGGATGGCTCTTCGTTCGGTCGGTGGGAATTTCCGAATGCAAAAAAACAGGCGCTTAAGCTGAAAGTGAAAAGAGAGAGAGAGAGGAAAAAACACTCAAATTCGGTTACAAAATTGTTGCTCAAAAGAAAACTGAAATAGATGCAAGGGGGATGGCACAAGTCGGCTTAAAATGGGGGGCATTTTGATGATCAAATTGGCTCACGCTCGTGCCTCGCGTGTTTGGTGGCGTTGGAGTTGAAGATGAGCTGCAAACGGATTATAATGCCTCGCCGACTGTGTTGCTGTGAGTTTACCAAACAAAGGTCCGCGCTACCTGGGAGCTTTTGAACATTTAGCTCCAAGCATTGGCATGGAATGGCTATGGAGCGTGAGGGAAGCTTTTGGGAGAAATATCATCGAAGAAGCAATTTGCATCATCATCATCCGTATAATTAGCCTGCAATTGGAATTGGTTGCGGCGGGTTTTCGACCGTTCGGTTCGCGTGCGTTTGGCACGTTCGCTTTTGCGGAGGCGAGACGATTGGAAGGAAAGAGCGTGTGAACAAAAAAGAACAAACGCCTTCAAACACAATTTAATAGCCTGAAATACATCAAAAGAGCGGCAAAACAGCTTTTGGAACAATTAAAACAATATCGACCCCGATTTGAAGAGCGCCATTGACTGTGTGGTACACTGGGTGCAATCAGTGTGATTAATTCACTCACTTCTCGTTCGCCGGGTAAATTAAACCACCGGCTGAGCAACCGGCTTTTCTTATTACACTTCGGGGGTATGGTTGGGGAAGGAAAAATGATTCATCGAACCCGATTCATCACCAACAAGCAGCGCAACAAGCGTGACAAATGAAGCTGTCGCGGGAAAAAGGATGCGCTCCTGTCGGCCCTCCCTGTCTTGATAATTAAACAACGTGTCTTCATCCATTGTCTAAAGCAGCAATCTATCTGCATGATTGATCAATGCAAGAAGTTGGTAGAGCTTTTATATTAAACCATTTCTTTTTGCACATTAAATATTCTTCTTGGAAATGTGTTTGAAGGCTTTAAGGTTTGAGAAGGAGCACAAAAAAGGGACAAAATTTGAGTACAATTTAACCTGTTTCATCTGTTCCCGCCATTCGTAGGGAGAACTCCCACGGACCGCCCAATCAATCGCTTTCGATCGAAGCGATAAAACAAGCGAAGAGTGATGGGAATTTGGAGGAAAAAACCTCCCTTTTGTGAACCCTTTTTCCCTTATTTCAGTCTTTTTTGTGTGTGTGTGCCTTTGCATTCTCAGAAGGGGCGAGAAGGACAGCTTAAGCTCTCGCGGGTGAACCATCAAAGCTTCCCTCATACGAAGGGAAATAAATAAGGCAATATCGGGCAAGCTAATAGAGTGCGGGCACACCTTCACTTGTGGGCCGCCCTCGCCCCGTTTGTAATTCACAAACCTGTTGCCAACCTGACTCACGATTCAGGCAGGCAAACAACGACCGACAAAACAAAAACGGGGGCCGGGCAATGGTTCCCGTTAGGGTAGGTCAGCAAGCGCCATCGGGGTCCAAACGGGCATCCACCGCTTCGCATTCACACGATCGGAAGGGCGTGCAGGGTCTGCAGCAAATGTTGAAATATATGACACAGTCAAAAGAGTAATTGGCAAAACCGCCCGATTTGAGACCGACCGAAGCACAGACACACGGGTTCGTGACCGTGTTTCACCAGTCGGTTCTGAATCGGTTCTTAGGGATAGGGGATATCCAACTTCCACTCTGCAGGACACGCCCTTTCCTCCATTGACCGAGGATCGTGGCGGTAGCAAAAGGTGTGAAATTGTGGCCGTTCGGGAGGGCTCTCTCTGGTGGAGGGCTGGTGCGGTGCCATTTTTCATTCAACAGTTTAAAAAAACGGGCTCCCCTCGGTGTGCTGCACACGAGAAGCTCCTCGTGGATGGAACCTTGTGTTCGAGATGGAATGTGTCTGGCACGAACGAGTGTGCAATCAATAAAGCCAGCAGAGATCTCTGAACTCCCTCTGAACGCGAGGCACATTGGGAGTGGCTCGCGCTTGGTGTGGCGTCATCCTGCGCCGTCTTAAAACTTCGTGGGAAATTCCCTTTTAGTTCTCTTAGTTCTTGGCCGTGTCTTGGTTGGTGTTTATTGAGTTGTTCGACAGGGAGGCACACTACACCAACACTACACTACGGGGCAGGGTGGCCTTGTTGGACGCGTCGCGGCACGGTTCACTTTGTCAAGAAGCGCTGCATCGGCATCATTGGGGCGTCATAATAAAGTGCAGCACCTGAAGCACCTTGTGCTTGTGTGAAGCTTTTCTTTTCCCTTTTTGGAGTAGTCGTCCTTCAGAGCGTGCTGAACTGAAGGAACTGATGACAGGGCTTTACAGCAGGCACAAAAACACTGCACTGATGTAATATTTACGCAGTCATCACCTACACGGACGTATGGGATTATTGATGGCTTTCTAGTTCTCAGTGGATGGATGACGACTAAACACAACAAAAAGCCCCCGTTGAAAAGTAAGCAACAAACGATTGAATGTGAACAAACAACTTCATCAATCAGAAGTCGTTGTCGACGGGCTTTTTTTCTTGAAGTAAACTGAATAATCTTCTCGATTTGTTTTAATCATGATGCAGAAGTAATGCCTAATCTCATACATACGGAATTGCAGCACCATTTTAAAACTGAACACATCGCACCAGTAACATTCGTTATACGGCACGATCCACCACTGTCAACGCGATCGCGACGTCTCGCAATCAACTGAGCCGCCGTTTGTTAGGTTAGTCCGTTGAGGTCGTGAAATTCCCCAAAGCAGACCCACACCTTCTTGAAAAAAAGGCTTAGCTGCTGTTTGTGCTTACAAAATGTTCACTTCCTTGCACCACTAATCAAACAAACGTCGTCACATTTTCGGGTGGTGGCGTTTAGGAAAAGGAGGAAATTCTTTGCACACTCGTTACGGGCGAGACACGCCCGCCACATCCGTCGGTGATTATTGTTAGAATTAACTCAAAAGCCGTTGCCGTGACGGTGAAGATTTGCGATGTGAAACTTCCGCAACCGTGGAACGGCCTTCAAAGGACACACATGCTACACGAACGACGCTGCTAGTGCCCTTTCGCTGACTTTGCTGGCAAATGGGCAGAACGCGCGATCGCTAGCATGTTCCGCTGCCTCAAGGACGGACTCTTTGCGCGTATTTCCACATTGTCCGGTCTGTCATCTTAAAAAAAATGGGGGAATGTGGCCAAAGTGGGAGCTTTTAGTGCTTCTCCTACCCGGTTCTTCCCCGAGGGCGTTACAGGGTTTTCCAGGACACTTTATTGACTCCTTCTTATAGGAAAAGAACTTTATGTCATGGGAATTGGACTCTATAGCAAGCGTGTTGGACAAATCCAATAAGAATTTACAAGAAGCTTGTCCAAAAAGAGTGTCACATTGTCCAATTCCCGTTGCATACAAGTTCACTCCCAATAGGGTCAAGGAAGTGTCGCACAACTATGAGAACCTCAAGAAAACCCTGTAAAGGCGGCAAGATCTTTTTGTTAAACTCTTCACAGAACGGTGGCTGTAGCAAAGCATCTCGGCATGCAGAGCGGACGTAAGAAGTGAAAATAAATGCACACCCTGGGAGGGCTGGAAGGGGGAATGATGGGGAGCAAAACCATTATCAACTCGTTTAGTGTTCAATTTCCATTAATTATAATTTTTTTGCTAGCTAGAGGGCAAACGCTACCGCCAGCCTCTCGACGAACAAGATCGCACCCCTAGACCACCGATGGGGCCGTTGGCCGTTGGTGAGAGCGAAACTGAAGATGTCGTTTTATCTGCCAATCGGCACCCTTTCTGGGCGGGTGGGGGAAAGGAGCGTGTATCAAGCTCAATTGGACGGGAATTTTTACGACGCTTTTGCCGTCGCGCCTGCCAGCAGAACGGCAGACGGGCGAAGAGTTCTGTAGATCTGCTAACGGAGATGCGAGAAAGCGGGAAGATGTGCCCGGTGGGCGATGAAAAAGGGAAACAATTACGTCGAAAAAGGGGATTAGGGTGAGGATTTTACCAATCGGAAACGCAATCAGTGCGCGCACCAGCCCCAGACCTTACTTTGTCTTCGTACGTGTGCGTTTTTTTTTTGAAGCAAAGACACACCACCCCAAAAGCGGTCGATGGAAAACAATCGCGGTTTTAATCGCCCTTACACACGTGGGAGAGACAGAGGATAAGGGATTGCCGGCACGCCGGCCTTCGGGGGATTACGCGACCACGGATCGGTGCAGCTAGTGCAGCGGCAGCGGCATTGACGGCACGTCGAAGCAGCGAAGGACTCCTCCATCCCATCTTTGGGATGGGCGATGATTGTAACGAGCTGCATCGTCGGGGTGGACGATAAGAACACACCATGCCCGCGCAAGGAATGTCAAGTTCGCCTGTGAGTTCTGTTGCCAGTCGGGTTTGCCATTCTTGGGGTGCCGCGCGTTCGTTTCACTTCGGGTAGGGGCGAGCAACAACCAACGGGTGAGATCTTGTAAAATGACAGATAATTGATGTGCCGCACGGTGCACGGGGGAGAGCTTTTGTTTCTGCACCATTTTCTAAGCGTAGGGGTGGTGTGGACAAAAGGGGAGAAGGGGAAGTCCAATGCCGAATGGGTTTGCAGGCATGGGTAGTACCGGTGTATCATCACACAAGGTCCATTCCCTTCGGCACTGTTGGCCGGGTATCACTGACTTCAAACAAACGTCCCCGACCGAACGCCTTGTGATCACATCCATTCGATTACAAGAGAGACAAGCACAAAGAGAGAGAGTCAGAGAGAGAGAGAGAGAGAGAGAGAGAGAGAGAGAGAGAGAGAGAGAGAGAGAGAGAGAGAGAGAGAGAGAGAGAGAGACAGAATAGTTGCTGACAATAATGTTACCATCATCATCGCCGAGCACATCCTTTCACGGTGCGGTGCAGTTTGCGCTAATGTCTTCATAACATACGCGGAAAGGATGCGCTTGCCCTTGACAACGGGTTTGCGAACCAAAAGCGCGTGCAGCACGCGCTCCGTAACGGGGGAGAAGTGCATTACAAAAACGGGTTGGAGCAAAAGAAGAAAAACGGTCGGCCCGAGTCGGCAAACAAACACCGAGATTGTCCCATTCCAAACATCAAAAGCCATCTCGGACAGGGGTGACGGGGCTTAGTGTGGGGGGTTATGAACGTCCGACCCCACCGTCCGAGAGATGGATCGCTTAATTAGGAACCGTAAAGAGAGATGTGGACAGGGGAGTGTGTGAGAGAAAGAACGAACCTTTACCACACTGGACCTAAGCTTTTACGATCCTTTGCGTTGGGAGCTCCGCTTGGTAGAATTTACAGCCCGGCTAGCCATAAATCGGCCACCGAGTGTCATCAACAGAGTGCCGTGGAAGACTACCGTGAAGAGAGTGTAGGGAGGGTGGGGAGGGGGTGTGCAAACTACTCCCGGTAGGTAAATATTTGCCTATGATAATCGTACTGCAAAGGCTTCTTAATTGAGATAGTCTCTTTGCGATGTGCCGGCAGCCTTACGGCCCTACGAAGAAGGGCTTCAAACTGCACTTCAAGAGATCTTCACCGATTCTAGCTCGCATGCCATTTGCAACTAATTAATTGCCCCGTGTGTGCGGTGGGAACTTCTGAAGTAGCAAATCAACACAACTGGGACCTCTTCCCAGTCCTAGCATTTAAGGACATTGAGGCGGTGATATCTGTAAAGCGAGCTGTTATTTAATTAGCTTTATTACTTCCAGCGAAACACCAAACACTGATGGGCAAAACATGTATGCAAAAGGTAAGCAACAACAGGCTGGGCATTGGGACATAATGATCGTGCTGTAATCAAAACGGCGGACGCTTCACGCGCTGATGTGTTATTTTAACGATGCGCACACCAAAACGCAGCACCATGACAACTTCGTTAAAGCTTCGATTGATACATCACTAATGACAAATGACAAATTTTGTGGACCAATGGGGATCTAATGTGTCAATAACAATCACATTCAAAAACACACATACACACACACACAACGCTTGCAGTACTCGGAACTTTGGACCTTTGGAATATTGACCCGGTCGAGCGGATAATGTTGCACCGAACCGTGGTCTGCCGGACGCTTCCTTCTACTAACGCACCGGTCCGTGTCCTGCGTGTTCTAAAACGACGATTTTGCGACGTGGAAAACGCGCGTCCATCAATTATTAAACCGGTACGGGTGGTGGTGGTAGTGGACACAAGATTGGAAGAATTTATCATGCTCATGTTCATAAATTGAATGTGATGGAAGATTTGTCGTTTGTCCGTTGTGATGGAGAGACAGAAAGAGAGTGCAGGTCGCTTGTTTTGCCTCGTGATATCTCTAGCTGGAAGGTGTACCCATACACCTGGGGAGCTTTTACAAAACATAAAAAAGAAGAAACAGCAAGATTGGACTTGCTTTTGCTGGACGTGTCCTATTTTGCCTTTCGATCTTTCGACCGTGCGGCCGAGTGGCGTGTACATGACCGATCCCAAGGTTTTACGTTAGTCTACCCCCTCACAATCCCCGTCTCCGAGCATCTGTCCTCTCTTTTCTGGCATATCAAAAAGGCGCCTGGGTATAACGGGGCGGTAGTAAAATGTAAAATTTATTCACTTTATCTGCTACAAACACCCCGGGACGCCCCAGGTACGGCTTTTCCCGGTTTGGCGCTATTCCATGCACTGCTGCACTGTTTGCTTTGCCGAATGGGAGGGTTGAGGGGGAGAGGGGTAGGACACAAAACTCGGTCACCGGTCGCATGGTATGGCGTGCGAGACCGAAACCATTAAAAGGTCAGTTCACTCGACGTCTGGGTTGGTGCGCGATTCACGCCACACGCTGACACCTACCTAACATCGTATCATGTGTGTGTGTGTGTGTGTGTGTGTGTGTGTATGTATGTGTGTAAATGCAGCATTGCGCCTTCTCCCACCGCCCCTGGACAAGGTGGAACGGCCCTGTCCTTCCCTTTTCGAACAGACGTCTTCTTAGTCCTAGTGGATATGGGTTTGATCTGATTTGTGGCTCCAAAACCCCCTTTAGCTCTCTCTCCCCCCCCCCCCCCCGTCTCTCTCTCTCTCTCCCCCACTCTCTTTCGACATTTGCCCGGAAGCTTCACAATATAAATGGTTCAAACCGTGGTCGGTGCGCGGCACTATAAATTAATGACGTCGCCTTTCGTCCTTTGTTTCGTCCTTTGGTTGGTTGGTGGGTTTTCGTTTGTTATGTTTTCTTTTTAAACCACACTTCCTTCCTGTCTAGAAGCAGCAGCAGCAGCACCAGCTACAGTGCTGCACTTACAGGGCGCCTTCATTATAGCAACTCGATGCCCCGGTGATGCTGGTGTGTTGTAGTACTATCATCAATCGCAGTAGGTCTAGCAGCCCGTGAACTCCGCTCCGGTTCAATGTACAGTAATGCACCGGTTTGTGTGTGTGCATCGACCGAGCGAGCTTTTTTCCCTTCCCGAGAGAACAGGAGGGGAAACAATTTTTCAACCCCTCTCTTCCCCCCCCCCCCCCTTCCTGATAAAGCTGGCAAACCGGAGAAAAGGAAAACGGAAGCGGAAAGTCGTTGGAAATAAATCGTGTAAAAATGGGTAACAAATTGTTCCATTCCCCCTGCTAAGAGGGGGGAAAGGTGCGCTGGAAGCTTTTTGGCGCTTCGTTGACGCTTCCAGGTGTAGTAATCTTCGCCGACACGGGACAGTGAAATGGGACGTGTTAAGAGGGTGAAAACTTGTTGAATGTTTTACTGTTTTTTTTTTTTGCCGACAATGAACAACATTTTGTACAAGGACGTAAGAAAAGCTTTTAGGAACGTGCAGTAAAACCAAAAAAAAACTTTTAATTAGTAATGTAAATTGATAATAGCTGTAGCAGCAGTTACGAATGTCGCATTTTGTCACGCTCCCTGGAAATATCTATTTAAACATTGGTCTCTGCAAAGGCTTGGTCCTATTTTTTTGCTCCAACTTTCATTCCCGGGACTGTAATTTTCCTAATGGTGCACCCATATCTGTGCCATGTAAAGCATCGTGTTTGCAAACGAGCGAACCATTCGAATATCCGATTTGTGTGTTGTTGCAGTTTCGAATTAGTTTTTGCACCACGCGAAAGCTGTAATCTGCGTATTCCCCCATTCCCTGCTGAGTTGGCAGCAATACAACACAATTTTGTACAAATAGCAAATAAGCCTGTAAGCCATTCAGATATCCCTGATGCCTAATCCGATCCACCAACCGGCCAGAGAAAATCCTTGTATCACCAGAAATACAACAAAACCTCCAATGCGTTGTGCTGAAAAATGCATTTTAAATGGAATGCTTAACCTCGTTTGCATAAGGAAAGCGAAATGGAGTTGTTTTTGTATCCCCCCGTTCACCCCAAGGGGCGGGTGGGGTGGGGATGGGCTTTAGTAGAATTAATGTTTTTCTGTCCAGCCTGTTCCCCTTGCTGCAGACGAGGGAGAGCAAATGGTTGCAAAACACAACAAATTAAAGTCAACAGTATCCTGCGGCCTTTTGTGTGCAGATTGGGACAGGAGGGAGGGTTCGAGGTGGTTGACAGAGGGGAAATGGTAGAATCCGGTGGATCAGGCAACGGAGCAAAGGGGACAGTTAATTAGTTAATTGTCTCAGTACTGCCATCCCAACCGTCCGGTCTGAGTTTTGCTTCTTTTTTGTGTGTGAGTTCTGAGCTTCCGAGCTGGAAGCTATTCTTTCCGTTCGTTTTTTTACTGCGCCTCCCCAGGCACAGTTACTATAGAAACCGAGAGCAGTAACCCGCGCCATCCCCCTTCCCAATGGGAGACGTGGAAAGCTTGAATTATGAGCTCACACAACGGGGAACGAGGAAAGTAAAAACATGCCAACTGGTCAACAGTGCCCGGGTCGGTCAAGTTTTAATAATAAACTCTGACCGTACTGGGTCCGTCCGTCGACGAAACTTCCGTCGTAAATCATACCAGCAGCAGCGGCAGCCTAGCGCATAATGCCATAAGCGTCATGTTTAGCTAGTGTTTGTGCTTGTGTTGCGAGACAAAACAACAACGGAGAGAAGAAGCGAAAAAAACAGCACTGACCATACTGACTGTACTGTCCGGTCGGTCAGTTCCGATTTGTTTGCCAAACCGTGTGTGGCGTAGAATACAGTACAGGTTCTGTTTGGTTATTTGCCTTTTTTTTGCTGGTGGACAAGTTGCGTGTGCGTGCTAGGTCCTACAGGTTGAACTACACTGTCCAGATGATCGACCCAGTGGAAGCTCTCTCTCTCTCTCTCTCCGACCGTCGGGCGCAATACCGGCAGATCTCGAAACCATGTGTGCGTCGTATTTTATTCCTGGTCACGGCACCAGGTGTGTTCCCACCAGCGATCTCATGGGTGGCGGCGGTGGTGGATGATTTATTGAACGGTGTCGGTATACGTTCATGCTAATAATGGTCTGCAACTACTGCAGTGGGGTTGCACCGTTGGGGAGCTGTTTGGGGAGCTTTTTTTCATATAAAAAAAAAGTTGGTATTTCGTCGCATAGGGTGATATTTACATGGTCTGCTAGCACATACGGTGTTGCACTGTCGGTGTTTTTGCTATATTGTGTGTATTGCATTTATTGGAGCAAGCTTTCTACGACGATGATGGAAAAAAACTGAAAAATTCAATCTCACCTTCAAACTGTTTCATCTGTCCCAGAAACATTACCAAACACTCGAAACCATGGACCATTGTAATGAACTTCCCTGTCCTTAAATGGCCTTCATTTTCTGCTTATTAAAACAGTACCATTACACGGTAACGGAGCAGATGCTTCTCCTTTCTCCCCTTCAAGGACAAAGAAATCCTTGCCTTCCTTCAGCTAATGACGTTCCAAAGTGCACTCGGCACTAAAATAATAGAGTGCAGTTTTGCCCCGGTACCTTTTGAAGTTCTTCGGCCAGTTCCGTCGGCTCTATGGCGCTCCCCTGAGACATCCGCCGCTCCCCCCCCCCCCCAAAACGGAAGCACTGACGGAGAATTAAGAACCATTAGAAGTTACTTGTATGTGACTTTGTTGCAATTGCCTTCTCCCTCTCTATTGCATCGCTCGCTGTAGTTGGCAGCGTTTGAAAATGAAACCTACATGAAACGGCGCACATAAAAGCCTGGTTCCATCGCTCTTCCCTCAATTAAAATGCAACGCTCGGTATATGTGTGTGTGTTTCTTCAGTCCAGAAGCAGCCGTTTGCGACCACAGAACTACGGTCTGGTTCCGAAAAATAATGACCACCAATGGCCCCCGTTCGTTGGTGCATCATCCGAGGGAGGAGTCAAAAAGAAGGGAACCGCTCTTTCCGCTCCACAGTTTGCCATAGTGAAACGATTCCCCTGTGTGTGTGTGTGTGGTTTCGGCAACTTAATTGGTGTTAAGTTGCAATTCTGCCAATTTTGTACCGAAACGAAAACATGCTCGATCGTACGGAATAAGCCTGGAGGAGTAGGGACAGAGCACGTGCGGGATGCAGTTTGCAGTTTGTGAAAAGAGTTCCATTGCATGTCGAAAGACATACAGACATGGGTTTGGGAATGGTTAGTTACCTTGGTAAATGGTATAGATAAACTACACAAAATGTTGTGCTACTGCCATGGAAAAAAAGCTTCAAATGGACTGTAATAGAAAGAGAGAGAGAGGGGGAAAGAGAAGGGACTGAAGGACTAATCTGCCCCTGAATGCCGGCTCTATGCAGAGCGTTGTCCTGGGACAGCGTTTGCTTTAGTAAAATACGAAACCAAAGCTTATGAAAGTAACTCCTTTGATGATGTGTGCTGTTAGGCAGAACGGGAAGGAGATTAACAGGATTAGAGATGTGTAGATTCCCGGCAGGAAGCATTACTTGTGTAAAATCATTACGATTCTGTGTTGAAGACATGTGATAGCTTGTTAAGAGGAAGCTCTTCTTTCTCAATTGTAGCCTGATGTTGCTGTTGCTAAATATTTGGGAATCAATTCATTCAGACCCAGAAGCAAGATAACCCGACCATTCTGTGGGCACAATTTTACAGCCATTTTACCGACATTAAAATAATAAATCAGCTTTACGAATCGAATCGACCCAGTTACTTGGAATGAAAAGTCCTCGTCCAATTACTGGCAGAACTCCCCACGCCCTCGGCAAAGGCTACAACACACCAGCAGGTTGATATTAATGCCGCGGATTGTATCAATCTCAAGCGCGATCTGTCTCAACCACCTCAAACCATCCGCTCAAAAGGGCACACTTGGGTCGGACTTGCGTCGTGGCCAGAGAGAACAATTTCCAGCAAATTGGCCCAGCAAATAGTTTCCACCGATGGCCTTTCGAGATAGGGCGGAAGGAGCGAAGCCTGCAGCAATTTCGTCTTCATCTCACCGTTTGACATTCTGACCCAGTCTGAGCCTGTATGTCTGTCAGTCAGTCAGTCAGTCAGTGAGCGCAGGTCGGTGGGAAGGCGCGTCCAAAAATGCTTCCTTTGCCTTCCGCCTGTCGAGCGTTTTAGTTGCAAGTTGTTCCAGTTTTCTTGAGAGGTTGGCAGGATTTTTCTTACCCTCAGAAACAGGGGTTCGAACAGGTTGGAGGAGAACACTCACCCGCAGATAATGGCACCACAAGTCGGTGGAGATGATAAGCGACAGAGAGCCAAATATTCCGGCATACTCCTCTGGCGCTGTGACGCTGAGGTTAAGCATTTTTGTAAAGGGTAAACCTCGTCCGATGACTTCCTCGCGCTGTAAACACAGGACCTCTTGTGTCTCGTCGTTACAGCTTGTAATGTAACATCGCACGCTCGCAAACCGCAACCGCCTGGCCGCCGTTCGGTACCACACTTTTCACTTAATGATATTTTCATGCTGCAAACTTTGAGGCAGGATGATAACAATCTGCACCTTGTTTAGCGACGAACGCGATCGAAACGAAAGGTGAAAGGTGGAGCGGTTTTTTGTTCTTGTTGTTGCAAAATAATGCGCCGCTATTATCTTGGTTGGGGTGGGTTTTGTGGAGTTGCCCTGTTCATTCATTTAGCCAATCAATCTCAAGCCACATCATGGCAGCGGACGGACGGGCAGATCGTTTTTCCGTGGAAAGCGTGAAAAGTGTTTTAAATTTAAATTTTTAATTCAATATAAGCCAATTTTGATAATGGGGTTTCGCTGTGTGAAAAGGAGGCCGCTTTGGAGTTCGTGTTCAGCCGGATTTTTTTTTGCTTTGGTGTGCGATGAAAATTAGTTAGTCTGTTTAAGCTTTTCCTTTTCTTGAGGTTGAAAGGAAGCTGATTTCCCCTTTTCAGAGAGTTTAACTAATCTTGGATGGTCAAAAAACAAACGCCAAAGCTTTACATACTGATCCGGCCTTTGGTTGCTGCAAACAGGAAGCAACACAGGTTCTTAACAATGGCTTAAATCAAACACAAATATTTGCACAACCGAGAGCGAAAGCGGCAAGAGGAGCAAACGGAACGGCATCTTTCGCAAAACGTGGAAAAAGTGGGTCACAGAATTTGCATTTTAAACTGATAGAAACATACTTTTTCGATTCCGCACTAATTATGCAGCGGCCACAAATCGAAATCAAAACAACACCGAACGGGCTGGGTGTTTGAGAACAAAAAACAAACAAACAAATCCTAGGCCGGTGATGATCGTTGGGAGCTGATCTCGAGATCATGCCTTCCCCCAAAATCGAACGAAACCGTGGGAATTTTGAAGACCAACGGGTCCGTCGGGTTTTGTGTTTTGATTTCCTTCCCTTGCCCGGTGCAGCTCGGTACTTTGGATCACTTTCCATACTTCGCTTTCAAGCTTTGCACCACAAACAGAGTAAAACATTTCCTCCAAAAAACACAATTGCTTTACAGTTATGGGATTTTCCTTCCATCGCAGGGAAAGTATCTCCCGAAAGTGGGGGAGTTAGTGCTTTAGTTTCTCCCTTCGTAACTTCGGACAGTGGGTGAAGTTTTCTTGTCTCCCACCCAAAACGTTCCAGCCCATTTACAGCCCATTCTAGCCATTCTTTTACCACCGGAGATCCGTAACAATACACACCGGGCAAGGTAAGAAAACTGGATCATCTAGCAATGCGTCCCCAGCGTAGTGTGCTGTGCAAGACACACAGCGACCGCAAACAAAAGGAAAATGAGTTGTCGGGAAAGTCAACTGCAGCGGGGAAGGCACGAACCATTCAAAAGAATCGCCACTGGGATTAAGCGGAGCGGAGCGTAGGAGGAAAACGCTCGGAAACTGGAGCAAATAGTGGAACAAAACAAAAAACAAATCTCGAACCGACTGTCCGAAAAACGACCGGCCCCCACCCCGAATCCGATCCGGGCTCCCAGCACCGGCAAGCAACAACAAAGCGCGAAAGCGAAATGCGGGCTGACCGATATGTGGAACCGAACGAACGTGGCCCCAAAAACGTGCCATACGCCCCCGCGGTACAAACAGAAACGAAGAAAAAGGGCAGCCCTTGAAAGGGAAACGACCGGTCGGCCGGCACTTGGGGACACAATAACGGACGAAATAAAAAGTGCCGCCTCTTCTCACACGGCGTGCGTCATCATAACGAGAGGCCTCCCCCTCGCGCCGGTACGCGAAGCACCGTAAAACAAACCAATATAAAAACAATGTCCGTGCGTGTGCACGTTGTAGTTTACGGGTGAACTTCGGCATCACATTCATATGCGCCGTTTGGTTGCGCGGGACGCCATTGTTAATCAGCCACGCTGGGCCGTCGATCCTAATAGGGGAATGGTCAAGCGGGAAGGTGAGGGTTGTTGTTTCTGCTTTTGTTTTCACACCGGTAAGATCGTAAAGGTGGGCCTTTTGCACCGTCATGCGACCCGTGTGTATGTCCAAGAAGACGTCAAGGGCTTTTAATTCGGATGTGCCGTCATGTGATCGTCATGGCATGCTTGTGGGTCGGAAGCTTTTAAGCGCAAGGGGGATAGCGCGGTAGTGTTCGATTAAATTTGCAAGCCCTATGGATGGAGCTTGGTGTTCGAAACAATCCCACCACTTTCTAAGCTGAATAAATTAGTTTATTTTTTTGTGATTTTATTTATTTAATTGCTACCGTTTTCACAACATTAGTTTCTGTTGCACGAAGCAAAACATTTGAACAACATTGTAAACCTAACTGATGGATACGGTATATAGAAGTATGCAATATGGATGACTCGTGTGGACAATCACATACAAATGAATGCAGTGTAGAAGACTTGGATTCAAAACTTGGTCTTGGAAAAATCAAACATTTTCTTCAAAACTCTGCTTTAGCTGCTTGATTTGACCTTATTTTTATATGATTTTGAAATTAACTAGGTTATTATTAAAACATTTACCTGTTATGACCTTTAATTTTATCATTACAGGGGGTGTCAAGTCACTTACGAATGTGCACATCATTGCAGGGTTTGTCTGAGTCAATTTCCAATGTCTACAAAATTTTACATCGATTGCAAGATGCATCACTATAATGTTTCAGTTCTTCTATATGATTTTCAACACAGCTCAAGATCAATTGAGTTTGACAGTTCATGGTGATGTATGAACGTTCGGATCCTCAGACAGATTGACCCAACACCGAGGTAGGCTCTTGGTTTACTGAAATATCTGTAATCACATGGTCATCAAGGAATAACTTGAAATCATATTAAAATAGATGACATTTTTTATACTGATGGGCCCAACACCAAGACTAAGCGGAGTAGCTTTAGTATTCTTCATGTCACGAATATCCTCTAAAGACTTTTTGATAAATTCATGCACAACAAATAACCTATCACCAGCTTTATTGAGATATATTAGGCGAACAGGCAAAATGCCATTAGTAATTGAAATGGATACAACATTGAGGCTCTTTAATCTCGTTGAAAACGTCTTTAACGTTAAAAATATTAAACAAGAAGTTGAGTAATGTTTTAACTATATCATTTCTTTAATTGAGCTCCAATAAGATCCAATGCTTCTTATCTGCTTCAATCCATCCATCTTAACTTTCTCCCGATTTGTGACAATTTGCACTCCCCAAAAAAACCTTTAAAGCGAAAACTTTTCAAAAATTCCCATCTCCACCCCGCCTAATTTCGAACCCTCATCTTCTGGAGCTTGACTGCGAAACCCGAAAAAAGTGGTCTGCCAAAGGAAGCTACAATTAATTTGTTATGACTTCATCAAAACAGTCCACGTGCAGTGTGGGGGAGCAAAAAATAGCACACCAAAAGAATACGGCCACACTCCAGACCAGACCGCAGCCCCAGTAGTCCCGGCACAAGGGCAGTAAAATGTTTGGCCAAACTGAAACAAAGTACCCACAGCGAAATCAAAACGACCGATCATTATTATTCTGAGCTGTCAGAAAACTTTTGCCCCACACACACACACACACACACTGTGAGTCGCACCCAGTACAAACAGTACCGACAGTTCCCTCCGCCAATGTATCGCAAAAAAAGAGAATGAAAATATGGTGAACCGCACACCACCCGGGCAGGAAAATGGCCATGTATTTGTGTGTGTCTGTGTGAGTGTCTGTTTTCTGTTCTTCTTTTTGCATCATAAATAATACTTTGTGGAAAAGTTGGGCGATATCTGTAAAAAAAAAAACTCACAAAACGCGGCACGTCAGTTATTTGCCGATAAGGTAGCCATTATTCTGACACCGGAGTAGTCCGGGAGTCTCCCGTCGGGGTGGTTCGAATTCTCCCGGCGGGAAATGCCACCGTCAACCGATTTTAATGCACGAAACTGTTATTTTTCTCCTCTGTTCAACGAGAGCCATCCAGCAAGGCTACGGGATCTTATTCATCTCCCGTAAGTTGCCATCCGACACCTCTCCAGAGTGTCCGGCATCTCGCATGGGGACTCGGGGAAGATGTGCGTGTCATTATTCGCAATTCCCACCGGCGGTACGGCACGGCCCGGGCACGGAAAATAGGGTAAAAAACAACAAAGGGAAGAAGCACATCATTCGTCATTAGTAATCATCGATTCGGTTCGTTCCGATTAGCTTTTGCCCCGATGGCCAGGGCCAGGGTCGCACGGGACGGGCAGCAAGGCACGGCAAAGGGTTTCTGCCAGACGACTCAGCAACAGGCGCCACCGGATCGGAACCATTCAATCATTAAATCCTCCCCAGCCCCAGCACGCAGCAGGTCGTGCGGAACCGTCGAGGAGCCATCTAGGGGATTGGCGGTGACAGTACGGTGGGTGGCAGATGCTCGCATAGCACAATAACAACGGACATTATCCGCACACGATTGAGCCGCTGCGACAAGTGTGTAATTCAATCTCGCCCCGTTCGCCTGTGGGAGGACGTGTTGAAGGTCTTCCCATCCCCTTTCGCTTCATCGTGGGCAGCTGGAGGTGTGTGACGTGTGTGAAAATCTCGGACGGTCCCGTTCGGTTGTGCTGTGTAATTCTAACGGCGACGGTACAGACATGGCACGACACTTTGGTTTAGCGGAATTTTGCAACACTATTACTCCTGCCGCGAACTTGCCGGCAAAGAATTCGATTTGGTTGGTGGTGTAGCGCTGTGTAGCTCTGTGTGTACAAGTGTAAATCGAAAGGTTCGGAATTGGAATCAGACCATGACGATGCTGGGAGTGCTCGGTGTGCCCGGGGTGTGTGCGTGAACTATCGCCCTCCCCGCTGGGTCGTTACAACAAGAAACAACAACAACTACAACAAGCAATCAAGGCACTCTCGGGTACCCTGTCCAGCCCATCCGAAGCCAGCCGCCAATGCGAACAGTGAACCGTATGGAATTGGATTGTTTTTTCATGTCGCGCGTTGTTGGTACGACGCTACGGAACAGTATGACCACCGCTAGAGACAGATGTTCCGGTTTCGGAGTGGTTCCCGTTCCGGGTGGTCTTTCGTCTCCGGGGCAGCGGGAGACAACAACGTCAACATGAGTCTCCTGCACGCATTCGCGTCATTCCAGTTGTGGCGATCGAACAGGACGACCAGCGTTAACTCAAATGCAGTGGGGGAGTGTGGGTTAGGGTTGAACCCCTTTTCCGGTATCCGGAAATCGATCCATCTCAATGCACGAGAGATTTGAAGCCTTTTCTTTGTTGTTGTTGTTGTTGTTGTTGTTGTTGTTGTTGTTGGAGTGCTGGTAGACGAACATCAGCCGCGACGCCACAGCCAAATGGAGTTGCGTTGTAATGGAACGTACGAACATCGGTCATCACGGTAGCGTACACTTTAATGACTTTCCCATTTTCCGATGCTTCCCATCCCACCCCCAACACATACTGATTCCTGCAACACAACACTATTTGCATAGCAATGTTGGGAAGCACAACGCCCATGTCGTTGGGTAATCATTGCGCGCGCCAACGGTTTCTCATATTACTGGCGCCTTCTGTCGTCTGACTTGGGCTGTTTAAATTCACAGCACACATTAGCACATAAAAAAGTTCCCCCTCTAGAAGCAAGAAAGGAACAGCCTTGCCTTTATTTAGAGCATCCGTTACCATTTTTCTTATGCAAAATCGATCGCGTCCAAAGGTCCCAAACCAGGGTTCGATCGGGTTTCCGTTCGGACCTCACACCGTTTTGCTGGTTCGACGGTTTCCTATTATCATAATTATGCGAAACTATGCATGCCAAAAACCGACCGTATGGAGGGTGGGTTCGGGATTTTTGGAGAAGAGCTCAAGCTATGAGCTCGTAAACAACATGAGCACCCCCGTTGAAAGGGCATTAATTGGTATCGTGCTGTGCTTGAATGCTGCGCGAACCAACACGTCACGGTTAACCTTAATTATGAGCTCGTTTTGTGTGGCTCGCGGAAATATAATTCCCGAAAATACGCTGGAAAAAGAATCCTCCCGTTTCACGGGAAATGAGTGAAATTATAAAAGGATGATGCTAACTTATGGCTGACATACATGGATGCTCCCATTTTCCACTTTTGTCTGGGTTGGGAATTCAATTTACCAAATTTACGAAATCAAATCAAATCAATTAAATTTTACGACCCTTGCGAGCAAGGCCGAGCTTTTTATCGTTAGTTATTGATCTTTAAGATCGCGTGAGCTTCTTCTCTTTCTCGCCTACAGCATGTTGTACAAGGATGTGGATGAGAAATTAACACCGATTATGCGCGAACAGGTAAAGCTTACCCCTCGCGAAGCTTAAAACTGCACTTTTATTATACAAATCCAGTGGTTTTTTGTGTGTGTCTAATTTCCCATCATTTGCTATGTTAATGGGCCATTAACTACCCAGCCAGATGGACAGGTTTTGTTGGTAAAGCTAATCATACTGTCATGACTAGGGGGAGAGATAAAGATAAAAGACACCGTACCTCGCTCGCTCAAGCTTCTATCGCACGATTTCTATCACAAAACAAGTTTGTATTCATTTTAAAGCCTTTGACGAAACGATAAGATTTTTCATAGTCTTCAAGAGTTGATGTAGGTGTAATCGTGTGGAGCTTGTTTTATGGAGGTTTAAAGGTCAAAGGTTAAATGCATGGTAATCTTACGCTCAGCAGCTAGATCACAACCAATTTTTGCATAGTAATTTCGTTTCATTTTACGTGATTTTCAAGGTTAAACTAATATTTCTAATAACATCTTCCTATTAGTTAAGGTCTGCTTTTTGTTACAGAACACTGTTGGATATAATAATGTAGGATATAGTATAATAGAAACCTACAATGTTTTTAACCTGTAACGGGTATTGTTGTTAGGTCGTATGTCTGACAACTATACCACTGTATCAAAATGATCTAGTCTGTAATAATTCAGCCACAAACTAATTCAATTTGTCTACAAAATCTCATATCGAATGTGCAAAATTGTATTGTTGAGAATGATTTGACATCAACTTACCGTTAGACTTCAACTTTAGCTTCAATTTGTTTTATCTGAAAATAATGCAAATTAAAAAAAAGTTATTTTTATACTTGTTTTGTATTGAATTGAGTTGTTAATGTATTGTTTTTGCAGTTTTCATTTGAAAATCAGTTTATCAATGTTTTCTAGTGAGCATTTTTTCCTTTGAAATTTAATTTTTCTCAACGCAATTAATATGACGTCCTATGAATAAATGGCATGGTACAACATTCAATGCATTCCATCCGCAACGATATATATATTATTCATTCCCAGTATAGCTCAACCAGTTGGTTAAGCTTTGATAAAAAAGCAAACACCAAAACCTACTGACTGCATTATTAATACCTGGCCCGCTTGACCAGAGAGCTCTGGTATTCCCTTTCATCCCGATATCCGTCACACTGTGGTGGAACAGATACGCATCAATCAATTCGCACCGGCCCTCTATCTAAGCATCGCCCGAATGCTGCTAATCGTGCCATCGACCAGATAAAGATAAATCCTCGACATAAAACGAGCGCGCAAACAAATTAACCGCGATCCATTCACAACATCAAACATCATAATGAACCAAACATTCCACTGCCAAAGTCAACCTGGTCAACGTGCGCTTGCTGTCGGCTGGATTGTGGGATTGTGGGCCGCATACCGTGGCTATTTTTACTGCTAGAGAACGCCTCATTCTTCTACGGTATGGCAAGGCTTTCATGATGACCACGCTACAGCATTCCCTTCGGCGCGCGAGCACTGGCAAAGAAGATTAAATTAATTTAAATATCATCCCTCGGCGTGGAACGTTAAATCCAACCAGCTACACAACGTCCAATTCAAACAAAGCTATGCTTTTGGGAGGGGCCACTCCCCGATGCTTATGCTACTTTGTCATTCTGACCCCCAAAAGCGGGGCCAGACAGGGCCGAATAAAAAGAAGACGCATTTATTGTCCAAAATGAGAGGCTCACAACCCTCTTGAGCGCAGCATCAGCGCAAATATCAAAAGTCAATCAGCGCTAACTTACGGGCCAGACGGCTCGTGAACCTGTCACCCTGAGCCCCGGTACGTGGAGTCTAATGAAGATTGAAAGACGACGCGACGCGAGGGTCCGATTGAGCTGCCCATCATGCCCGATTATTATGCTGCACGGATTGGGACGGTACTGTCCCGCCGGCGCGAGCGTGATTGGGCCCGGTCGACGCCCGATCGGACGAGTTCATTATGCGACCCCCGACAAACCCCGTTTATGGGGAGCATGGTGGTTCTACCCCGTTTCGGGTTTGATTATCGTGAGGGCACACTGCCCGCAATGTAGCATAAATCGTGAAGTAACATAAAAGTTGGTGGTAGAAGAGGCAACTTTAAAACCTGAAAATCAACCCAAAAAAGCTGTTCCGACCAATGGGTGAGAATGGGGCAGGCAGAAGCGTTCGTCACGATGCGATACTTCGGCTGAAGCGGTAAAAATCGCAGCAAATCGGTGTCATGACGAATTGCAAGTGCAGCCCAGCCATCCAACCACCGGTCTCGGTGGGTCCGTTTCGTGGCCATCACTCCAGCCTGCACTTGCACTTTTTTGCGCGGCCTTTTATCCCTTTTTCGGATGCAATGCATCACGGACCGGGTAGTCGGTGAGGAACTCGAAATTTAAACCTTTCCCCATTTTCCAGCGGTCGTGCAAACGAACCATCTCGTCCCGATCATTAATAAATGCGCGTACAAAAGCACAACTACGGGGGAAGAGGTGGGAAACGCGGAGACGCAAAAAGGGGATGGGGGTAAGTTTGCCATTTTATCAGGCGAAAGGAGCGAACATCCGAACGACGAACTGGGACAAACTCTGGTCCCGTTCCGGTCGGGATGCGCTCATGCGGTGCGCGTCGTTATTCTTACCCTTTTCCCACCTATCGCTGTCTCGCTCTCTCTTTTTCACGCGTCTTAGAACGAATGCACCGCACCGGGGGAGTGATGGGGAATGCACTTTTGTTTACTTTTTTCCCTCCCATCTCTCGCAATTCCCATCAATTTGCTGGGACTGGTTACCGGACCCGGTCAGGTGCATGCTCGGCCGTCGTCGGGTTTTGTTTTGGGTTTTGAGCGAAATGTGTGTCAGAGGCATCGGGATATCGGTGTCACCGGGTGGTGGTGGTGGTGGTGGTGGTGGTGGTGGGAGGTTCGCAACACGAGAACGATAAATCGGCCTGATGCTGCACGGAAGTAGGTTCGATAACGGAGATTCCCCATTGATTCACGTTCGCGTGTACGGTTGCGTTTTTTTGTTCCTGTGTGCTTGACTGTCCGGTGCGTTCCCGGTGCTGTCTGTTTGCTGCAGCTCGCTTTTTGCACGCACAACTCCAGTGGTGATGGTGGATGCATTTCGGATGTGTGGTTGACCAAGTATCAGGGTCTAACCAGTTCGAAACGCATCGATTGGAATCAATCGCTGTGGTGGCGAGAGTTAGCCGAGGGAAGGGGTATACTTTTCAGTCTGAGGTTCAGGTTTCTAACTGGACCTTAAAGATCGATCGGTAGCGACGACGTTGACCTGAAATTGGTGCTCTTTAATGAAGGTATGCGTGATTTCCTGCAATGCGTTTACAATTAATTGAGTCATTTTGACTTCGTGAGTTCTGAACTTTTCCCTTTTATGGGTGAAGTTGTTATGTAGTAAGTACTCTCTTTACAGTCGTATAATTAGGTCCTAACGGTCCATTAGCGTACTTCTTGATTGGGTTAAGAAAGCAGAGATCACATTTGCTTCATTTAAATTAAATGGTATATTTTATCAATTATTTGTGACAGGAAGTCCCTCTTTCGTGCCTTAATGTGACACGTTAAAAGCGTGATTTGCTAAAATCGTTTACTAGAAGTACTTTTGAGTTGAGCTGATGTAAGAGACTTCAAGGCTATAAGCGTGTTTTACGAAAATATTCAATCAAGTGTTTTATTGATGAATAAATGCTGCTTTGATACAGTACGAAACGATGGATTATCGATGGAAGTAAAAAAGAAATGAAATGATCTGCATACGAAAGCGACCCTTTCATCAATATCCTTATATACTAAACACCTCAAGATCTCATCTTCATCAACACATGAAATAGAAAAGCAATGGAGCGTTGAAATTTGAACCATAGTTCAAATCCCACTTAAAAACTATCATCCACAAACACCATCATTACCTGGAAACTTGGAGGGGCAAGAAAAGTGCCCACTCTTCATTTGCACCTGCCCTGCTGTGAGATCAATTGGATTGAATAAATACCAGACGGGTTGAAATTCGATGCCGGCGGCATTTTCACCTGTCCGAATCCGTTTTCCAAATGTGCTCTCGGAAGGTCACATCAGTGCCTTGCTGTCGAAACGAAATGCAGCTCGAATTTCATTGCTTCATTAGTGGTGGTTGTATTGCTGCTGCTGCATCGCTGTTCGATTATTGACCAATATCAAGTCCCGACGAATCGAACCAACTTTGATTTGGTGGTTCATTTTCCGCTCATTTAACAAGCCGCTTCTTGCACACAACGGATGAAACTAATCGATATTCAAATCTTGCCCAACAAGTGGTGGGCTTTTCGTGTATTAATTGAAAGCCAGAGATAATTAAACTTTTGCCTTTGCGCAAACAATTTTCCTTGTCCACGGCCATTAATCAAACAAACACACACATACACGAATAATGTCAATTGACATTTGTGCTGCACACCGTTCTGTCGCGTCTCGTCGTCGTCGTCGGCTCGTAAAACACACTTTCCCGCGTACGTTCACATCCTGCCCCCGGGGGAGGGGGGGGGGGGGACAGTGTTTGGTCACGTGCTACTGTGCTGTTTGCTGCGCGAGCCACCGAACACTTTCCCCAAACGAAGGCGGTAGGCCCAGGGGGAGGGGGCAAAAAAACCAACGACAAACTCAAAGTGTAAACGCCACTGACTACGCACTCACTTGGGCCCATCGCACTGATCTGTGGCGCTGATCGATCGACTCGGTCGGCCAGTTTAAGGAAATTTAAAATTCACCACATCGCCACATTGGCCCAATTTCGGAGCGAACCGCATTGAGGGCCTCATGGTGTGTCCGCTGGGTTGCGCTTTCGATTGGGGGCTTTTTGTATCTCATTATTGCTGCTGTTGATTTAATTCTCCTCGCTTCCCATTCGCGACTTGGTTGGGTTTTTGTCTTGTTTTGGGAGTTGTTCAAAGCATACGAATTGGGTTCTTTGGGCAGTTTCTCTGATTTTGTCTTGCTTTTCCCTTAAATTTTTTTTATTTATTCCAAAGGAAACACTTTAAATATAAACGTCTTCCTTCGTCGAACAGCCAGCGGATATTACTCATATTTCTTCGCTTTGTAAGAAAACAGACGAGACACATCGATCGTCTAACGGAAATTCATTACTCTCTCTCTCTCTCTCTCTCTCTCTCTCTCTCTCTCTCTCTCTCTCTCTTTCTTACTGCTACCACTGCCCGTTTGGTTCGTATGGTTTATGGCTCTGCCAGGTTTTTCGGTAGCTCCTCCATATGGGATCGTACATCCTCGTACAGGAAGTTCATTAGCTGCAGCAGCGTCAATCGATGGGCCAAGGTTTTGCGAATTGAAGGCCAATATTTCAAACCGTTTTGTTTTTTTTTTTTGAACCTTCAACTTCAAAGACCACCCACCAGCTGATTCAGTTGCCGAGGTCAGGGGGCTAACAAGCTTATTGTTTGCAAGAGCTTCCAACAAAAACACAACCCAACTGGACCCACCCCATATCTTCACGATCGCAACTCGATCTCGATCAGTCAGTTGTGCCCTGGTAAAAACCCCCCGAAAACAGAAAGTCGGGATTCATTAGCGCGTACGCGGTGAACGATTTCGGTTTCCTGCCATTTTCACTTAATCGTTCGCCCACAAATCAGCGGAAAATGATTTACGCAGCTAATTTGTGGAAGCCTCCACTCGCCGTGGTGTTCATTTTTGCTTTCATTTACTGTGCTGCGCTAGGTTTGAAACTGTGGCTGTGGGTTTTGGGGGTCACCGTATGTCGCTCGGTCCAAGCTCTGTCTGGCGCCGCAACGGCCACCCTAAATAGCTGATTTCCAATTTCCTTCGCCCAGCCTTGGCCCTGGCCAGGGCTGTCTGTGTGTTTTCTTTCGGATCTTTGGTGTTTTGTACATTTGTGGCATAAATTGGTGGACGCTTTCTGCATGGGCAAAATGGCAAAAAGCAACACTTTCCACTGGTTACTGGGGATACAGTCTGCCCGTTAACCTTCAATCCCAGCAACAGCGTGACACCCGCGGTGATATCTTAATGGTGGTTTATGTTATTTGCCACACTGGATGACTTTCCCCTCGCTGTTTGTTATCCATCCCGAGGGATCGAACGGAGCGAGTTTTTGTAAGGGGTAAGGGTTGCTGGAATTTCGGCTGGAATTGCTAATTTTAATTTTTCGGCCTTGTTTTCCGTCCGCAGAGTTTGTTCGCTCGAAGGTGTTCCGTTGCTATCTTCATCTCACTGGACGCCCACAAAATCCCTGGCACCTTTGCACCGGTGTTGTTGGCAAATTGATTTTTGTGGAACGAAACTAAAAAGAAATGCCAGACGGCAGTTAAAAAAATCGCAGATTGAACGAACGACAGCGATATAAAAAGAGTGTGTGTATGTGTCTACCGTTGAGTGATTTACGGGACAGCAAATCGGCAGAACGTGGAATGTGTTCGGTGGCTCCCGGAATCCTGCCCCCTAACTTGCGGCCAAAAATGCGCGCGGGACAAATCTTATCACGCGGCCGGACGCCGCGCCAGACAAAGATGAGGCTAATATTTTACCGAAATATTTGAATATTCAAAACGGGCTCGACCGGCAAGGGCATAAATGGAGCCCCCGATGGCGAGATGGCAGGATGTGTTGTTTGGCCAGCAAGCACACCGCCATGAGCCCATTGGAGAAGCCCGACTTTTCGGCTATTAAACGCTTCAGGTTCAGGTTAATTGCCAATCAAAATGCCATTGCCAAGTGGCAAATTACGATAGGCTGGCGGCGGGCGCAAAATTTGCGCGAAAGTTCGTAAACTGCGCCTGGGCTCGGTTGACCAGTGCACAATGGGCATTTGCCGGGATGAAATTCAAAAAATCAACTTTGTCATAGCGCAATTCCAAATAATAGGTTTTAATACTAAGGGTTAAACTAAGAAAAATTCCAAATATGAGCTCTTTATCTGTTCTGGTTCTCTAGAAAACACCTCTCAAAGTCGAGATTTGTTAAAAAAACGCAGAAAAATCTTCACTTTTTTGGAAAACTTTAAACCTTTGTAACTTTTTCAAATATGAACCGATTTTGATAAATTTAGACATTTTATAAAGGATATTTAGTCAGCTTTTTAACACATGAAAATTTTTGAGCTAAGTTAATTTAATGCAAAAATATACGATAATAACTGAAAAAAATTCCCGAAAATTTTCTTCATTTTAAGTTTTGACTTGATGCCATTATGGAAGTGGCGTAGAGTGGCGTTGTCTCATATATGTCACATCATAGTGTAATATATATGCTATCAATCTGTGAAGAAATATTCTGCGAAAGTTTGCGAACGCGAATTTTATTGAAGTTTTTTCACATCAACTTTTTCTAAAAACAGACACATGCGTAACTAGACGGCTCCATAGGTGCCTAGTGTAGCGTATTTCGTGTATTCTACAAAAATATATTCTACGTGCTTTTGATCAACTTTCATTTCAATTACGAAGCTTTGTATCTTAGTTTCAGCTCATGTACTTATCTTATATGTAAATTTCTATTCTAACCTAACTTTATCATTAAACATAATGAAGCAAATCAGAACCAAATACCTTTTGGTCCTACTGCAGATTACAGAAGGATATAAGGAAAGTAATTCTTAAATTATACGCATAACAGGAAAACGTTATGAATGCAGTAGCATCTATTGGCGTTTTGGGAGAAGAAACTCCCAAAACTCATGACAAACTAAATATAAGGATAGAGGGGAGATGCTACAAATAATATTTTGCAAGAAAGAAAATGCAT
The DNA here is from genome assembly GCF_943734735.2 of Anopheles gambiae. Taxonomy (NCBI): domain Eukaryota; kingdom Metazoa; phylum Arthropoda; class Insecta; order Diptera; family Culicidae; genus Anopheles; species Anopheles gambiae. The sequence continues at coordinate 90,565,202 of NC_064601.1, forward strand.
CCAGAAGGACATTTTGTATAATGAGCTGTATTTCTCTGATTCGTTAACCAGTTCAATATCAGTAGCTACACGCACTAAAACAAAGACAGGGTTTAACTTTACAAATGAAGTAAATACTTAGTTTGTAGCTATCGTGCAATTTTGATTTTTTCAGATAGTTGTAAAACCAAGAAGGATTTTTAGTTTTATTACCCCTTCTGAAGGCAGTACAGCACTTGGAAAAGTATTGGATGAATATTCAAAGACAAACAATATGTGCTGCTTTTCATTATGAATTTGGGAAGTACTTTATTTCAATGCACCTGCTCTATCTAATTATTTAAATGCCTTTATTCATGTCTTTAGAAAAGTGAACTAGACGTCAGGAGCTTGTAATAGCATCCACCTAAGTTGTGTATGTAAATTTTTAATATTTGTACTACCTGTGAGTAAAAGTGACGAGAATTAGCTACAATTGTCCTATACAAAGCAGAAAAAATTATTTTATTCAAAATTATTATGTTTTGTTTATAAATTATTATTATTATTATTTATTTAATCTTCATTATGGAACATTACAGTATATTTTAAAATGGTTTATACTATTAGCAACAAATAATACAAGAAAAAAACACACAAAATTAATAAAACTAAGCAAAAATCCATTAAAACACTATTTTATGTAGCGCCACCTGGTGGTATGGATGCGAACTACAAATAAAATGTTATTTACTATCATAATACTCTACTACAAATGATAAAAACTAACAATTTCTGCGAAAATAATTTTATCCCGCAATTTGTTCTAAACTGCCCATTGTGCAGTGGTGCGCCTCGGTGCACAATTGATGGGTTGCGGAAGCTCGTAAAAATTTCATCCTTTCCCCCGCTTGTTGGCGGTGTTTCTTCTCTGTTGGTGGAGTCGAATGGAACTCCAACCGCATCAGGAAGTGTGTGTGTGTGTGTATTCTTGGTCGGAAGGAAACCAAGTTGATGGTTGGGTAGTCGTTGAGAGCATTAATTTAACATGCTAATTATGAAAAACTGGCCGTTTTGCCGTTTATTGCACGTGCTCTGTTGCTTTGGCGTGTTTTTGGCTGCTGCTGGTGTGTAATGGTTTTAATGAGCTGTCGCACACGGCACTTTGTTAAACGGTTTTTGGGTAAAGTTGTTAGTCTATCTGCAATCAAATACGATTGAAAACAGAAGAGAGTAAGAAAAGAATCTAACAAATCATGCAAGCAGTCTTTCTACCGAGTGAAACCACCGCGTTTAAGAAGTAAAATCCCATTCCTGAACCAAAGCCACTTTGCTGAAGTGTTTGTGTTTTGCGCTTTTCCAGAAAACTTTTGCCAACATTGAAGGCGTATTGGATGGTTTAATATCCAGTTACCGAATGGCACGTGGACTGAAATGAAACTACTTTCCAGCTTCGTCCAGTGGCGAGACGACCAGTTCAAGGGATTTGCTGTAAGTTTTTTTCAGCATAACTGAGATCCTCTCCCGGGACTTGGAGAAGCTGTTGCTCAAGCTTGTACTGCGGGAAAAGCTCCGAGTGGAGTGCGTTAAGCTTGCCGATATTAGTTCCGCGGCGGTTGGACGATGGGTTTACCGGTAAGGATAAGCGTGGCAGAGTATTTGATCGAACTTTGTGTGGAGCGGTGCATTCTTCAAAATCCGAACGTACAATAAATCTTACTTGTACTTCTTACTGTGTTGTACTTCTTTTAGCTTTGGAGCGGAAGTAAGCTCTACAACCACGGCTGTGTATGCTGGTGGGATATGGAATGGATAAGGACCAGCAGAAGGAATGGGAAAATATTAATAAGATAGAAGCGAACATTGTGACATTTTTGTTTGCTGCAAAATATTTTATTTAATATATCTTAAAGAACAGTTCGTATCTTGCCGTGTCAGTCCTCAGTCCAAAAAGGGTCCACCATGATGTCAGTCAAAGCCATCCCAGAGCGGCACACTTTCATAGTTCCAAGTAGAAGCTTTCTTCACCGCCTGCCCGTGGATGATCCGGCCCGAGCATTGCGAGCAATCGTAATTGTAGCCTTAAAGCGTAAATCTGCCCCTGTCTCTTCCGGATAACCGATTCCACAACCCCGCCGGGTGTAAATATCGAATTGCATGTTTGCTTTCACTACCCTGATTACTACCCCTTGGCCTCCAGTTTGCCGTCTTCGGGATCTTGTACCCATGGTGTCATGTGGCCTTATTTCATCCCGTGCCGAGAAGCGAGTGCCCAGACAGACGAATCCCTCGGGGATAGATGAACCAGATGAAGCGTGGCACAGGGCCACGGGACGGAAATTCAATTATCTTAAAAACCCAAGAAGGTAGCACCACGGGCCCGGGACCACGGCGCTTAAAGAAATGGTGCCTTCTGGCAAAACTTATTCGCGCGCGACCAGAATCGCGGTGCTTTAAGCCTTCGGTACACAGAGCCGTCGGCGTCACCTTGACATCGTTGTCAATGTCGGTGAGCATAATTTAGGTGCGTGACAGTGTGTCTCCCCTTTAGGGCGGAGTGGTTGAGATAGCGTTTTTTGGGTAGAACTTGCAAAGCAGGAAGGTAACCGTCAGGATTCCTGAAATCTTGACGGTAAGCGTGTACAGTGTCGTCGTTGAGGAATTAGCACTTTGCCTGATTGCTAATGTCTATGCCGGTTTGGAGTTGGCAAAGTTGATCGAATTAGCAGCTTTGACATTGTTGGGATGAGCGAATGGAGTTAAATGTCGATTTTTAGTGTGGAATAAAGCGACCGTGCTTTGAAATTGTAAAGCAAATCCAAGAAGTATCTAGAAAAGACGTCTCAAAACAACAGTAGATTCCACAACCAATTACTTCATAATTTTGTAGCAATATCGTTACTACATCTTTCGCTCAGATCCTCTCATCAACCAACCCCTTCCAGATCTGTCCGCAAGACACGTCAGTAAACAGTAAACTTACCACCCAAGCTACAGCATAGCTAATTTGCTTGAAAAAATAAACAACTTACCGCTGACAAGGAGAGAGGGCCAATAACTAGTGACGACCGTCACCTAAGCCCCATTTCCAACAACTTTGTCATTCGAGTGGCCAAGATGCGTAACTCCACCTTGGGCACATCAATGACCGAGGAGCCTACCGGCTCGTTTACTGTAAGTGGAAACGTAAAGTATTCTCCCTCCCTGCTCCCTTCTCGAAAAAGCTCGTCTCGTAAATCAGCACAGCACACACACACATTTGCGCACCAGGAGGGATCGCGTAACCAAGCTGCAAAAGCTGGACGGGGACGACCCCAAAAGCACACACCGGCAGCTTGTTGGGCAGTAATGCGACACAAGTGCGCGCGTACTTTTGCACGCTTGGAATGATTGTTATTAGAAAATGACGAGAAAGTCAACAGATCGGCCGGACGGAATGGCAACGAAGCCTTCGTCCCTCTGTTTCTCTCTCTCTCTCTCTCTCTCTCTGTCTTTCGGCCAAGGGCAACCGGACGGCCGGCTGCCAACCTCAATTTTCTGAGGCTGCCAGCTTTTTTATGTGATGTTGACACGGAGACAAAGAGCACGCAGATTGCATCTTTCAGTCATTACCAATGATGATGCTGCTGTTGTTGGGAGGAGATGAGCAAAGATGCCCAAACTATGACGTCTTGGCGGCTGTCGCTTTGTTTTTGCACACGAGCGATGATAACGGGTGCCTTCCCAATAACTAATTAGTACAGCCACGGAGCGTACGTCAGTGGATGGTGGCACCCGGGTCACACCAACCCCAACCAGGAGGGTGGAAATTGCTCGAAGGACCCGAGGATACTGATGACAAATCATTATAAATCGAGATAGCAAACGAAGCACCAGTGGAATGAATGATGTCGTCAATGGCTTCGCTCCGCAAAGTGGAAGGAGAGGTAAAACGGTTACGAGCATATGTCTTTATTAGAAAACGGTCCTTCCTTCACCGACCCGGCGCACGATAGAAAGCTAGTGAAGATGGGCCGTGGACAGCAAAGTGTGACACCGAAAGTCACTACGTCGGTGGTCGTCCCATCCACGTCCACGTGATGCCGTTGATGGAAAATTGAACCACCTCCATTTGACATTCGTTAACCTACCAGCCATGGAATGGAACTGTCACCCTTATCCCTTCTCCCATTCCGCTTGCTTGGGCTACGTGAGGAGTAGCTTCTTCCTTCGCGCTGCGCTAAGGGCAGCCATCATAAATCATGCAACTTTATGCATCGCTTCTGTCGCACTCGTTGGGTGGGATGGGTGCTGCTGCTAGGCAACTGATTATTATTTCCATTCAGCGCCCTGTGCCTCGTCTTCGGTGCTTGATAATTTTGCATGTGTTTGTCTGTTTATTTTTGTACCACGCCTCCGAGCAGTGTTTCGAGACATTTTGTGTGTGTGTGTGTGTGTGTGTGTGTGTGTGTGTGTGTGTGTGTGTACTATTTGCAGCTGTTTTACTTACAACATTGCCGTTGCTTTTGTTTTCTTTATCGATTATTTCGCGGGCCTTATATCTTTACAATAAAAAAAGGAAAGGTTCGCATTGTCTTTTCGATTTGCCGAACAAAAGCTTTCTTTTGTACAATTGACATCGCGCGGAAGTGTTTAAGCATTGATGCGTGACTGTTTTTACGGTCCGCTTCCATAATGCTTAACAGAACAAGAGTTTTAATTCACAAACACAACCAAACCCAAACCCCAGAAAAGGACCCTTCACAACCGTTGATGAAGGGCGCATGTATTTAACACTTGCCGGGCGTTACAGTCCAACTTCCTCAGGGGCGGGAGGTACCTCATTACTGTTCATCATTGGAAAACCACCGGATGGAAGGACGCACGAGTGTGAGGGGAAGTAAACGTCAAAAAGTTAGTTTCTGCGGTTTTTTGTGCGCACACGTACGCGGTCCCAGTAATGACGCAGTGCTGCAACCGCAGGGCTGACACGGCCCTGCGTCATGACAGGGGAGCGCTGGCTCCAGTTAATATGGGGGAGTTTACCTGGGAAAGTGCCGGTGCACAGGCGGCCGAGCTGATCGAAAGTGCCGCAAAAGTCCGTGGCACACGAGCTCTCGGGCGGTTCGCTTGCCGTTAATGGATGGATTTGCCCTGGGCCAGATATTTTGCGTTTAATAACAATAATCGTAAATATTCGTTCGTTACATGGAGCTGGTACATCCATTATTGAGGTGGTTATACCACACCGGGGGATTTGGTATGGTTATCTGGTTTGGGAGGTTGTGTATGTGTGCACTCAACGGCTTTGAGAAGTAGTTCATGAATCTCCTGCAGCGATGAATGTAACGTTAATTTATGAGGTATCGAAATTATGTTCACTTGCTCCTAGTTTGGAGTGGTCCTGCAAGCAAATCCTGGATTAAAGAGCCATTTTATAATTAATCAGTTAAAATTACAAACAATAACAAAGTATAATCAACCAACTTGATTCCATTATAAATGGAACATCACTGCAACATGCTTTACAAGGTCTTTTAATATCCATTTCTCCTTCGCTTGTAATGTACTGCCTCACCCGTTACTGGACTATAAACCGCCATTCTAATTGATTTCTACAGTCAAACATTTCACAGATTACGACGACATTATGTACCGAAGTACTCCAGCCTAATGTACACCCTACCGTGCAACAAGTGGCAACTTTACAGCACATCCCGGCAAACGCGTCCTCTGTTTGCGATACAATTACGCATTTCTTATTAATATTGTACACCCTTTCTTCTCTCCCTCCTTCCTTTTCTCTCTCGAAAGCCTCCCTCGGCTCGTACGGGCAACCCGTCTCGAACAAGAAACCACTTTACCTGTCTCCGTGTCGACGTAATCTAGCAACGCGTAAACCAAACCGGCATCGAACATCGTTTGTTTGCGTAAAGTGGTCACCATTGTAAAGCGGAAACCTACCAACCAACCGCACATACTGCTTCGAGAGTCCTCATTTCTCCTATCTTGTCTGCTTGCTTGTCTCGTTGGCTTTTTGTTTTTTTTTTTTTGCCTCTTGTTGCTGTTTCTGCCAATGTCTTGTGCCTCGGTCCTTGGACCTGGATGGAGTGGCCCGGGACAATAAAATGATATGTTTATTTATTTTTTAATCCAATATTATCGATCCAATCCAATGGTGGTCGTTTCACGTTGCTGTGAAGGTGGAACCGGGGCATAGTATGGAAAGGATCGTAGAGAAAGGATTAACGTCATTCGGCTTACTTTATGCGCTCGTCGGGATGGTATCATGCTTTTTTAATTCTTCTTGGGATGTTATGGGTAGGACATAAAAGGAAGAGTAATGAGGATAAGCTTATGGAGTAATTAATAGGCGAGAGAGGGATAGTAAAAGCAAACGGTACGCATATAGAAGATAAGAGGAACTATACGAGTGTTTGTTGACCGAGAAGGAGGCAGTTACTGTTTATTTAGGCAATATTGTTTTAATTTCCATATAGATTGGTCTTTGGAGAAGCTGTTGTGGTTTAATAAGAGATACTTTGTCCATATTCAATAGATTCAAGGTTCAAGTGGACATGAAACACAACATGACATTGTAGCTGCTTTGTACATTGATGTCTGATGTCATCCGTGTACTGTTCTACGGAGTAATCCAGAATTTTGAATATAGAATACAAGGTTCATCCTTAACCTCCAACAGGTACAGCAGAACCGTAAGAAAATAGATATTTAATTTGCGGAGATTGTAACAGTTGCATCGGATATAAGATTCAATTTGGCCCAATTTTGTGGTTTAGCCCGTAGAACGACTGTTTAAAAATGTATTCAAGTGAGTCTATCTTCTAAATACTCACATGATCGGCTTGAAGCATACGAAATTTAACCATCCACTCGTAAAGTCTTGTTGTTCGTTCTTTGGCAACCGTTCGCATACTTCAGATCACACAGCACACAACATAAACGATGCATCATACCTCTTTGTGTACATGCATGTAGCGGCAATAACGTCCTGAAATGTAACTGTCCAACCTCAGCATATCTAAGGACTCTTACCATATCAACTTTACTCCTCCATTTCGCTCCAGATAAGCCGCCGAGTTTCGTATGTAAACGAATTGTATGGAGCCTTCGAATGACAGCGACAGAAAGGAACGTTGGGAAGTCACAAGCTGAGCCCAGCAACTGAGTCCAACATCAGGACCGGGCCGTACGCAATCATGCCGCGAAGAAAGGATGCACTTTAACTCGATGCTACCGCCATCTGTGGCCAGGGTTGTAATTTACCTGTTAAGCCGTCATCAGGCCCGGTGAAGTCAACCCAATGGTTGGTTTGCGAACGAGTGTGCGCTCCTCCTTTAGACTTCGGTGGTTCTTTTGGGTGTGTGGAGGCCCCGTAGTACGCTTTCTCGACAACGTTTGGTATTGTGCACCGGTGAAAAGTCGAACTATCTAACCGTCCAGATAGCTGTAGGTAGCTTTTGGGAGGGGAAGCAAACGAGGGAACTTTTCCAGAGGCTTTCTGAACGACTAAGCACACAACAGGGTGGGGTTTTGGGTGGGCGTTATGACGGGGGAGATTTGGCGCGTTCCCATGTTCCTGTCTGTCACACACAAACACCCAGCCAAGAGCTAGTTTCCCTGGGCAAAGGGGTTTGCAATGTGCTCTCCCAATGTGAACGTCAGCTGCCGTTGTTGCTGCAATTTCACCGCAGATGGTATCCCGCCAGGAGGTAATGGGCGGGTTTGGGTTTGGTATGGCCCGGTCTGCCGCCGAGCTGCCCATTCGCTGTACATGGTACAAAGTGGAGCAAAGATAAGTTTAAATAGGGACAGAGGCAACTCCCCGGCGCACGGTGGGACTGTTCCGGAATGTGTACGCAGCGCTGGAGTTGCACGTGTACTGTGGCTTACAGCCTACTTCGGCCGTAGGCTAATCCGAACGAAGTAAAACGGTGCATTTGTGCGCTAAACTTTGCAAACACTGTACTGTGGGTTCATGAAATGGATTAATGATTAAAACATATGGCTTTCATGTCCCAGTTGATAGACTTAATATCATGACCTAAGATATGAGCAAAATGTTAAGATGTATTTTTAAATAATTTAAATTCCACTTATACATTTTAATTATACGTACAGATATTACATCGTTAAAAGAACAATTTTTAATATGTTTTTAAAGGTCAAGTTTCTAAAATATTCAAATCATTATCGTAACTGTGACTCACTCAATGTGTTTAATACTATCTCTTTAACTGAAAACCTCGAAAAACTCCCGCCACCTGTAAGCACCACTCCACTACTCAAACGCATTTTGTCGGAAAATTTGTTTGCCTTCCTGATTAGGGGGCAAATTTTCCATTCCGTAGCCCTCTTGTGTACCCCTCGACTTAAGCCTTATATGTTGTAAACTAGCGGAAACATGAGATGATGCTCCACGACCACCGGTAAGCAATAATGCAACAAACCGCGAAGTGCACACGATACCATCGAGTGCTGGTGGTGGTGGTGCTAGTGCTCCGTGCCGGTGTGAAGCCAACGTCGATAGCAGCTTTGAAATGTGACGACATAAAGCGCATAACGGGAGCGGAAGCTCAAAAGCCCATGAACATTTAAACGAGAGTAGTTTTCCGTCGAGATGCTCCGACACCACTGCTGCTTATGCTGCTGTTGCTACTTCCCTGGATCCCCGGGTCGAATGCGTAATGTGCTACACCTGTTGGGGCGCATTAGTGGGGGGAGCCCATTTTTCTGTGCCCTCCGACAAGTGTCTATTATGGTTTCCTGTTTACTAAGCAGCCCGGTTAGCAGTGTGACGTTTGCAGCCCAGCGCTGCGATCGTGATCGTGGACTTCAAGAAGCAGACGCTTGGAAGGAATGACGATCCAGATTTTAATGCTGCAAAGTGACAATATCTTATCTTACTCTAAAGGAGATCTTCCTCGCTCTTCCTCGTTGAATGAAACCACTTAGTTAAGTTCTTTTACCGTTAACGAGAGAACTGTTATTGCTGGAGCTCTGGAACGTCTCACTTAATTACGGCAACGAGGCAAACGCTTAGCATGACTTACTGTGGTCAATTTGTTTAAGGTAGCAATCAATTTTTGTAGCAAATCTTAAGTGAAGACCTCTCCATTAGCAGGTGTTCGGCGAAGAGGTCCTAGCCGCACTCCTTCATTCCCGCCTAGCAGCGGCGCAGATGATGTTTCACCAACGTTTGGCCTCATTACACGAGCCTCGGCACCGCGAAAGACAAACATTAATTTCTTTTCCCACACGGGCGATGCGCGCGCGCGCACACGTTTTGCGAATCGGAGAAGATCGTGATAAGAGCTTGGGTGTAATCGGATGTCACATTCCGTTAACACTACCTCCCCCCCCCCCCCCCATGCCCTGGTAGTGAGGAGTCGGTCGGATAGAAACAAGAGCCTGCAAAGCCGCTCGAATTGCTCTTGGAAGATGAAGATCGGGCGATGAGTTTGCAAAAGAGCGATTAACAGTTGCCGGAAAGCCCGGCATTTCCCATTTCGAAACTGAGTCCACAGCCGACTCGTTGCAGTGATGATGAATGATGGACAAGAACCATACCCATCGCCGTTCCGTTAGTGCTGGCGCAAGAGGGAGTCGTGCCGCTTGAAAAAACCCAGCAGGAAGGTTAAGATTAAGACCTTCCACGGGACGGTGCTTTCTCATGGTGGGAGGTACGGAATCCAATCCCGGCCCGCTCCCCGGGTCGCACAAAAGCTAACCGTGTTGTGCAGCAAAACACTGGCACACAAAAGGAAATGGAAAAACCAACAGCGAGAGCCAAACAAAAAGGCCCCGCGCCACGCAGGCCACCGCGGTAACATATCGGAAACGTGTGAAGCCATGAATCAGCTGTGGAATTTTCTTCACACCACAAGGTACAAATCGAATTCACCGGATCGACCCCAACCGACGGTCCGGCCCTCCTCTTTCTTTCCCCCCTCAGTCAGTTGGAATGTACTGGGGAGGCACCGCGGAAAAAAAACAACCCAGCAAAAACCTTCTCGCACCTTTTGTTGCCGCGCGCGGACCGTTTGGGGGTTTGATTGATTGATTGATGCTTACCGATTTCTTCTAATAACATTTTACAAATGCTCAGCCCCTCTCTCCATCTCCCCTTCCCCATCTCTCCATTTGGGCTTGTTTTCGTGCGAGCAAGCACAAAAGAGGAGCTCTCTCGAACAACGGCAAAGGAAAAACAGAAAGAAAACGGTAAAAAATAAAGCGCAGCTCGTTGATTTGAGACAAACAAACTGGCATCGAACGGCAACTGGGATGCTGGGGTTGCTGGGGCTGCGCCATGCCGGCAACAATGACGAACAGCAATGGGAGGACATTTGCGACGAGGGCGCGTACGGCCTCTCGCAATCGATACCGCTTGCTTACCCAGCTGAGTGGTATTAATTTCGCGAAACGAAGGCAACACTGTGTCGTCGTCGTCGGCGGCGTCGTGAGCAGCAAGGGGTGTGCGAAATGAATTGAAAGTGGGAGGGAAGAAGGAAAGGAAATCGAATAAATAAAAAAAAAAACGGTGGTTGTTTGAGAGGTTTCTCCCGCTCCGCTCCGGAATCAATAATATCGTCAAACAACAATCATCAACGTTGGCATGTGTATTATATTCAATTAACTGTTAATTCTTTGCGATCCTTTCATACCGGAGGCCGGGGAGCATGCTTTCGTTTTGTTTGGTGCGTGGGGCGGTTCGCGTTTTTGCACATTGATGCTGTTGTTGCCATCTCATTGTTTGTGTTGTTTCTAGCGTGCATAGTGCAATGGGGAAGTTTGAATTTCGGTGTGGGGGGGAAGTGTTGTTTGTTTATCGGTTTTACATGGATTATTTTTGATGATGATGTATACAGGCATTTTTCTGGGATTTTTTATTCTTTTTTTCAACTCTATTGAAGTGATTACCTGAACTCAAGATGTTTTTATTCTCTGTAAATGTTATTCTTATTTAAGTTTTTGTTTTTGTTTTCTACTTGATGTAATGGTGTGTAATGATTGTGTATTACTATTTTTTTATTTTATCTTTTTTAGAGACTTTTAAGTACTCAATGGATGCTTATCATATTTCTGTCGTTTGCATTATTTAATTTGGAAAAAAATAATTTGTTTCAGTAGTTTTTTTTATCTACTCTTGCATCTTTTCTTTACAATTTTGTCTTTCTTTTCCCCACAAAAAGGTACGTGTCTAATGCAATCTGCGCACTTCGCGTGCCCTAACACCCACCTGTGTCGTACACAATTTGATACGCAATAACCAAATTCTTACAGCCATAACCACATGCACACACATACACACACACTGCACGCACAAATAACTCATCACCGTTTGGCCGCGTGCGTGTTTGATTGGTCCCGGTGTGTTTGCTTGGAAGCGAAGCAAAACACGAACAGTCAGCCGACCGACGCAAGCCGCAAGGTTGGAGAAGGTTCAATTTCATGCAAATCACCCATTTAATGCCACCTGAAACCTATCAACGATCGCCCGAATTGTTGCCCTCACCTTTATCCCAAAAGGGATCATTTTGTGGGCACTGTTTCTGTTTTTTTTTTGGGGGGTTGGTTGGTTTTGAGCCTCCCGTTCCGTTTGTCTTTCAATGCGGAGGCTCCTGAAGGTGAAACCGAACACTAGGATATGTGAATTGGGTGTGTTTTTGGTGTGCGTGTGTGCTCTTTAAGGGGTTTCCACAATTCCATTAAAGCGAGAGCCCATTTGGAAAAGTCTTTGGTGAAAATCCTCCCAATCCGTAGGGGGGATTTGCAGCTTAGTTGTAGTTTGCTGGGAGAAGAAGTACCTTTCCTGTATGGTTTATTGACTGATAAAAGGGTATGCGGAAGTGTCCCCGAAAGACGTTTCTACCCCAGGTATTGTATCTGTAGAGCCTACCAGAAGCTTTACAGAGTTTCTCAAACCCGCTTAACACAATACCAAATATCTCGAACGCTTAAAATACATTTTAATAAAGTACATGGTAACTCAAACTATATGTGACTCTGACAGTGGGGGCCTTCACGATTCTAGTTAGTTTTTTGTATGGAGTTTGACTGTTGGAGGCTAAAATCATGTAAACAATCCATACAAAACCACACAAAAAACTAGCCTGCGATTTTCAGTCTAGAAAGTTTTAGCCTAAAAGCTAGAATTAGATTCGAGTACCTGCTCGAAAACACGGGTTTGTTTACATTTATCCCAAGGTGCATTAAAGAAATCAGGTGATCGAATCTGGAATCAAAGTGTATGTAGTCCAGGTGGTGTCATAGCATTTTTTATAACCAAATTTGAATAAAACTTTTTGACAGGATGGGTGAACATTTTTGTTAAAACAAGCTTTCTGGTAGCTTGACGAATACACAAAACATTCTTTAAATCTTCATTCAAAAGCAGACGCGATAAAAATCAGCATTCTAAATTCATACACCTTGGGATAAGTTTACCTGTATATTATATTCACTTAGATAGCTGCTCGAAAACTGCTATACAATGCAAACAGCTGACAGGCTGACATTTCAGCCTACGAGCTTCAAACGGAAAGGGCCCCAGTGTTGAAATGGGATTTTACGGATTGGAAATGAAGCTTTGAGGGGTGAAGTGGATTAAAGAAACCTAGTAAGGGAATGCATAAGCTTAAGTTTTTAAAGATTTTAACACCCAAAATTGAGCATAAAAGTATTCATAAGAACTGTTAACGTTCTTAAATGGATCAATTCACAGATTTCATCGAACCTCTAACAAACTTTTCTCTTGAAGTTAAGCCAAAAGCTTTTTATGTTTGCGATTGCAAATCTAAGTGTAATAGTTAAAAACCTTCTTCTGATTAGCGAGTATGAAAATAATGTGTACAAGTTTTGGCCTCGGAAGCTTTCTAAGGACAAAAAAAATCTAAAGAAGAAGGAAAACTTACCGTAAGTCTTGTAGTCTTGTTGAAATGCTTACAAATCCTGGAAGGAAAAAGAGAAGAACATATGTTTCATTGCAGTAATGTAGTTGAATTTCATTTGGAAAGTTTATCTATCTTTATAAACTTATTCATTTATTATAAGTTTATAAGATAGAAAAAAGGTACATCGGGTCTTATTAAAAAAATCAATCAATGTAGTCAGCAATTGGTCCCCCCCCCCCATTTCTATTACTCCTATCCGCACTTTGAACTGGGAGCTGAACGCGTGGATAAAGGGGTTACAAACTAACAAAATGTGGGTGATAAAAACGCGTGTGCGCACGAAAGAATGTGTGCATGACGCTTAGCCACGCATATAGATTGCAATTAGCATACATTTCACACATGTTGCACCGGCGTGATGTGTGTCCCATTTAGTGGCAGCAGCTTTCTTGATGGCGAAGGATTTTGTTATTATGTGTTGTGCCCTCCGTTCGCTGTGTCGTTCTATTGGCGGCGGTTGAATGCGATTTTTTGCTGTTGTTCCTTTGAATGACACACTGTTCCGTGTTGAAAAAAGGTGCAAAACGAAACCTAAATTCCAACGGGGTATATATATGTGTGTATGAGTGTGCATTGAATATCAATGAGGCAATGATTCGCATAATTTGTGAAGCAAAAAGAATATACATATTGCCCATAAAGTGTGATTAAATCGGTAGCCCTCGCGGGAGAGCACACTTTTGAAAGACTCATTATTTATAAAACAAAAGGCAAGCCTCCGAGGGGGGCAATGGAGAAAGTAGGATCGACCCGAGTGGGGGAGAAGGTCATATGTTTCGTCGTGTACGTAAATCCCTTTACAAAATGCGCTTCCGTTGGTCGGAGCAGGTGCAGTTCTCGCATTACAACAGGAAAAAACAAACACAACAATCTTTCCCGCTATTACAAAAGCGAAAAAACAAACATGGCGCAAAGTGTGTTGTGTTGTTTGCCTTTCAAAATAATAAAGCGCGCTTTTCCGGGAACGAGATGCCCTCGGAATAAGATTTCACACTTCCGTGGCCGCGACTGCTGACCCAGACCTGGCTAGTTGCTGTGGTTCTCTGCCCTTCACCGTCTGCAAAATGGCACACACCACCTTTGGTCTTTTTTCCCACTAGACACTCCACACACACTTACACACTACCTGGCTTGGGTGAATGTTTGCATAACCGACCCTATGGTCATGCAAATCCGGAAGAAACACACACGGCTGCCGTTGTGACGGCTAAAGTTGAGAACTAAGAAGGTGGCGGTTCTGGCCACTGCCGGTCGAAATGGTTGCCTGTTATGCTACACGGGCTCGAGTGGTCGTCGTCGTCGTCGTCCTCCTGTTCCGTCATAAATTACCGTACACACAATGCTCGGCCAGCGAAAGACCGCGTCAAGAGTCGCTGGTCGCTGCGGTGCAAATGTGCGTGGCGGTTAATGAGCTGTAAATGGTTTTGTTTCAGTGGGTCCGAAGTTTGCGCTGAGGCTCCACATTTGCGACGCGAACCTAAACGGGCGACGCTGTTAACGTGTGTAAAATGGCGCCTTCGATGAGGTGACGCTGTCAGCTGCGTGTGTCCCGTGTGGGATAAATGGGATAAATGCTGTGCACAACGGCTCAGCGTACAGTGTACATGCTTTATCGGGTGATTTGTCGAGCGGCTGATGGGATGGCCCTCAAGGGTGAACAGTAACAATAGGTACCCTTTTAGAAAGGTTTTCTTGCCAGCGTTGACTTCAGTCTTATGCTGTGAACCACTACCAGCGTTCACTTCCGCTTCGCTGATGGACGAGCAAGCCCGGGAGTCGCTCATGTGCTTGACGATGATTTACCTGCCAGGCCGCGCACGGGTTGGGGTTCGGCTGTGAAGGAAGTCTGGAGTGCTTATGTTTGCTGCAATCGGCGGGCGCTGTTGTATTTACACGGGGCTTGGCTCGATTATGTTCTTAATGTGCGCGTGGGTAGGTAGGTTTGTTTTGCTGTAGTGCCACTTGTCTGTTGATCGAAATAGAAGCACGGCCTGGACCGCGTGGCAAGTAGTTTGCAAACTGATGTTAACCTCCTTTTTGTTTTAAAGTGATTTTAACATGGTTTTCTGAGTGGTTTACCGTTACCTCGACATCGGTTTGCTGTTAAAGTTTATTTTATGGTTTTATTTCAGTGCTAATTCCATTTTTAAGTAATGCACGATGCGCTCATTGTAAGCAAATAGGTAGGGAAGAGCTTTCGGGCTTACATTGTAACAATTGCATTAAATAAAATGGACAAAAAATGATGATTTTTAATGGGTTTTTTCTTTACCCGGACTAACAAAATGTTGATTGCACATTAATTAACATTATCCCATGAGCCAGCAGACACAATTTATGCATCTATCAGTTGAACTCTAACTATGATTACCAAAACAGTGAAGCAACTTCGTTCAGGAGCGCAGGCGATCAAAGAACGGGACACTCCGTAGCGTCTAAAACAGACTCCGTGGGCCAGTTTGTGGGCATGGTATAAGTCTGTTACGGCATCTACAACATCTTGGCACTAGTAGATAATAATCAGATCATTGAAAGAAAGCCCGGTTCCGAATCGCCGACGACCCTATGCGACTTGAGGTTCCAAAGGAAGCTGTACATGAAGGACAAGGTACATTGCTGCGTTAGCTTTGCCAAGAGGTCGACGCAACCGGCCAAACATGGTGAATTAGTAACTGGGAAACATGAACCAACATATCAGGAAGCAGAAATCGCGTCCACTGGCTTCGCAGTGGCAAACAGTGGCGCCAAAATTCAATTCGATCATTTGAAACGAATGTTGGCATAATTTCGATATGACACCCTAGTCTGCGAACCGGGGCAACAACTCCCAGATGCGTCTTTTGGAAATTTTGTGGACCAACATGGTGCAAAAGCTCTACTCAAACAATTTTGTAGCAATAACTGAGGATAAAATTTCTTCGTCCGCCTTGGAGAAAAATCCGAATAACTGAAGACACTAAGCTTGCAAGGTCGTAGATTTATTTTTGCTAGTTATCTTCAACAACCACCTTCAAAAGCATGATCATGGAAGGAAATTATCTCTATTATTTTTTTTTCTACAGTCAACCGAAAAAGTTCATTTTTTATGCAAACGTTATCAAAAAAGTAGTCAAGCACAGTGCACAAATGGGTATACCATATTAAAATCTAGTATCGATGCTATTCGGACTACAGAAATTCATCAACTATTTTAAATTCCGTAACATTGAAGAATTGCAGAATATTCTTTTCAATAATCAGTTGCAGATTTTTTATTTTGCAAAAATAGCAGATTTTTTGCGTCAATCGTACCACACTGTATCAATGGCATGCGCTTTAACCCCTCTCAAAGCAATACACTTCCTGTCCAGATGGCCTAACTTTATCACCCACTCATTAGAGCGTTCAAGGTAAATGGGGGGGAGGGGGGGGGCATCCATTAAAGTTTTTGCTCACGCTTCGAAACCGAGTGCACTGCTCGTACTTGTTGCTGATGAGTGCAGTGCAGTGCGCCACAACACTGCGGAAAACGGTACGCAAATGATGGCTGGGTTTTTTTCACCGCGCATCCCCCTTTGCGAAGAAACGCACACCATCGCCCCGAGAAAAGAGGGGGGTATAAATATTTGTTCAGCAAATTCCGAGCACTTGTGGCTTATCAAACATTCACACTTTTTCAATTGCAGCCGCGTTGCGTCACTGAAAGAGTGTAATGCGGTCTGTGGACCCCTTGAGCCGGCAGGCGGATGTGGAAAAATGGTTCTATGTACGAGTTTGTTTGTTGGTTTTCCCCCCTACAGTGCAGTTTGTATGAAGGCAATCGATGGCCGAGCCCGATAAGGCACGATAGAGCACTTCCGATAATGGGGGGGGCAACAGGGTGCTTACCAATCCAAACATGTGTAATCGGGGCCGTACAATGCTGACCCACTTGATTGGTAAGTTTATGGGAGTATGTGTGTGCTTTTATGCTGTGTTTTTATTATAAATTGTATGTGTCCCTTAGTAAGGTCAAGCTATCAATCGCATCCCTTTCAATACAGGGAAGAAGTACTGTCAGAGGATAAGGAAATGAAAATTCCAATGCAAGAACCCGGCCCGGGCTAACACGTGTCATCGTAATCTTTTGCCTGCAGGCACCGCACACATCACGTGTTAACACGTGAAGCTGTGAAGCTCCCCCCCCCAATATCTTTATCGGGAGGGGGGAGGCCATAACGCACGTCAGCGCTTGTGTGTTGGCGTGTTTTTGCGGTGAATAAAATCATCATCGCCACCGCCAAACAAGCTCCGTCGGCACGCGTTAGGTTTTGAGGTGAACAGCCGTACCCCGTTTTATTTTATTTAAAAAAAAAAACGACTGAGAAGCTGGTGGTGTAAAGATTACCGTCGACCAACCATTCATCGTCGTGCCCGGCGTGGAGAGATTGTGGAAGGTGCTGAAAGTCATCCATCCGTCGGGCGGCGTTTGTCGCGCGCACCGGTTTCTCACGATAAAAACTTTTCACACGCACACACTGCTACAGTGTTTATGGCGCAATAACTTACCGCGTGCTAACAAGTCACACAACGCTCGGGAGGAGGGTGTAGTGATCCACACGAGCGATGGGGATACATGTATGGGGTACATCAATCCCAAATGCCAAACGATTGCCGGATGCCGGCACGAAAATCAGGCACTTTTTCCGGCACCGAGCCACCCAGCACGCGATAGGAAACTGAAGGAAGGTGTGAACCTGCATCCCTTCCCCCCCATTCGCCCTTCCTTTCACACCCTCTCTCTAGCTGGGCGTCAAATAAAAACGGACCGATTCGAGTGGAACGAAATGATGCGGCTTCCTTAGGATACCGGCTGTAAGCTGATTATGTTAGCGAGCGCCCATTCGAAGGGTGTGGAACGGTTCCTGCACACGACCACGTTGTTTGGGGAGTGACTGATATGATGCTGCGGGCGCACACACACATCACGACACGACACGACATGCCACGCCTCTCTCTCTCTCTCTGTGCCCAGGTCCACGGCCAAGGTGTGGGTTGGGCGAGTCCCGCCTGACAGTGATATAAAATTACTGCCGGAACTGACATTCTTGCCGGTGCGGTTTTGTGGATTTCTCTCCTTTCAAGAAGGTATTGCATCTTGCCCGAAGAAAGCAACCAAAAGAGGTGCGGCAAACGCTCAGAATGGCTGCTGCTGCGGCTGCCGCTCGTCGGAAACGGTTACATGATTGAGTGGTCCGATCTCAGCGCCCCGTACCTGTTCCTGTGGCATGGTGAGGTTCCGTTCGCATTAACGGCTCCATTTATATAGGTCAGTAAGTTAATGTAGCAAAGGTACCGTCGCTCCACCCGGGAAGGACTTCTCGCCATTGCCCTCACTCTCTCTTTCTCTCTATTCTCTCGAGAAATTCCTAATCCATTGGGACGAGAAAGAAGTAGCAAAACAAAGGGAGTAGCAGTAATAAAAATAGCAACAAAAAATGAGCTCATATTATACTGGCCACAGTGCCCGTTTGCATCGCTTAATCAACCATTAAAAGGGACTGTGCGGGGAGGACCGGGGATTGTGTACGTGAGTGATACAAATCCGGCGTTCAAATGGAGCAAAAATGTGATTCGTGCATGAAAAACGCGATCCAACCGCGTGCCAAAAGGGTGCCGGCTGCCAGAGGAGAATAAATAATAGGTGGCAATTTGTTTCATAAATCCAGGGGTGCGGGTTTGGTTTTGTTTTGCTCCTCGTAGCGCGTCCTCGTTGGTGCGCAAAACGAGGGATTTTAGGGGCGGACTCACGTTTTGTGTGGTCAGTCAGTTTGGTTTGGAATGGAATGTTTCGAGCTAAACTGTGGAATGTACAATCGCCCCTCGGGTTGGTACCCTTTGCTGGCAAAATGTGTGAAGCCTTTTAACAATGGTTTGCTGTGCTGACACCCTTTTGCCATTCCAAACCATCCTTTCCGTTGGCGTCAGATGACATTTACTTTTTTTTGCTTTTACACTGAAGGGTGTTTTTCTGTGCTTAAGGACAGGTGAAGAAGAAGGATGTTATCGATACGGATGTGTATTTGGTGCAGATTTGACGAAATAAATCATTCCAACGGTTGTAATGCAGGGAGAGAGAGAGAGAGTGACCCGAAAGATTAATAGCGAGTCAGGGTGGTCCAAGTGGAGGGAACTGTGCTTGGGTCAGCAGACTCTGTCTGCAAGGGACCAAGGCCGGGATCGTGATGATTGTGATGGCCAGAGACAATTGATTTCTTTGTTAACCTCCGGGTGAGTACATAACATTACTTTGATAAATGTTATTACTTTGGCAGAGTTTTAACTTGCATTCGGAGATTGATAGCTGCAATTGACTGCTCGGGACTGCTCGTTTCTGCGTGCATTTTTGGGTCAAAATAGTCATTTTCGTGTTTTTTTGAACACGAGATGGCTTTTTTCCGTTCCACTTTCGCACCGTGACAAAGCTTCATGACAAAGGATCATGCTTTTTTTTGCTCCTCGCGCCTTACACGAGGTTGACACACATTTGGCGCACAATAATCACTTAACCGGTTCAGAGGTAAGGCGTGAAGTAATCGTTTCAGTAACAGTCCACCAAATTCCTACATAATTGCAGCATACCACTTTGCACCATTACGCTGGTTGGTGTTGGTTCGTTCCCTGCACATTAAGGCGTCTCCCATCGAGATATCTTTAAGGTGAGTAAAAAATGAGCTGAAATTATAGGTATTTTCCAGAAGTGAAAAGCTGTTTGTAAGAAACGAGTTTTGTCGTTCTAAAATGTGTTTTCATAAAAGTCCATTTTTAAAACGGTGTGGTAATTTTATCCATTTCATCCAGGTGAAAGTAATATTATGCTACAAGCAAGGCAAACTTTCACAATTATTCTTTGACGTCAGCGTCGAGATTTGAATCGATTTAATTCGCTTTGATGTTCTCTGTTGGAAAGCAATTCTTCAAAGCGCGTCCACCTGGAGACTGCAAACCGTACGAAGTTGAATTCAACCACTTCCATCGAGTACCTATTGATCGCACGGTGTTCCAAATTCGAAACGTACTCACAGAATAGAGAATAATTCCCAGTTTGCTTTAGATTGAAAAAGGAATATTTACTTTCGAATATTTTGTTCTGTATTGTGTCGGTGGCTTTGAAAGAATTGCTGTTTTTTTTTCAATTTTCAACCTACGATCACGTGCTATCAGCAGATAAAGGATTTCTTCCCTTTACCAGAGCGTATTTTTTTTATTTCATTCCCTCATCAAACCGTTGTGCACACACAAGCACACACACACACACACACACAAAAGCTCCTCCTTGATCTCGGCGGACAAATCAAAAAGAAAGCAAGGGCGCTCGTGACAACCTTAAATAAAGTACATGGCAAGACTCGCCCCGATGCACGAGTACGGAATTCGCCCGTGTTATGCTCCGAACCATGCCTCGAACGGAAAAATGTGGGGCCTAAAATTCCTCCTCCTTGCGCACCGAAACTGACAAAGGTCCGGAGGCGGAGGCCGAGCGGTACAAACGATTGAAAAATGGAAAAATTGTCCTCAAAACTCACCCACCATTACACCACCATCACTTTTTTCAGCGGGGTACGCTTGTCCGCTGACCAAGCGCCGGTTGTGGACGTGCACGTGCAGCGAAGGAAAAGGCACCCAACCGCACCAAAGGAAAACAGAAAAGGTGTGTGTGTGTGTGAGCGCGAAGAAAAGACACGCGAAAAACGCTACCGTTTCGTTTGGTGGGCGCTTTTGGGCGCTACGACTATGACAATGAAAAGTGAAATCGGTTCAATGGACGAGCGCGCTACATAACGAAAACGAGGGGGTAAAGGAAACAAAAACCAAAACACAGCGCGAAACTATCGTTGCCTTTGGCTTTGGTTTGGCATTGGAGATGGTAGGAAGAAAGAAAATAGGTACGCGGGCCGTCCCATGTAACATAACCTCCCACCGCATGGACAGAAGACAAAGAAAGTAAGTAAGGCGAGCAGAGCACAATTGTCCGCGGGTTGGTGAAGGTGTGCGCGAGCGCAGCCAAGCATGCGAACAGTGACGATGATCATGACGGTTATGATGGCGATAAGCGGAGTTGTCAAACGTAACGAGGGAAAGGAAACTAATTTTGGAGGATTTTTTTTCTATTAACTATTTTATATTTAACATTATAATTAATGGTTCATTTAATGAATTGATGTGTGGCTTGATATGATTGCCGTGCATTGCCCGAAATAGCTCATTATTGTAGTACTATCTTCGGCATTATCTTAAACCAATCTAATGTCGTAGGATTCTTGCAATCAATGTAATTTACTGCAGGAAATTCCTTTCCCCTCAGACGAAGCAGTCAAAGATGTAACCATAACAACAAATTATCCCCTGATTTGTGCAGTTTGTGTGGACCTAATGGACGATAGACCGCGCTCAGTTTATGCTAATGAGCAGCCAAGCCGATCGCCCATTCATAACGATTGCCTTCGATTGATTCTCACTCAAATGTCGTACCGATTTATTGGGACCATCGCCCGCCCTGGCTGGAAGGCGTTAAAAGAGACACTTAAGATACACGGACGCGGCCATCATTGGAGGCAACTGGCATCCCGAAAGTGTTTGTGTGTAGGCGTTTGCTTTCGTTTTGTCATCGCCGCGCTTGTGCGGCTTAACCGTGACTAGCCTTACTTTGCATAATGCCATCACGACACACACACACACACACTGGTGGCAAACGGATATACGCGCCCACACGCGCGGCGTTTAGCAACAGATACACGGCGGCTTGATTAATGCCTACGCGGGCGCTACAGTGAAAGGATGCCGACCCGCGTCTTCGGTTCCGTTTTCCCTTTTCTTTGCTCTAATGATAACATAATTGGATGCCGCATTATCGATACGATCGAGCGCTCGATAGGGGAACACAATGCGGGTGCGGCTCCGGGCACCCGCTTGTTGAAAACCGTGTGCTATTAACGTGTCAAATTTAAACACTTCACCAGGTTGGGCACAACGAGATACGCGCCAGCAGAGCAGAGCTTATGAATGGGGCAAGATTATGTTTTTACCCTCCGCAGCCGCGTCCTCCTTTCCTTTTTCGATTCGTGTGAAATTATTGCTGATAATGACACCGCGCGAGAAAGAACGAACCGGGCGAGAATGGAAGGGCCGGAAGAAAATTGAGATCCAATTAAAGCAATTAGAAGACTTAGAAGTCTTTCACTTTCCTTAATGATGCTTGAGCGTCATTTCAGGACTGGGCTGGCGCTGCTGGTGCTGAAGTACCAGCTATAGCTGGCGGGATCATTAAAATAGAGATGTTTGTATTGTGGGCTGCTGCTGCTGGTGCTGCTGCAGCTTGTTGAATGTTTCTCTTTATTTCCCACAGCGCGATGCGCGTTTGCCGATACTGGTTTTATGTGTTCTAAAAATTGTCTTGGTCACTGGGAGTGTGAACCAGAAAGAAAGTGCAGAAGCGCTGAGAGAAATCAAGTACTTCGTCCAAGTACCCGGAGCGCCCCGTTCCGATTCCGAGACGACGATAGAAGTACACCTCTCGGCATACTCGGTGACGTTGAACTGTTTTCTATTCCCACTCCCTAGCTCCCTTTTTGTGCGCCGGTTTGACCCCCATTTGACCGTTATCTAAATGCATCATCGCACGTACGCGAGAGCGAGCGCTAACGCCACCGCGCCAGCACTTACAATAACAAAAAAAAGCCGCCCTTTTCGTCCGCGTCCCCATGCTTTTGATGGAGCGCTAGCCGCGCGAAAGCGCAGTACAACAGGGTGTCCAAGGGTGCCGATTGATTAATGACTTCAATTCCCACCGGATTGATATCTGAAGCTGAAGCGACTCCGGGGAATGGTGGTAGCGAATCCCACCCCATTCAGTTAGCACCATTGTAGCCGATGGGTTCGCTCGATACTGTTTCGGCCGGGTTCGTTCGGTATCTTGGCCGGCTCATCGGAAGCCGGTTGTGCTGCGAGGACAAAGGGATGGGAGGATCAGATTGAATCGCCACCGTATCCATCGCCCCACCGATCATTGGCTTTGTGGTTGTATGCTTTGGTACAGATCTTTGGTGGAGGAAGCTCGATTGATCTTTGTTCTGCTGTGTGTGTGAGTGTCTGAGGTTGGGATGAATGGGATGATTGGCTGGGTAATGGGAGATGTAGTCGGAAAGATATCTTGCCCAGCGGAGGGCCCCGGGGATCGTTCGTCGTTAGCGGATGAGAAGGATAAGCGTCAAACTGTCCAGTCTGGACGTGCATCTGATCGGGTGCATTGTACAAGCGGCAAACGAAATGACACCTCACTTGATAATGGTGTTTGCTTTACGGATTGATACTGGTGTTTGGAATTTGACTGACTGTTTGATGAATGAACAACACACAACTTTGTCTTTGCACACTTTGCATGCGTCGAGCGGCTGGTTATGAAGTCGTCGTCCCAAGCGAAAATGCTTCTTTGAAGAACCTCGCCAGGCACAAACGAACTAATTAAAACCCAGCGCCAGCGGGACTCTGCTACCAGATGCAACTTCTGCGAACTGCTCCCCGTTTACAAATACTCTCCCCAAGAGTGCCTGGCGCCCGGTTGTGGGGGTTTTGGTTTGTTTTGTAATATCCTTCCAAGAAGTCCGGCTTGGAAGGTTCCATTTTTTCTTCTTCGGGCACACTGGTAAACATTCAGTACGCCACCTTTGCCAGCATAACCCTTAACCCCGGCGTGTAACCTCTTTGCTACTATCGGTCTGTCCGGCTTGTCTGGCTGGGCCATACGATACGAGAACTGTACAAACTAATCAACCATCCAGCATGCAGAAATCAAATCAAGCAGAGGCAAAAGCAAGCAATCCCCTATCCCTCAATGGTACGCCATGTTATCGTGGCTATAGTAACCGAAGGATGAAACAGCTCTGGCGGATTTCTCTCGTACTTTTCTTGTTGTGGTTCGTCGTTAGGTTCTTCGAAAACTGTGTGTGTGTGTGTGTGTGTCCT
Source organism: Anopheles gambiae (assembly GCF_943734735.2). Taxonomy (NCBI): domain Eukaryota; kingdom Metazoa; phylum Arthropoda; class Insecta; order Diptera; family Culicidae; genus Anopheles; species Anopheles gambiae. The sequence goes on from NC_064601.1 coordinate 90,589,093, forward strand.
CTGCCCAATGTGTCGTTCTCTCCCTTACCTTCTTTTAGGGCATCGCACATTGTAGCACAAGTTAGCTCACCAAAGCTCTACCGGCGTGTCTCGGTGTGTGGAGTGTTGGGACGTGCCTTTTGATGGGTCGCTTTGTGTCATCCTGCCCGACCAGCTAGCGAGCGCAATGGAAGTGACTCTTCAGCCTCGAGTATTATGCAAATAGGTTAAACATGAATAACATGGAGCTCATCATGAAAAGAAGTTCTTTTCATTAAAGTGAAGGTATTTTGCCATTCTATGTATGACAGTGCGAAACAGTACAAAAAAAAAGAGCAACTGAGGACGGTGAGGACACTCTTTTCTTCTTCTTTGCCCTTTTGCCTATTACTTATGACGGGCTGCACGGTTTACACGTGCAAGGATGAACACACGAGATGAACTTAGAAGTTTGGATTTGGGCTAGGAAGTTTGACCACTGTGTACAGGTGGGGGTCGGAGGCTAGTCAACACAACTAGGTAATCGAAAAGTGTAAAATATATGAAAGCAATTTTAAAGTTTCCTTTACGCCATATCTTTGAGCTGTGGGTCCCGGAAGGAAGATACTAGCTAGTAGGGGAAAAAGTTAGCAAAAGATGCGTCCTAGTTTTTAATGTCGAATGTTGGCGCTCGAGGTTGGAAAAGTTTGCAAATAATCATGAATAAAAATTGCCTATTTAGGTGAGGGTAAAAAAGCGATCCCCACTAAACGGTTTTTCTGTTCCGGAATATTTCCTGTTCCGTGGAACGATCATCCCGCTTTTGTGGTCGTATTTTTTTTTACTGCGCTTCCACCAATAAACCAACAGCAATGATTGATTTTTAATTCTTCTGTGGCTTTAGTGGCGGTGTCAGTGTGCCGGGCCCGACACGAGCCCGAGGGCAGATGGAACTAATCGGGGGATCGGGGGAATTGATCGGGGCTGTGTTGTACTTAATATGGTTGATTAGTTTGTAGTAATTTGATTAACCTCACATTGGCTTTCAATCACTGGCGCTGTCTGCAGTGCTGGCGGGACACGGGATGTCGGGATAACCACGAATGTGGTGGTGTGTTGGAAAGTGTACATGAAGTAGACATAAAGCTGGCAGTATGAATGGAAAGAATATCGAACATTCGTGATGATGTGTTGCTTATAAAGAAGTGTTCTAGTTTTATGTTGAAGTTGTTATGACTTGTTCTGTTATTTTTTATCAATTTAAGTATGAAATTTGACACCATTCCTTGTAAATCTCTAATAAAAATGAACAGGTTTTATTGCTCTCATGTCAACCCTCTCTCCATCTCAATGCAATTTTCTCAAAACACCTGTAGCCCTTAAAAGAAAACCATCTCAAACAACACACCGAACTGGGGAAAGAAAACAAGAAAATCACGCAAAGCAAAAAGAGGAGGTGAAAAGACAATCACTGCACCCGAGATGATAAAGCACCGACCGTGTCGAGTTGTCGGAGATCGTGTCTGCGAGAACACACCCCGGTCCGACACTTCAATCCCGGGTTTTGTGGTCACCCAGCACTGACCATCATTTGCGCTGTAATTGAGCTAAAGTACACTAGCCACGCCAGCCCAGAAAGCCGGGAAGGCGTCTGGTCTGCACTTTTACCTTTCGCCCTACCCGGGTGCGGCGATCGTCACAAGCGTCACAAGTTGTTCCCACATAATTTTTAATCAAATTCGCCAGAGCATATTTCATGCGCGGGCAGCAGCGTGCAGCACCAGGCAAAACCCGGGAGGTGATTGCCATCTTCTTGGCAGCGTGCCCAGTTTTGTGCTCCTGCACAAACCCCTTCCTGATGCGTTTTTGTAAGCCAATTTGGTGGAGGTTTGAGGGAACGATTTGGGGCGGGATTTCTTAGAACCGTCCGGGTGCGTGGTGTGGACAAGGAGAGAAATGGATGCATTTTTCAACTAGAAGCAAAGGTGAGGGCAAAGGGAGCAGCATTATCGTATTGCAAGTAACTGCCCTGTGCTTGTGTCATCATTCAGCACTGTTCGGAAACTTTCACTGCACGTCGTCGTCGTCGTCGTCTGGGCATACTGGTTGAGCGTGGAAAGGAAGGAACCACGTACACACCCGAACGGGGGAAGGGCTCATGGTAATTTTATCCGGCAGGCATGGAAAAAGGCCGAGAGAATCGAGCACCTTGCGCCCAGGCGCTTCATCATATTCTCGCTCTCGTGTTGATGATGCAGCTGCCTGCCTGCTTGCTGCGAATCGTGTGAACAGATCGTTGCAAAATTGGGTTAACTTCGTGGGCAGCAATGGTGAAGCCCACTAAGCGAGTCCTTACAATCAATTACAATCAAGCTTTCTCGGGTGGGGAACCGATTCGTTGTACCGATTGTGGGGCACACGACGGCCGAGCACTTGGCAAGCGTATCATTTCCAACGTATCTTGGCTCGACAATTCGGCTAGTGGGTTAATGCTGGTGGATTAGACCGAATTTAAAGCCCGCTTGTAGTGTTCGGTGCTGAGGTTAATAACTCATTTGTTCGTGTTTTTTTATACGACGGACGGGCGTGATGGGTGTGGTTGACAAGGGAAAGATTGCTATCATCGGCTCTTTTACGGCGGGTCACCACACATACACATACGTTGTAATTACTTTCGCACCTTTGCTGGCAAGTGCGAATGCGTGTCATAGTCGAATGAAGTTATAAACGAATGGATCACAAATCGCACAATCGAAAGAACAGCCGATGCCGCCTCACGTGTGTGACTCGGCACAACACACGTTCAACCGTCTGCGAAGGTCTCGTTGGCCCTCACTGTTTTGTAGTTTTGTAGAGAAAAAAAGTAAATGGGAAAACCCATCAATAGAGCATCCTGGTGACCTGGCCACACAATTCGTCTTCTCGATTGCGCACAATTGTGTACAATAAAGTTATTATTGTGTTTCTGTTTTGCTTTGTTTTGCTTTTGGCTAATGCTCATGGGATTGCAGGTCAGGTGTTTTTTTTTGTTCTTCTTTTTTTGGTACATCGGTCTTGCAAGGTGCGTTTCTCAACAGCCCCAACAGCAAGATGATGATGATGATGATGATTGGCGCACATGACGCACCGAAAGTAACAATGGCAGTAAAACCTTCACCAAACGCCACGCGATATAAATGGTAACAATAGAAATAAAGCAATCGCACAAAATTGCTCATCTGTCTCTCTCTGTTACACCATTTACGAAGCGCCGATTTAATCCACCAGGCTGAAATGGTCTTTCGGCAAGATTGTTTCGGCGACGGAGACGTAGCTATCGGTGCTAGCAATTGCAATTTGGCAGATGGAATGATAAATCATGTGACTCTCCCGGTGGATTGACAATGGACGGTGTCCTTTGCGTTCCGAGGTAATGCTGCAGTTTTTGATTGACCATGATGTACATTAGTGTATGTTGGTGAAGGTTGTTGGATAGATAAAAATGCTACTGGCGAGACAAATTCACACGATTAGTTGCAACAATGTAGCCACGGTACACTGAGTTGCTCAATATCTTAATGGGACATTACAGGGTTTTCGAGGATTATATAGACATGTTCAGCGAGTTGTAGATTCGTTCAGGCATATGATAGACTCTTTCAGCGAGATATAGAATTATTCGGAAGTAGGCGTTGACATGTTCGGTTATACTGTAGAGCTGTCACTTTCGTACCCCTTGGACTGCAACTTGCATCATTCTCATCAGGAGGTAAACAAACGGTTTTCGAAAAAATATGCTTTTATCAACTAATTTATGTATTAAACAGCTTGAGGAATGATTATTTGCTACTTTTATGGTATTTAAGAATTGGGCACAGGGTGTAAACAAAACAAATGACAACACTACAGAATCGCTGAACATGTCAACGCCTACTTCCGAACAATTCTAAATCTCGCTGAAAGAGTCTATTATATGTCTGAACGAATCTACAAATCGCTGAACATGACTATATAATCCTCGAAAACCCTGTATAAAAAAAAAATTAAAGACTTAAGTTGGCTATAGGAGTTGACGTTTCGATGATTCTTTTGGCTTTCCGTAGTCTGGTATTACATGGGACTGGGTGACTGGCCCCGCGCCCACGTGACCGTTTTGTTTTGCGTTGGGGGGGGGGGGGGGGAGGGGCATCGTTAAGGCTACCTGTTTCCCGGAATATCCACCCCCCTTCTGGTTCGCCATATGTCACCATCCGCCCAAGGGGTTGGGTCAAGCCCGTGTACTCAAGCTTGGATATGTGGTGGCACACGTTACCACTCTGCCCGACAATAACGTGTCGGAATAGGAGTTGGATGGGACAGCCTGTATTATCCCTCGAGTGGCTTCGGATCCCATCCCATTGGAGAGTACAAATGAACACTCCTGAGGCAGGCCAAGACCGCAAAGCGGTTGTAGCGCCTGATAAGTAAGTAATAGGAGTTGACTTTTCATTTTGTTCTTTTAATGGAAATAAGATAACAGTTTGTTTGATTTCTAAACATAAAATTTGTATCATTACATTTTGAACAGCATTATTTAAGCTTTAACAATTTATTGGATCATTAAAAGCCTTTGAAATAATATAAAAGCACAACACTTTACGCTAAAAATCATTTTTTCAATACAACTTAATTGCTTTGCATCAAAAGGATTTGCTCGCCGACTTTAAATATCAGTTTGCCACCGCTGATTAAAAGGGCCGAAATACGCAAGAAAAGCGAAAATCACTCAAACCCCTCACAGCAGTTTTTCTCTCTTTCGATCTCGCTTCAGACAAAGTTTTTTTCCACCGAAGAAAGTCATTCAATTAGCGGAAGGACCGGAAATCGTGCCGCTAATAAGAACACATTGTCGTGAGCTTGAAATTATAATCCCGCGCTCGTTCACTTTCAGCACCTCGCGAGATCACCACGCCGCCGCTGTAGGTCAGGCACATCACATCTACTTTTCCCGGAGGTCAGGTTAATCAGCTTCACGCACGCTGAAGCGAACGACGAAGACGACGTCCAGTGCCCCAGACGAGCAGATGATGAGCTTTAGAGCTTTCGCGGATCGGCCAGACTGACCGCGTGACTGGGGAGCGTTTTTTTGTTTCACTTTGGCATGGTGATTACCAAATTAATAGCTCTATCCAATCTTTCTCTCCCGCGCTCGCTGAGTGAGTGAAGAAAAGAACAAACGTTTTTATCTTTGTTTTTCTACTTTCTGTCGCCTTTCTTGTGCCCTTACCGGCCAGAGTTCACCATTTGGGAGGTCGTTTGCAAACGATTGACACCTTAGTAGATTTGTTGGAGGGGGCAAAAGAGGGGGCAGAGAGAGAGAGAGATGTTGGACAGAGCAGACATTCATTAGCGGTATCATAACATATCTTGAAAGCTGCCCGCGTTGTCCGCTGATTAGGCGCGCGAGGCGCCAGGAGAAAGTGGCCCACTGTATGAGGGAGGGTATAGCTTTAAACCTCGTGGAAATGGTCATCAACACTTTTGACGGATTTTAAGCGGAAAGAGTAACCCGACTTCAAGAATGGGCGTATTCTTCAAACGTTTCGTGGATATAGAATACGTTTCGGAGCCTTCGTAGCTCCAAACAGCCATGTGCTAATTAATAATCAAACGTTTTGGGGCCGATGATTAATTGTCGATTAGTGGAAGTGCTGGAAGTTTTGCCGGACTGTCGTGAGAGCCTGACCGACATTTGCAGCCGAACGGGTCACAAACGAGATCTTGGTTTTGTGATACTGACGCCGTTTTTAATTGCATGTCAGCACTCGCGCTTCAAACGGTTCGTTGGTGACGTTAGGAGGGAGTTCGTTTTGTTCTTTTCCACTTCCCAATCGATTTCAATCATCAGTCTGAAAGAAACAAGTTTATGCTGTTCTTTTTATTATTGTATTAGTCTTTATTACCTTATTTTGTTGCTGTTGCTTGGATTGAATTTTCTCTTCTCTGCTGTGTTTCCTCAGTTCGCGCGATCACCAAACAACTTGGTTGCAAAATTCACCAACGACTGACCAGGTATCGGGAGTCGATCAGGAGACCCGTTGATACCCCAAACCCTCCTTCAGACTTGCGGACAACCTCTATCACGATTCTCTGCGGGAGCGCAACCCTCAAAGGATACAGGCTTGCTGTTCGTCATTCCATCGCTTCTCGCAGAAGCTTAGGTGGCCTTGTTTTCTCTGACAGGTTTTCGTTGGTGTCTACTTCAGCAGTTTCGAGGAATTTTTAGGGTCTATGTCTAACGTTCGCAAAAAAAAAACAAAATCCAGAACACACAGTAGATGTAGACTCCCAGCAGGAAGCGATGTTTGCCCTCTTCCACAACCCGTTCCATTACGGTGGTCTCCTTTTTTGTGGGGGGTTTCTGTTGTTATGTTTTTAATTTACACCTGCTTAGGTTTGTGATTTGGAATGTGTTCATTTTTCAAAAACTCTGCTTGTGATATGAATGACCAGCTAAAAAAAAGGGAGAAACAGACGGCAGCAAACGACGAACGTCCCACATTAGCCAGTGAGCTGAGCCAGAGCATGGTCAAACATGTGTAGGAAGGGTGCGAAAGGGACTCAGCGACATGCGTTTTCACGCCCCTCGATCAAACGTTAATCATAAGGGAGGAAGAGATTCGTTGTGGAGGATTTTGATTTTCACACCCGTGAAATAATCAATTTCATTTGTCATTTCGGTGCAGCTTTATTCACATTTTAGGGCTTTGGAATTCGAGCCAGTTGTGGTTAGGTGAAGTTTTGGTTTTTCAAAGAAGTTTAGAGACATTTTATATGTTTTGGAGATCCCTAAAAATGATCATCTTGCTCTTTTATCTTGAACTTTTATTGTGTTTAAATATTGGACATGTTTAGGTGCAGACAGTCAGCTTTGATAATGACTTTGTAATATGTATTCAACCCTCATTTCTATTGATATTGTAGACCCTTATTTAGTTATAGAGAAATTAACAGCTCAAACATGCTACAACACCTTTTGAAGCATCAATCAAACTTAGCGTAGCTTTCACAGAGCTTTTCAATTAGAAGGAACCTCTATTAAAATATGTTTATATTCGAATGTTGAAAATCGACTACAATGTTTCAATTTGTCATGCAGTAATGTGAGAAAATACGCCACCTTTCCGTTTCACCCATTGCCCTATAAATATGAGTTGTTTGAAATTGAAAAGCTCTTTACACCTTCCCAGCGTATGCTGCTTACACGGTACATTGTTGTTTGAAATATGATTAATGAAACGGGACGGTGTTAGTCCCATTGGGTTGCGTGTATAACGGTAGAGAAACCCCACGCCCGGACGCTAATCACTTCGCATTGACACCGACGCAGTGTGGTACGTTTTCCCACTAAATCATTTACTCATTGTTGTGCTAAACGTTCCGCGTTTATGCGTTATTGATAATTTCCTACCGAATTCCAAAAAAAAAAAAAAGAATACATTTTCACCATTCTGTTTTCAATTCTCCTACTACATATGAAACATATTTCTCTGCTGGGCAACAACATCCATCCAGGCCAACACAGAAGTTAAACTGAGCTCGTCCATTTGCTTTGCTTTCTTCTGCTAAGTTGCAGGTTTTGAAAGGTTTTAAAGCCATGACTCGTCACAACCGATCAAAAGACCGGCCCATAATCCAGACGCATAAATGAGTCTCTCATCTCCGCAACTCATAAAGCGGAAGTTTACGATGCTGAGCGGTTCCCGCGCGGTGGTCAGCTTGCGTTTATGTTTCGGTTTATCTTGCTCTCTGTTGCCGCTGCTCTTCGACACTGTAACTTAGACCACCCTGTAGAATAATTCTATCAAATGTCCTCTACATCGACCACCCGCCTACACCTCTCCCAGCTTCAGAGCTAATCAAACGTCACACCGGTAGCTCTGGCTGGTTTTAATTTGAAATCGGCTTTTCTCGGCCGACTTGGTCCCGGCTTGGCAGCGGAGAGCAGCGAGGCGACATTCGGCGGCAGAAAGGACACAAAGGTGTGCAAGGGTACCATTAACGCAGCGTGAGCTTTGGTAAAGCTGTTCGCTTCCGTTTTTTTTTCGCGGTCTGCCTGTCTGCTCCACATTAAGCGACGAAACCACTTTGCCACACACGCTCACACACACACTCAGCCCACTCGCCGGGGGATTAATTCAGGCAGGCTCGTTTCAATTAACGTTCTTAAAATTGACTTACACCCATCCCAGGGGAACGCTCCAAACGCGTGTGTGGTTAAGGTATGTTTTTGTTCTATTTCCTAAACCATGTGCGTGTATTGGTTCGCAAGCAGAGCAAAAACCGTACGAAGACCAGCGAGCATGGCAAACGATTTAATTAGAATAAATTCCGCATGTTACTAAAAACCAAAAACGGCCGCTTTCTTTGCCGGCTCTGCTTTCGGAGGCTGGCCAGGCTCACGTGGCCGCGCGCAAGCATGCATGGTGGTTAATGTTGGAATTTCTTCTGCCTTCGTCGTTGTCGGAAGATGAAAGCGCTAATGTAATGCGGCAACGCGTGCTGCGAAGTGGAGTGGAAAGGTTTGGTGGGGGGCGCGCAACTTCAGTGCAGCAGCGCCAACGCTTTAAACTTGACGCCTTCAAAGCAGACCACGGAGCACGGTGGCCACCTTTGCATTGCTTCCAGTCCCTAGGGGAAGGGGTTGCTAATTTAAATGTTCACGTTGCTGGGTGGGTTTTGGGACATAAAGAGTGCGCCCAGCTGGAAGCATCCGCTCGGCTTCTCTTCTCGGATGCGAAGGGGCAGCAGTAGAAAGAACAAAAAAAGAAGCCCATAAACAAGATGATGGGATCCCGTTTTTGTTGTTGTTGTTAGGATGCGTTTATTGGTGCTTTCGGTGAGTTTAAGAATAATGAACAATATTTTTTTTTGTTTAAAGGTGCTGTAAATCATAACGGGGTGCCGTATCGAAGCAATAACTGGCATAGTTAAACACCGGCAGATCGCCACAACCAAATTGGTTCCGTTTTCATTGTGTAGCACTTTACAGTATCGTTGTTTTGGATACTCTTTTTTGTTGTAGTTTAATGATTATTTTATCCCAAAAAAAAAAAATGAAACCGCAACCGATTACCATTGCACTAAAAAACACGTCCAACTTAACGCTTCTCATAGGCATTTGGGTTAAATCTAGCCACGAATCAGGTTCCCATTCCCAGGGCAAAGCAACCAGTGCTCAATAGTGTTCTCTTTCCACACGGCAAATCCCTGTATAAACTTGAAATCATAAAGGAAATCGGTCGCCGGCGTGGGGCTCGCCGCTTTGTACGCTTTCCAGCCGGAGTACGTACGACGACGCGAAGCCGGCTGCATCTTGATGTCGATGCACCGTTAATTAGCGAACGGATTCTTGTATTACGATCGCCGCGCGGTGGAGATTGTTTTTAATTCCAGTGCTTTTTGTTTTCGTTGTCGTTTGCTTTTTTACCTTTTGTTTGGTGTGTCTATTTTTCACCCCCCCCCCCCCTCCCTTTTTGCTGGGCAAACGTTTGTTCCTCCTTGCCCCGTTCGTTCACTACCGCAACGCACCGATCGCTTCAAACGGAAGGCTGGGGCAATAGGCTGGATAGATTGGTGGTGTGCCGTCGCTGTTTAGGGATGGAGTTCGGTAGGGCCGCCATCCGAATGTGCGGAAAGCACAGCAGCAGCTGACACCGACAGGGGCTGGGGCTGGGTCACGTTTTGCAGCGCTCAATAAAATATCGATTATATCGGGTCGGCTTACCCGGGGGATAGCTACTGTGTTTTATTTAATTTCACTTTTTGCTTACCTCACTGCACCGTGCAGCGGTTGCCCTTTTCCGTTGCGACAGGGGCAGGAATATTGGTTGATAAAATTTCTCAGCCAGGTTGAAGACAGGGCGGGGTTGATTGAAACACTTTTTCAATGCTTACAGGTAATGCTAAAATTACGTTCTTGGGTTGTACCTCAAACGTTGTTTACTTTTTTGTTGTCGCTCTTTGCTTCTAGTCGGTTCACTATCTAGCGATAGAAATTGTTTAAACGACAAGCTCTACTGTCTGTTGACAAAAGACGTAAAAAAATAAATAAACAGAATAGATTATCTCGTTGTGATTGTTATCCCGATGAAGGGTGGAGTTTATCGCTTCGTTTCTCGGAAGGACATGTAATAATGTGCCTTATACAAATCCAGAGTGATGTCTGTTTTTTTTCTAGGTTTATTCACAAGATTAAATCAGTGCATTGTTTGGTGTAAGCTGTTTTGCTGTGTAATCTATTTTTAGTTCATAGAAAAAGGGTTCGTTTCAATGGAATAATTTCACTAATGATTATTTGAATTGTTTCGTATTCTAAAAAGCGACAACAAGATTTTCGCTGAAGGTAAAAATAGGAAAATTCCACAAAAATCCTCTTTTTAATACTACACGTTGGTATGAAGCATTCTAGTATTAGGTAGTTTCATGAAAAAACTTCTTTTAAATAAAATTTTTCAGACAGTATTTAACTTTATTCCTAAATATTTCCTACAAACTCAAATCTGCATAAAAAGCTTCCTGCTTAACATTAACACACGCCCAACAAAGCACATTGAACAAGCCCTCTCCCAGCGGAACCGATCAACCACACAGAGGCGCGCAGCTGAATAGAACGACCACCCGTTCCCATTATTATGCAAATCGATGCTCAAGCAACCAGATGAACCGAAACGATCCGTAGCGGAACGGATGAGCCGAAATAGTTGTATTCATAATGATTTGCACGTGAAGTATGGTAGCTGACTAAATTATGACACAAAGGCTCGCAGGTCCCCCAACCAGGCGGCAGCACGCAGAACAACTAATTTGCTTGCGCGATTGTGTCGGCTATCTTAATGAATCCCGAAAATCCAGTAATCCTCCCATTCCCACTCCCTAGTGAGATAAGGCTGGAAGGGTGACGTAGCGGATGGAGGGAAAGCGAAAGACTATAACTTCCAGGCTTACGATGTTTGGTTTGAATTAGAAGCCTAAGCATAATGTTTGTCCAGCTCACTGCGCTTAACTACGAATCCCCGTTTCCTACGCTGCGGGGATTGTTAAAGCATCGATTATCATACTAATGCGACTATTGGATGGTTCATATTCATATTAACGCATGGATGACCGCACCACAACAACAATAATAACAACTGCAACAGGTGCACGAATGTAGGACGTGAAGGAAGTGCAGCCCCATCAAGGCTGCGTGCAATCAATTTATTGTTATAGTTATTTTTATTTGTTTCCTTCGCCAACGAGCAAGGGAAAGAAATAAATGCGCCATAGACATTCATTTGCCGCCTGAAAGATCAGGCAAATGTCAAACGACATCAATCATATGCAAAGTGGGTAGATCAAGGGTCCAAAGCTCGGTGCTTTTGGAAAGGGTTATTTTTTTTAGGTCGGAAGTTTTACATTTATGAGAGAAATTCTTTTACACTTTCCGCGTGTTGGGTGCTGACCTTTGTCTATGCCAATGTGAAAAAAAACATATCGCGTATGTGGTGAAGAATGGAGAAGGTCAGACAAAAAAAAGCGAAACAAATTTTCAACCGTCCTTAACCTTTAACATGGTTGGTTTCATTTTTTTTTCTTCTCCCCCATCATCTCAGTTGGGCATTCGACCGCACGCAGGGGAATCGAAAGCGGATGAACTTAAAAGTGTAATAAATGGTGCCTATTTAAGTATGAAGGATGTACTTTTTTCCTCTTCATTCGCTCTCTCTGACCTTCTCCCGTCACTGGAGGGGGGGAACTTTCTTCACAGCCACCGGTCAGCGGGGTGGCATGGGTGTTTAAATTACCTAATTGACTGTCTATTAAAATACATCGGTTCGGAAGCTGGCAGTACACCGGCCACCAGTCAACTCACGGAGCTGGCTCCCCAAGAAGCAAGTGGCTGGCTTGAGGAGGGAAGGAGGACGTGCGGGCTCGCGTTCCAAACAAATTAAAGATCGATTAGCGATACCATCACCTAATAGCTTCATTAATTAGCATAACGATGGTATCAATACCGAACTGCTCGAGTGGTCATGCATCTTTGGAGTGTGTGTGTGTGTGGGGGGGATGATGGGTTTTTTTTGGTTCGGTATTTTTGGTAAAGTATCTCTCTTCTGCTTCTTGTACGAGCGCATCGACTCCGTTACCGGGGGGAGTTTTTGTTAAGTGCCGATTGTGCAGCAGGCAGTGGAAACATGTTCCTCCTCAAGACGCTTCCTACTCAAGCAGGCTGCTCTTTTGGACGTGATCAAGGGCAGATCATGTTCGGAGCAGGGTTGCAGGTAGCATTATTGGTCGTTAACGTTTGCCTGCGAGCGTGTAACGCGCAAGAAGTAATGATGGAATCGATGCATGGGAAATAGTTGACATTCCGCGAGGGAGCAATATCTCCGGTTGGCCTTTATTTTTGATGGTTGCTTTAGATATCAGACTCTCAGTAGCGAAAGGTGCATGATGATAGTGGAAGTTCCAATGGAAGGATCATCAGACTACTATCGACAAAAATTTTTCCGACTTGCTGCAATCGGTCCAAAAACTCTAGAAGAGATAGTATGCACTTCAGCAACACATCAGCAATGATTAATGAAAGAAGAGAGCCAGTGTAGAATGCTCTCTTTTTCTTGACATCTCACGAGAAGTTGACGTCGCACTGGAAAGTGATACGAACTACGAGAAAATGTCACGCGAGATGTCACCAGCGGTAACATCAATCAATTTACACTCCATGAAAGCTCAGCTCCCCGTTGATTGTTGATGCCCTATCTAACCAAAGGAGTAACTTGAAGGAGTTGAAGGAGTTGTCAACGAGTTACCAAAGAATATTACAATCAATCATGTTGTAAAGTTAGAAGAGATACTATTTGATGCAAAAAATGGTCAATCAGAGTCACCACTTTGACGATATAGTTGGCAGCAACTAAGACATTTTATATAAAGCCATTGGACCTAAAGTCTGTATCATACACTTTTTAAGTTTTTCTATGAAGAATTCTTCTATCATTTAAAGAGAAAAAGGCAAGATCTTCGAAGTCTTCATCACCATTGCACACAATTCTCCATTAGAGCGTAAGAAATGTGTGCCCGGGCTAATAGACTACGCATTCTCGAGTTCCCCCGGCCCTACCCCAGGTTAGGTGATCATCTTCCTCTTTGATTGTAATGATGCGCTAGGGCGTCGGAGGGTAATTTATGCTCATATAGAGATGGAATGACTAGAATTAACCTTACCGGTAGTAATGTATGTGTGTAGCTCTCTTGTCGTCGTCGTCCTCGTTGTTGCCGTCGTCACACCGGTTCCTAATGTATCTCGTCTAAGCAGCTCACTTCTAAGATGGTTTCAGATTCCATCCAGCCGGGGATAAAGCTCTCGGTCCTGCAGATATTGCCCGTACGTACGAATTCTTGTGCGTGTGCTGGCAGCTGAAATCAAGCTGGGAAGGAAGGAAGAAGAAGAAATGGTGGTGGTACCAAGATAAGCAACATTTCTAACAATCAACTCGATGTCTGTCTGTATCGTTACATTTCGCGTGAGAGAAGTATACGATGGGTGCTCCATTGATGGTGGTGCGTGGAAGGGAAGAGTTGGGAAAGTGAATTGAAGAAGAATGCACGTCATTTATGTTTACATAAGATTTGTACGCTTTCTGTTGTGGTGATCTCTTTACGGAAGAAGGTACACTGAATGGTGGTGGATGGTCGCATGAGCCCCTTATGATGGCGTGCAAGTCATCGAGGGGTTTTTTGCTCCTCCTTCTGCTGAGGCATTAGAGTGTGTCGGCTTACGTCACGACGTTTATCGCAAATAATCGTAGAGTAATCAGCAAAGAAGGAAATGTATCCCAGTATTGTGAGCTTTTGAATGGAGCCTTTTTTAAGAATATAAGATACGCAAAGAAGGATTGTGGTTTGACGTTTGATGATGAAAAAAGAAACATAATATTGTCACATTCCATTTCAATTGAGTAACATACACGAAGGTGATACATAAGGGTTCAGAAATGGACGTTGACATCATCATTTCGACATCACCAGCACTAAAACTCAGTTTATCGACTCCTAACAATTCAATCGAGGCGCTGCAACTGCATCAGCTTTCAATTCCGTCCCATCACAATGGACGCCATAAAGTTTCGTACTTGGGTCGCGTGTAACTCAACATACATTCCTCCTCATGTAATGCTCGTTCCTTTACAGTCACATTACTCATCAGTTTCAGTTGCTACGCCATATAGCATCATCATCAAAGCCACTATCTTAATACTGCTTGTGCTACTACTACTGCTACTATGGCACTACTGCCCGCAATCGAAACAGTACTGTATATGACTGGAATCGAATTTTATTCTAGCTTTATAACAAACTTCACGACAGCCGGACTTGACAAAGGGGCGGCAGATGTAAGGAAAAAGGAAATAAAAGCGCTAGTAATGCCTTAGTTCTCGCGGCGAGTATGAGGGGGAAGGAAGGAAAACCAACATAAGTAAACCAATAAAAAAGCCACTATACACTCCCTGTCCCCCCCCCCCCTAACCACCCTGACTCCACACTTTTCGCCCCGATTTCATCGATAGCGATCGTACATGGTTCATAAAATGTTTATGGTGGTACCATATATCATTCGCCATCATATTGAGGGTTTGGGCCGTTTGTGTTGGCTCCTTTTTTTTATTATGATTTTGTGACCGACTCCATGCCAGGGTTCGGCGGAGTGTGAGTGTATGTGAGCGAGGCTTGGGGTGGCATGGGAAGGTCCTGAATTGTGCCGTTTCTCATGTGAAACATATCCGCAATTTGCCCTGTGTCGCTCAATTTTCTTTCCCTTCGCACGAAGCGGTTCAATGAAGGCCCAGATTGAGTCCCCGAGTCGTTGGTTTGGGTTGGTGGTGGGGGTGGGTTTTCGGGGCGGATGGGTTTCACTTTTTGTTCAGTTCTGTGTAAGGCACCCTGATTTCCCGGAAGTGACCAATAATGCGAATGCGGTTCGATGCTTGCGTACATGGGGAACGACATTTATTTGACGCTGAAAGCGAGAAAGGCAGTGGCTTATCGTGAGCGGATTGATAAGGCCCGTGATCTAATCTAGGAAGTTGTTAAAGGAACTAAGGGTATTGCTTTCTTTTGTTTGTTATTGAATTTTTATGTTGACTGCAATGTATTTGTATTTTTAATATTAAATAGATGTATATTTTGAGCAGCAAAAATATTTAAAATACTTGATTCAACTTCCTTGATCAAATTCCTCAAAATTCATCCGCATACCCTCCATCAAACAGTTCTCAGCCCCCTCTCCACAACTCTGATTACTCCATTGTGGCACCATTGAGTCAACGAACATAAATTCTATAGCATTTTATTGTCCCTGCCCGTCCCCACGAGCAGCGAAAGCGCATTAGTTACGATTGCTCGGAAATGGACCACGAAAATCACCCCGGGAGAAAAAAAAAACAACCAACGGTCCACACAGGAAAGGAAAAAGCAAATAAACAACATCACTCATCCTGCATCCTTCCACCCGTTGAATGTCGCCTATGATTCAGGGTCAAACAATTGGCATGCAATCGGCCGGACAAAATCGCAGCACTTACATCCGAGTCCGTCCTGCAAGCGCCAGTGTACACAGATGGATTTTAGGTACTGAATTTATACATGAATGTGTGTGTGTGTGTGTGCTTGTGTAAGTGTACTGTGCAGTGATTTCTTCTATCGCAACGACCCGCGTCGTCTAATCCTGCATTGTTGGTAGCCCGAAAGCTCTTGCTTGATCGTTTGAAGAGCTGGACCGTCAATCGCGACCCGCGTAAGGTTTCAGATTCTGGCTTTGATTCAGTAATCTGCAACACATAACCACCCATCCCCCACGAAAGGCCCGCCGGGTGTCGTACACGTACACTGGGACCGAGTACAGCCGATCGATTTGTGTGACCTTCGCCGTGGGTGCGCTGCCTCTTGCTGGTGGTGTAGGCTCCTTCCCCACTATTTGTTCGGGATCAACTACGGGATTGATGGATGGTTGATTTTCACGCCCGGCGGGCAGTTTGGGGCGAACCGCAACTGGTTAACAAAAGGGTAAGGGGGAGGCGAGTGGATTTATTTTCCTTGAACTTGATAAAGTACGACCAAACAAGCAAAACAAACGACCAATCGAGCTGCTTTCGAGGGCAGCGATGGGTGAGTTGTTGCAGTTGTGCCAGTAAGTCTTGAGCTGCAAGATGAGTTTATGATGTTTTCAGGGGTAGGTTTACCCTGTGCAAAAGCAATAGAACTTGTGTAGCACCAGGAGCTTCTGATATGAATATTATGGAATTTTATCAACTCTTTCGTTTGATGCGTTAAAGCGAAGCATAGAAACGGATATCGCAAGGAAATATGATTTTATTGAGCATGGATTCTATTTCAACAAGGCAACTGTAATAAATGTTGTACGATTGCCTCTAATAAATGTGTTATAAAACGTTCATCAAGGCCAAATGGTGCGATCCGATCATAAATAAGCCTTTATTTTTAAACAAAAAAGAGAAAGGATGCTCGGCCCCATTGGTGCCCCTTTTTGGCAGGCTTAAGGCGTCCTATTTCTATTTTACCACAACACCGTTCTACAGCCTGATCCACATTACCTTTTTTGGGGAAGTTAGGACCCAATTGTTGCATGTGTTTTATTTCTAGCCGAACGCGATCTTCAACAAACCTCAAGGGCGTGTTGTATGTTCAGATCCCAAAAAATCGATCAAAAAACCCGACGTACACATTGGAAGTGAAGTGAAGGGATTTTTTGTTGTCCGTACTTTTCCTTTCATCTCGCTAAAGAACCTTCCGCGCTGCCTAGATACTGCCCAGAAACGCCTGCCGGACACTCCCGACGCACATGAAGGGCGTGCGTGCACTGTACCGTATGCGTATGCGAGGGGAAAAAAGGTTTAAAATTGGGTTGTTGTGTGTGTGTGTGTGTTTTTTTTTTCTATGTTGCTTTGGAATGTACAGTACACCTTCGTGACATGTCAAATGCAGCAAACCCATATCGAGCCAGTTTACTCTAAGATACAGTGGGTGGGTGTGTAGCCGAGCCTAAAGCGGCTTTCCGTTTTCAATGATGTAAAAAACGATGGCCTGGAATGGATTGAAATGAACGCTTGGCTTGGTGATCGATTCCATCTCCAATCGTTGTATCCGTACGCTACGCATGTGTGTGTGAATGGTGCCAATCAGTTTTCAGGTGAGTCCTTGAACGGAAGGCCATCGAACGGAAGAGCGAATGGGAAAGCGATACACGTTTGTTTGGATTGATGTTACGTTTCAAGAACGTTTTTACTCTCGATTGGTCACCGATTTGAATCGATGGCCCTTCAGTGTAACAATTGAGCCTGTCCCATTCCTCCCCGGCAATTGAAACTCCTGCGCTCATGGTTTGTGTCCATTTGATGGTGCAGTCGAGTGGCTATCCCACTGCATATAGTTTCATATATTACTTCCACAGCACTTCACCATGCCATCTAGAGCGTTTCAGAGAGTGCAAAAAACATTTACAATAAAATACACCTCTTAATGTTTAATTAATAAAGCACTACAGTGACAGCGGGGCCTGTGTTGATGCGATTTGATGCTGACTGGCAGACCACTTGTGTACCCTATTTACTGCAATCCAAAATCAAATCAAAAGAGAAAACGCGTGCCCGCGTGCCAAAAGCCCCATTAGGGCGATTACTTTTTGTTCCTGTACCGACGCCGACCCTACACGCCGGACCCCCTTTTCCCAATGCATTATTCAATGGGAGGCTCTCGCGCACGTTTCTACTGGCTACAGTTCCGTTACCGGCACTGGACTCCCGACCGATGAGGGCCGCTATTTGGCCATCCCTTAAATCCTTTACCCCTGCCACTGCACTGTACTAAACGCTTAATTATTCGCGACGGTAGAGCGCGCCTACGAGCGATGAGCGGAGGAACTTTTGGGGAGCATTCGGATTCGCTGCGTGACACCATCAATCATTGTGCTGATTTCTTCTGCGCTGCGTCCGCCCACTTTCCACGGCCCAACAGAACCGATGGTGATGATCATGGGCATGGTGTATCGTTTAGTTCTGGTCGTCAGTTTCACGGTTTCCTGGGAAAAAGGGTGCGTGAAAAATGGCAAAGTTAAGCCTAGCTGAGCTTAGCACTGGTTCGTGGTGTGCGATTCCCGACGGAGGAAGCGATTAACCTAAAACGTGCATTAAATATGGCCAACATTTGGCTTTTTTGGGTTGTGTAATGGCGCCTACTTTTGCTCTAAATTGGATCTGAAGCATGTGAGCTTTAAGAGCAGTGTTGGGTTGCTTATTAGCCAAAAGAAGAGTTCGTGTTAGGACATTTTTAGGACTAGTTTTAGCAAAGGATCTGTTAATTTTGAATACTTTCATTTAGTCGATTTTACATACAAAATTCGTCCTAAATATACGAGAAAGTCGTCAAAACTACTTCTTCTCAAAGATCATCAATACTGAATTTTCCACCCTTCAAATCCAAACCAACCAGTTTCGCTGGGCGCACGATTGTTTCGACGAAAAGAAATGTTGTGGAAGAAATGTCAGCCCTCACTCGATCGAGATAAACAATTTCGTTGAAGGTTAGCCGGGCGTTTCGAACGTGATGATATTTATCGCCAAACCCGGAACGGACTTACATAAACCGTGTTTCATCATTTTTTGTGCAGCGTTCAGTGCCCACCGCCCACCGTTTGTTTTTTATTTTTATTTTGATCAATCTAGAGCACGTCAGCTCGGCTGTTGAAAGCTTGAAGTGTAATGGTAATGGGGCCGTTTAGAAGATTTAAATAATGAAGGTGTCACAGCGGCTTATCGGGAAGTGAACATGGAACATGAAAACGTACAAAAAAGTGAAAATTTGGGAAAAAGTTGTTGGCCTACCTTTATTCCGTGCCCGTGGGCCAGCGTTTGTTGCAAACCTCAACCCCTTTTCAAAATCGATATCTGATCTAACTGAATGCATTTCGGGAATGGAAAGCCAGCCCCCGGTCAATCAAGATGTTACCGAGATTAGGAACACGAGCTCGTTGACACATTCCGGCCCCAATTACATGAGCCTAGCTAGAAATGGGCATTTTTCCCCCTCTAGATGCTTTCATCCCATTTAAAAGTGTCCGAATGATCAGCCTCACTACTCGCCAAAGGGGTTGACATGGACAGGGCCACACAACGGCTCTATCGTTTCGATTTCAGAGCCAGTTTGATAGCGAAGGCGCTTCGTCGGCGGCATGTTTCCTTTCAACCCGTTCTTCGTTCGCTCACCCATCCAGATCGAACGTCATCATAGTGGATGCAATTCACTTACATGCTAGAGTTCTGGCAGTTGCAGATGGAGGTGGAAGTAGAAGCAAAGAGGGAAAATATGGCCGCATTCCGAGGATCGAAAGCTTTCACTCAAATTAAAACCAGTCCGATTGCACACACACACCCTTTTGCACACCCAGCCTGCGGGATGGAGAAGCGTGAATGCGCTAACTCCCCGCCGCCTAGGATGATGGGGCAGGATCTTTTATGCACTGGCATGCTCGGTGCACCACCGCCGCCGCCGCCGCCAGACTATCACAATGGTGCATTTAAACGTGCTAATTACGATGGCGGCGACGACAGACGGCTCGAGGTTGGTTATTATGGGGTTGGGATTAATGTAGCGACTGAATCGATTGCAGTATGAGGACCGATTTTCTGCATTTATATGCCCAGACACACACACACCCACAGAGCCACAGAGCTGCTAGAGGTGGGATGCTGTGGTACAAATGTTTCCGTGACACGTGTGCATCCTGTGGTCTTGTTGGTGCAAGGTGCAATAGCAAAGGTGTTAGCTTGCAAGGGTTTAGAGCGTCGCTGCAATTAAGCGTCGTGCCGCGTCACGTACTTGGCGAAGTTTCTGATTTAATTATAATGGGTATGCTTTCAACAAGTGTGACTATGCAATGGGCCGAATGGGGCTTGGCACCACATAGACACTACTACACAGGTTGTAATGTAGTTGTGTATTTAGGTTGAATAGTTAAGCTAAAGGGAGTGGGGGTGGCTGGTAGCTTTGAAATGAGTTTGAATATTGTGTTAATGTTGTCAATTACTTGGTTTAGAGTAATAATCTGTGGGACGGGAAGAGCTCTAAAGGAAAGAGCTGCTTTAGTTGTTGTCTTTACTGTATTCGCTGTATCCATTATTTATTTAAAGCATCTTAATTATGTGTTTAAATTGAGAAACACTTTTTAACAATTTCTCAATTCTTACATTAAGCACATAAAGCATCTCAAACCATACCATAATCATTCCATTAATGTAATCTTCTTTTCTCCCCAGTCCAACAAAACGAAGCAACAACCAACACCCTCTGGCAGCATAATTAAAATCAGCTTTCCTTATTATGATTCGGTAATATTTTAGTACCAATATCACAGACAAACACACACACACACACACACCCACTGGTGATGCAATCGGTTCACATTGACTTCGCTCCGGCACCGGTCGGTCCGCGTAATAATGAGGTGATGATTTATGCTCCCGAACATACGCTCTCTCCTCACACACGTCTCATCATCAGCCGCTCCGCATAAACAAACGAGAATGTTGCGGAAAAGCTTCGGATGACGAGGAAGCATGCAAACATGCGGAAGAAAAATGACTCAAAAAAAAAAAAGAGTGAAAAGCTTCTCATCGCAAGCAAGCGCGTTTGTGTGTGTGTGTGTGTGTGGCGTGAAGTGGTTCATGATTAAGCAGTTATGTGCGCCGCCCGGCCGATTGACTGTTTTGCTCGGGCATGTGTTTCACTTCTTTTTTTTGCATAACTACTGCCACGAGCATTAATCTTGTCGCTTTGCTGTTTGGAGCGCACCGGCGAGCTCTTACCCTTAAGGCAAAGGCACCTCACACCGCCCGTCATCGTGTACCAAGTGCCGCCCGAGTTTGTGGACTCATTTTCTTTCCATCTATCAGCGTTTAGGACAGCGTGCTCGCGGAGGTGTTGATCGATTTGATAGCAATCATTTGTTCTACCCGTGGTTTCAGGGGTTTAGGAGAGCTTCATTACAGAGCTGGGCCATGGGGATTGTTCGAAGGAGATTGATGAAGTGTTTCCGGACGCTGTGAACATGTTTTGGGATGAAATTATTCTTGATCGCACGATGATACGGTGCCACGTGCAGTAGTTTCGGTAATGGAAATAGTATGTAAATAAATACATCCAAGTGGGATGTTCTTGGCCGCTGTTGGGAAAGCTTTTAGCAGTAAAAGCGTTGAATGAACTGTTCAAACCGTTCTTGTTGGGTTAGGCTGTGCCATGTGCGCCTGATCGTAGAGTCAAAGTAATGCATAAATCTTGTCCCTCTTTGATGACTGACTCCGTATGGTAAGTGTAAGTATTGACTTGAGAAAACACATAGAAGCATTGTTGGAAATAACCTGTTTGCAGGCTTTTGTTAGTGTAGTGGTGGCACTTGCCTGGTTGGCAAGTGATTTGTTAAAGCTTTTCAAAATGAATAATTGGATCTGTTTTTATATTAATACCTAACAGAACTCAATTAGAAGAATCGAACAGTCGTGATTTCCTGTTTAAAATACTTCACGACTTCTGACCATCTGTCGAAGCACATACCAGAACAACGCCAAAGCCTCCAGCAGCAGCACGAAGCACAACCCACAGCGACACAACCGTGGGATGAACAACTTCCCACCGAGCCACACACACATACATTTTATTCAAACCTTCTATTTCCAACGGCTCACAACGCCACCACTCGCCGATGCAGTTCGAACGGCTTCGGCGGCTGCCACCTTCTCTTTCAACGATCGGCCGAACGATCTCGCCGTTTTTGATCCGCTTCAAAGCCATATCTAATGACATTTCGAACGACCTTCGGGCAGAGGAATTTCCTCACGCTCTCGAATCTCGATCTCCGTGCGCTCCTGCTCGATCGTGTGGGTCTAAGCGGTGGCGAACGGTGTGGCTGGCGCACATTAGGCTCGGATTGAGTTGAGTGGAGGGGTGAAAAAAGCCCACACTGCTGCGCGGTTCTGGCAGTGGTGATTCCGCGTTGGACCTGCCGGATAGCTGCTGCCCCACACACCCCGTTTGGACGACGCGTCTAGACATGACGTGAGATCTTAAACTGAGCTCGCGAGGTGTTTTGTTGAGTGTGGCAAAGAGCAGCAACAAAAAAGAGACTAATAAATTGTTTCCACTCCGAGTCTGAGTCGAGATTGTTGCTGCTGCTGCTGCTGCTGCTGCCCGCGTGCTAAGGTGTTGTTGGGGGTCTCGCGGGTAACTGCGCTCCGCGTAGGTCGACCGAATGACACTAGCTGGTGTGCAGGCGACCGTAAATAAAAAGGCAATATCACTGCCAACTTCTAGCTCGGTTAGAATCATGTCTCGTTGTGGGGTGTATGCGTGTGCGTTGGAGTGGAGTTTTGTTTTTTTTTTTTTTGCGGCAACCAGGGTGCAACCTGATCAACGTGCCATTATTAAGGTGCCACCTCTGCCTTTGTCATGATGAACAAGTAGTCTTGTTCGACGACGCGTGTATTTTTTGCCATTTGTATTTGTGTTGTTTTTGCATAGCGGATTAGAGCTGAAGGAGAAATCAACACCAATAGGTAGTTGCCAGCAGGTAGTACCCACCATCAGCAGCAATAAAGCATCTAATGCATCCGACTGCAGCCTGTAGATGGGACACTGGCAGGAGCTCCGTGATCTCCGTAATTCCATTCTAATTGGGCAGTATGCAGCAAACCGAGCAACGGCCAATCAAAATGTAGTTTATATAAGCTCAAGCT
Source organism: Anopheles gambiae (assembly GCF_943734735.2). NCBI lineage: Eukaryota > Metazoa > Arthropoda > Insecta > Diptera > Culicidae > Anopheles > Anopheles gambiae. The sequence continues at coordinate 90,611,853 of NC_064601.1, forward strand.
TACGTTTCGTGTTCGTTTCTGTTTGGTTTGGGGCCGGGTTCGAGATCGGCCGGAGTTTGAGCCGTGGCCGATGATTGGAAAGCGATCTGGACGAACTTTCACTTTGCAATTTGCAATTAGCATTGAACTTTATGCACTTTGTTTGTTTTGTTTTTGTTTTCTCTGCTTATTGCACGATTGTTGCATAATAAATGGGATTTTTTTTTGTGTACAATACATCGTGATTGAATAACTTTGGATGATTGCTGGGTGTATTTATTCTACATTTTATTTGAAATTGGTTTTAATCATTACACCGTGTCATTTCTTGAAGCTTTTTGAAATCATTGTTTGCTTTTCATTTTTATTCTTTAGATGCTATGATAATGTAAAGAAACACACAAAGGCTAAAACCACCAAACGAAAACAATGTTAAAATGCATCAGATTTATTAGAAATGTTCAATTTTGTGTAAATTGCATCAACATAATCAGTTCAATTATATCGATCTTAAAAAGTGAAATATTGTAACCCCAATATCACCACACGGAAGATCACCTCACGGTAACATAATAACAACTTGCTAACGATTGCTTTGTTTGTTCCAACCACTCTCAGCAGTGTTTTCACTTTCCACGCGCGGCTGCCGGCTGCGAGCAACATTCTTCCCGTTATTCACTTTCCCGAATACGGAGGAAAAACGATGCAACAATAAGCAAACAATTGAACCCTTCACGTAATCGTTCTCAGTGGCAGTGAATCGGTGCAACGACGAAAACAATAAAAAAAGCTTTGGAATTTCAAATTCCATGCCAAAGTAAATACAGAGAGAGAGAAAAAAACAACACTCAAGAATGAATGTAGAAAGGGAAGGTACAAAACAAAACAAAAGTGAGCCAAACCAAACAACCAAACTTACTCCCGTGTTGCTTCGCCGGTGTCGGGAAACCGTCGAATGCACTCTCTGCCCGACGGTGCGCAAGCAAAAGTGCACCAGCACCAAATGTGGAAATCGTGTCCGTGAAGGTGCCATGCGCGGCGAGGCGGCACCCCAGCCGGCACCGAAGCAGACAGAACGTGTAAACTAGATCACCCTTCCAGAATCAGCTGTACCCCCGGGGGCAGCCAGGCCGCGCTTCTAGCGGTGCAGTATCGATTACCGTTTGTGTCGTTTCGTGTCGTGATGTTGTCGGCCCGTCTGGAATGCACAGACACACACACACACACACACACACACACACACACACACATGTACTGGGGAGACTCGTTACCCAGTTTCATCTCGTGGAATACGGGCAGATCAAACGGCACTACAACTCCAGTCGGTTTGTGATGTTTGTTTGTTTCCGTTAGCAACATTTACAAGAAGTGTACGTTTTGAAAGAGAGTTCAGAAGAGCAGCGTAGAAAGGTGTTTGTAAAAGAGGGTGAAAAGGAGTGGGGCAACAAAAATCGAAAGCCAGCGTAACCAGCTTCCTGAGGCTAGTGAGAAGCGAAGTGACGCAGTGCATTGAGCGGCGGATTAAGGTTTAGGATTACTCCCGGTTTGATACACGAATGCACCAATGCAACATACTTGTTGCTAGTACATTCGGCATACATATATGTTCCGATAGACATCTTCCTCCCCATGGTGCGATGTGTGACGAAAGGCACCGGCGCAGCAAACATTGTAGAAAGTGCACCTCAATATCGGTCCTCAATATTCTGTCCCGTTGGTGGCTTGATTTCGAAACAAGAACCAACGGGAATGGGCTTAAACATTCCGTTACACACACACAACAAGCGAATGTGTTGGTAGCACGGAAAATCTGTAGCCCAACTTTTCTTCACCTACTTTGGACTGGTAGGCCCCGACCCCGGGTGGTGGAAGCGTTTTCCCTCCAACCCATCGTCGACTAATGTATGCACAAGGCGTATTGGATCCCGTGCTGTCCGGGGCGATTAGATTAAACTAAACCCACATAATCCATACTCAATACCATCCCTCCTGCCTGTGGGAGGAAGGGAGGGATTAAATATTAGCCTCACCTCCCTCGATCAAACAGCCAGTGTGCTCCATTTCGTGGTGGGATTAGCAGTTTGTCGCCCTTGCGTATAATGGAGAACCTGTTTTTCCGAACCGATCGCACATCCACTCGCTTCAAAACTCCCCTTTTGCAAATGCTAGTGATAAGTGCTCCCACCGGCTAAGGTACAACTTTTACTTCAACTTTTCAACCGCACCGAGCTTAGGGCAGGCTGGCCATGGTGCGCATGCCGCATTCGTGTGCATCGCGTTGGTTGCGCCGCCAAGCTCCACTCCGTCCGACGGAAGCAAACCTAACTAGAAAAACCACTTTCGCAGCAAACGAGCTGCTCCTACTGCTGCTGCTGTTTGGCGGTACCACTTTTCCGCATGTTTTTCGCTGTGTTTGCAATGCTGTTTGCATTGATGCGCACACCGATGCGCGCAGATGGCCCCAAAATGCGCCTTTTGCGCTTGCACGGCCATCGACGAACTTCCGTCGTCGTCGTCGTCCGAAACGGGGGAAAGAAATGTTTCGCGCTGACAGCGAGAGAAAAGAATTTTCCATTTATCATGGCGCGCGCGCATTGGGTGACAGCGTGCCGGATTAAAGCTACACCCGAAGCGACGAGTGTCTGCCGCAATGCATTTTGGTGTGATAAATTTATGCTTTCTTACCAAGGATGTCACCAAGGGAAGCGTGCGAACGCGTGGATTTGCATATCAAGCCGGCACCGAGAATGGGAAAATGCAAAGGAAAGTGTACGGATCACACGCTTCCAGGCGTCCTCGTCTTTGGAGGGTCTTGAAATTCCTAGAAAACGGCACGAAGAATGTTGCTTCTAGCAGTGTATTTTGTGCAAAGAAAGTGAAGCTCACCACTTCTTATATCCCGGCAAATGTCAAGCGTTTTCTTACCGAAGCGAATGACCCTTTATGCATTGAACAGACAGTGCTTGCGACACTGTTGCAGTCGCCTCGGTTGAGCTATCGCGTGTGATCAAACAACGCGAATCTTCTAACACGCGGCATGAAAGTAAAAATAACACGCGTCACGCGTTGCATGTGCATATATTAGCGTGGTTGTGGTTGTGTCTAGTACGGTGTTCTACGTTTGGAGGACGGCAAAGACGATTTCACCCTACCGGTAGTGCCCTTTTTTGGGGGGATGACTCACCCGCTGCTTGCTACTGATGGACAGTAATGTCGTGATCGTGAAAACGCAAAGGAGGGCGTGATCGTGCGACAGGGTAAAGATGGGCGGGAAAGGGATTGGCCGAAAGTGTACTTTCGATTTCTGGAAAGGGTGAGTGTTATGCTACTGGTTAAGTGTATCTTTGTCGTTACAATGTCCTTTGCTATGTTGTGTGGGTAATTTGAATGTTAATTATATACATTCTTGCTACATTCCAGTAAAGCGTATAACAAGCACAGGGTTACTTATCATTTCAGGAACATTGGTTAAGATTTGTCTATAGAAAGCGAGACATGTAAGAGAAGCACAGTAAGCCTAACTGTATTTATGACTCAAATATGATTCAACTTGAATTCCAACAGAAGAAACAAATCTAACTTCATCAACACAATAACCTAATGCTACCGAAGTTCATTAACTCGCACAGAAACCCCACCCACAAACATGATTAATAAATAGCAACCTTTTGTCAAAAAGGTTTGCGGCCCGTTTGCTCTCTACATCCGTAACCACCAAAACCGCACGCAACAGAACAAACCTACTCGCGGATCCTGTTTCGGAGTACGCCCAGACAATAAACTGGTACCCCGACAATAAACTTGTCCACATGGGCTTGGATCTGAGTAGGCGCGCAGATACACATTGCGGATGTGACGAATTGCGCACGAACCACAGTGCATAAATGGCAGGCGCTGCGGAAGAAACTCGTTTTGCGTGTGCCGGAATTTCGTGGCAAGTTCGGATCATTGACTTCGATGCCCACCACCACCATTTCGGGTACGATTTGGAGCAAACGGCTTAAGGTGACGTAAGTATTGCAGAGCAGCCAAACGCGTTTCATACCACTTTGCAACAACAGATGATCGTCCGTTTGGTGCAGGAGAGATTGTTTCGATTCGATCACTGCTGCTGGTGATCGGGGGTAAAAGGTTTTGGCAACTTTAAACCATTTTCAAGCATTGTGTAATGCCGCAAAGGCCACTCAAGCTGTTTGCAAAGCTATCTCCGCGTGGTAGCGAACGAGGTGAGAAGTGCTTCTCGCGATCATCACCCGTTCAGCGGGCATGCTTTCATCGATGCCCGGCAAGATTAAGTAATCTTCCGTTTTTTTTTATTATCCCGATTTTGCTGATGTCCGGAATTGCCCCTGTAGTGACCAGATTCAGTGGAGAGAAGGACAGGCAACCAGTCGCACCATTTTTGGGCACCGAGAAGGGGTAACGCGTATTATTATGCACGATGATGACGCACACACACAGTTACAGTTTGATTTGGTGTTCGATTTGGTGCGAGAGCAGGCTGAAGTTCAACCAGCAACCATGGTCGGCCGGGCCGGTCGGAACCATTCCATTTGCTGAAGTGCCCTTTTATGGTTTCACTTCAATGTTGCTGGAATAAATTACGGAAAGGCAGCCCGAAAGAGTCCACGGAAGTAGAAATTAGCATTCTTCATCCAGCGAGAAGAGCCAGCGCAGTGTGTGCGTATATGTGTTTCCGTTTGACGCAAGCCTGACCTGACAGCACGCCTGGTGTTCGTTCTTGTTGTTGCCTTGGTGATGCGAATCACCAAAGCACGTGCCTCGGTTGTGTAGCAATTTGTTTCCCAATCAAATAATCACACTTGAAAGGGTTCTCTCCATCTTTCTCTCGCTCTCTCTCTCTCTCTCTCTCTCTCTTTCATTCAAGACCACTGTTAAACAGTTCCGGAAGACCCATTCGCTCGGTCGAGGGTGTTAAGCGCATAAATTATCTTCCCGCACGTGCGCTCGCGGGATCTTGGTAAAACAAGCGACATGCGAGAATAGGCGCAAGAGAGTGCTCTTGAACGAAACATAACAAAAAATCACACACTACCCTCCGTCATACCAGCATTAGCATCGAAACGGTCATTGTTTCACCCATGCCGGGCGCAAAAGGGCCACTCCATTGCCGGTGTTTTGTTTCCCAAAGTGGAACAGCATAGCATAGTAGGGGGTTTGTCAGTAGCAAACCGGCCCTTGTTAAGCCCTTCTGCGGTGTCCGGCTCCCCACCGGACGGTAGAACAATGGTATCGATAATGAAAATTATAATGCAAAGCCATAAAGCCAGATGTCCACTCTGTTCCCAGAAATGTGGGACAGCAGAAGGTGGCGGTGTGGATTTAACCTGAATTAATGCTGATCTCCCCAGTGCAATCACTGCGCTGACTGCGTTTTGTTGGTGGCTCGTTAAGAACGATGCGCTTCATTTAAAGGCTCATAAGGCTAGGCCTTTTGATGGCAATTAAAGCAATTGTGTTGCATGCAGCGACAAATTGCAACGGTTTACAACGGCATGCTCCACTGGAAAAAAGAAGGGAATATGTGACAAACCGGCGTGTGTTCCTGGTGTGCTTATTTGTAAAGCTTCTTTAATTTTTCCTCATTCTTTTGTGCATTCCGTTTTGCTTCCCTGAAACGGCTTTAAACCGTTTAGACACAATTATGAATTTAGCTCACCGTGTACAACACACCTGTGTGTGTGTGTGTGTGGTAAAACGGTGTTTAATTATGTCAATGTAGAGTGAACTCTATCGCGTTTCCACAGGCGGTGGAAGTGGGGTAGCGCTTCCGAGTGATTAATATTCGAAGCGCGCGCGTCTCACTGCCTGTCTTGTCCCGTGCGTCTACGATACCGGAAAAGAAATGGAGACTAGCGACAAAACAACAACACACCATCTTAAAACCACAAGCAACCGCACGCACTGTGCACCGCGCTGGAAGTGATGGCAAACGAGAGTGTCATCGGCAGTCGCAGACCCTCCCCCAAAACACCGAAGCCGCCCAAGACGCCACTCTGCGACTCGTTACAAGTATTTATAGATTTCAAGGTCTACGCCTAGCATCTACGCATCTCTAGCCTACGGGGCCCCTGTTTCCGCTTGGTGATGGTGATGGTGACACAAGCGTGTAGGCAGTAGCCGCGGTGCGAAGGTTACCGCAACCACGGGGGTGGTTTGGCATTGGCACAAAATATGACAAAGCCCGAAACACTGCAGCAGGGGGGAGGCGATTGATTCGTCGTGGCTTAGCGATTGATTTGTTATGCAAATTGGAATGTAGTCATGGTTGTTGTAGCTGACTGGTGTTGGTAGCGACGTTTTCGAGCGCACCCTTGAAAGTCTTGGCCGTGCCTCTCTTTGCTTTGCTCAGTTAAAACATCATCTTCACGGCAAGTGCGTACCGGGACAACATCAGCAGCGTTTAACTTCAACTTGTCGTTTCGCTGATGCCGAAACGAATGATCTCCAGTGCATAGTCAAATTCCTTTAATCTTTCTCTTGCAATCGGTGTCACGAAATTTGAGTGTGCCCCGTCTGTCTTTGTGTGCGTGTATGTCATAATCGTTCGCGGGGAGTGGGGTTTTAGGTTTAAACGCTGAACGCGCTCCGGATTCCGATACGCTTGTGGGCTCTTCGAGGGCAAACCTTTCGACCTACAAACACTCAACCCCGTGACATATGTTACGCAAATGAGGCTAAACCGTTTGACACCCTTTATTTGGGGGGTTTGTAAAGAGGCCTTTTTTGGGGTGGGCTGATGGGTTCGGTGCATTATGTGAGTGTTTGGAGGCAGCACAAATATTGCTCTCCTGTAAAAAGTTATTTTGAAGAATTTATTTATTAAAAATCATTGACTAATTTTAAAAAATATCACAAATGCTTCAAACTTATGTTTTTCTACAGTAATGCTTTGCATTGCTCGAATCTCGAATCTCGATACATAAAAATGTTTTTCAAATGTTGAATTACGCCAATGTTATTATTTTATCATAACTCGTTTCTTTCCCAATTTAATGATTTATTGCATAATATATCTTCCTCCGACTCTTACATCCCGACCCACGTAATCTTGCCGATTATTTATTTCCTTGCCCAAGTTATCTTTTACAGATGGTACCAGCTTTCCCTAAAAGTGTGCAATTTTAAAAACGGGTTTTCGTTACAGTGCCTCAATGAAACGGCAAGGAAATAACAATAAATCACAGCTTTTAATGCTATCCCAACATTCCTGTACCGCGTTCACGAAACGAAGCAATGGTTTGTTGCTTGCCATCTTTTTTTCGTCAGCTTCAGCTGATTTGCAGTGACATTCAACAGCCACACACTCGATCGGCTTTGCGTTGCGAGTCAACGATCTGATGTCATGATCAAGGATTTGCCTCCGATGGGGCTGGGGATTGGATTGGAAACGAAATTCACCTCCACAGGCCCCGGGTTGCTGATGTCATCGTGTATCATTCAGCCGCATTCTGCTCGTGAGGGTTGAGTGGTGGTGTGGTTGAATTAATGCAATGATTTTTTTACACTTCACACGGCCACGAAGGGACTGATCAAGCGAGCTTACCAATTGTCAAGCATATGTCAAGATCGGCCAGTGACATTGAGTTGATTATGGAAGCGCATATTTAAATATTCATTGCTTTACAGTTTCTCCATTTAAGAATACGTTTTATGATCGTCCATTGCTTAAATTTTTCTAATAACAATGTACCACAGTGCACTTTATTTCATCAACCACTGATCACTCAAAATGGTGCTTTGGTGCTTTGTAGGCGTCGCAGTACCCGTTAATCGATTTCCTTCCTCCCAATCGGTCGTTACAATTTTGATTGATTTTCTAACGCGACCCAGATGCTACTCCCGACTTCCGTCTCCGGCCGTGGTGTGGCATTAACCGTGGGAGATTGTTTTACCCACAGGATGGTACACCCCGTCCGCCCCGTTCGGTACCACTGCACGCTACGGTTGCGACTGTTTAACGCCTCTCGCTCGCTCGTAGCCCGTTACGGAGTTTTGGATGTTTCATCACGAAACAACAAATTCCGCCCCACCGCGTTTATGGCCGCTAAACTCTGTCGGCACGTTTGTTCTTTCGATCTTGGAAGGTGGCGCACCTCACGGATCAATTCTGTAACGAACCCGCCCACCGCGACTAAGCAGGGCAGCGCGTTCTGCTCAATGAATCACCTGTTTCGTCATGTTGGTTGTACTGTGTGCCACACGGGGTGGTTGTTTGATTTTTCAAAACGGCTTTAAAAGCGGGCCGCATTCATCATCATCATCATCATCTGCCTTCAACGCCCACCCCTTTTACTGGGTCGAGTCGTGCCGTTTTATCGTGACATACGGCGTTTTCTTCTAAATATGTTTACACACATGACACGATGTGCTCACGCTTCTTTTTATTTTCGGAAAGATATGAATAAAAACTAACAAAACAAACCAAACATCCTTTCACAAAAAAGCTACCGGTGCCACAATAATATGACAGTGATATTTGGTTTTCAGCCGTCCGTCCGTGTACCCGTTGGCGTAATTACGCACAGCAAATCATAACGCGGAACAAAAGACTTCAACGCCCCTGGTAGCGGCTACGGAGCGAACGAAAACGGCAAAGCGACGAACCCGATCGTTCCACCGGCCGCCGGTGTTGTGTGTGTGTTCTCCGTCGTGTGTGTTATGCTTGAATGGGGCCCACCTTTTGCCACCTGCCAGAACTAAGCAGCAGAACCTTTGTCATGACTTGACCTGCTCGATGGCTGGGCTACCGCAGGCATTAGGGGAAAAGAGGGACAAAACCGTCTAACCTCCGCTACGGAGTTTGATTTCGGCGCCTACTTCCCTTCACTTCGCTGCCGATCCGATCCGATCGGTTTGTAAATGATCATTACAATTATGCTTTCAACTGTGGCTGGACCTACAGAGATCACAAACACGCTGGGGAGAGCGAAAACAAAACGGCACGGTTGGAAAACGAAACGGCCAATCAAACGCGGACGCAGTGGCTAGCGCTACCGGTGTGTACGTTGAAGCCGTTGCAAAACAAAACCACAAACCAGCCGACCACCAGACGGTTACAAATGTTTGCGGTTTTGTAGCGGCATTTCGGGTTGATGGAATTTGACTGTTGTTTTGTTTTTCAACCATTTTACTGCTTTTGCAACAGTGTGTACTGTTTGGTTCAGTGTTTGAAAGTGGTACAGACTTTAAGTTATTAACAACCACTTTTGTAAATTAATGTTATGTCTTCTCCGAAAGCCCAAAATTCAATTTCTCGGGAGCTCCATTCCCTCGGGAAGGGGATGCACACAGAGCAGAGCATATAATTTGCACGACAAAGCAACAGGCTCATAAAATTAGCATAACCACTTGTAAACCTGCAGCAAGCCCATCTTGCCCGGTGGCAAACACATTTTCGGTCATTGTTCCCGGTGGACGGGTGGTCGGTTACGCACGCTTGCTGCAACACACGGTGACAAAATCGCTTCGATGCACATCGCAAAATTACTGCTACCGATGATGTCATGTGCACCGTTTGTGTGGCGTTTATTTTGCCTCCCTTTAAATGCATCAAAGCACGTTTGTTTGGTGAAAAAGTGCAAGCTTTTGTCACGAAAACTGCACTTTAAAATGTGCCGCTTAAAGTTAAATATGCAAAATTGTTTTCTCATGTTTTTCGAACCCGGCCTTTTGCACAATATTCCCCAAGGAATGCACAGGCCAATAAAAGTGTTATTGAATTTTATTCATTTCCCTCTGTCCGTCCGGTCCGGTTTTGTTCCTCCTTGTTCCACCGTTCCTCTCTACCACTGGCTTACCTTGAGACGGAGGGTGCGACCGACCGATGAGGCAAGAGATGACTTTATCCTTTTGTGGCGCTGTGGTATTGTGCTTCGCCTTATTTGGGCTGCTGGTCACCGCTACCACCGTGCGTGCGTTCTGGGCACGCTGTTCGTCGTCGTCGTCGTCGTCGTCGAGTTGCTTCTTGGTGGGGTTAAGAGAGATTGCAGCAAGACACACACAAAAAAACAGATCAACAACTCCGCGGTGGTGATAAAATATTCAATCCCAAACAAAAAAAAAGCACACAATCGCACACAAAAACCAGTTTGCTTTTCGCGGTACCAACACAGGCGTAAATATTGCTGCACGACACACAACACTGTAGATGTAGGCGTTTTGTTTTCTTATTCCTCTTCGATATGCTTCACCTGTTAATTTGAACCCTGTTTTCGAATAAATGGGCTCGAGAGCATTATGCGAAATGTGATGCTGTCACCCCGCACAAACACATACAGTTGCACGCACACAACCACAGACTCACAGACTACGTTTTTCACACCAACCCGTGAGAGGGTGGCAAATTCGCATAAGCGTGTGGATATTTTTATATTTCTTTTTTCGCCGTTTCGACAACGAAGCCACTTTCACATCTTTGTCACCTTCGATTTAACCCCCGTGATGAGCGGATGAGAGCTGCAAAATAAACACTGCTGTTAAGCGCTTTTTGTCGTTTTTTTTTCTTTACACACTTACAACAAAAATACACTAACAAACACTCTGATTAAAACACACTTGTCTGTGGCATGTTTACATTACAGCGTTCACAGCATTAATGCAAAACACCACCACCACGAATCAAAAGAAGCAACAACAGCAACAAAATACCTCAAAATAACAATTCCATTAACGACCGCCAGCCTAGAAAACCTGGTGGATGGGAATTAAATGAGGGAAAATGAGGGAAGGAAGCACACAGTACCACCACAAGCTATGAATACAAAGCGCGCTGTGAAGCCGCATGCTGATGCACCACGCTCTTGCTGTGCAGTAAAGCTTCTTTTACCCTCGCCCCAGCCGTCGAATCGAAAGTGTCACTGCGCAAAGGGTCATTCTTTACCGTGGGGATGCAAAAACCACCCCTACGTCTCCGCGAGCGAGCCGCAGACAGTAAGGCTGACCAAATTCTTGCGCATATTTACATGTTTCATCTTGCCGCACAGCCACCGCCAAAGCACCAGAACGTGGCTTTAAATGCTTCGCTCGCCAACTCACACATACAGCCACACAAAGTGCTCGGACGAGCCACCAGCGGCGTCCACGTCCAGTCGCAAAAACGGTTACGTAAGGTTCCATCATGCGCTCCACGCGCTCTCTTACACTAGTGCCCTCGGATGGGTGCTGGTTGGCATGCGCTGGCCACGGTGTGTGCAATACTATTTTGTGCCCGTACTCCACCCCTCGTGCTACTACAATCCCCGTTTTGCAGCTTCCATCCATCCACCAATGCCAACGGCATCAGCAGGCAGCATCAGCAACAACATTGCGCGGGTTACCACACACACAGAAAAGCCAAGCCGAGAAGAGATGCGCCCAGAAGCGCTAAAAGGAAATCGAAAATGTTTGCAGCGAAGGAAGCGCACAAATCGATCGGTCGAAAGCGAAATCGATCAATCGATCGACGCGAATGTCGGGCGGTAGGAAAAATAATGATCGCTGTAATTTGTGGGCAGGCGCACGGGACGGTTTATGATGGGAAGCGGACGAGAGAGGAAGAGCTTAGAAGCAACGTAATCAAATTACTTGGCAGCACTGTCACGAAACGGGACCGGCTACGGTTGTTTGAATGATGATGAGCATCTCTGGGTCGATTTTTCCGTGAGTCTTCCCCAAGCTTCGCGAGATCAATTCTAATAAACGGGCACACAGACTGGCCGGAAATAAGCTTGGCAAGAACCACCTGCAGCCCTTTTTGAGAGTGGGGCTCGATCACCGGTATAGCTTTGCGTTGGTTGAACTGCTGGAAAGACTGTTCTTTTCTGCGTCTTCACAGTTACTTCAACTCTTTACATTCTATTGCAAACCCACCACACTTGGGCTGTTCACATTCAAGCGCACGTAAAACTGATAATGAGCTATAAACGATAATGATCGGTTGCGATGACGTGATCGATAATCTTACGAGCCCGCGATCATCACCCGCAGGGGACTGATACGCAATTTCCTACACCGCTTCACACACAACACAAACAAAAACACTCACACACTATTGCTAACGAACATAAACAGCATCCAACGCTGTGTGAATGCTTTTCACTTCGCAACACACCAAACACCAAAACTTGCAATATTATTCCACTACACCGTGTTTCATCGCTTCACTTTTCATAAGCGTCGTGCGCAAAAACGAAAGACTTGTCCGATGGCATTAGCGAGAAACAGTGTTCCACGCTGCAGATGACTGGAAAAGCGGGGTGCAACAGAAAAAGGGCAACGGAATGTTTTGGCTGCTTACATTTGACCAGCCGATTGTCGTCACTTTCGTTACACTCGTGCACAACTTGCTGGGCTGAGCAAACGCACGGTGCGCATTGCTACGGTGGGTACGTGAAAATGGCGCACGCCGTATGACGAAACCGCTTCGGATCGGGCGAGCTTCAAACCTGTACTGAGGCGTGCTGGTTCGGGCCGCTAGCGCCAGACCGTCGTTGCTGGGAGGGCGATCGTGCGAGATCGCAGGGGTCGTCAACATCGCGAACGAGTTTTATGGTGAGTTGTTGGTTGTTTGTGTTTTAACTCGTTTAAATATAATATAAGTACGCTTTTAGAGGGTTTTCACTAACTGAATGTGTTTTATGCCATTCATTGTAAATGTAAGTAATTGTTTTGAGTAGTTTTAAAATCGATGGATTGCATGAAATGTGTAAAAAAACGGAATAGAAATATTATTCGTAAAAAAATATGGAATCGCTTACATAGTTATAGATTTAATAACCTGACTCAAACGTCTTCCAAATCTATTTAAATGTATAGTAACCTATTAATTAAATATAAATAAAGCGTTGTATTTTTCATGGATTGCGCATTGCATACTTTTGGGCGTTATGCTGAAAAAAGCTTTCGATAAAAGCTTCCACTGAAAGTCGTTGTAGAAAATACCGACTGATCAGCAAAGTCGGTATAACAGCTGATCTGTTTTTGTTTCTATTTTCTACTTTTCTACATTCTCTGTTTTAATTGCTTTGAATGAGTACAATTGTTTAATGTTGTAACAACTCATTAATGAAATTGTTTTTATCCATATAGCGTACAACATTTTTCTAATTGCGTATAATGATCTTTCAGTCGACCAAGTCGACCAAACAGGGAAGCTCAATACAAATTATATAATAAAGTTATACAAATTTTAATTCAGTTTGATAAACATTTATATAAAGAAATCATGCTACTAACTAGCGTAAAAATACTTGGAAAAGCATGAGTTGAATATGGTAGGCTACAAAAACTGGCTGTCCCCACTTCTAAATCAAATATGTAGTTTTCAACTTCAGTTTTAATTCTTTGAGGCTCAATCTACATTGCCATTTGTATTATTACAAGTTTAAAGAATTGCGCGTTGAATTTATTCGCAACATAAGCTACAATTAAGCCCTGAATCCGTACCATGTTTATGTTACATTCATTGAAGAAGTAAATTTGTAAAAAAAATACTTCAAAGTAAGGTGCTATTCAATCATGCAATTTGTCACGTCTGCGTCAAACAGCAGCAGTAGCAGGAGCAAAAAAAAAAGTAGGCAAAAAGGTGAAAAAAGAAATGTGCTATAAAGTAACAGTTTGAGCTGCGTTGGCCGCATCAGCATGCTCCGCCGGTGAACTCGATAAAAGTTTTTAATTGGATTCCGTTCTATCAGCAGCTAATCAGCAACGATGAAGCGTTCGTTAGCGCGGAGAGCACATTGTCGGAAGTTGGTTGAGGCTGCAAATAAACAGAAAAATAAATTCGCAACGATACGGTCTCTGCAACAGCAGTGGCACGAGCTTAAAGAGCGGGAAGATTGCAGATTATTTTAGCTACCATTATGCGTGGCGTGTAAAAAAAAGGAGTTACAGAAAAAAGCTCTTTTTATTACTTAAAACGTTTTTCATTTTCTTCTGGATTTGTTAGGAGTATATTGTCTACGATAATTTATTATGTAAAATGTAAAAAAAAAGTTTTACAGTTTGACGTAGCTACAGCACAACAGTTGCATACAGTAGATCAACTAACGCCCGGGTAGTTTTGTTAGGCACGTGCAATAGCTGCTCTACTGATCGGACACATTTATCGCAGCAAAAAATTATACTTTTAGCATTGCAGCAGGGCTGAGTTTATGGTGACTCTAGCGTTGTAGCTGCTCCTGCCACTGGAAAAAGTATGGAATCTCCATCGTTACCAGAGTGCAAAAGTTTTAATCATGCAGGCAAGCGTATCGCGCTAATTAAATACCTAAAACTGCACACTGTTGCTAAACAACTGATTAATAACTATATCGTCCCAAGCGTCCCATTCGTGGAATTCAGGGAATATTCCGACGCGCTGCACAGCCTGAACCCGGAGACCATTGCATTCGTGATGAGCAAACACCCAGGTCCAGGGGTTGCAAAGTTTAACTTCCAGTCAATGCATAACATGTGTTGTTGGTTAGTTAGTTTTCAATGAAAACATACTTTTAATTGATGCTCTAGCTGCTACAGGGGTACCGAAGCTGAAAATGATTGTTTTCGTTTCCACGATACTGCCGGGCCACTCTAGGCACCAGTGAAACAGTTGTTCCTGTGTCTGTTTGTGTTTGCGATTTTGCAGTGAGTTTAATCGTACACACGAACGCCACTAAAAAGCTAACATTCCGTACGCCTCACAGCACAACAAATTAATGACTAGCACGTGTTGCTCTTTCACGTGTCGAGAGTGGCTGTTCGCTGCGACAAAAAGGGGGTTCCGTTTTTTTTTCAATTATCCCCGTTTGCAAAGTGTCTAACTTGCTCTTAACAAATGGGACACGTTTTCTGCTCGCTGCGAATTGTTTGGTTTAATTTCGAAGGATGGGTTCTAGCTTGCAGAAATTTAATGTGAAAAAAGAAACGAATATGTTTCACTCACGATGAACAATGAGTTTTGTTTGACTTGATTTATTTACAACGCAGGAAATACATTATTCACATCTATCTGAGCGCTAGCATCGCACGGAATGAATGGTTTGAAACAATACACAGCTATGCAGATAGAAAAGCTGCAATAATATTGGTGAGCACCTGCTGCACGTTACCTAAAAGAACAAATGTAGAGGTAATAATTGGAAAAAGAAAATTAAAAGCAACTTCCACCCTGCCGAGCAATCGTAAGGAAATGAGACAGAATAATAACAAAAGCACGTTTGGGGGGAAATTTAGAAAGAAAAGCAAACATTAGACCCTTTCGGTGAAAATGTCGCGTCCACGTTCACAGCTGTACCAGGCGAGCAGGATGCGTAGAGCCTGCCTGAACCAGGACCACCCGAAGCCTGGCCATCCTGGATCGCCCTAACAACTACACGCCACGCGCAACACGCATGGGCAGGAACACGGGCACCGAACACAACGGCGTGCTGACGGTAGTACACACACCAGTGTGGAAAGCTGCGAGCGTTGTAATGCTGGCGAGAGGAAGCTTCGCTACTGACACCATGCAAAAGAGCAGAAAGGAAATGGTGAGAGCTCGCGCCAAACGTGCGAATCAAATGGATTTTGGGAAACGGGCGTCTGTTACAATTCAACAATATTCTCAGCCAAAGCTGATACTGCGTAAGTGTGTGAGTGTGTGTGTGTGTGATTGTATGGTTGAAGAGTAAGGAAGGATTCGATAAGAGAAGCGTACACACTTTTATTATTTGTTATGATTACATCTACTGTGGTGTGCATGAGTTTTGATCAAAAACGAAGCAATATTGAACCACTCTTGTGCCGATTTTAACAATCCCTCTACACACTAGAAATCGCTTTCGTGTGCTATTAGCCACCAAACAAACCATCCTGGACAAACGCACTCCGTTATCAAACAAGATGGACGCGTAGCATATTCTACAGGTTATTTTTGATGATGGTCAGTGATTGTCATCACTCCCTCGGTACAGACGAGAGTGTGTAAAGGAGTTTCATCTTCTCAAGAGCGTTCTTTCTCTCGGCGTACGATAAGAAGAACGATTTTCCCCTTCCGAAAGCGGGTTCCTTCTCTTACGGAGTTTCCTCTCTCTTTTTGGTCCTTGTTATTGTTCTTTGCCTCCTTTTTACCTGCGCATCAATGAATGGGGAAAATGCAATGGTAAAGGCGGAAATGAGTTCCGAGTGTGAGCTGAGTGTCAACGTGAGCGGAGTTCATTTTGGGCAACAATAACGCTTGGCATTGGCTGCATGGTTTTGAGTGCATTTTTTTAGTCACTCATCGAAATTGCAACATGTTCATGGAAATGATTCGAGAATGAGAAAATACAGAAATACAGAAGTGTGTAAAACAGTAGAGTGTCAAAAATTATGATAAAAGTTATCGTAAAAACGTACTTTATATGTAAGTCCATTTAACGTTTGTTTTCCAATAATTCCACGTAAAAAGGGAAATGTAAGTTTTTTAATTATCTTATGAAAAAAATCACATTTTTCTTACAATTTCCTTTCCATCATTATTCTACCAAATGTTATCATAAATCATTGTTAATTCCCACAAATCCATTAAAAAAAGGCTTAATCCTACAAACAACTCCTCCAAAGTTGATTCTTTATATTTGAATCCCAGACGACTGCTTCCATTTCCAATTGCAGCACCAATCAATGGACCAAACCTTAACCCGACAGTTCAAACATGCATTACCCCCATTTTGCTGCAAAAATGTGAAAAATATTTCACTGCAGCAATGCACACACTGCAATCATTCCCAACGGATAAAGAATGATTCGAAATAAATCAACGGAATGTAACGGGGGAAATGACGGGGTGTGTGATGATATTTGTTCGTCATTTTTCTTCCCAGCATAGATCATGCAAAAATCGACAATCTGAAAACGTTCGCATGAAAAGCTAGCGAATGAAATAAGAAAATAAAAGCATTTTGGATGAATAGGGCACGAAAAACCCCTGAGCAAATGTCACCGAACGTTTTGTATCCTTATATGCATCGCTTTTTCGTAACGTTCGTTCGGGTTTCGTGGCTTCGTGAGCTGGTGCAATTTGTGTCCGACCCCGTCCTCTCCCTCTGTTGCCCATCAAACTTCACATTACTTCGCATGGAATGATGTTATTTCAGCAATCCATCACACCCGCGTACTTAACTTTTGTCACAATTATGGTATCTATTGCCAGCGCTACCCGTTTGCCATCCGAAACGTTGCGTAAAGAAAGTGAACCTAAAACTGCCGCCAACGAGGACGACGACAATCACTCTTCTCATTTGTATCACCGTATCGAGGAGGGAGAAACGCCACGAAAGCACACGGCTCCAACGGGTAAAGAAGCCAGATAAACTCAATTTAAGCAATTTGTAGTCACCGGGCTTCGGGTTGGTAGCTTTGCAGCACCGGTGGAAACACGGAGCAGGCGGGGCACACCGGGACAAGTCACGAACAACATTATCGTGGCCCAAGTTGCATCGGGTGGAGCAGATATTTTGTGATGAAAGATGTGAGAGCAATAGTCCGCCGGTTGCGTGATTTACTAACGTCTTCGTCATCGGGTGGAGCGAAGCAATGGGGGCGCTGGGATGGGAATTGCAGGTCATAAAATCGTTCTGGTTCTAAAACGTGCGCTGGCATGTCGGTGAACGATGACGGTTAGGGTGTATCGGTAAGGAAGAGTTTGGAGAAAATTGGCCGCCCGACGAGCCACCCTCGGGAAGGTTTGTCTCCCAACAAATGGCCGGGTTTGAGGGCGGGAAGGAAAGAGAGAGAGAGTTGTTATTCGAAGATCATCATTTTTAACGAGATGATTTGGTGCTGTGATTGGTGAATGGTTTAAACTTTTTGATTACTTTCGTCGTCGCACATCGACGCGAGAGAGAGAGAAAGGTATCCTTCGCACGAGGTGTTGGGTTGTCGCATGATGGTAAAATCATTATCGTTTTGTAGAATGGGAAACTAAAAGCAGACGGAAAAAGAAGCCAAAATAAAACACGTGTCATCGATGGTTCAGCAGTTGGTTTTAAAGGTTTTTCCGGAGCGGCGTGAGGCTAGAAGTTTAGCTTGTGCCGTGTTGTGTCGCTTCCACGGTGCTGCCGGGTCCACCGGGTTTCGGGTAGGGAAAACTTTTAATTATGTTTATGACCGAAAGCTTCCCGCTGGGTGTTTTACCGAAAACAGAGTGCAGAGTGCCCACACCTGTAGCTGCTGCTCGACCATGTCGGGTGAGCCAGAGCTAGTTTTTCTGTGTTTTCGGGTAACGGTTGTAGGTTAACTTTGCCATGGCGAGCATTAATTGTGTTTGTGGAAAAGTTGAAATTTTAAGATCAGTTTATGTTGTTTTGTTAAAACTTTTCTTTAAAAACTAAACACTATCTGACAGCTGAAAAAATTAAAACAAAAAGATGAGCAAAAAGAATTATTGTCCCTTTTGTCTTCAACTTATGTTGATAAAAGTAAAGTTAGTGTTTAAATAAATACACAAAAATATACGGAAGCAAAACAAATCCTTTTTAAACAGAAAGCATCCTTCTGTTTAACTCGATACTTGTATGTTCCTTGGTTAACACGGACAAAGCAGAAACTTTCTGTTACGAAAGTCGGTCTTGATGATCCCTAGAGTTGATCTCTGTCATGTTCTGTTTACTGTTTCTACCCACAGCATTTCTCCTCCTTAACGCTAGCGATGGCAAGTATTCCCTTTTTGTGTGCTTTGTTTTATTTTTATTTTCCATCCCTAACCACAAGACGGGTCTGACAGTGCGTACACGACCCCGTCGCAAAGGGTACAAACTCTTCTGCGAACGGCAACACAGAAAGCAAATAAAAGAATATGAAACACTGAAAACGAGCTACGGCCAACAAAAAGTATACCACCATTGTCCAACAGTGGACAGTCACACACACACACACACACTGACGCATACACACAGCTACAAAGCTAGACATATTTCCCTGCCCTTGCGAACTTGCTAACGAGCGAAAGGGAAAAGCCGGTGAGATTTATGATGGCGCAGGAATTAATTTCACTTTTGGAAGTCGAATTATCTGACGAAGACGAGAGCCGATGCGAGTCGAAGGGGAGTGTAGGGGATTCTGTGGGGTTTGTGGAGACTCTTCAGGCTGTGGCTTAGTTGACCGCCATCTTGTGGTCTTTGATCTAGTTTGCAAGCGTTGTGAAAGTAGCTTTGCGAGTGGTAAAGAAACCGGCCCGACTCCGGGGAAGAACACCTTCACTGCCGGACGAATATATTTATAACCCACAACACAGTATCCTCACAGGTTGACCGCAGAATGGGAAGGATGCCGCGAATGTCGGCATAGCCCCAAAGTGCCTCAAAAGTTGAAGAATGTTACCTTTTCCACTGTTGGACACTTCCAAACGGCAAGTTTCAAGTGGGAAGGGATGAAGTGGCGAGTTTTCCCATCGGAGGCGAGCCATCTTACGGAGCGAGTTTGGGAAAGTTCTTTTAACCGATTTTCTAATGCCTCCATCTCGTCAACACCGATGGTCACAGGGGCTGCCGGTGAGACGTACGCAGCTGCCTATGCTGTGGAGATTTATTTATTTATTCGTTTCAACCGGGCAAAGATCCCAAAACCACCTTCAACTTTTGTGTATTGTATACTGCCGACCGTTTAAATAATTGACAAAAGGAACACGCCAAAGGTAAGCTCTTTGACATCCGCAAGCGCTATGGTACATTTTTAAGTAGAACAACAGACGTTCCATCACAACTGTCAAACATTTGACAGATGTCAGCGGAAGTAGTGCGCTTGTTTAAAGCGCATTAATAAGAAGCGTTTATGGAAAGGCTTTCTGGACCGATACGTAACAAATCTGCGCGACTACGGCTGCTCGAACAACATCAAACGATTGTGCGGATTCTATCGATTCTATGCATCAAACACATTTGCTTTTCAACCTTCGTAGAAAAATACCACCCTCAACGTCGCCTACCATCATTAGCGTAACAGTGGAAAATCAGGCACAGTGCACAACCGGGTGATACCTGTCCCGAGCGTCAAAGTGTTTCTTGATAGAAAGACGCTTAACTGCGCACAATTCTTCGTGGAAGTGCTCATCATTTGTTCTTTCTTTTCCCTTCTCTTTCTCTCTCTCTTTCTCACCTGTGTAGCATAGTGTCACCAATCTGTTTTGTCGTCACTTTCCTACCGGGTTCGTGGTTTGCTCCAAGGCGCACAGGTTTCCTAGTAGCACCATCAACGTTTATCAAAGTATGTCGAACGCAACAAAAGCATTCCCACCTCGGTCCACCTCCCGTGAAAAGCTTTGCAAAACCTCAACACTCTCCTCCCTCTCCGCCTTGTCTACGACCATCCTGTCGAAAGCGTCGTTCTGCGTGCTCAGCGGACATAATTGGCGAAAAAAGATGTTGTTGTCGATGCAGCCGAGTGTGTGAAATTGCAACCACCACGATGCTGGCGCGCGATGCCCGCGATAATGAGTCCTAGTCCTCCTGTTCTGTCTACTTGCGTCCTTCCGATGCGTTGATACTGGGAATGGGAGCAACATCTGGGGAAAGATAGAAAGTAGAAACCGTGCTTTTGCTTTTCCTGCCATGGCTCTTTGCACACGGGACACGTGCTGGTACATTGCCGCAGAATGAAGAAACTGGTTCGTGAATTGTCATTGTCACACGGCAACTAGGGAGCACTGCACGGTACGGTGATTAACTTGGAATCGTAAAAGGAATAGAAATTTACCTTATCCGTGCAGGAATGTAAATTTCCGGGTGTAAAGGAATAACGTTCTTTGCGTGTGTATGTAGACACGTGACGTATTGTCTATTTAACGCTGTTTGAAATAGAATCGTACACTAGTTGTACTATAGAAGGAATGTAGTTATCTGGTATAATTCAAACATGAGTCGAGGAACGCAATTCATCGCTGATACTATGTATGACCATTTGTAGCATGCCAATCATTCTAATGGCTTTAGGAACTGACAGCTACAATTTCCATTTTTTGTGTGAACTTAACATGATCTAGTTATTACTATCATTCCAAACAAGTCCTTCGAAACGCAATTAAATAACTGATAATATCGATTCTACACCTTAATTTTCTCTAAAGTGGTAATTCTTGACAACATCTTTTCGGATTTTCGGATTGACAATCAATACTGATGGATTCAATTACTCTTAATTTAAATGTCAACAGGATCAATTGAAACGTAATTAAATGCAAATTTTGAACTTAAAAGCTTCCCAGCAAAGCATTCAGTACGCTCCACTGCCCCAATGAGGTCACACTAATGAAGCTGACCTTTCATCCTTCATGAAGTTGTCAAAAATGAAATCCTTCTCATTATTGCCAATCACACATTGCAGAAGAAGAAAAAAAAACCGTACCACACCCAACCGTATCCCCGTTCACCTGTTCTGGTGCAACATGTGAAAAGTTTGCTCCTCCCAACGTGTCGAGCGGAGTGTGGAATGTGTCTGGGTTAACCTGACCCGAGCCAGTCCCGAATCTGGCACATCATCGGATCCGTCAATCATGCTGTTGCAGCTGAAGTCATCTCATATCAAGTACAGCAGCTTCGTACGGGTGTCATCCTTCCTATAGTGCGGATTGAATGTGACGCTCTCGAAAGCAACAAAAGCAGGAGCGAAGATAATGCAATGGATTGCGCCGAACTCAACATGGTGACCCCGTTTCTGGGTTCCTTTCCTTTTGCTTTGTCTCTCTCCCTCACCTTTCATCCCTCCCGAAAGACCACATCAGACGCTCGCTCTGTGTGGACATATGTTACGCTCCTATACATGTGTGTGTGTTGGACGCAGTCCTTGCATCGAACGGATCGAAGCCATATTCAAACATACCACACCGTGGGGTGGGGGGAAACATGGAACGTTGTCTTGGGACCGTGTTGCATCGCAGCTAACGGGGCTTGTGCACCAAACTTTGACCGAAAAGCATCGAAATATGGTTTCAGGTTGAAGCTGCGGAACTTTATGATGTGGCTGCATTTGCTCACCGGTTGCATTCCGAAACTTTACCAGCCATCCGATTGTTTCGAGCGCATTGTTTCTTCTCGTTGACGTGTACCGAGCGACCGGGGAATCGAAAATGGCTACTCAAAGTTCATCTTGAAAGGACATGCCCGGCCATTTCGCCCCAACGGTTGGTCGTACCAGCATCATTACCGGTTTGGGGTTGTTTCGGTTGATAGCGACTGCCCTTCCGCAGAGACTCTCGTTGAACTTTACCCCGACCCGCGCCATCTAACGACATGCCACAGTGCAGGACACTGTGCCGGTACTTTATCCGGAAAAGACACATGTTTTTGGGGTTGGATGCTTCGTTCCGATTGGATGCTGTGGTTGTTCGGGCTGGTAGATTTGCCCATGCATGCAGCCAGTTGTTGAAACAATGAGGTTTTAGCAAACGGGTTGCACCGAAGCCCTATCCCACTGGATTGCGGTCAGCTGATGAGCTTCAACTTCAGGGTCAGAAGGTGACGTTAAATGATAGAAAGTTGCGGTTTCGAAGTGTTCCGTTGCTTCCGGGCCAGTGTATCGATTCGGTGCCGGCGGGAAGGCTCTCAAGATTGCCAACCGCTAGGGTGACAAAAGATGTCCTGTTGTGTCATTATGGGAGTCAGAGCTTGAGGTTTATTTTGCGTAGGATTTGTGGATTATCTGTGAAGAATGTTTGGTTTGACTTATAGTGTCACTTATGATGGTGTAGATTTTCCAGACATTGTTTCATGTTCTCCGAAGAATATGTAAGTCTAACATCTTGTTCAGCCGAATTAACAAAGCTTTTTAAGTTGATAAGCGAAATTTTAGGTTAAGTTTTGCAATAAACTGTTATTTGTTAACAGAAATTACCACTGAAATGTTTAATTTCATGATCAGAGATAGACTTGACGAGTTCTTGGTGAGTTATTGCTCAGAAGCTTTAGTATTTCCAATAAAATCAAACTATTATGCTTGTTATATCCTTAGTTGAAGTCAAGATTTATCACATTTAACCTGTACCCCTTTTACAATCCTTTTCATATTGAAAAATCGTCCCTTTATTGCACACCATTTTTATCGGGACAACACATTACTGAAACTGTACTAAAAGTCGTTTTTTGTGTTTTTGATTTCTGCTTCAAGTTGCAGTCAATCTAGTCGAAATTCTTTCACTTCCACCACAACCACTCGAAAAGTAAGAGTAATTGATACCAGTGGAGCTGACAACCAACTGGCAGGACACGCTTTCCTTTTCCGTGACGATCATCCTTGTGCTTGGACGGGATGTTGCCACCATCTTGAGGCTAATGCAAGCCCACAAGCACCCACTGGATGAAAACCACGCTAAACCGACCGCTTCACAAATGGGGACTCATCAAGGAAGTGCCCGACCGCTACAACAACAACAACAACAACAGCAGCCACTACTACTACTACTACTACTACTACTAATATCACTACTTCTACGGGCAGGATATCCCGAACCCGGGCGACAGATGGAGCTATTGAAAAGTTGTCTCGAGAACTTTCTCACCGTTGCTTGCTGTGCCCTGTCCCCAATCTCTCCCGACCTCGCTTCAAGCTATTGTTTCGCTTGTTTGTGTGTGTGCGGGGGAGGCGGGGGGGTGTTTTCCCTTTCTTTTCTTTCACCGATTGTGCACTCCGAAACGCTTTCAACCCGGGCACCGTTTCGCATGAAATATTACGAACGTGAGTGTGGCAAGTGGGCTGAAAGTGTTTCGTTAACCCCTTTAACTGGGATACGGGAATGCTTACGGGTCCTTCTGGTGCGAAAGCAGCTTCTTATCGCTCCACAGCTTCCAGAAGAAAGCAAGATAACACCGAAACGGCGGAAAATCGTGCAAACCCTTACCAGCCAACTTCACCTTCTTGACAGACACACACACACACACATATATACCGGTACTTTGAAACTGGGCCCTTTTGTGCGAACCATTCAAGCACACGGCTTAATGCGAACAAAATGGGGCGATTTGTTTTAGTTATCCGGGTTGCTTTTGACACGCTCTTCTTAGTCCGTTCGGTTTTGCGGGCCCCAACTCACCATTGTTCGACGGTGGAGATGGTGACGAGGACGCCAAACGGGAGGACCACTCGCCTATTGCTAACCCATTCATGCAGAGCCCTATGTGCAACAAAAGGTGGTGGTGGTAGCGGAACAAGGGAAATGGCGAGCTCTCAAGCTGAAACGCTGCTAGAGAAAAAAAAAAAAGATAAAGCGGATCGCCTCTTCCGTCGATGGTCTCTTCATTCTTAAGATTCGCTGTGTTTATCTTTTCACATTTTGCGAAATGCGTCCCGGATGCGTCCTGAAACGGGGAAGGGTTAGGGGTGCTACTTACTGCGACCGACCGCTGTGTCGTGGGTGAGCCGGCAATCTGCAGCTTGCCAAGATGCAAACCGATAGAAGAGGATCAACGATCCCTTGCAGCTGCCCAACGGATGGTGAGGAAGAAATCGAGCGTTAAAAATGAATGTCCCGGAGATCGGAGCAATCGGGGATGCGGTTTCGGTGTGTATCAGGGCTGGGATTTGCTTAAGACCGGTCAGTGTGCTGGGGTGCTTCTGGATGCTCCGAGGATATTCTGACAACTGAGCACGGTTCATTTCACTGGTTCAGCATGGGGAACGCAACACGAGCAATGGTGGGTTTTTGAGCGCACAAGTGGCCTTGCTCGGAAGGGTTAAAATTGCAAGCAAAGGCTCTCGAGAAGCTTCAAAACGGGAAGAATAGAATGAGAGACTTAAGCCTTTCTAAATTATGGGGATTATATGATTTAAAAATCAACAAAAATATTTAATATGGCGCTTTCTCAAACATTCGCTCTCATGAGGAAAGCAAACAGAGAGTTTTTTAATTAATTGGCTAGCTAATTGGCACGGTCAAACTCCCTCATTTCAACTACGCCCGCAGCTGCCCAACCAAAACAACATATCTTTATACCTTACACCAGCAAAAGACTTCTCGTTGGCCGGAAGGTAAAGAAGAAGAAAAAAACACCAACTCTGCCAAGCTGCCAACGAGAAAAGCAACTGCACGAAATGCATTGTCTGAGCAGCACAATGAAGGCAACTGGCGCAGCATCTTTCCTGCATCGCAGCACCACCCTACGGCTTTGGTGCAGAACACCCTCGACTACACTCTCATCCCGATTGGCCCCAGGCATCCATTTAGAACGTAATTACATCAGTCATCATCTATTCATTTTCACCCCAGACCGCTTTACCCCCGGTTCCGTTACGATGCAACCGAAGTTTGTGTGCCGTTTTTCTCGTACTCCCAGAGGAGTACTTCCTGCACGCTGCCGTTTCCTTATTCCTGGGGTTGTAGGTAGGTGTACCGGTGTACCGACGAATGCAACGATGTGCAATGTTTTCTCAAAGAGATTATGTTATTTTTACGGAGCACGGGGACCGGGTGCGGGTTTGATGCGGTTGCTGGGGCCCAAATACGGATCGTGTTGCAATTCAACACGTGTGCAGAGCAGCATGTCGCTCAAACTTGCCGTAGCTCTGAACAATCTAAGATAATTTTGAAGTGTATTTTTATGACGCTTTTGATGTGGGAAACGTGCAGCTCGGGACAAGGACAAAGTAATTTTAGGATTTGGTTGTATTTGGTTGCTGGTTAGAAGTTTAGTTTGTAGAGTAAACTACAACGTTAAGACGCTGTGGTTTGATATAGTTTCCATAATCTGTAAATCAAGTGTAAAAGTAAAAAATGCTGTCAAATAACAGAGATATCAGGAAGAAATGTACTCCAACCAACTGAAATATGATGAATAAGAATTGAAATGTTCAATAAATTCCTTAAAATATTTAGAGCAATAACTTAAATCGTATGCCAATGTGAATACTTGAATTCATTTTACCTCTGCGAAGCATTTTTATTTATTATTATTATTGTTAATACCAATACACTGTTTTTTAATTATTTTACATGTTTACCCTATTTCCTCAAACAAAACAAACGAAACAGAAAAGAATAAATACAACTTGATGTAAATACAACTTTTACCAAAAATAATGTATTCGTTACAGATAACGCAATTAGAAAACAAAAGAAAACAAATACCCACAAAGAGTCTCAAAATCGACGGAAAACCAAAAAAATCAATAAAACAGTAAATCATATTATGCCACAAAGCTACTCCAACCAATTACGCTTTCTCCAATAGACTTCACTCTTTCGCACTCTCCCCTTACGCCAAACGGTATTACTACAGCCAGATGTGTCCCTGGTGTCGTTTGTGGAAACCGGATCGAGCTCAAGCAAACCGGAACCGGAAGCAATTACTTCTGAATATACTATTAAAGAGCGAGCGCGAGCGCGCGCGCTCGTGTATGTGTGTTTGGCTGACCCCTTCGTACTTTTATTGTCCGTGTGGTACGTACGGCACTGGTTTTGTTTGCTGGCACTAGTCTCACCTTAAGCCACCCCAAACAACAGAGCAACGGCTTCGTCACCTAACTAAATAGCGTACCCTTACGCGCTCTGCTAAACCACCATTGTCGAGTTACAAGCATGACGAGATCCCGTGCCCTAAAACTCCACGCCCCAGGTTCACCCCAGAAGTTGGCTCGGTCCGAAATTCAACCCGAATCTCAATTGCGTGCCTCTCGGTTGGTTTGCGTTTTTCGGAAGGTTAATTTAAGTGTCGCTCCTAGTCGGTTTGTGGGGTGAAGTTTTCCCTTTTTCCATTCCGTTCGTTTGTTGTTCCACTATCTTACCGTGCACTTCATTAACTTCCACTCACCGGCTCGAGAGAAAGGGGATACAGAAATTGGCTTTCTACGTGGAGCTGAGGATGTGCTCGGTGTACCAAAGACACGCACACAAACACGTACACGCTTGTGCCCTGAAACCTTTACAACGACGACGACACACTGCAGGAGCAACGGAAAAAGGAAACAGCAAAACAACAATGAGTAAGGATATTCAGTGAAAGTGTGTGTGTGTGTGTAGCCGTTCGTGAACGTAAGCCCAAAACCTGACTAGGCGCTTAGGGATGCCTTTCACTTTCTCCTATGCTCCTGCAAACCCGTACCAGGAACAACCGAATCAGAGAAGGATGATGAGTGTCACCCCGAGGTAAATTAGAATTCAAACCCTGCTTCGGTATGTACCATTGGCGGTGGCAAGACTGAATTGCTCCCGTTCGCTCCATTATCATTCCCTTCTGGGTAGCACCAAAAAAAGAAGCAAAAAAGGTCACACAGACCTTGAACGTTTCCACGTTTTTCCCAACTCATCCAACAGCATCGGGGGGGCTGGAATCAGGGAAGTACCACTAGTTCTGCCCTCATTCCCTCACTCGATAATGCTGAAGCTTAATCCAGGTCACGGGCTACACACACACACATTAACATGCACACAGCCATAGACACAAATACCACATCAGGAGCAAGAGAGTGCGCTGCACCCGTTTTCGTGACAATGTTTTTCTTTATTGAATTAAATCCTTCAGACCATCGGCTCTCGTCGTTGGCGTTGTCATCGTCGTCATCACGCGTTGGCGGAGAAGCCGGCCCTGTTTTCGGTGTGGGTACTTTATCGGGAACCGTTTCCTTCGTCGACGATTTGCTGCACGAGCTGCCGTGTGTGCGATGCCCTTTTCGCAGGGTGGCCCACGTGCTGCTCAGGTGTTGAAGGTAGGGAGCATTGGCGGGACAAGGAAACCCTCCTTTACGGGCCGTGGGAATATTGTACCCCAAAATTAGTAGCTAAAGGAAGCACTAGCGAGGGCGGAGATGTGCTTTCCATTTGCCGTGTAACCTTTAACCAGCTTTATCGCAAGCGTTTGGGGTGTACGCCTTTCGGTTCGGTTTTGCATCCGCTCCCTTTTTCATCATTTCCTTTCAGACACACACACACTCACACGAGCGCAGCAGAAACTCATTCGTCATGCTTTCCGTGAAACTGGGCGGGAAACTTTCACAACCCCCATTTGGGAAATTTTGGTGGGAAAATTAGAAAACCCTTACCGTCCCCCTCCCCCCCTTTCAGGTGCACCGTGGGAAAGTTGGGAAGGATTTGGGACCCTTTTTCCTGAGCTTCCTTTTTAACGACTATTTTCGAACCATATACCCTCACATCCCGCTCATCCTGCCGCCGTGTGATCAGTATCAGCACTGCCCTTCGATTGCATACGTTTCAGGCGCATATGTGGTTTTCTGCCGCAAATAAAAGGCAAGAAAGGAGGCGTTGCGGTTTCTTCATCACCAGATGCAGCCACAGCAAAGGAGATCGAGAAGCGGAGGGAAAAATAATTCCAACTCCCGCATGAAGAAAATCACCTGCATACGTGTGTGTGTGTGTGTTTCTCTTTGCCGGGTGGGGGTAACAAAGAAAAAAGCTTCCACCCCGCAGCGTGGAGAGAAAACTTATCGGCAACGGGTGGTATACGGCTTGATTAAATAGAGAAATGTTAATTTAATTTTAATTTATGTATTCCCATGCTTCGGGCGCTTCCGCGCTTGTGTTGGTTTGGCCCTGATTGCTTCAGGCAATACGTTTCCCGTCCGCACAACATGACACACGTCTTCGCCTCCGACGTCTGTCGCGTTCGTGCACTCGTGCGAGTTTTACAATTGTATTTGCCTACATGGAACTGGTGCTGATGCTGCACTTGGGCCAATCCCGCTTTTGATTAAATTGACGCCGCCGGAAATTTAGAGGGTATGATGTGTGCTTGACGAAAAAATGGTGCTTGTATGAGGGGTTGGCGTGTACAGTTCGATAAAACACACGGTAGCAATTCATTAACTTGCATAACATACGTATCGCTCAGCATGACACCGAGTGTGATGATGTTTCTTAAAATCAGCAAAAATCCATTGTGAAACATTATTCATCCGGTTACGATGGCTTCCACCACTACCAGGACCCGTTCCAGTGCAAATGTTAAACCGATCGACAACGATGACATGACTCTTGGTTTTGCATTTTAATTAAAAAATGACATGTTCATTTTAAAAATTACTTCCACGCTACATTTAATTGAGCAGCGGACGCTGTCATACTGGCTCGCGTTTCAATTTTATTAATTGATTGATCGATCGATACTACCATGTGGCTTGCAAAAATGCATTACCATTGCAAATAATTTGAGTCATTTTGTTGCTGACCTTTCGATAGAACAACGACTGATAAGTGTAAAATTATCACAATTTGATTAAAATGTGCAACCATTGCCATTCAATTATGATAATTGAACACAAAAAAACCCTTTTGTTAACTTTCTTTCTCTCACTACCAGCCATCGCCACGGTGTGAAGGCATTGTTCTGCAGCTCCTGAGCGCCTGTTCTTTTACCGATATCGATACATCTTTCCAGTGGCAAGAAATGCTTCCCATTCGAGTCGCATTTCTCATGGCGTGGTCTACGTGTTATCATTCCTTCACAAGCAGTAACAGCATTATCAATCGAATAGAAACCCTCGCTTCCGTTCGTTTGGTTCGTATCGATCTATATAAATTTACTCGCCCCAAAATTCCAGTGCATCCAGAACCACAGCCGAGAACCGAGTTTCAGCATGTTTTCCTTTCCGTTCTTTTCCTGCACAACGTTCGCAAAACAGATTGGGGGAGGGGAGGAAAAAATACTAGACAAAACTCTGGAAGCTCATCGTTACATTCGACCTACTTTCCGCTGATAAGAACGTTCACACATTCGTACACGCTCGTGCTGAGTGAAGCTGGGAATCGAGTGTATTTCAGGCGCAATTTTCCCCAGTTCGGCGGCGCTTGTTCTAGCGTGCTAGAGTGCTGGAGCCGTTGAGTGCTTTCGGTGGCAGAGTAACTCAAATGATGTTCTGTGTTTTTCTCGTAATAATTCTTGCTGGAGCAAAGGAAACACACACGTATTGTTGGAGGGAATTTTTAGAGCAGAAGTGTGAAGCCGATATTTGAAGAACACTTCTTGATGACGTTATGAATTACTTGAAAGTTTAATATCGCTCAGGTGTTGTTCTTAGGTAAATATTATTTGAGAGATATAAAAAATGTCATTCACTGTCTGCGATATGTCTTTATGGTGTTTCATTCTTACTATTATGATCTTAGGATTGAATGTTTGGATTGGTGTGTAAACACTCAAGACGAACAATTTTCATTATTTTAAAGACGGTCATATATGTCTAGGTTCATCTGTTTCTTAGCAAGAAAGAATCACAAGGAATGGTACAAATGGGTTTTTTACGTACTTATTTAGAATAATAAATATAAAATATTGTTATTCGAAGATTATCCACACATTCGAATGTTTTGTTAAACGCTCAAAAACATTTAGTAATGCGTGAAAACTCAATTGTTATTAACATGTCCTGCTCTGGGCCGTATCAACCCGCTACAAAAGCAATGAAGGTAACTCAACTAATCGACACGGTGTTCTTCATAGTCATTCAGATTTTTGTACTATTTGTAAATTAAATGTACATAAACGTTTGATGAACCAATTGTTTTGAATCTTGTTTCATTTTCTGTTTGAAAAAAAAACGCGGGAACTCTTGCAACAGTATCTCAACACGCAACACATAACATTCATTCGCTTATTGGCACTCATTTCCACCCCCGCCCAGCGAACGCTCGTGAGTGGCAAAAATTATCTCTCTATTTTTCCAACCCCTTCAAATGCCAAACAATTCTCTACTATTTCTCCTGCTTGAAATTGAATGTACAACCTTGCTTACAATCGCGCACAAATACACAGACACATTACATCCTCGAGAGAGAGAGAGAGCGCGCTCTCTTGTGCTCTCCTTCGTCTTATCGGTTGGGAAGTTGGTTGATAAAAATCGTCCCGTCCCGAGCACGTTCAGTAGTGTGTTGACCGTGGCCACCGATGGTTGCAAACAGTTTTCCGCTGGGGCAACAACCATTCTGAACCCACAAGGAAGAGGAAGGAGAAAAAGGAGCAAAATTCCAACCAACCCTCCCAAAACGGAGCAGTGGTCGTAGGGTAGCAGGGTAGTAAAAAGTGTGATGGGTTGGTGTTTTAGGGGTGTTTAGGGGTCGCTATCGTCGATTCTAGAGGAGCTGCGTAGAGCTGCTGCATTACAACAACTCTCCCATTGCTACTCCTTCTCAACCACACGCAGAAAGTGTTATCGGGCAGGTGGTGTGCTTTAAGCAAGCGTGAGTTGAATTGTGCCGTGAACGAGCGCTGTGTGTGTATAAATTGTGTTGTGTTGTTGCGCCCTTCAAAGCAGAAATATGTGAAGCAGCAGCATTCTGGGGAGGGTTTCCTGTTTTGGTCGTGATTGTGGGTGTGCGCTAAAACTGATTGCCTAAAGCGCATTGTGTAGCAATAGTGCGTATTTTGGTGCTGCTCAGTAGAAGGCTAGAGTCAACTGTGTTGCATTTTTTGGCTTTAAAGAGAGTGGAGAACCACAATCATGTTTCTCAAGGTGTACTTTGTGTTATTAAGGACGATTTATTTGTCAGAAGATGTTTATAACTTTTTTTATTTATAATTTAATACAACCGAATTTAAATTTTATATTTTAAAATGTATCGTATAAGCAGACAGTTTTAGCAAAACAAATAAAAGCCCACCCAGGAAGTTATAAATACATCGCTCAGGCTCAAATAAATTTTCCCTTTTTCTCGGTACCGAGACGAGTCTAGCAATGCGAACCTGCTGGGGGTAGTGAAAAATAAATGGAGCGTCTGTGAATGGGCGGAAGAAAGCGTCGGCTCGCTCATAGTAACATAATGTGTAATTGTGTCTATTCCATCCGGTACAGGAGTGGTGCGTGCGTATAGCCGTATATATATGTATGTGTCTGTGTATTTGTGTGTTGAGTGTACAATCTGTTGAACGTTCTGGTCTGCCGTCTGCCGACTGCTGCTGCACAGCGAACGGCAAAACCCCTCGCGTAAGCTTTTGTGCCATTGTGAGCGCAATTTGGATGTGAGGCCTATTGTGTTTGTGTGAGTGTGTGTGTGTCTGTGTGTAAGTGTGTGTTCTTTGTACGCGCGCTCGTGTGTGTGTGTGTGCACATGGTTGTGGAATCATCAGAAAACAGGGACAAAATGTTCCTATCTTTAGTGTGCCGTTGAATTCAGCGCATTCTTCAGTGGATGAAAACAATGGAATGGAAGGGAAGGCGCTGTTGCTACTACTTCCCGGAAGCGATATTTATCCTGTGTACGTATCTTATGAAAAAGCTCCTGTTTTCTCCCACCATTGATGGGTTATAACAGAATGGGTATTACAGTGAATTGTTGAAAAGGTTTTTCGAAGAATGGCATCGTTATTGAGTTTAAAACCAAATATAATAATACTTCTGCTACTTGTATTGTTTGCTTGTTGGTTGAAGTAGAACAAATCGAAACCTGTTCCAACACCAACAATGCACATTCATGCATCGTAAAAAGACTCTAAACAGTGATGCCACACACAAAACAGTGGGACTCACACACAAAAAAAGCATACTTCCAGGCCACTCCTCTCCAAGGGAGCCTAAAACGCCACCAAAAATAATAGAAAATGCACATAAAAATACTAAATGGAATTCCGGCACTTCGGGCCCCTTTTGCGGGAGGACGTTTTCCAACACGCCAGGAAAAAACGGAAACCTTTGCGGTGGTGGATGGATGGGAAATGGGAAACACAGAGCGACCAGACAAAAGTCACACAGAACAGGCCCCGACGGTGTGCCGGCCCGCTGACAAATGTTTTCCGACAAGTTTTTGCTGTTCGGGCGTTCCTTTTTTTTTTGTTTCTTACATCTTGCTCCCGTGCTCCCGTGCTCTTGTGCCATTTTTCTTCGCTGCGTTAGCGTTGCGTTTTTAGATTTTCCTCCACTTCCCTTCGGCACGAAATAATGCCGCATTTTCACATCACATTTCAACCAAAAACCCACTTTACCTCACCAAACGCTCCCCGGCTCCCTTTCTGTCCCCCCTTGGCGCCCCATTGGGTGAAGTGATGCAATAAGCGTGCGGATGGAACTTTTACGATTCATCTTGTTCCGTTCGCTGCTCCCGGTATCGTTTTGCATATGCGACAGCAGGGGAAGCCAATGAGTTTGTTCGTTTGGCGATGGGTGTGGTGGTAAGGGTGCATGATGAAAATGGGAGTAAATCGCATTGCGTTTCGTAAGTTCGAGCCGGCGACCGGGTACGTTGACTTTGACGCGACGGGGCATTCGCATGTTGCGAGCGCCGAGATCAAACAGTCAAGAGATTGAACGATATTTGTCATTTTCGAACGACGTATAAACATACATTATCCTTCGTTTTGCGAGGGGAGAATGCAAGGCGCAGAGGGTAACAGAGGGCGAGAAAGAAAAAAGGAAATGAAACAAGCATTCAAGTTTGGCGTTCCCTTTGGGCAATGTGCCGGCATTGTCAGGATGGGAAATGGGATTTTCATCACATTTTGCTAGCCATGCGTGCTAGCTACGTGAAGGTATGTGCGCCTCGGCATGTGCGGTACTACTATTGTGTTGGCATGCAGGCAAAACATAGGAGAAAACATTCCTGTTCCTGTTTGTTGGGTCGGGCTTGATTGAAGCACAATACAAATATTTTAATGGAACAAACGAGTATCATGTCGGTTTGTTGTCGTGACGTGATTTTGCGCTTTGAAATAAAAAAAACGAGTATATTGCAATGAACATAAGCACAAGATTGAAGAGAAAGTAAGATTGTGAGTATATTACTTTAACATTAAAATGGTAATTTTTTGCGTTGTTTCAAATTGCTTCAATATAGTAAAATAATATTAAACTAGAAGGCAACAAAAGAATTTTAAAATGGAGACGCCTGGTACCGCAAGTCAACACGATATAGGTCCGCTTTCGCGAAACAAATATTTAACACAGCCCACCAATTTGTAGCACATTTGTATTGCATTGCTGCTGCACAGAAAGAATATCAATTGTTGTAAAAAGAGCTTCATGCGCTATTGATTGTACTACGCCACCCGCTAGCATCATCATCACCACAACCAACACCCCAACACCAACACACGTGCAAGAACCTTTTAATTTATTCATCACCATAATGAGTGGGAATTGACGCCAGCTGGACAACGGTGGGACCACATTTGCACATTGTACAGTGTATGGCGAGAGGTCATTACCACTGTCGATCTCGTATTTCCATACAATGCGTGATGTAAATGATCCGTTGCAGAACAAAACGTTCGACGAACTCGTGTTGGCCATATATTAGCATAAAGGAAAAAGGAAAATACTGTTGTGGATTATAAAATAATACAAATTTCCGTGTTTAGAATTACAAATTGGCACATTCAAACCAGGATCATTTTAATCATGTTTCGCATTTGATTTAGTTCATTTTGGTTTAGGCAAATTATTCCCCTCAATGTTGGGCTAACGTACGGATTGTGTGTCACATTAAACCATAATTTAATAAAGCGATCGATGTGTCAGCATACAAGGTTTAGCGAAATTCACTTGGCCTAAGCTCTTCCGGTATCATCCACTAACTGATTAATTAATCCCGGCCCCGCTTTTCACCAATCAAAGATCGATAGTGTGCCTCCGATGCGTTTCCATACTCTTCTATTAAACCTGTGCACATTTGCCATGGTGGGCATACATCATCATCATCATCATCGTTAGCATTATGCGCTTCTGAATCGATGCCTATTGGAAACCGAGACAATAGAGAGCGGTTCCATTAAACCGTGGCCGTGGATGAATCAAGCACAGACTAACCTCCGCTATGCAAAGGCATATTACTCTGTGTGTGCCGTACGCTCAACCGAACTGTGAACCATTTGGGTGCGTTGAATATACGGGGCCACCAGCACGCTTTCATGGTACCGCGGCGTCCGCTAGCGAAGCCATTTTCATTGGCCAAACTGATTCATTAATATTCATGACAGATAGAAATATGATACGAAACCATCAGAAATCTGATGCATATTGAAGAGGGAGGTGGTGGGTAAGATGGGTCGTAAGCGTGCAAGTGCTTTAAAGGTCAACGAGGCTTATCTGTGAGTTACTGTTTGTTGAAGCTGTACGAAAAGAAGAAGGAAAAAAAAAACAAAGATTCATGGTGCTTTCAGTTATCCAGCATGAATCATGCCATCTACATGTGTAGGCTAAAACGGGTACTTTACAAAGCTAAATTCCACGTAAAGCTTCAAAACACAATGTTAGCGAACCTGTCGGTAGCTGTCAATATTCGTCAGTGTTTTTTTGCGTTCGTTTCAAAGTAGAACCACATTTTGTATGTTTCAATCAACCTACACAGTGCCACACACACAGGAAGCGGTAGGCAGTTCCAGTTCCAGCTAAAAATGTAGATTCGTTTTTTCTCTGATATTTCAAACGAAAATGAAACAAACAACAACAAAAAACAATCGAAAAAAGCGCTGACATATGTAGGCTAAAAGTTACGCTTCCGTGAAACATCATTGTGAACGGGGTCGGTTTTTGCCTTGGTTTTTCATTTCAAAATCTAAACAACTGTGTTTTGAGCGTTTCCTCTACCAACGAACGCTACTAGTCGGGAAGGATGAAGCTGACCAAAAGCAATCGCCTGGATCAAATAATCAAAAACCATGGTGCCGCTGCATGCATAACTAAGTGCAGCAGCTGCAACGCTGTTCAAACCAATTTAACCGAAACCATCCAATATGCTTTCGATGTCGGTGTGGATTGTGGTGCCGAAAATAGTGTTCAAAATATTGGTGTGATGTGTATTTTAATTTCAAATCATGGCCCACAGCTCTCAATTCCACTGGTAAAGTCAATGGGGCTCTTTAATTTACATGATTTTGCGACGGTATGATTGAGCATTCAGACATTGTTGAAACTAAATAATGGGACCCTTCACGATTCTAGTAAGTTTTTTGTAAAATAAGATTCGAGTACCTGCTCGAAAAAAATCAAAACGACCCATGTGGCATTTGCTCGAAATTGTTATCCCATATCTGCTCGATTAGAACTCGATACGCTTGAAATTGTGGATTTGTGTGTGATCAAGTGTGTTGAAAGCGCCAAGATTTGGTGTGTTCGTAAATTAGACGTTCCACTATCGATGAAAGATGCCGTCGAGCTCATTTTTTCATTCATAGCTATGGTTTTTTGATGAAAAACAAAAGCTTATTTTGTGTGACGTAATTCTATAAAAAATGGGTATTATTTAAGTATAAAATGTGTACATGGCCAACTATAACGATATCAAACATCATTTCTGAGTGAATCTAGAAGAAAGTAATGAAAAAGTCGCATCACAGTTGATTTTAAAGGACCTTTTTCTAAATTCCCTTAAACTGGTGCAGTTTAAGGGAAGTTTAAGGCTCCAGTTTAAGCGAATTTGCTCAAATTCCCGCTTATTCGTGCTCGAAAATGTCAATTGGAGAGGTTGTGCTTTCTTTTATCCTAAGGTACATTAAAGATTTTGGTGGTGAAATCTAGATTCAAAGCGTAGGTAGACCAGGTGTTCTCATAGCTTGTTTTTTATAACCAAATTTGAACGTCATTTTTTGACAGGAAGGGTGAAAACTTTTGTTCAAACAGGCTTTCTGGTAACTTGACGAATACACAACACATTCTTAAAATCTTTATTGATAAGCAGAAGTTATAAAAATCAATCTTCTAAATACATACACCTTGGGATAAGCCCACCAGTATATTATATCCACTTTGATAGCTGCTCGAAAACTGCTATACAATGCATACAGCTGACAGGCTGAAATTTCAGCCTACGAACTTAAAACGAAAAGGGGCCCAATGTTAGCTATAGTAAATGCGCCGTACTGGTTGTTAGTGTATAAATAATAAAGGGTTTAATAAAACATGTCATCATCTTTCTAAGGTATCTGGATGCTCAATTAAGAACATGCGTCCATAGGAAGGGCCTTTAAGTGTAATATGTAATGACATTTTCTCGCAAATCATAGAGTATATCAACCATTGATTAATCGAGTTCAGCTATTGCAATTAATTAACCAACTTTGAAGTGAGTAGTTCAAATACACAAACACATCACTTGCTGCTGACCAAAGGGCACACAGTATGTCACTTCACAAGCAAGAAATGTCTATCAAAAATGACAAACGCTTCATCAACCGGTACGGCAACTAGCAGCCATTGTAAAAGCGAGAGATTTAAAATATTTCCATTCCACTCCACAAGAACTCAATCTAACCTGACACAACCTGTCAAACCCTGTGCCCTATCGTTTGGTATGTTTCACATTTTTGGTTTGGAAGAAAGATTTACATTAAAAGGAAGAGAGAAAATTGTTTGCAACAGTAATCGAAAGCGATCGATGCTCGTGCTGACCAAAACGAAGTAACGATATAGAAAGTTCACTCTATTTAGGACAAAAAAACGGAAGGAAAGGTAAATAAAGTATATATAATGTCGGGAAAGTTTTCTCATTTCGCGTGTGGCTTATCGCTGATTCGATTTCATTCCCAGTATTGGTGTATTACTACTGAGGAAGTTTTTTGTTTTCACCTCACTTCTGTTTTGTGCAATGGAAATACATCGAACAATGAGTTATAAAAGAGCATTTCCCGCCGCAATGCTTTATGCTGCTGTAGTTGTTCGATTTTTAATAACATAATTTTATGGACACTGGCAAATTGTTGCTCAGTTTCTGCGCATTAAAACCCATTACTTGTAACCCATCCGCCAATAGCATATTTATTGCTTCCGGGCGAACCATCAACGATAAGCTCGGGCGATGAGGTGTCCGGCAGCCACAGCTGTATGAAGCTGCCATCTAACGATTACGGCGAACAGCCAATGAAACGTGCCTGGCGAAGAGACAATCCACAGCTGCACCACCACCAGCACCAAACAGGCACCACGAAAGCGTAGTTTATATTCCCTCTTATCTTTGCCCTTGCCATGGTAAGCTCCTGCCCACCGCACCCTCATTTCCATTCCCGCTCCGCCGCAACGAATGCGTGAAAAATGTGTGAATCAGTAAAATTAGTATTAGTCGCTCCCCTTGTGTGTACCGAGTTCGTTAGTATGTATCTAGCGTGGGAGGGGGGAGTGCATATCGCGGGGTCCATGGTAGGACTGCGCAGAAAAGGAAGATTTATTCTGTTTGCTCTTTCGGATCGGTGCTCTTGCCCATAATCAAACTTACGCGCCGAAGGTTTGTGGGAACCGAAGACGAATAACAATTTCGGTTGACTCACGTACACTCACACACAGTCCGCCGGTGGCCGGCCCTGCTAGATTAGCTTGGCAAAGATGCGAGCGAAGGGTTCGCCTCGGTTGGCAGGGATTTCGGCGTGCGGGCGCTTGTCAATAAACCGGATCCGTGCCGAATCGGAACCAAAGCCTTAAGTAAGCAAACGCGCGAATGGCGCACAATTTATTTCATCGGGCCCGGGGAATCCTTTCACTAATACTATCGCATTTATTATATTTCGATCGTGACGTTGTAGCGGAAAGGAATGCCCAGGTCGCTGTGATGATGTTCCGTCCGTCGAAATGGCATTTGAATCGGCCTAATCACATTAATCTATTAGGGGGAGGGTGGGGGAGGGGGAGAGCGTTGCAGGCACACAGGCGGCAGGAACATAAATCAATCCGGTGAAAGAAAAAAAACAGCTGTGTTAGCATGGAGCTTTCCGGCGTTTTGTTGCTTGTTTGCTTTGGAGGGAAATCGATACACTTTCGGGAAAGCTGTGGAGCAAAGCTACGTTTGTGAATGTTGACTAGATTATATTATAGAATACTTTAATATCTGCTCAGATCGACACTCCGAAATGGACAAACAGAATGAATTTTTAACGTTCGTTTTGTTCCGTCTCGCCAACAACCTTCAACAACACTGCTGCAACGAGTGGGTCCTCCTACCAAGCAGACGCTTTTATGGTATGGCGTCATAATAGAATGTAATGATTATTATTGCCGTCTGCTGAAGAAGCAATTGTTAAGCACCTTCCATTTAATGTTGATGGTGATTTTTGTTTCCTTACTTATCAAAAGCTCAATTCAAAAAAACAAATTTAAACATCGTTTATGGCTCTTTTTTGTCGAACGATCCCACCGATTTCGTTTCGTCGCTAGCGACATTCTGTAGTGATTGCGATTAAAATATAAATATCTCCATCTCCCCTGGCCTTCTCCTTTGCGAGCGTTATAATGCTTCGTTGGCAAACACTTTCTCTTTGCCGGGCATTATAATGCTATGTCGTTTCATGTCTCTGTGCAAACTTGCACAAACGAGCACGATTGAGTTTGGCAATAAAAATTGTTCCTCATGATAACTCTATGGAAAAGGGCCGCGTTGTGTGGGAAAGATATTCAGCGAAAGAGATGGCCCTGAGATGGCCGGCCGAGACCAGTATCAGATTACCGAACGAATTAAAGTTTATATGCCTTAATTGCTGACACGATCACGAGACCCTTCCGTGACGATGGCTTTGCACGACCGTTGTCGACGATGGTGGTGGTGAAATTTGTGTAATTTGTTTCTTTTTTTTTCTTTGCCCGTAAGCTTGTGTCCTTGTAGTAAGTGCAAATTAATTCCAAACACGAAATCGGCGCTTGACACGAATGAGTGAAATAACATGCTCGCGTACACAGTCGAGCGAGCGTAAGGGCAAAGCGATTGTCGAAACCGTTTATAAAGGGGGGGTCAAGCGGAAGTTTATGGGGAGTGTGCTTTTATTCTTCACAAACAACTTGTTATTAAAAATTATCGTTTGCGATGGTTGTGGAAAAGTTTGAGAAATATTTCATCAAAAGTCATTAGCTTTGATGGCAATTATTATGCCAATTAACATTAAAAGGATGTACCGTTGGCTAAAATGGACCGAAACTTAAGCAACTCTTGGCTGGCATTTTGCATTTTGGTCATGCTTTGTAGTTAAGTTGCCAATAAGTTGCAATCGGCTGAGTATAATCGTAATTTAATTTAATTTAATCATAATTAATTCAATACTCCCAATGTGAAGCAAGTTCATAAAACCGTTCTCCAAGACACAGGCAAGCCGAAGAGATGAACGGTTTAGACGCGCTAGTCCCTTAGAGTTTGAGTCCGTACGTTAAACAGTAATGAAAAGCAGCACCGTTTCGCGTAGTAATGAAATGCATTTTCCTCTACCTAAGCTCTTAAATTTCATAAGCACGACAGGACGACTTCACGACGAACTGTTGCTTGCAGAGCCGCGCCCGCTTGTGAGCGGCAGAAAATTAATCAACTCGTCCTTTAAACCCGAACACACGCCCACCAATAGTAGCGCACACGCACACACACACAACACTGCACGCGAAGCCCAGCCCATGTCTCTTCCTGTGTTCGTTTCCCCGTTGCTTCACGCTCGTTGCTTCTGTCTGACTCGTGGCACCACGGCCTGCACGGTCTGAAATACGAATTTAAAATGATTTTACGACCTAATTTTCCAACCCACTGTCCTCATCCCGTCCTCGCAGTGGATTCAGCCTCGCCACGTACGCGTACCATCCTGAAGGTGGTGCCATCCACCACCATCAGCAGCTTCTATTTCTGTTTGCGCGTTGAAGCGCTGGCACACACTGAGACGGAAAAGCGTCCCGTCGACTTTAATTGGAATTCTTCACACAATTCCGTCCGCCGAAGGGAGCATGAAACAACCCGGTAGTGGTGGTGGTGGTGATGGTGGAGGAATGTTTTCCTTTTCCACTCTTTTTCCACTAGAAATGTAAAGGAAACGTATCACAACAACAGGCGGTGATTGGCGGTGGAGTCTGTTTACAGAGGTGACATAAAATTACTTCCCAACTACGTTCCACAATTTGCCTTTTTTTTGGTTCTCTTTCGCACAGCATTCCTGCCACAATCGCATGCTGTAGCACGTTGTAGTAACGGAGGTTTTATGTTCCAGCAGTGCAGTGCAGCATGTACCTTACGCACGCATTGTGAGGGTGAAGAAAGCACAAAGTGGTGCCCGCTTAGACCGACTATGGATGGGTGTGCATGTTTGTGAGCTATTCTGCTTTCCATTAGTATATTTTATGCTTATTTATAGCAAGTACTCTTGTTAAAAATAAATGTTGAATCTGCTAAAGAACTGTCTCTCCCTCTCTCTCTCTCTCTCTCTCTCTCTCTCTCTCTCTCTCTCTCTCTCTCTCTCTCTCTCACTCTCTCTCTCGCGCGCGCTTCGGTAAGGAAAGCATTGCATTCAATTATCTGCAAGGATCTAATCTACGAGCCATTGTTGGCCTCGGCCTGCAACTATATTAGTGTGAATCAACATGGTTTTGTACCCAGGCGATCTACAACGACTAATCTACTAGAATTTGTTAGCAAATGCCATAAATCTATCGATAACGGTTTACAACTAGATGCTATTTATACGGATATCAAGGCAGCATTCGACAGTGTATCGCACTCCATCTTGCTAGCGAAACTCGACTTACTTGGTCTCCCAAACCCTATGATAATGTGGCTTAGATCGTACCTTACAGATCGTCAATATTCTGTGAAGTTAGGCCCGTACATGTCAAGTCCAGTACATGCATCTTCTGGAGTCCCGCAGGGCAGCAACCTGGGTCCTTTGCTGTTCCTTCTTTTCATCAACGACGCGACATTGATCCTTCCGGCTGATAATCATCTACTGTACGCAGATGACGCGAAAATTT
The DNA here is from genome assembly GCF_943734735.2 of Anopheles gambiae. Classification (NCBI taxonomy): domain Eukaryota; kingdom Metazoa; phylum Arthropoda; class Insecta; order Diptera; family Culicidae; genus Anopheles; species Anopheles gambiae. The sequence continues at coordinate 90,653,388 of NC_064601.1, forward strand.
TTCGTGTTATTCGTGAACCAGAAGACCACGCCCGACTGCAAACTTCCTTGCATGAGTTCCAGTGTTGGTGCAACCGTAATGCTTTATCCCTATGCACACATAAATGTGAAGTCATCACTTTCAGTCGTTCTCGCTGCCCATCATTGTATGAATATGCGCTTGATGGACAGTCCTTGGTGCGAAAACTATGTGTTAAGGATCTAGGTGTTTTGCTCGATACAAAACTATCATTTAAGGATCAGCTGGATCACGTAGTAGCCACCAGCAATAGAATGCTAGGACTAGTTATCAATATGACTCGCGAGCTTAACGATATACCTTGCACCAAGGCGCTCTATTGCTCACTTATCCGGTCGTTGATGGAATATGCAAATATCGTATGGTGGCCAACTGCAGCGCGTCCGTTAGCTCGATTGGAATCAATCCAGCGCAAAATTTCACGATTTGCACTTCGCTCATGGAACCAAAGGCTCGATTACCGGACTAGGTGTTTACTACTCGGGCTACCCACCCTAAGTGAGCGAATACGAAAAGCCAGGTTGTCGTTCATCACGGGACTTCTCGACGGCCGTATTGACTCTCCGTCACTACTGGCTGCCATCAACCTGTACGTTCCGGCCAGGCCGCTCCGGACTCGGGCAATGTTGGCCCTCGACGACCGTAGAACGCAATTTGGCTCCTCTGACCCGTTCATACTTATGTGCCGTGCTTTCAACGCAGTCAGCGACGCTTTTGAACCGAGGATTTTGCCAACTGAGTTTAATGATCGTGTTTCTGTGTTAAATTTGGTTCCATAGTGCACATTTTTATGTTTTATGTTATTGTAAACCAATGTAAAAAACTCATTGTAAAACATTGCTAAAATGGTTCGAGAGGGCATTATTGTCCATCGATAGACAAATAAACATAAACATAAGGAGATGTAACAGTAATAAGCATTACGGTTTGAAAGCGTTTCCTAGTAACGGGGAGCTCAGCTGCATTCGTTTGCTTTTCCCATTTGCAGCTATTGAAGTGCATTCATATTTTTGCAACCAACTATAAAAAGGAAGAGCAAACCGAAAGAAAGTAGTTGCAGGTTGCATTTACTTCCTGCTTTCTGCTAGTGGAAAAGAAAGCATCCGACACGCGAAGAAGAAGTGGATCGTGGTATAAAAATGCATTCAATATTCATTATCTTCGCTAGTAGATAGGTGTTTGAAATGAAGAGAGTGGTAGTATTTCACCATGATCAAGTACTTTTGCTATGCAAAGTGTGTTTCTTGTAAAACCGTTAAAATCCGTGTTTCATGCAAATTAAGCCAAAGCTGTAAAAATAGTTGACTATAGTACATAAGCTATCGGTGAACTAGATAATACAATCATTTATGATTTAAAATTATAATATTATGAAAATACCGACTAAGTACAAACTTGGAAAACGCATAACAAAAGCTTTATTGAAACAAGACAAGTCAGCAAGGCCACACTGCAAACTCGTTGCTAAAACGCACACAGTGTAGCATAACATGAAATGCATTTCTTATGAATCACTACCAGTGCTACAATATTGTACGCTCGTCGCCAAAAGCCCACCATGTCGTTTGTCATTGCAGCATGGTAGGTAAAACCATTTGACGAGAAAACAAGGTACGCAGTGATAACTTTTTGTCCTATAATAAAACAAACAACCCCAAGCTGAAACCATCTGCAGCCATGAGCGATAGTGCATCTTCGTATGAAATTTCATCTCTGACCACATTTTCCACTTTATGCTTTATGAGTTGTACCGGCAGTGGAGCAACGAAAAAAAAATAATTAAAGGTACACGAACCAATTTCCCACTCGTTCCACTCGTTCAGTCATCATGGGAGTCTATCCTTTCTTTCCAACAAGCAAACGGGACACGAGCTCCATCTTGAGCGATGATACAGAACGAGACGGACAGTTTTGATAGAGTTGCTGATTTTTGTTTTCGCCTCCTCCTTTTCAATGTGCTGCCAGCAGAAATTCTTCGTTCAACGCTTTCCCAGAAAGCCGGAACACTACTGCTCGTCGTCGGTCGGTACATTAGAATGCACAAAAAGCAGCAGAATCGTTCCTATCCATTGGGCGGAAGTAGGAAGCGGTTATACCTCCGAAAAACCACGGCGTGTGGTCTCTTCGGCAAGCTAAAAATGTGGTGTTGATAACTCTGAAGGTTCGTCCGGATACATTCTACCAGCTCGTTGATGACTGCTGTGCTACAACGGCATTTGCGATGCAGTCCGTGGAGAGATGGGGGGAGGGGAAACGAATGCGAGATTTATTTGATTGTATGGAATGCAAATTTGATCTTAATTGAGTTTGCCAAAGATGCTCCCGAAACGCCCCAAAACGATCGTCCCGTATGTAGTGTTTGTGCGTGTGGAGTGAGGTCTAGTACGAGCTCATTTCTAGTTTTCAAAACATATGAGCAACCGCTCACAACGAAACCATCGCCGCGGGTTGCCGCCATTCAGGCGCCCGCCGTTGGCTTTGATTTTAAGTGCTTACCACACGCGCTGGCACTGGCAGCTGTGGTAAAATGGATTTAGGGCACACATACACTCAACAACAACAACGAAATACCGCACTACATAATGCACAGCCTGGCTGCGGGAGTGCGTTAGCCCATATTTGTAGAATAATTTTGACGCTGTTTCTTCTCTTTTTTTATCTTTTTGCAGAAATGTGACTCTACCCCGTGTGTAGCTAAATGTGGATGCTCCGACATTGTCCGAGAGTCGTTCTGGATGGAGAAGCGTACTTGCGTGATGCAATCAATAGCAGCAAAGCGATAAAGCAGCAACACTTTTGTACAACACTACTAGCAAACTAATCAAGCAGCGATCAAGATTTACCAGCTGAAGTTTATTTTTTCTCAAGAAATAGCAACATCAATCGTGAATTTGACTTGAGCGTTACACAGTGTGAGAAGATGAAATGATCGCATTGGAAAACTTACCGATACAGAGCGACTATCCTGTAACACTTCACATACTATGAAACGGTCATCCAGCCTGTGAAGCAGCGTCATTCAACCAGTGACTTTGACACGATCGCACCGAAACACGAAACCAGTACTTCAGCACATTCGCTCGAACACACATTTGCACGTACTGAAGATGAAGCTGTAAATAATAGTAAGCCTTCAGGGCATTCGCTCACGCCCCCCCATCATACACGAACTTCAAGAAGCAGTCTCCAGCATCGAGCAGCTGAACATAAAAAGGCAGCAAAGCGTCAATTTATTTGTTTCCTTCTCAGGAGGTGACGTTAACCATCTCGGTGGGAGAAAACGCCGTTCAAAAGAGTGGAGAACGCCGTCGAGAACAACAAAGCAGCAATAAGAGGTTGGTGGTCCTGCACCGCCTCCCCCCCGCATTGTGTAGCTGATAGATCTTGAGTTGTTGTGCAAGAGCTGCTTAAGTGACGGCCGCCCAGAACAACAACAAAACCTACCGTGTGCTTCCGTGCAAAACCCCCTACCGAGAGAGAGAGGAAGAGTGTGGGTGAGCGAGAGTAGGAGGTGTGAGGAATAAAAAGAGAAATAGTAAACAACAATCACACACACACAGACAAGAAGATGAGTTTCTTCAGCTCGCTACAGCAGTACGTGACGAGTGGAGTGGCCGGGCTGGGGTTAAACCCACGACGGTTTTCCCTTTCGCGCCAGGAATCGGCCGAAGGTTCGTCCGGCCCGTCCGGCGGTCACTCGTCCTCGTCGTCCTCCGTCACCTCACCGTACGGTGGCGTTTCGGGTGGGATGGGACACAGCCCCGGTCCGAGCCCGGGAGGACCGGGTAGCAGCGGCCAGGGCATGGGTGGCAGTACCGGATCCGGTGGCAGCGGTAGTGGAGCGACCGGTGGCGGATCGTCCGGCATGATGGGAGGCACATCGACAGCGGCAGGAACGTCCCTCGGTAAGTGGCACTGATGCCTGAGCTGTACCGTTTTCCTTTTTCATTCAAAATGCGGGAAATGTGGGAACAAAATGTAACACTGCACCCATGAGACGGGACACGGAGAAGACACATTGCACCCGCTCCAAGTCATACTGTCAAGTGGTGGCTTAGGCAAAAGATTACGACCACGTTGCATAGCATTTTGGAAGCGGGGCAGCGAACAGATCCCGCAATTTGACGCGATGTAAAAACGATAGCGGCGAAAGATATTGCATGCTTTCCGCTTCACATGCTCTGCTGCGCTTATTGCGACTGCAATACAAAAATGCACTTACAGCATCCGGTGAAGGGCTCTTTGGCTGTCTTTTTGCTGCCCTGCCTTTCACGTGCAGGCGTGCGGGTTCTAGAGACAGACAGAAAATGAAATGAAACAGGAAGTGTGCATGCTCGGGCGTATGCTTTTAAGGGCAGGACGTGTCTCGGTGGCGATTTGCTTCAGAGCACAACGGCTGCAAAATTAAAGCATTTATGTGTAGGTGAATTTGCATCTGTAGAAGCTATGCAAAATATTTGCAGAAAACGCCTTAAACTATGCAATTTTTAGTACAATGCAAATGTCCGCAAAAGGTGCTTATTAACTGAAGAAAGGATAAGGATGAGAAAGCATGATAAATGCCATTTTGTTGTTCATCTATTTCTTATCAATTATAGATCTTATTAGTGTTTCATTGAAATTTCAAATGATGTCTTCAACAACATTTGAAAATAAATCGTTAAATATTTGCGATTAATTAATCCTCGTTGCATACTTTTAGGCGCTCATGCATATAGAGGATGATGCAAAATTATGTCAGAAGCTTTTCCTTTTGTTCCACCAGGCTAATCGCTTCCAAAAGGAAATTATTCCTCCAGCTATATGACAAGCAGTGCCTTAATATGTATACTGCTTATCAAAGTAGTTAACTCCACTATCTCAAACAGCTTCAGGCAGTGCAGACGACAAACAGACGGCAAACCTAGGTCCTGTCTCTCAACACCTACCGTTCTGCTCAGAATTTTTAATGTACGTTTCCCTTTTGATCTATCCTGCTCATTAATTTTCAATGCTCTTCTATCAGTGGTAGAGTAGGCTATCAAAACTGACGACGTTATCTTTCACTTCCCCAACAACTCACTTCAACAGGACACACACACACACTCTGACGGCTCGATAAAGGTGAAAAATATTAATCATACATTCTGCACTGCCGACGCTTGCATATCCTTAATGTGCTTCGCATCCTCAAGCGCGCAAGGGGACACGAGCATTGCGACGGATTAGATCAGGCATAATGGAGTGGATATGTGCTTTTGCCACCATTGGGGCATGCCTGCACGGCGACCCTGATCCGTCTCCGTCTCGGCCGCGTGTGTCAGCGTGTCGTTCACAACAAAAGCACTTTTGAATATTTCAAAAACTAACTCACCAAAAGCCACCGTCATCCATAAAACATGCCCCAAGTGTGGTGTTGCACATGATGGCGGCCAGGTCGAGGCGGTCGTTTCACGAGCCGCAGGAATAAAACTCGCCCTCGTGCTTTGAATATTTTTGATCTCGTCCCAACAAATGTAGAGGTATAAAACTTGAACAACGATGTAGAGGTATAAAACTAAACTACCCAAATAACACCGTCTGTCGCGAAAGGAAAAAGAGTTGAGACCCACTCCCGAAGGTGAAGTTGTCGTGGCAAAAGAATTATTAATCACCAATAACCTCAAACAGCACGGGACGGCGGGCTGGTGGTTAGCGATGTGCGTTAGAGAGCGGACCAAACGTTGGTTTCAACTGCTATAATCCATGCGGCTGTAACTGTGGGAGGGACAGTTGTGATAGAAACCGTTTTCTTTTACGTTTGTTGAACCCTTGGGAAAATCTAAATTGAATTTGTAGTGTGTGCCCTGTCCATCTTTGAGCCATCGTGAATGGATTGCTACCTTGAGGATTGTGTTGAAGCTGACGTTACTTGATTATTACTATCGTAGAAGTTAGTTTTAATCTCTTTATGGAATATGCTTTGTGTTGGCTGTTATTGATATTGCATGTTGTGTGGAGTTCTTTACATGGCCCATAACAAACAAGATACAATCAAGATTACTGAAGATAGCGTTTATTGCTTAATGATTTGTATTGCCTTTGAAGGCAAATAAAATCACCATAAAACATGCACAGGCAAATTTGGATTTCTTATGCTAAATGTATGTTCCTAGAACTCCCAACAGCAAAGCGAATGAATGCCATGCCAATTTAGCCAGCCCGGTGACCAACATTCATACATAAAACATTAAGCACTCCAAACCAGACGAAATCAAGCTCTACCGGGCTTTATACGCTGTACACCTGTTGGCTGAATCATTCCCAGAGGGACAGGCTGGTACACTGCTATTGTGTTTTTTTATATGTTTTCGCCTCACCAGCTCACCAACATTCTTTTTCGAGAGGGCAGGAAAAATATGCCTCAGTGCCATAGTAATTACCACACCCGCCCGTTATATTATGTTGCCGTGAAATAATGCGCTCTGTTCCGGTGCTCATTTTTACCTTCCACTGCTTCCTCACACCGATCCACGCCCGCTGCTCTGTAATCAAACAATTAGTCCCAACACACCACACGCACGGGAACGTGAAAAATAATAATGAAAAAAAACATGTGCCGCATCCCCCATGCCGGCGTATTGCGGCGAACGAAAAACCGGACGCAAAGAGCTTTAATCACTGCTCAGCTCTCCGGGCGGAGATCGCACGTGAACACCAGTCGACCGGTCCTGTCTGGCGCATGTCCTACGGGTAAATAAATGATGCCCCCGACTGGTCACGAACCTGTTTCACGCGCGTGTCCTTGTGAGCAGTTGTGCATGGTGTTGTGTGCTCTGTGTGTGTGTCCGTCCGGCTTGTATCTCGCTAGCCCGGCGAGAGTGAAACCGGGTGAATGTGGGTCCGTTCAGCATTGCGAGGCTGATTGCAGATGATTTTGGTAAAGCGTTTGGTGCTTGTGTTTGCTTCACTTCACACAGCGTTGTGAACAGGAACAGGTCCGGCGAGGACACATTCCATGTGTCAACACGTATCGACACTGTTGAAATGAGAAATGGTGATGCGAGTGAGTGACAAAGGTGGGCACGGAGAAAGAGGACGAGTCGGGGATAATTGAGAACACTAATTAGGATTCCATGTCTGCAAAACCGGCACAATGTGCAATTGCAACAAGTGATGAATGCACGAGAAAGTGCATACTCGTTTCTCGTGCATTTGTTCTAATCATTTTAACGGAATTGTTGAAATTTCTGGAAAAGGGGGTTGAACTTGTGTTCATTAAATGATATGAAAGCCTCTGTGGTAATGCGTCTTAAGAAAACATACACTATCCCATGGTTGCTTTTTATAAATAATGTTCCTAGAAAAGGATGTTAGACAAAACTTCTCGAGGTACCATGTTGAGCCTATGCCGAAATTCGCTGGAAAATGTAACATTGCTCAAAGCCGCATCGTGGCAAGGGCTAGACACCACGGGCGTCTGTTTTCAACAATGAAACGTGAGTGCTGGGAAAGGGAATTTCTCAACCAACACGTGTACGCACAATAACATGATATAGCGGATTTTCCTAGTACAAGAAACATCTCTACTGGTTCGGACGGAACATATTTTTTTAAATGAAAAGCTAAGACATATCTGGCCTACAAGTGCAAGCTGGTACAACATTGACGCACGAAACAACGTTGTACCGATTCTCGTAATTATGTTTGCCATTTTTCCTGTAACAATTTACATGATTTTCGTACTTGTCGGGTGTTGTATAAATCTGTATTAGTGTGTGTGTGTGTGTGTGTGTAAGCATATCTGATTTTAAATGCAAAAATGTGACACAAGACAGCACAAAAAAAAGGCACAGCGGTTCCATTAAGATATAAATTTCCACCGCAAATATTAACCTATCTTCCACAAATGGGCCATAATTCTATTCCGCCTTCCTTCCCGTTTGCCATTAGCTTCCCATGTGTGGTGCGCGCACGCCGGCAGCGTAGAGAGCAGTGTGGGAAACGGATTCTCAAATCGATTATGTGTTTGCGCGTCCGGGAATCGATTTTGCTTACGTTCGGTCTCGTTCCAGGAGTGCCATTTCCCGGAATGTAGATATAAAAATAAGAGCTAAATATGATGATGCAATCTTTCACTTTGGAATGTTGTTTTGATTGCGCTTCGGATTTGTGCTTATGCAAATCCCATCATGGTTCCAGTACAGCAACAAAAAAAAAAAACACGCATAATCAAACGGCAGTATTTTGTGACATTGCCAACCACCGCACCGCAGGGAAAAGCGTAAGGATTCCCGGAACGCGTTTTCCCTGCCGCTCGGAAGTCGATGTAAATAATCAGATAAACAGGGCATGAATCAAACAAACAACAACGGTCAATTTATGATGCACGATGAGCCCCAAACACCTGCGCAAACAATGATCTGCGCCTGCAAAATGGCTAATAATGTAATGGCCATCGCTCTGCTTTTGCTATTGCGCTGCCGGGTTTGTTTTCCTTCCATTTCGCTACTCTCGATACGTCAACGCAGGTGAAGTGGATATAGAAGCAAAACAAAAACAAATTATCTTCATCTTGAAACTCTCTGCACACGCACCCGGGGGGGGGGGGGGGGGGGGGGGGGGAATAGTAGCTGTACACGTGGGGCAAGAGTTTTGCAGAGAGCAGCAAATGTCAGCAAAAGTCAAAAGTTCTTGCAACGCGACAGTTCCCAGGAAAAGCTGCTATTTGCTAGTAAGAAGAGCTTTTGTATTTTGCTCCCCTCCCTTTTCTGTCAGTCGTTTCGTTTCGTGTCTGTTTCGATCATGAGAAAAGTTCCAATTCCAGGACAACACAACCTGATAAGAACTATCGCGAGTGCACACGCGCTGGCTGCAGTGTTTGGCAGGGTCTATTGCATGCTCTCTTGAAATGAAGAAAATGCTTTCTCAGAATGATGGGTTTTATCTTAGCATTTGCTGCACGAAACTCATTAAATGGAGCAGCAAAACAGGGGCAAACAAGAAAGTGGATTCGAAGAACTGTTACGGCATTTATTATCTGCCAAAAAAGGTTACGTTATTGCTTTTAGAAGCTTTGAAGCTTCTTGTGCTGCACGGATTGTTACACAATTTGTTTTCTCCATTTGACACATTTTGTATTAGTGAGCAGTATTGAATGGGATATAAATTAAATGATACTATATTTGCTATATTTATTTATTTATTTATTTATTTATTTTATAATTCTTGTCCGCCAATGATGATACGACACAAGATATCGTAAATTCTTATTTATTAATGTGGCGCAGAACTTCACTAATACTTGAAATGGATGTATGGAAATCAACTCCTGCATAGAATAGATTAAAACTGCGTGCCATTGCTGATATCGCTTCATTTGCCGCATAATTAGTGTTATGCCTATCTACATACAAAAGGGGCGATGAACGAGGACTAGAGCGAGGAACGTGTATGCTCACTTTGCTTAATAAGCGAGGTCCGTCAATTTCTCCTTTGATCAGTTTGGTCATAAAAATTGTTTTAGCCTTTTCACGGCGCTTCTCGAACGATTCTTTACCTAAGCAATAAGCATCTTGTTAGGGTAGCGTGACACCATTTTTCCATCTAAGCTTTTTAATTGCGAAACGAGTCATTTGTCTTTGCACGATTTCAATTCGTTTGATCCAGCAGTCGGTATGTGGACACTAAGACTGTTAAACAGTGCGTTGATACACAAAGGATCATTGAACTCTTCCGTCATTTTCCGTACTAATCGTAGGGTCCTATTGGATCTGCTAACAACGTCTTCTATGTGTTTTGTAAGAGTTAATTTATGATCTAGTAAGATACCAAGATAGCGAATTGTATCTACACGGTCAATCGTTTGTCCATCTATGTCATAATTATAATAAATAGGTTGTCGGGCACAAGTAAACGAGACAATAGCACACTTATCTATACAAAGGACAAGAACAACTTATCAACATAGTTCCCTTCAAGAGCGATACAACGATTATAACGACCTTCCAATTTTTTGATACCATTTTGGTAGTACTCCTTCGGTTTTGCCTCAAAATAGGCCTCAGTTTCGGCGACCACCTCTTCATTGCAGCCAAATGTTTTCCCTGCGAGCATCCTTTTGAGGTCTGAGAACAAGAAAAAGTCGCTGGGGGCCAGATCTGGAGAATACGGTGGGTGGGGAAGCAATTCGAAGCTCAATTCATGAATTTTTGCCATCGTTCTCAATGACTTGGGGCACGGTGCGTTGTCTTGGTGGAACAACAAAATAACAAAAGTTGCTTGACAAAAGACGCTCTGTCTCACAAACTAATTGACATACAGTCGTCAAATTTTGACACGAATCTTTTGAAGGTTGGTACTATATAAAAATAATATGCATTTAATACTAGCGGTGCCATCTTTGTGTCAGACCGGGGATTTATCAGCCAACCTGTTAAGTAACTGCCGTCAGGTAAAACAAAAGAGACATTATTTACACATATTAAAAACAATAAAAAGGTCAAGGTTGCTACCCTGCAGAACCCCAGATGTGCTTGTAGAGATATCTGAACTAGCTTTCCCAAACTTTACGTTGTAAGTCCTATTGATCAGATATGATCGAAGCCATGACAATAAGTGTGCTTGAAAGTCTAGCCTGTCGAGTTTGGCTATCAGTATATCAATGGATCAATGGATATCAATGTCGAAGGCAGCTTTTAGATTGGTATTACTCGTATAATATTACTCGTACATTCCGAAACAAATTCAATTAGGCATTTGGGATAAAGCCATGCTGCGCATTTGCCATATAGTTTTTTAAAGGTCCTATCAATGTATTGTGATCAATTATTTCAATCAATTTTGCACATGCTGAAAGAGAGGCGACTCCTCTGCAATTACTTGCCTCATTTTTATCACCTTTCTTGAATATAGAGATTAACGAAAATGTTTTCCAGATGTTATATTATATAGTATCTCTGAACGCTACAAAGGTAACGGTTCAACGTTTGTAGCTGTTTTTTTTATCAAAACCACCTCTTTAATACATTTCCGAATGAAGTATTCATGCCAATAGAGCCTTTAAAACACAACCCCAGCCTCTTGACATTAAAATTTTCCCACCAGCAAACTCATGCCAACACATGCGCATAGAAAACAAGTTAAGGATCCTTTAACGAGCATCCGTCCTCTCCGGCCTCACCTTCCATCCTACCCGTAAAAAGTTAGATACACGATAAATTATCATTGCATCTTCCAAACACACATACACACCGTTGCCCCCCGCGAATAGTTCATTGCATCGTGCCCAGAAGTGCTTCAATGATGTTCTTTCGAAAATTGCTTTCAAAAACTCAAAGATGTCTGTTTTCGGGGTGCCCCGGGAATGGGTTGTTTCCCCCACCAACCTTTAACTACTTTGCACTTCCTTCCTTCCGGTTTGTTCGTGACTTTGTGCAGCTGACAAAGGTCGTCAAGTGTGAAGTGCAGCTCCAAAAACGGGAAGTCGGTGAGCAATGGTAGATGCTGTTCTTGCATCATGACCTAAGCAAGTACCCTAGAATGCTCGAGATTCGTAGTATTGAAGTTGTCCGAAATTTATTGCAAAACTGTTACCCTATTGTTGGAGAGACTCGAAAGCAATATTTGAAGAGTGTCACAAGAAATGGGAAATATTTTTTGTTTATAATATTTTCCCACTAAGCAAGAAATATCCCAACGTCCCAAGAGTGGCGACGGGGCTATCATGGCACTTTAAAATTAAAACCCCTCCGCAACTGTACGTGACCGAGATCGGCATCCACAAAATAAAGCAATTTGAAACCCCATGCCCCATGTCATGTAAAGACTTCCGCTTGCAATTGCCGACAGAACAGCAGGCCTCAGTCTCCTAGCTGGTTGTGTTCCTTCCGGGCTTTAGTTCACTCCCGCCCGAGCCTCCACTGGCAGAGCCTCGGACGGACGGATGAAAAACTACTGCACAGCAATTCCAGCTCAATGCATTCGGCATTCGGGTGGTGCATGGATGGGGTGTGTATGTACCTGCACGTGAAGCCTGTTGCCTGATTGCACACATTTATTCATTCAACCCGTCCAGACGTGTGTGTGTGTGTGTGTTTCTGTGTCTATGACGGCAGCCAATGCACAATGGGCAGTTTAGAACAAATTGCGGGATAAAATTATTTTTGCAGAAATCGTTAGTTTTTATCGTTTGTAGTAAAGTATTATGATAGTAAATAACATTTTATTTGTAGTTCGCATCCATACCACCAGGTGGCGCTACATAAAATAGTGTTTTAAGGGATCTTTGCTTAGTTTTATTAATTTTGTGTGTTTTTTTCTTGTATTATTTGTTGCTAATAGTATAAACCATTTTAAAATATACTGTAATGTTCCATAATGAAGATTAAATAAATAATAATAATAATAATATATAAACAAAACATAATAATTTTGAATAAGATAATTTTTTCTGCTTTGTATAGGACAATTGTAGCTAATTCTCGTCACTTTTACTCACAGGTAGTACAAATATTAAAAATTTACATACACAACTTAGGTGGATGCTATTACAAGCTCCTGACGTCTAGTTCACTTTTCTAAAGACATGAATAAAGGCATTTAAATAATTAGATAGAGCAGGTGCATTGAAATAAAGTACTTCCCATATTCGTAATGAAAAGCAGCACATGTTGTTTGTCTTTGAATATTCATCCAATACCTTTCCAAGTACTATACTGCCTTTAGAAGGGGTAATAAAACTAAAAATTCCTTCTTGGTTTTACAACTATCTGAAAAAATCAAAATTGCACGATAGCTACAAACTAAGTATTTACTTCATTTGTAAAGTTAAACCCTGTCTTTGTTTTAGTGCGTGTAGCTACTGATATTGAACTGGTTAACGAATCAGAGGAATACAGCTCATTATACAAATTGTCCTTCTGGATGCATTTTCTTTCTTGCAAAATATGCTTTGTAGCATACTCCCCTCTATCCTTATATTTAGTTTGTCATGAGTTTTGGGAGTTTCTTCTCCCAAAACGCCAATAGATGCTACTGCATTCATAACGTTTTCCTGTTATGCGTATAATTTAAGAATTATTTTCCTTACATCCTTCTATAATCTGCAGTAGGACCAAAAGGTATTTGGTTCTGATTTGCTTCATTATATTTAATAATAAAGTTAGGTTAGATTAGAAATTTACATATTAGATAAGTACATGAGCTGGAACTAAGATACACAGCTTCGTAATTGAAATGAAAGTTAATCAAAAGCACGTAGAATATATTTTTGTAGAATACACGAAATACGCTACACTAGGCACTTATGGAGCCGCCTAGTTAAGCATGTGTCTGTTTTTAGAAAAAGTTGATGTGAAAAAACTTCAATAAAATTCGCGTTCGCAAACTTTCGCAGAATATTTCTTCACAGATTGATAGTATATATATTACACTATGATGTGACATATATGAGACAATGCCACTCTACGCCACTTTTATAATGGCATCAAGTCAAAAGTTAAAATGATGAAAATTTTCAGGAGGTTTCTTCAGTTATTATCGTATATTTTTGCATAAAATTAACTTAGCTCAAAAATTTTCATGTGTTTATAAAGCTGACTAAATATCCTTTATAAAATGTCTAAACTTATCAAAATCGGTTCATATTTGAAAAAGTTACAAAGGTTCAAAGTTTTCCAAAAAAGTGAAAATTTTTCTGCGTTTTTTTTAACAAATCTCGACTTTGAGAGGTGTTTTCTAGAGAACCAGAACAGATACAGAGCTCATATTTGGTATTTTTCTTAGTTTAACCCTTAGTATTAAAACCTATTATTTGGAATTGCGCTATTACAAAGTTGATTTTTTGAATTTCATCCCGGCAAATGCCCATTGTGCAATGGTAGCCGTTCGTACGTCCAGAGGTGGCTCTATTCATTTAGGCACTGCCGCTTTCCCAATCAGGCCGCTTCACTTGACGTTGTATTTTCACCCCTGTTTTCACAGCCCACTGTGCCCGTTGCACCACCACCCAAACCACCCAAGTGGACGGTGCGCATTAGTGTGGCAACATAATTCAATGATTTCATTAGACTACAATAGCACCAAGAGCAGGTGCTGCCTGCCTCTGTCACGAGAGTGCACTTGTGGTGGTGGTGGTGGTGGTGGCCATCACCACCAGAAGCCAAATCACGGCTCACGTCCACTGCAGCCCGGAGAGCATCTTCTTGGGTGCGTGCTCGGCCACTTGAAAACCCTCTCTGTCGAGGATCTAATCGAAAGACGTTTCGAACTCAACCCAGCCACCCCAACCAGCAGCACTTGACTGAAGCGTTGTACGTGTGTACGAGATACTTATCGCTGTGTGTGTGTGTGAAGCTCTTGCTTGAAGCGTTCATATCTTAAAGTGATGTTACAGTGGATCAATGGCAGACGGGGCAAACTAATAGTCTGTCGGCGATCGGGTTGAACCATCGATTTTATCAGATTTCACCCCGGCCCGCTTTCATCAATCCTATTCGCCCTCGCCATCTCACACTCTCTTCCTTACCCTTTTTTCTACAGGATACGGCAAGGTGGCAACACCTTCAACGCTTGCCGCACCGGGCACACCGCCAATACGACGCCAATCGTCGGGCCGCGGGCTGGATGCGCTCGTGCCGCCGCCCCGCCAGGGTTCATTCCGTGGCCGCAGCTCACCGATCAATCCCAACCCACCGGACAAGCCGTCGTTTTCCGTGTGGAAGCGGCGCCCGTCCTGGCCCGAGGTGGAAATTAAGTCGTCGTCCGGGTAAGTTCCTCCACTGCAGTGTGTTACAGTGTGTGCGTGTTTTTGTTTTGTATTTTTGTTTTCTCCATTTTTCCTGATCCAACCTTCCGTTTCGAGCCGGTTCCGGCTCGAGTTGGCACAAGTAAGGGCCCACTGAAGAGGGGTAGGGAGGAAGCGATTTGTTTAGCTCCAATCCTGAGCGGTGTTTTTGTTTCGTATTTATGTCATGAATATCCTTACAAATCCAATTTACTCTCTTTATCTCTCTCGCTCTTTCTCATTCTCCCTCGGCTCAGTGTTACATTGTACGTATTTTTATCGTTTGATTTTTTCTCTCTCTCTCTCTTGCTCCACCTCCATTCCTTCCGGAGAGGTTTAAAAAGCCCGCGGAATCAAAACAACCAACCTTTCTCTCACTCTTACTCACTTTTTCGTGTTGGTAAAATATTTCAAACAGGAAACAACACCCCAAAAAAAACCTACAACCCTGTTTAGTGGTGCCCCGTGGCCATAAATCGATTTGTTCGATTTTCTAAGTAGATTTTGGAATACGCTAAGCGAGCTTAGTGGTAATTTATGGCGGTTACTTATAGGTTCGATTAGTTGCTTAAGATTTCCTGATTGCACTCCAACGCAAGCGGACATTAATTTTGTGCGGGCCTGGGTACGTTCCCTTTTTTTATATACCTAATTGGGCCTAAGTTATGGTCGGCACCCGAACCCCTTGTCGTGCATAATACGCCAGCATAAGCTTTCCCAGTTGACAGGGGGCAGTAAGCTGGCTCACGGGACTTTATTGTGGCTTTATGGTGCTTGGTCGGGCCCCTCCTAGGTTTGGATTGGCAATATTGCGTTCAGCTATTTCGTGAAAGTCATAACAAAGGAATGGTACACTTTGATTAATGGGAATATTGAACGGGAGTAATATTTTATCGTTGATAAAGTGTAAAACGTTTAGCTACTAAAAAGCGGCAAAAAAAAACTTTCAATTTTGAAAATCTAAATCAATAAAGATGATGAATGTGAAGGACTTAGCCAGCATGAATTTTGTCACTGAGTGAGTAGTGCGCAGTTTAAGAAACACAAACTATTCGTACAGCAAGAATTGATTGTATTGTTCATTGTAAAACGTGATTAAATGCTCAATAATCCCAATAGTATTTCTTGAAGCTAAAACCATTGAGATAAAGAGGTATAAAGCACTCTTATGTATGTGTGAACGAATAAAACATTGATGGACTGGACTTGATGTGTTTGTGATTAAAATAAATCCCCAAAAAACTTTTGACAAAAACCAAGCTATACGCGTAATTCGCAAACCACGGCTTTGCATCAGGATGATGAAACATCTCACCGTAAATCTACCCTGTGGCCAATAGCACTTTCGTGGCTGGCGGTGTAAAATTCATTAAACTAATTTCTTTAATCTCCATCTTCGCCGGTTTGCGTCCGTTAATAGATACACCTTCGCCTACCGGCACACAGAGTGTGTGCTGATGGCTGCGTGCACCATTGCCGTGGGCAGTCCGGAAATATTCGGCTCACAAACCAAACGCTTTCCTGCCCGGCTGCAGCATTGAAAGTGAAACCCACAGTACGGTGGGTGGGTGCGAGGGGAAGGAGTCAGGTTTTGCAACGGTTTTCATAATTAGTTTTCACAAACCACAATAAAGGGACCAACAGCAGCAGAGGGTTGGCTGCTACCGCTGACTCACACCCGTGCACAAGCCCCACACCCGTGGGGCAAACACAAGCCGGCGACTGTCCTCCAACCTGGCGTCCCTTCAGTGTGTGTGTGCGTGTGTGAACAGCGCGAGGATAATGTAATAAAAACTGTACCCGGAAACTGTGGGCTCAACGATGGATGTGGGTGTCAGGAGATAAATGAAGCTTTTGGTTTTGTAAACTACCACCGACATAAACTGTAACTTTCGGTGAGGGGAAACAAGACGAGCCTGGAACGAGGAACGTACGCTTAAAATGTTGACAATATATCACAATGGTTCTATTCATGGTACAAAGTTAAGATTGAAGTTAAAGTCAAATCTTCAGTAACCTTTAATACATGGATAAGGCTTCTAATATATAGAACTTTTAAAAACAGTCTTATTAACTAGTAGCGCCATCTGTTGTGAAAAGTGTATGAAGTACTTAACATGTGTCATTTATTTAATGAACGTGACTACTTAAAATCCAGACATGAAGCTCATCCGACGGGACAGTGTTTTTCACCAAGAGGGTCACAAACATCATATAACCCAAAAAACCCCTTTTTCAACCTACATCACTGTAAATGTTAAGCCTCTGCCTGTGTGTGGTAACAGCCTGGCCTGTCATCAACGCTCACCCACCAGAACAACCTCATATATCCCGTATGGTTAATGCTTGTACGTGTCCATGTTCCTCCCCAACACCAACACCCAGGGAGTCCTTTCAATCCCAACCAACCCGCAAACCCCGCTGTAAAGCAGGCTATTTTTTAACCATCAGCCAAAGACAAAGACGTCAGTGAAAGCAGCACACACAGACGAAGTACAACAAAAAAAAAATGAAGCACGTCCAATACCCAGCACAAACAATAAGGAAAACGCTTTCAGCTCGGCTTGGGATTGTTATTTTATAATTGTTTCACAATTACGGTCGAGCTTGTAAGCCACCCGGAGCTGAAGCTGATGGTGCCGGGAAGCGAGTCAGCAGTAATGATTGAGGCGGAAATGGTAGCGGTAAGGATGGGTAGTACTTACCGGTGTATTAGGTAGCCTTTCTCTCCTCCCCCCGTCACCACCGGCGACGCTGAGTCCCCTTTTTGACCGTACCGTAAAACCCTATACCCCCGGCACAAGCTGCTCGCCCGAAGCAGCCCAACCGTAACAAAGAACTAACACAGGGATAATACCGAGAATAATAGCCCGATACACTTTCACAGTATCCGTGACTTTGTGGCGGCGGCGGTGGGAACCTGGGGCATCGGGCAGGCCGTGTAAGTGCCGATCGAAGGGACAGCTTTTCATCAACCCCACGGTCGGTCGGACGGTGCACTTTCCCCCCGGGGAGGGCGTTCCAGTTGCGTTCGAAATCCGTTCGTCGATTCATTTCGTTCCGTTTCGATCCATTTCGTTCCAGTCGATTGTTCGCATTGCTAAATGGGGTGTGCCTTGGATTACAAGGCGGGGAGCGCAACACGGTCGAGTAGGGTGCTGAATAGAAAAAGTGAACAGAAAGGCGTGTGGAAGAGAGGGCATAGGCTTAGGTCTCGTCAATGCATCGTGGTCGTGTGGAACTAACTACAGCCCGTTGGGGCTGTTTTTTGCTCCATTTTTTATGGCGATATAAAAAGTAATTCCCCTTTTCACCTACAGCTTAGTACCAAGCAACGCACAGTCATTGTTTTCATAATATAATTAAGTTTAGATCTTTGTTTTGCCGTTCGCTACCCTGAAACGTAGATTTATTTTATGTCCTTGCCTCACTGCCCCTGACAGTGCACATTCTATTTTCATTCACGGCAACAGAATGTCCGCATGTACATTGATTTTATCAACAAAAAAAGTAGCATGAACGAACCACGTGCTTTCTTAGTAGCGCCAAAAAAAAAGCTCCACCTTTGCCCCGCTGCCCCCTAGAACGCAAGACACGTGGTTTAACCCGCCACGCTTTCAACAAACGGCTGTTTAAACAGTCCTAAGCAAATGCACGCCCCTGCTGAGAGTGAATATTTTATTTATAGAGCCATTCGGCATGTGTTTACTTAAGTGGTTTGAATAATTTACGCTTTACGCTGGAAATAAAACAAACATCTTTGCTGTAACGTTTAATTTTAGTCTGTACGTAAGAGTTTATGGCATACAAACCCTTTCTTACATGATAAAGAGCAACCAGTACCAGTTGTAACAACCGTTGGCAGCACCCGTACGGGCGCTCAGTGGCGGAAGTTAAGTGTATCGTTACCAAAGGCATCGGGCGCTTGTTTCCGACTCTCATCGCTCATGCTATTATCGGAAAGCTTTCCGCTCCAAGTTTGAAGAGCCGATGACGTGTGTGTGTACTCCATTCCCCATTGCTAATGCGCACGATGGTGAATGGACAAAACAAACACACGAACCCTTTTTTGGGGGAATGGTAGTCAATAATGTCTTCCATTTCCTACACATTTCCGTTCCAATTTAACCCCCTGTGGTGGAGTTTGCGAAGGGAAACTCATTCAAGGGTGTGTGTTTGTTGCGGATATTATGAGTCATCGCTTAGTAACAGCCCCATCGGTTGTCTGCTCCTACTGTGGTTGATACCTCAACCAACGTTTACTTGCAGTAACGGTACAATGAGCAACTCTAACAGTGTTGCCTAACTTTTAATATAAATTCCACTAAACAACCGTTCCAATGCAAACAAAATGCTGTCGTTGTTGCAGCTCTTACCTACTTACTGCATGTTTCGTATGTGCAAGCACAACACCTAAATGTGCGCTAAAAGCCCGCCTCACCATAGCATCATAAATTAACTCACCCAAAACCGATAAACTCCTAATGCATTCTCCGGAATCACACCACGCGGCGAAAGTGCACTGTGCCCGTTTTTGGCCCGTTTTGTTGCCACAGTACACTCAGTACACCGCTCGTGGGATGACTCGCGCGGCACAAAATAAAAACAAGCATAACAAGCGCCTGGCAGTATGCAAACAGTAACAAAAAAAAACAAACCGTACCAAACGAACCGCAACATATGCTGCTTTTGTGGACCTTTTAAGAAGGCAGGACATGACGTTTACTGCAAAACCATTCATCAAACATCGTATGTCTGCACGTCTCCCGCGTATGCTCTTTCCCATTCGCTACCCCGCCTTTGCATCGGTTTGCAGTCCATCGATCTTTGTTTCGTGTGTGTGTGTGAATGTATATGTGTGTGTGTGTGTGAATGGTTTGGTATGTTAAGCTCGCTTCGACGAGTCAGTGGCTTTGGCAGCGGGCCAAAACACTTCCGGCGAAAACCTGTTGCCAAGCCCGACCTCGACACCGAACCCGAGTGGGTAATCCGACCGACTTGTGTGGCCACCTGTTGTGCTGTTATAGTCTCGCCCGCTAGCTGTGCCCCCGTCATGACCCCATTCCGGTATGTCGCCCCCCTTTCCATCTACCCCACCGGTCGCGAGAGCTGCTGGTCATTAGGGTGAGCCACCGCCGGTCCGCGGGTACGGAAACATATTGCCCCGTTGGCACAGTCGGGCCCTGGGTAATGAAAACGTTTATTTTCCCATTCCACTTTTCCTCCAACATTCCGGTTTTGTGTGTGTCGCTCTCTCTCTCTCTTTTTTGGCTTAGCTCTATACCGTGCGGAGGCAGGAAACACCGCGCCAGTGCGTCATTTTCGTACACTCATCGACATTTCCAGCCATCGAGCGCACAGACGAACAATTAATTTTGCCGCCATCCATTATCTCGTTCGCGACATGCTGGCAACATTGTTTTCCATTCCTCCTGCATGGCGGGCCATTTCCCTCTTTTTGGTAGGATCCTTCATTAGGGGCTGCATTTGCTCTCCGAGGTAAAGTTGAAGAACAATTGTACAAACATTGCAGATTGTTGGGATTTTGGGGATTTTTTTGGGGGGCTCTCTTATGTAAGCTGGTGGATGATACAGAGTACTAATAACAGGGTAGGCCTTGGGTTTTGTTGTTCACATGTTTTCCACGTGTATTCCATCCTGATGATAAGTCGAAGAATGAAGGTAAATGTGTCAACATCGACAGTAAACAAAACAGAATGTAATGGAATATAATAGAATGGTTAATAATACGCTAAGAACTGGTTTAAAACGGAATTTGTTATTATACCAACACCTACAAAATGCTTCGCTCTATTTGTATTGATTGCTATGTCCACGTCATGTAACTTCCACCAACACTTTCACAGTACATTTCAGGCAGGCAGGCTGTTCATGAAAACTGTAAAATAAAACTAATCTGTGACACCGTTTTTCTTTCTCTCTTTCTCTCTCTCTCTCTCTCTCTCTCTCTCTTTCTTTCTTCTAACCTAATGCTCTTAATTCTCTCCTCGTGAAACTTGTAATCCATTGTGCTGATTTCCCTCTCTCACGTTTTTTTGGCATGTTTTGTTCTGGCTCTCTATCCTGCCTTTATCATCAACACACAAACAAACACACATTGAACCGCCTGTACCATATGCTTATGCGGTTGGTTGACATCCATTTTTAATCGCTAACTTCCGCCATGTTCCTGTCTACACATCAAATTCCTTTTAAAAATCCCCTAAAATAAAAATGACCCACATCCGCATCCAACAAACACACTCACTCACTCACACAATGAATGCGCACGGCTCCAGCTATCCGTCGCGGGCCCCTATGATAATGGTGCAACCGGTGGCGGAAGAATGTTTCTCCTCGCACGGTCCAAACGAGCAAGGAGTGACGGAAATAGTGTATCGCTTCGACAAAATGAACCCACCCTATAATAGTGTCGTGAGTGCGAATAACAATAGGTAACGATTTATGCAAACACTTTCTCCACTTGTACTGTCTGCTGCTACCACTTCTGCTACTATTGCTACTACTACTACTACTACCACTACTACTACTGCAACTGTTGCTAATACTACCACTTATCCACTACTGTTACTATTTCCTCTACCTCTACCGTTGTGCTGACTGTTTACTGCTGCGTGTGCTATCTCTTCCACATTCACAATCTTTCTCTCTCTCTTTCTCTCTCTCTCTCTTCTTCTCAGCCTCTCTGTTTATCTTACCGTGTTGCTACTTTCCCCATTTTCCAATCATGTTTCCTGTACGCAAGCACTTGATGTTCATCAGACACACAGCGGCACACGTACACTAACGTCACTCGTTGTTGAGCTTTCGGAGTTTTGTTTCACATGATGGCCGTTTGTTGGTGTATACTGTTCGTTTGGTTCGTGTTCGTATTTGTCTGTGTGTGTGTGTGTGTGTGTGTGTGAGTGTTTTTGTGTGTGGAGGCGGTGGTCGGTATAGGATGGTGAATTTCGTTGACAGTTCATCTGTGATTTATCGTGGAACAATTTATTTCCATATTATTAATAAACTCGTTAATATTTTTTCAATGTATCATTCACTTTTCTCGATGTTATGGTCAATGTGTACGTCTGAAAAAGTTGATGTTCTTCACATTGTGTTATATTTGATGTATTTTTTTTTTGTTTTTGTCTATTTTCTCTTTTATTTACTCTTATTCCATGTTCTTATTCTCGTCAGTTGACTATTTTCATACTATTTATTTGTCGATCAGTTAAAGATGTTTTTTGTACATATTTTTCTATTTGCTTCTTCATTTTGCTCTTGAGTTAGGTATTGCTACTTGTTACCTTGTATTGATTCTATGTTATCTTTTTCTACTTTTATATGAGTATTTTGTTTCCTGTTATTTTTTATTTTGATTTCACCCTTAATGTTACATTCTACTTCTATTTTCTACTTCTTTTTTCGTACTGTACTTCTTTAATTTATCGATCCTTGTGTAAATAACAATAAATTTTTTATGCATTGCAAAATGGGAAGCATTCCTGCTAATATTTTACCGTTTAGCACTTTGTGGTTGTGGCTGCCCCTGTCACTTTTTATTTCTCCCACCTCGCAAACGAATCGTTCCACGACCACAGTCCTTCTTATTTGATAGGTCTTGAACGATCTTTTGCTTGATGGGACTTATTTTCATAGCAAAACTTTACTTCATAAAATTATATAGACGCACTGGGCCATGGTCATGGTAGATTTACAAAACGGTCGGTGAAACAAGTAAACCCGTCGCCGTTCTCTTTCCCACTGTCATACCGTCGGAAGATTGCCGTCTATTCTAGTTGCCTTCATTGCAAGCACATTTCAGTGTCAGTAAACAAAAAAAACCTCAAAACTACCAGTGCCATTTCACAGTGCCACCGCGGCAATGTTCACTGTTTATGCAAATCTGTATTTAAACCTCGTTTAAGTAGAATCGTACCAAAAATGGCACCACAAAACAGGATTAAAGAAAGCCCGTTTTATCACAGAGAGAGAGAGAGAGAGAGAGAGAGAGAGAGAAATAGAACGAAAGAAAGAATACACCAAAGCAATAAGCGCTCATGAATAGCTAAAGCGCAGAAAATGGACCACGACTAAGACGTGGTCAGAATATTCTACCGTGGCATGGTGCTTCTTATCAAACGTCAGACCAAGTATTAATCCCCATCAGGATATGGAAGGTGAGAGTCCGGAGAAGGGAAGTGGTTGGGAGCAGCTACATTTTTTTTGTTCGCTTCTGTCTTTTGTCTAACTGTGTCCATCTACAGATGTTGTTTTACGTTTGCATGTGCTCTCTCCTGCAGTGTTTGCCACTGCACTGATCTAATCAAGGGCATGTTATGTAATGTTGTTGAGCAAAGACAGAACCACATTTAACCTAGATTTTAATCAAGAGATCAGAAGCGATAGTAGCGACGTGCTAAGGTTATGCAAGATAGTGCGGGACCAGGAGAGCTCATTTGCACAGGGGACGTTAGTTTAATTTTTAACTATGGTTCACCCTCACGCTGGGTAAAACTCAATTAGGAAATTTTACGTAAACGAAGGAATAAAAAGCATTATTTGGGGAGCTGTCTAGATCTTAATTTCGGTTATCTGTAAAATAAGGAAATTATATTCTTCAATCGTTTCGTATTACTTAGATCACACGTTGTTCAATGTTCATTCAAGGATAGTTGGATTCGTTCTGTGGTCAAGACCATCCATGTACACACCTTCACCAGTCCGTATGTTTACACACCAATCTCACCTCCTGCTCAATCACCACAGCCCTTTGCATGTAGCTACAGCTGTTCACTATACCTCACGCAACCTTACCTTAATATCCCTTCCATCGCCTATCCTCGACTAAATTCCCCGCACCCAGGCAAAAAGCTCCCCTTTCTTCCAAGAACTATTCCCGTACCAATTGTGAGCGGGGAAAACTGTGCGATTCCGAATCGATTGCCGATGGTACTGACGATAATGATATTGATGATGATGATGTGGCACCTTTGACTCGATGTGTTGACGCCTTTTTCTTTCGGTATATTCGTTGATGTGTATTGTGCGTGTACAATGGCAAACGGCTGTTTCTGTTTCTGTTTTATCTCCATCCCGTAATAATCGTTCCGCAACCCCACGTTCTATCTCAACCCCCATAGTCCCGCGCCAGCAACGGTTCGGCTGGCTATCAGAAAGTGACAGTGTTCTAGCAGTTGCGTACTAATGTGCTCTTTTCTTCTTTTTTTTGCTCCCCATTTTCTTCTCTCTGCTTTCTGCGCTTACACAGTGTGCAGGAAAATGATGGTTCCTACTTCGAAAGCTTCACTGCCCTGTCGTGGAAGAGCGAAAACCGGCGCATGTCCGCGGTGCGGGCGGTGGAGACGCGGGCCGAAATACTGCCGGAGAATGACAACGACCGGCTGCTGGAGGACGACATCGAGCGGTCGGAGCAGAAGGAGCATCTCTACCTGGACGTGCTGTACGCGATTGCAAATACGGTCGGCGCACCGGCACCGGGCGGACAGGTAGGGTAGGGTTGTGTGTAGGCGGACAGTGGTTCAGGTGGTTTCCAGGAATTGCTGGAGTGACGGGCGTTTGACAGACACACCGACACACAGACACGTACACATTATATTTTTAGAAAAATTGGTTCATGGGTGTGGTTTTATGCGAAACACTTGTGTCTTTTTGGCTATTGCAGGCTTGACGAGTTTTGCACATCGGTGGCACGTTGTGAAGATGCCACTAGATGTGCTGAGTGTGCACACTGTTGTCTATAGCTAGATTCTCTAGAATTTTACCTTTCAACCATTTTTACCGAAACAGCACCTACACTTTTATTGTACCGAAATTTCTTTACTCTTCACCTTGGAAGGCATTGTGTTCTGTACTGGTAGCTGCTCTAACTCTAAGCTCTCTGCAAAAGAGCGCGACATAAATGCACAGCCATTTAAGATTCCCTCAACGAGATTTTCGGACTCTCTAATGAGTATGGTAATGCAAAACAAGCCCTGGCTATCTGTTGTGACCCACATGTTCACAGCGAATCTGCATTCGGATGGTTTTACATATCCAACACACCAATGTAGCACGTTGCCGTACGAACAATCCTACTCACCATCACGTTACACCCTTGTATGTGTCTGTGTTTTTGATTGTTATGTCCCTTGTACCTCCTTTTGTTCAACCCACAATGCTCACATTTACTATGTCCATTTTGTTGT
Source organism: Anopheles gambiae (assembly GCF_943734735.2). Taxonomy (NCBI): domain Eukaryota; kingdom Metazoa; phylum Arthropoda; class Insecta; order Diptera; family Culicidae; genus Anopheles; species Anopheles gambiae. The sequence goes on from NC_064601.1 coordinate 90,678,360, forward strand.
GTTTAGCATTAAAGGGTAAAAAATGCTAAAATTATTTATTGTATTATTTTCTGCTGTATTATTTATTGTATTAGAAAGAGAAAGATTTCTTTTACTGTTTTTTATGTTAAATTGATTTACTAGTTTTATCTCTTCTTTCTTTCATTTCATTTTGTTGTTTTTTCATACTTTCTAAATTTAATAATGATTTACCTATTGTTTCCCAGAACTTTTTGTCCTACACATTATTTCCTCTATTAATATTACACTGTCGCTGTCTCTCTCTCTCTCTCTCTCTCTTCTGTGTACTTCTTTTTCTCTTCAATGTCACACACTAATTTATCTACTATCTGCTCTACTAAACTCTTTCTCTTTCTCTCTATCTTTCGATGCCTTCCCTACCTATCTGCAAACACTCTTAACAACTCTACCGCTCTATCGTCAACTGCACGCACGTATGTTCATGCACCAACCGTCCTGAACGAAATGAAACTAAATAAAAACAATCGCTGTCGTTCGTTGGTTTGTATGGAAACTCTGCTTAAACGCCTCACAAATTGCGAACAATTTGGCTCCCTTCGAAAAACAAAACAAAATCGTCATTTTCCATCCAACAACGGTGCGAACTAAACTGTGCGAACTAAACGTCCTCACCAAACGGCACTGGAACTCTTTAAATAAACACCATCACTTAAAGAAGCGTCTTAAAGTAAATATGATATCCTTCCATATCCTTTAGCTTGTGTGCAATGTGTTTTTTCCGAGTATTTGTTTCGATTGGCATTGCTTTAAAGCTCGTGCAATTTACATATTTCTAGTTCGCAAATCAAAGCATTTAACAAATTATGTATAATATTTGCTTCCAAAAAAGTACAATACGGTTAAAAAATCCTAAAATGTAGTAGATTTGTAGTGAATAGTATTTGAGCTGTAGTTATCTTTGATTCAATTTGTTTCAACACATTTCCATGATATTTACCACCCTGAAAAAAAATATTAATTTCACCCGTCTTCCATCAGTGACATGGTTTCACACTCCTTTGTCCTTCAATATTTCGCCCATCCATCCATGCAAATCGATTAAATGCTATAGACAAAAAAAAAACACACACAAAAACCACCCCACACACGCAAGACACGGGAAATGTGTTTTACAGCTTATCATGAAAACCAATCCCTGCAGGTACAGTTGCAGGTTACAAAGGAAGCATAAAACGGACGTCTGCAGCGACAATGCGAGCTCTCTTCCTACACAGAACCCCCCTCATACGCAGAGGTTTTTTTTTACTCCTAGAAATAAAAACAAAATCAATCCACCAAAAGAAAACCTTTTCATTGGAACGACTATCACCGCTGTGCTGCATGGCGTCGTTCGGTGTGATGGAATCTCAGCTGGTCACTTTGGCTACGAGCAAAGGTCTACGCTATGGTGCACGTCATTTCGTTCAGTTCGTTCAATCCTCCATTCACTAGCTCGTAATTGAAAGGTGTGCATCGAAAGACAGCCCATCCATCGGGAGAAGCGATCGGGCTAGCTGTCAGCAGCATCAGTAGCAGCAGCTCCACCAACTGTGCCTTTACTTTTGGGCTGGTGGAAAAATGGATCCATAAAGGAGGTAGCTGTGATTGGAAAGAAGTGTATGAGAGTTGAAAAATGTTATCTTTTGTAGGGAGAAAATAGTATTTTCTTTATAGTGCCCAGATGACTGAAAGCTATTTCTAATGGAATGTTTTGTTTAAAGTGTGTCTTTTTATAAAAAAAGCCTTTCTCGTTATGCGCCACATTTCACACATCGATAGGAAATGAGCCGTTATTGTTTCATGCTCTCAGTAATAGTATGTTTCCGACCGGTTAAACGAAACGCAAAATAAGGATCAGGGAACGAGCGCTGAATGTTAAATCCAAAGAGCTTATTTTGAAATTCGATCACGGTTAGGATTTTTTCTTTGGTTTGTGGCATTAAACCCTCATTCCCCGTACACCCCGAAGAAAACACAAGCAACACATTCTGAGTCCGAAAATATCTGTTGCTATCCACACACACACCTGCTCTCATCGCCCATTCAACCTCAAAGTCGCACAAAATCTTAATCATACAGACAAACAAATCCGGTTGGAGAGTGTCGGCGCGCCCTTCGGGTCGGGCTTGGCTCGATTTTCTCGAGTAGATCACCATCACCACCAGAGCGTGTGTGGTGACCGGTGTAGGCGTTCGGGTGAATTTTCTTTGCAAAACCGCTACCGTTCTTTACCGTTCAACCAAGCGCTCCCGAGAAAAAAAAACACACACACAAAAACAAAAGCAAACTGAACCAAATACCATAAAGCGCCGCTCGCCAAAAATCATCTCGAGCACGCAAAACGATGACGACGGCGTACGACGATGGTACGATCCGGAGCCGGAGAGATTGGCCAAACGACGGGCGGTGGTCTGCCGGCACAGCGGAAGCAGTCGAGGAAGTAATGTTCATTCAACCCGCTGCTGGTGTTTAAGTAGCGTGGGATTTTCGATTTGCGTCACCAAGTGCGGAGAGACCGAAGCACACGGGCTCTTCTAGCCATTTGCCATGTGGTTTCGATTCCAGCGAAAAATGGTTTTAACCGCAAACTGACACTGGGCTCGCTGGCTGTGTGTGTGTGTGTGTGTGTGTGTGTGTGTGTGTGTGTGTGTGTGTGTGTGTGTGTGTGTGTGTGTGTGTGTGTACGCTAGACGCAAACTACACCTACCAGTTGGTAGGTGGCTTGGTTCAGCATTATTTAATGGTATTTACCAATGAGCCTACTATAAAGACGACATTAAAAAGAGTCAAAATATTATATTAATTTATCAAAAAGTAGGATTAGTAGGAATGTATCAATAGTGGTACAATTTGTAGTGGTACAGATTATTTTAATGGATTTAAAGTGTCAGAAAGGAAAACTTATTAATATTTTAACACAAAGCAATTGGACTATGACTTCGCAATCACAACCATTTTTCCGATGAAACACATAAATTTTACGAAAAAATACATATTTTTGTGACTGCTTCGTTGTACCTATAATGGTGGTATGGTTCCTATAGTCGTCGTATTGTGTTCCTATAGTTGTGGTAAACAAAGATACTTCTGTTTTCAAAGATAACAAAGATAAGCTGTTTTCGTGCTGTTGCTTATTTTAGTGTAAACAGTATGGCATGTCAAAAATATCCTCAAAAAAACCTAAAATTACCTGTTTTTATTGATTTTGTAACAATAACTACTATGTTTTGTGTACCTTTGATGGCACTATGGTTTTTCTATTGGGCGTAACGTACTACGCGGACATGTCAGCCTATACAGACTTTCGAGACTTAATTCATTACCACGCAGCCGGATAGTGAATTCTTGCTACGGGGGGACTGTCCATTCTAGGATTGAACCCATGACGGGCATGGGACCATGGGACCGTCCCTATGGGCACTATGGTAAAAAACACTTAAAAATACGTAAATATGGTCAAACGGCAATGAATTTCAGTAAAGCAATAACATTTAAAAACAAATATGTTAAAAAACTAAAGATTGCGTTATTCTGTGGTCATTTAGAACGTTAACAAAAATATGAGTTTCGTTATGAAATCCTAAGGATTTTGGAAAAATGTTGACACATTTCACAAAATAATGGATTTTTCGGTCATTAAGTAACGTTATGGCTCCATTTAACTTTTAACCCCTTTGGAAAAGGCCAGAGAACATTTCACACTAACATAAATAACTTAACTACTGTTAATTTATCGTATCGAACGCATTTTAGTGCAATACCACCACTATTGGTACTACCACCACTATAGTCACGTTTACCCTATATTGATATTGTTTAAAACGACAACAAGAAAAAAGCATTAAAATATATTTCAAGAATAATGTTGAGAAAATGATGCCACCTTTGAAAGCATTGTAAAAATAATTAGATAAATCCAGTAACAAACACATGTTAAACAAAGTATGATTCATATTTTTATTTAAATCTAACTTTAAGCCTCCAAAAACTATACAAATAAGAACCATTTCCAACAAATAACCATACAAATAAGAACCATAAGAACCAACCAAACCTTTCGTTCTGAATTATACCTTCCAATTGTAATGAAATTTGAGTCACAAATTCCCAAACACAAAACATACGCTGCTGTCTACCTTCCACACTACACTGCAGTAAAACATTTCAGTAAAACAACACTACCGTACCAAGTTAGGCGCAGTCCTTTCTGCAATCAAAATAAAGCAAACACTCCACCAAGCTCGTACTCGCACGTGTAAATACGTGCCCGCGTGTACGGCTGCGATATTAAATTTGAGCAACCGTTAAACCATCAATTCGTTGTTATTTCTTGTTTGTGTCGGGTTTGCTACCTGTACCCGGTCGTATTTTGTGCAATCCTCTTCTCCACTGCTCCGGTGGGAGGGTAAAACAGGATCAGCATCATTTCACCAACAAAAGAGCTTCATCTTCACCGACCTGCGTACCGTAACTTCACCCGTAAGCGCTCTCTCTAGACGCCCATATGCCACCATCACCACACCACAAGATGGCTCGAACTCGTATCGAACGAACGAACGAACGAACGGAATCCCTTATTCCGTTCGCCGTTTGCTAAAACCCATGTTGGAGCACAAACTTCCTCCACTGTTCGGTCGAGCAACTTTTTGGGAGATTTGCCTGCCTGGTTGTTTCCACCATTCCTTACACAATGGAACGAAAAATCCGATGCCACCATGTGACACACCATGGTCCCATCGTCACGATCCGCAATGTTCCGAAATGCCCGCGGGGGGCTTGGGTGCGGGCTCAGTGGATTGGAAAAACGAAATGGAAAAGCTCGTTAGAAAATCAACATTATATGGGAGGGAGAGAAAGAGTGCATGGACTTGTGTGTGTGTGTGTGTGTGTGTGTGTGTGTGTGTGTGTGTGTGTGTGTGTGTGTGTGTGTGTGTGTGTGAGTGAGTGAGTGCGTTTGCGGGCGTTTCTGGAGTTCCGTCGATATTTGCATGCATGCATGGGCGAGGGAAGGAGGAGGAATTTTGGATATGATCGGCATTTTCTTACATTTTTGCTCACAACTTTTCGCAACTTTTGTGGCTTTTCGTAGGATTTTTCTTCGCCTTCCCAAAGAACGGAAATGATTTAAAATTTCAGCGAAGCAATTTAAAGTAGCGCTCGCAGCACTAGCGATGCAGCAAGGAAAACAGCTCCAAATCCAGCTTACCATACACGAACCTCACCGGCAAAATCCTTCCAGCACAGTGCATTCAATCCTTCACTCTTGCTTGTATGTATCGCACACACACACACACACACACACCGAGCTTAATCCCAACCAACAACAGTAGTGTTTCTGCTCACGTTTCTCTTAATGCCTTGTAGTTTAGATTCGCCATAGATTTACAGTGTGTTGCTTTTCTTTAAGCGCGCGGAAAAGCAGAGAATGGGGGCTACCCAGATGCTACCCAGATGCATCACATACGGCACATAAAAATCACAACCGAACGCTCCGTTTCATTCATCTCCACTCTTTCTCTCTCACTCTTTCCTTCCTCCCCGTCGCTGCTGTTCATCGCGCCGGTCCGCGGTCGTTGCTTATCGCTGCCGGCGCCCGGCACAGTTTGCACACTACAAAGAGGAGATGTACCTTCAGGCGCAGCGCGTGTTCAACGTGTCGGCCGACCGGCACTACCGGCTGCTGCATGCCGCCACCGAGGAGAAGCCCAAAATCATCGTGCTCACCGTGATCGTGCAGGAAGCGGAAGGGCTCGAGGCAAAGGACGCCAACGGTGAGTTTCTGCTTGCTGCTCATTGACTTTCTCCGTTTTTATTTTTCGCTTTTACCATCGCTTTTTCACTTCATCAGTTTGTGGGTAGAAGTTTTGTTATGTTCCAGGGGACGGTTTTAGCTGACATGTTTTGCCACGTGTGGTTCGCGTGAAGGTTATTTGTTTAATGAAAAACGTCTCAAAAGTTGCTATTATTTAACAAATACGAATATTTGATTTACAAACAATCCAACTATGTGCAATAGTTCTGGGTATTGCTTTATATTATTAAAAATCTTTCAAGTTTTGTAATGAAGTGAGTTGGGTTCAGGAACAATTCCAAGGCTGTTATGGGTGAGGGATCAGTTCCTAGAACGATTTAGGGTCAGGGGCATTATCAGTTGTATGTGTTCAGGATGAATTTCAATACTAATCTAGGACTTGGTTCAGGACAAGATCTTCAGAATTGGTTCCAAGAACTGAATAGTTTCTGGATCAGTTCCTGGACCAGTTTTGGTTCATAAATAGTTGGTTATGGTTTAATGTTCAGTTTAACGACTGTTATGGATTCACGATCAGTTCCAGGATCAATATAGGCAAAGGATAAGTTCCATGACCGGTATGGGTTCAGGATCAGTTTGAAGATTGTCCCGGGACCTAAAAAGCTATGGCAGCAGTTTCATGCATGAGTTTGGGAACCTATTTCAAAAAAATTAAAGGATTAAAGGAATACGATACATGACAGATTATGGATTTGGGCTCGGAAGTATTTTAAAAACTGGGTTAGGAATACGTTCGATTGCCGGTATGGGTTCAAGATGAGTTGTAAAATTGTCTAGGGACATAAAAAGCTATGAGGGGGTTTGGGTTTGGGAACCTATTTCAGGAAAAATAAAGGATTGGGATAAGTTTCAGGATAGGCTATGGAATCGGGCTCGGAAGAAGCATCAACAATAGGTTCGGCATAAGTTCCGTGTCCGGTATAGATTTGGAACTTATCCAGGAGAGATTAGGAATTAGTTATAGGACCTGTACAGATTTGGGAGTAATTTAAAGTCTGGTAGGGGTCATATTAAGTATCAAGATCATATCAAGAATAGTTCACGTACTCGTAACAAGAACCATTTAAGCTCGAGGACATGTGAGGATCGAAATGTTGAATCATTCATCATCAAAAATGATCAGAGTTTTTGTCTTGACCGCAGGAATACTATAAGTCATTAGAAAAAAAAAACATTGAACTGGAGAAGTGGTGATACAAACGGGAAGAAATATATTATGGAGCAATATTTTCATTTTCCTACGATAATAAATAAAAACTCTGAAATATTTCATAATGAGATTATCTCACTCTAATTTTATATTAAGATGAAAAGAAAATGACAAAAAGCTCACGTTCTCTATGTGTTGATGTTTCAGAACAATTTGGGATTTTAAGCATTTTGTCTTGTAAAGTTAAATTGGCAATAAACAATAATAAAATGCTCTCAATATTTCACCGAATGTGCATGTCCACTTGAGCACACACACGCACACTTTAGTACCATCCAAACGCACAAGTTGCGAAACGAGTTTACCACCACCGGCAACGAGTAATGGTGTTATATAAACCATAACAAGCTGCACAGTAACACCCTCCTACTAAAACGATTAGAGGCTGGTGTGTACAATAAAGGCAGCAACGAAGGAAATAAAAAAAAAAATACACGCCAAGTGTTACCACCATCCAGCGTGTGCTGTAATGCATCATCTTTACAACGATTCCACGAAACGGTGTTGAGGGGAAAAAAGACCACTAAAACGAGGTACCGGTGTCACTTGAACCGTGTGTCGATTTTATAAAATATATATATGACAACCCGGTTCCTTTCGCTCCACGTTTGATCCCATGGTTATGCTCTTGAGATGCTTTTTGCATCGTCGAGTTGATGTACTGTAAATTTAATAAAGGGGAAAAAACAAGCATGCAATATGTTAGGTTGCGCGTCACTACGCTGCACGTGGGACTGACTGGTGGGACTGGTGGCTGTTGCAAAGTTAACGACGTTTGGCCGATTCGTGGAAACATAATTGAAGTAAAAGGGAAGGGAAGCTTTACAATAAAAGAACTGCAATGTTTGAATCTTGAATATCTTTCGTGACACCCCACTACTGTCTGGCCGTTACGGAATTCCAAGCGAAATCAGACGAAACGAATAGCCAAAATATTTAGTATTCATTTTCAAACACAACACTCCTCTTCTTCGCATAATCCAATTTTCACCATTTTTGTTTATTGTTCGCGCGGTTAACAAGTCAGACGGAGGATCGGAGCAAGTTGACCACACGGAATGCCATCCAGCTTTACCACACCGAAAATATCCACTTTCAACGACCAACCAACCGGCTAACTTGATTTGAGGCAGCCGGTATTTTTAGCCACCCATTACCACCCATTCTCACCCTGCCTTTCTGCCAGCCTGTGCGTAAGTCCCTCACAGAAACAACAGGAAAATGTACGCAGCGTACGCATATCCTAGCAGCATTCCCACGGTCGAAGGGCGACATAACGTCGATGTGGTTGGCATGAGTGTATGTATGTAGCTGTCTGTCTGTGTGTGTTATCAGAGATTGTAGAAAGTGCACCACATCCGCCCTCACACAACCGTCGTAAAGATAAGCAGAGATTCCAGCACACGGAACAAAAATACACGGCGATAGGAGCGACTTACGCTGTAAATACGCCACCGGTCGTTGCGCCGGGCAAAAGGGCCCATTAACGCCACCGCTGCCACTCTTTCGGTGGTGGTGTCGGGTGAATCGTTAAACAGCTCCGGGAGTAGCTTTTCCGAAAGGTAACAAACAAACAAACCAAAAAAAAGCTTTCACTACCTTCTACGCTTTCCTCAGAACGATTTTGTTGCAAAGCGATGCCTACCTACATCCCTTATTACCGTCAAACTAAATCCACACCCACCTCGGAAATTGTGGCCCCTACCATCAAAAAGTCGACCCGATAGCGGCCCGAAGAGCGATTCCCAAGAACGGAGTTCGTTCCCTTTTTTTCGGAGCATTTTTATGTGTTTCTTCGGTTCCTTTTTTGCTAAAATGATTAGCTCGCCCCCAGTAATTGTGTAATTCTTTTACGCACTGTTTCATTGAACCAGGCTCTCCATTTTCGTTTCCTTTTTTGTATCCACATTGCCCACGCGGGACCTAAGACGGAGGCTAGCACAGTACACAGTAGCTTTAGGAAAACTTTAACTGCCTGCCCGGAAACGTGTATTGTTATGGGTGGATTTTTGTTTTTCGTTTGATAAAAGACAACCACTCATAGCAACGCAGCAGGTTGCTGGGGGAGTTGTGCCAGTATTTCCTGTTTTTTTTTCTTCTTTTTGCTGTCTACAGGATTTGGTTTGGATCTTTGCATATTGTGCGCCCTCCCCCGGTTCGCGCTGCGTGGGATTGCAAAATGATGTGCTAGAGGATGCAAATTAACAAACAAAAAAAAAGGAGAAAAAACAAGCCTGCCTACTCGATGAGTGTTTCGCTTTGTGTTGTGTTTTATTTCGCAACCAGCTTCACCAATTCACGGCTGAGTGGCCGGTTGCTGCTGCTGCTTAAGCTGCTAATATTATTTGAACGTTGTTAGTTTATTAATCGCTCTGTTTCAGGGGATTTGCAATGTTAAGAGCGGGGTGGGGGGAGAGCTTTTTTTATTAAATCTTCAATGAAGCGATCTGTACAATGAGTGATGTGAGAGGTGCGTGAAGTTGAGCGAAGATGAGCGTGTACATTTAATAGCCTCACTGGTGATAATCTGTAAATTAAGTTAGTTTTTGAAAACTTTTTAGGATAGCAAACATTTATAAATATATTAGTTTTGGATATCAATCGCATCAATTGTTGTTGATATTGGGGAAAATGTACAATTTGCAGTCGATTTAATGTTATTGGGGCCCTTTCCATTTTAAGTTCGTAGGCTGAAATTTCAGCCTGTCAGCTGTATAGCAGTTTTCGAGCAGTTTTCTAAGGCTGCGCTCTGGCACCAATCGAACACGACATCCGACTCGAACAAACCCATTTAATCCCATATATATGGAGGTGCATTGTCAGACACAAACAAACAAACAAGACAAACCTCGTGTCAGTTGATTCTGTCTGTGATGTTCGATACACACCTGTGCTGTGAGTACCTTGGCTGTACTCCCAGAGCGCCGCCTAAATGGGTATAATATACAGGTGGGCTTATCCCAAGGTGTATGTATTTAGAAGATTGATTTTTATCACTTCTGCTTATCAACGAAGATTTTAAGAGTATTTTGTGTATTCGTCAAGCCTGCAGAAAGCTTGTTTGAACACAAGCTTTCACCCATCCTGTCAAAAAGTGATATTCAAATTTGGTTATAAAAAACATGCTATAAGACCACCTGGACTACATACACTTTGATTCTGGATTCCATCACCAGAATGCATTAATGCACTCTGGGATAAATGTAAACAACATCGTGTTTTGCCATTTTTCGAGCAGGTACTCGAATCTAATTCTAGCTTAGAGGCTAGAATAATCAAGACTGAAAATTGCAGGCTTGTTGTATGTGTGGTTTTGTATGGAATGTTTACATGATTTCAGCCTCCAAATGTCAAACTCCATATAAAAAGCTGACTAGAATGGTGAAGGGCCCCATTCTTAAATTTAATTGGCAAAGTTGAAGTTTACCTCAAAGCAATATGTAAAAACACGTAGAATGGTAGTTTATATTGAATTTTTTTATCGATTTATTTTTTGGTCATTTTACCGTACAAGTTTACAGATTATTGCATTAAATAAATACCATTAAACGCAGTAAAGTATTGCAAAAATAGTTCCTCCTTTTACCTTATTTCCACAACGCATGCAGTTAATTAAAAGTTCAAGCTATTTTAATCGAACGATAGAACCAATTTCAAACCTTCAAAACTTCACTCCACATGTGCCGGGCGATTCGCCATTTGCTCGGCTTACAACTGCCAGCATTAAAGACACTCAATAACAATTCAGCCCATCTTCCACGCGAACAGTTCCATTTGGATCAATTTTTCCCTTCACTAGGGCTCTCCTTCACTTGCCACTCAGGTAAACGGCCGTGCAGTCAAGAAATTGCTGCGAGAGATTAAGGGGTGAAAGCAAAAAACTTCCTCTCGCTTTTCCAGCTTTCCAGACCACAGAGCGAGCTCAAGAGTTCGGTGGTGGTGGTGGTGGTGGACGTCCCGGCCTAACTAGACTCGACTCGAGCCTCATCGTTACCTGTCCGATAAAGGTGTAGAATCCTCCTTTACTGTGGTAGAACGAAGAACGATTAAAAAAGCTGAAAAATAAACCCCGCCCGAGAAACGAAACCACCGTCGCCAGCCTCTCTCTGTCTCTCTTGCATTCTAACCGCGGGGATTTAATTTGAAAGTGAAGAAAATTGAAATTATCGATTATTTTAGCGCCATTAAGTGAAAGGGATGGGGGTCGATGGAGCAGAAGGAAACAGGACAGGCCACTGCGGTACTGCCGGTAGTTGATTGGTGAACTTTTCCCATCGCAATAGTAGTAGCAGTAAAGTGTTTGCGGAAGTTAATATGTAGCTGCGTGGATAGTGGAAAACTTGCTCTCGGCGGGCAGGCAGATAGGCAGACAGGCCGTACCGAATCAATTGATTTATCTTTTTTGCGTACAAAACATGCGTGCGTGAGGATTTTTCATCTCAAAGCCCTGTTGGGGGCATTCATTCACCCCCACCATTAAACCTTTCCCATTAGACGTGGAAATGTGAGCCGTGCGCTTATATTGATTTTGCTGCGATAGCTATTTATAACCGGGCAGACAATAATCGTTCCGAACTAACTTTAGTGGAGGATTTGTTTTTTTTTGTTTTCCTCCACGGCGGATTAGCGGATGGTGTGGACGAACAACAGCTACTACCCGTCTTTAGGATGCATTTATCCGCCTGTCTACCTTTCTGATAGTTGTTTGATTGGACGGAATGACGCACACAGACACACGCTGCCACCACGGGACGCTGCTCAACGCTCATATCGCACGACGGCCATGCGAGCCGAGCTCGTGTGTGAACACCAACTTTTACACCAACCGGAAGTGGGGAAGCAAACTCTTCCTTCCCTTGCTGCTGCTCAAATCCCTGGTGTATGGATAGAAAACACACACACACAGCGACGACATGGACGACTTTACGGTACAGTCGTAGACCGTTCTGTGGAAAATCCTCTCGCATCTAACCTCACCACGCACAGCACATTATGTTGTCTCTCCGTTGTGCTGAGAGCAAAGTGTTGGGAGACGAAACGAAAAACAAAAATGGGACGGATGCTAGAATAACTTCGCAATCAAACAACCATTCGGTCAGTGCTTTGCCGTTCCGCGTTTCACGCCTCGTTTTTTCTTCTTCTTCTTCTTCTTCTTCTTGTTTTTATCAAACGCGTACCGGATGTCCGGAAGAATCGGTATCGGTGTGCTTCGCACCATGAAACCGTCGTCGTCGAGAAGCGTGCGAGCGGCAAACGATTCTAGCAAAGCGCACCATCGAGCCTTTTATTTCCTGCCCATCAAAACTCGCACGGGCAAAATGGGTACAATTAGGTTTTGTGTGTGTGTGTGTTTCATGCTGATATAGCTGTTTCACGGTTTCACGGTGTAAGGATTTGCGTTAAGGCGTTTTACGGTGCTGTAGATGAGGGAACGTTCACAGGAACGAAAATCAAATTTATACGCACATAAAAAGATGTGAAGAGATTCAGTAGATGTATAAAAAGTGATGAAAATATTATAAATAACTTTTTACTAATAACTTTTTTTAATAATAATTAAACTTTTTCACATTTACCATAATATGACATAAGATCGGTAAATTTTACTATCAGCTCTACCAACCACTCCATCACTTTTGAAAGACAAGCAAAAGAGCAAGTTGTACAGCATTCCTTTCACTACACATTCCTTTGCGGGCGAATCGCGATCGGGATGAAATTATTGAATAGGATCAGCATAATTAGACAGCTACACGAAAAGCTCTTCGCCCACCCCAAAACCCTAGAAGAGCACCGGCAATTCAGCCTTGGTTGAGTGATTTATTGCTTGCTCTTTCACGGATGGAGCTAGCATTCCATCGCGATTTATGCCAATCATCGTAGAATTTTTACCATTCCAGTCAATAACTTTGTGGCACAAGACAGACGGACGGGAACGAATTCTTTACAATTTTCTATTCGCAGACAGACACGACATGAATTGGTGCTGTTTGCCCGGCAAGAACAGTCCGTTTTCTCTTTTAATTGAAAACAATTCCTTTGTGATTTTCTTTTCTGATAATCACATTTTGAGAAGGGTCTTACACACTTTCAAAATTTCAAATTTTGTATCATCCACAATCAAAACTTTTTCTCTCTCTCTCTACCTCTCTACCTTTATGCACTAGTTGTCAATTTACAATCTGACACCTTTACACCCGTCTATACTGCCTTTTCCGTGCTGCATATAAATCGAAACTCTCCCTGAATAATTCGTCGACATTCCACCGGAAAAGAAAAAAAACCGGGCGAAAGGTTTCATCACCCATCCCGTACAACCAACCCCCCGTAGCAGTGTGATGGGGGCGGAAAGATCAAGGAAAATTGATTTCATGAATATCTTGCTCCTCGAACGGGTGGAAACGCTTGTGCCAGCGTTAAGGGAATAGGAAAGCTGACGGAAGGCTGACAGGCTAAGCAGAAGTGGCAAAAAAGTAGGGTCGTATCTTATTTTTCTTCTCCTTCGTCTCATTCTGGTGCGTTCTTATTGTCGACGATACCATCTAACTTCCATGTGAACTGCTGGTGGTGATGGTAAAAAATTCGGGATTCAAAACAGACTTATTCCCTCATTCAGTATTTATTTCCATCGCCACACACCCCTTCCTTCGGCTTCGGTCGTTTTGTTTGTGGGGGCGCACGACAGACAACAACAAAAAACTCGTCATTGCGACGCATTGGATCCGCAATTGGAAACAACGGTGCTTGAGGCTTATTGGATTGGATATAAACATACATTTTGCAGTGCGATTTGCGTGTGCCTGGTGCTGTATGGTGCCGGGCTGGTATGGGCTTTGATTGATTGAGTACTGTGGCGAATCGAAACCCGCCGCAGCTGGTACCATTCGATTTAGGATTCGAGAGAATAGTTTGATAAATCGCTGATTGTAAATGGTGCAATCGGTGACTGAGCGTTTGATGAGCGTTTGGAGAATAGAATAAACAGATTTTTTCTGAAAAGTACTGGGCGGCTCCATCGGAAAATTAAGGAATAAAAATGGAAATTCATAAATCACTCCAAAAAGAGTACTGAAAATCGATTTCCGTGCACAAGAATGGAATTTCGTGATTGAATTGATATGTTTTTGTTTCATTATAATATCTATTATACATGCATACGAATAATTATTTCATCAGTGCAATGGAGGCGCATGGTGTTTTATAATATTCATGGCTATTAACACTTTAAGCGCCGTGTCATATAAATTCGCATGACGGTTTTGCTCACCGTTCAGCTTTGCATCTGACGCTCAGTGATTCTCTTGAGAACAAATCAGGTAGGATCGAGCGAACGAGAACGACATGTGCTACGCCGCTTATCGCAATGAAACAAAAGAGTGATAACAATGGCACGAGAAACTGTCGCTCTCATCGCTCTCTTGCCATGGGCTACGTGCTCACTCAAAAACTGTGACGTCAGGCCGGCGGTCAAAGTGTCAATAGCTCGTTTCCTGGAACAATCGAATGTTTCGTCATTGATACTACGCTTCAAAGTGTATGTTCATCGTGGTTCTCTTATGAAGAGGTACACATACTTCATTTAATATATTTAGCTTCAGTCACATTGTTCACCTTGCATTCCAAGAAGACGAAATTGCTTTGAAGAGTCTTTTGACCCTATTATAACTGAAGCAAGCATGTTATTTCCCAAGGAATGTATTTTGAAACTATGATGCAATACACTTAGCTCATTTGTACGTATTGTATTTCTAATATATCCTATTGTGAATCGGCGAGCATATTATATTTTACTTCCCAATTTTACCAAACTGCACAATAACTCTGAAATTAATTATTGTATGCTATAAATAGACTGTATAGATCTACGCTTCTATGAAATGTGAATTCCCCTGCTGCAAAGGTTTAACAATCAGTATCACCGCACCAGCACCATTCTTAACCATTGCTTTGTTCACCGGAACATTATTACACAAATTCGTGGAAAACCGGCACAAACCCGCGCACACACAAAATTGTACAGGAAAGGTAATCTTCATTCATCTTCATGTTCACACTGCACGGCGGAAACGGATCGTTGTTGCTGCTGCGGCTGCGGCTGCTGCGGCTGCTGCTGCCGAATGTCTCTGGAGAATGTGTTTTAATTACAAACCCCCACAAAGCAGACACTGCGACCCGTTCCGTGATTAGCTTGCCAGGCTTGCCGCTCTGAGAGGCTTAGCGCTGAGGACATGGTTATCGCACCGGCACGCCTACAGTGAACGTCGTGTGACAACAGCTCATCACATCCCGGACCCGTTCAATGTGAGTCCCGTTTTATCTTGCGCTAATTTGCATAAGGTGCGTGGTGGCGGTTGTCAGATAAATTAAACAACCAACCGTTTACAATACCATGTACACCAAGCAGCCTTCCCGAAGCGCCACTGTGTGCTGGTAGCGGTGTGAAAAGCTCACTTGAAATGATATAAAATGATCAAAACATTGCAAAACCAACTCTATTTTCAATGAAGATTCTCAATTTACCGTTGAGATTATGGGACCCATTTTCATAATTTAAAATCAATACCCCGCTGCTCGGCTGTAACGAGCTTCAATCACTCGTCAATAGAGCGCACCGAGCCCACCGCACCGTGACACAGCGAAGTGACATGAATCGAAAGCATGCGCTGATAGAAAAGAGTCCCCGCAACAAAAAAACGACACCGGCCACTTCCCGGCGCCCTCGTCTTTAGCGCGGGCCCCGGGTAAATGGTGCGACCAATCCGCATTACTGCCAACGTAGGAATCTCTCGAGACCATTAGCGACTGATGGCATAAATAGAGCCTGAAACATTCACTTCACTCAACGCGCAACGTGGCGCAATCAGAATGGAGACACCAAGGAAAGGGGGATGGAATGAAATGTCAGCAAAGTTAAATTGATGGAAAATCGGGTACCGGTGGGGGGGTTGCTTTTTTCACGGTCTATCTATCTTTCCCGCTGTCAGCTTCGAATCGGTATCATTCGATGATGGTTCACTCGATTTGGTGATAGTGAGAAAAGCATCTATATTAGACTTTTCAAAGCGTGCACTTCTCATTTTATGAGAAAGATGATTAATACATTCATTTAATTTGAGATAACCACTTTAAATAAACACAGCTTGTAGCTCTAATGTGATGGAGTCAATAAAACTACACCTTTAATGCTTCCTTTGTACTGTTAATCTTTCTACATTGAATGCACACACACAACATATCCTTCCATTTAAAAACACGTTAACACAACTGCTGGAAACCCAATTAACTCTACGCTCGTTGCGGCGTTGATTCCCCCTTTTTTATGTCGGTGCTCGGCATGCACGATCATAACAAAAACGAGGTCACCACACCACATTGGCACCCGTTAAACACCTAATTAAATTCCCACTTGCTCTTCATGGTGCGGGTCCGGCCCCGTCCCAAAAACCTGAAGCAAACGCATAAAAACAAAGGAAAACTTTTCGTTCGTTGTCATACAAACTTTTGCGCAAAAGGTCCGGTTTTAACCGGTACCGCAGGCATACAAAACAAAACATAAAAACGCACACACAACGAGCACATTAAACAAACAAACCAGCTGGGTATATACACCAAAAAAAACGGGGGCTTCATCACAGTACGATGATGACAGAATGGTCTGTGCGGACCTGCCAGTGTCCAGCAGCAGCAGCTGGAAGGTTCATATTTGTTTTATTTTTTCCTGTTACAAAAGTTGGCAATTTAAGGCTTCCATGGGGCTCGGTAAAATACCGTAATTTTGCAATGCACTTTAACAGTTACACCAAAACGAGAGAACGGAGTCACAAGTTCGTTCCCAAATCAAAAAAGCGGCTGTAAGCGAACACGAATGTCAGCTGCAATGCAATGTGCGCTGATGCACGGGAAATGGAATTTCAATTACGCGGCGGTTAATTATGTTTCGTCAAACCGACAACACATTACCGGGAAGGGATTAGATTTTGCTGCATGGAAAATCGCGAAACCGTACTCGCTTAACTTAAAAGGTTGTGTTGAGCTGCTGTCCGATGCATTGATGCACTGCCCATGGAAATGCTATTGAATTTCTATACTTTTTTTGTATGTGCACCATCAGCTTTGATCCTTCGATATCAATGCCCCAACGCCCCCAAACGAGGACAAACAAACGGATTGACGAAGGTGCGCTTAACGCCACTTGCCACGATTAATTAAGCATGCTTGCCGTGGAGCCGCGCGGGACAACAAAGCGGGGATCAAAGTCACTGAAACAAACGGGACTGGAAATCCCATTACACTCGCGCGCGAGTCATTGTGTGTGCGTGTGTATGGCCTCAAGGGATACAAAGGGTGTGAGTAGTAGAAGCCCGCGGTCAAGCGTGATGAATTAAATTAAGGCCCGTGCGATGTGTTTCATTGTTGCTAACAACAAGCATTGAAAAATTACATTCACTGTTCGTTGAAAGCTGATCCGCTTGATAGAGGGCGCTGCAGTAGGCGAACAGAAGCTTGGAACAAAGATCGATGTAGTTATATTGAAGCATATTCTTTTAAATGCTCTCACAAAATCCATCCAGTTCCATGCCCCACGTTTAGAAGGTCCACAGCTGGATTTGATTTATTTATTTAATTTAAAGCTATGCACCATAAAGAAGCAGCACCACCAGCAAATCCGATCTTAAAGAAGAAGGTGAATTTACACCAACAGAAAGGAAAGAATGCGCAAAACAAACCCCAAAAGCAGACTATTAATATTGAGAGTGTAATTTGTTTGAGAGATGTTGCGTAACGGCACCCCGGCACCGGTACCTCCCATGAGCCTCCCTCCCCGAACCGGAGCAGGAAACAGAGCACCTTCTCATCTTAAGCCTTTGTACCCGCAGGGACGCCCCTTTTTTACAGATTTCGCAGCCACCGGCGTCAGCGTGCGACGCGCCTTGTGAAGCTGATAAATCATCATAATTTTGCCACGCTTCGCCCCCTTCCCCCACCAAAAAGAATAACCGGTCACTGACCGGGTGGCTGCTGCTCTGTGTGTTTGTAAAAAGCATCTGTGTCTGTTACAACGGAACGCAATTGGAAACAACGGTGCTTGAGGCTTATTGGATTGGATATAAACATACATTTTGCAGTGCGATTTGCGTGTGCCTGGTGCTGTATGGTGCCGGGCTGGTATGGGCTTTGATTGATTGAGTACTGTGGCGAATCGAAACCCGCCGCAGCTGG